>NC_140176.1:28094214-28730411 GCF_963971535.1 Notolepis coatsorum | reverse complement strand
CACCACCGTGCCGCTATATGTTCTCCTCCCAGCTGGTCTGGGATCAGAGAGGATGTTGACGTGCAGCAGGTGTTAACCCTGTATGTTCTCCTCCCAGGTGCAGAACGTGGACTATGAGGGGCTGTTCGGTAACATCAGCTCAGTGATCGAACTGTCGAGACGCCTGCTGAGCGCCCTGCAGGACACAGACTCCATCGGTAAGAACACGCCTGCAGCCCTGCTGTGAACCAACGGCTCTGCTCACATTAGATTCTGATTCATTGTCATCATACAGTAAAGTAATAAGTACGAAAATAAGTTTGGCAACCAACCAGTCTCTCTCTCTGTCTCTCTTTCTCTCTCTCTCTCTCTCCCACTGTCTCTCTCTCTCTCTCTCTCTCTCTCCTCTCTCTCTCTCTCTCTCCTCTCTCTCTCTCTCTCCTCTCTCTCTCTCTCTCTCTCTCTCTCTCTCTCTCTCTCTCTCTCTCTCTCTCTCTCTCTCTCTCTCTCTCTCTCTCTCTCTCTCTCTCCTCTCTCTCTCTCTCTCTCTCTTCTGTCTGTCTCTCTGTCTCTCCCTGTGTGTCTCTCTCTCTCCCTGTGTGTGTGTCTCTCTCTCTCTCTCTCTCTCTCTCTCTCTCTCTCTCTCTCTCTCTCTCTCTCTCTCTCTCTCTCTCTCTCTCAGGTAACGTGTTTCTGGACTTCAAGGTGGAGCTAGAGGCTGTGTATAAGATCTACTGTCAGAACCATGACGATGCCATCTCCCTGCTGGAGATGTACGAGAAGGACGAGAACATCAGCGCCAGGTCCTGGAGAGTCTGGAGAAGCTCCGGTGAGTCAGACTGAACGGAACCCCTGAACACTGGAGTAAAAAACTCTTAGTATTCCTGTGGGTTTTTTGTTTGTATGCACAATAGAGAATTACCTCAAAGTACTGTAGTGATTGCCTGTAGTATTTTTACAGATTGCGCCGTATTTTTACATGCTCTCGCTGGACAAGAAGATGGACACCGATTTGCCTCTCTGTGTGTTCAGTAGAAAGCTATCCGGCTGCATGCTAGCCTAGCTTAGCACGATGAATAGAAGCGGATACGGACCAGCTAGCCTAGCTCTTGGCCAAAAACACCTCTCCCGGGGTTTTAAGCTAGGCTAGTGGTCCGTAACCGCTTCTATTAATTTATGCTAAGCTAGGCTAGCTTGCAGCCGGATAGCTTTCTACTGAACACACAGGGAGGAAAGTGGTATCTATCTTCTTGTCTGACTCTGGAGCAGACGGTACGTTTCTTATAACATACAACATTTCCCATAATGTTGACGTATATTATTACAGTAGTAAGTCTAGAGATTCACTATGGGACTTCTGTAATAAAATTGGTGCATACCATAAAAACAACAACACAGGAATACTTTAGTGTTTTGAGGACCCAGCTGTTGTGAGACTCTTGCTTTGACTCAGTGTTTTGATTTGAAAACCACACGTAACTTTACTCACCGTTCTGCATGAGATGTTTGAAACCAGAGTGTGTTGTGAGCATGCAGGAATGACCTCTAACATAGAAATATAGTTTCTAGAAGCTAAATGTTAACCACCACGCGGACTGGTCCAGTCATTTTAGCGTTCTGTGTTCCCTGAAGTGAGGAAGCCATGGAAACATTATTGTTGTTAGATTCAAATGTATTGTCATCATACAGCACAAGTACAGTACAACGAAAAAAGGTTTGGCATCCAACCAGAGAGCAAATGTAACAGTAAAGTGCAACATGATTGAGATATAATACATAATGTCTCTATTAGAGAGTTAACGTGTCAAAAAGGCAGCAAATCAAGTCACTGTGCTTTGATTTCTGGCATCAGATGTGTTTTCTTGGTATCAGATTTTAGTATGGGGGAAATTCTCTGAAACCGATATTCTATTTTCGCCTGGTATCAGACCGATATCCAACACCAGTATCGGTACATACCTATATACAACGTACAAGTGATTCAACTGAAATATATATATAATGAGTACTACTGTGCTAATCTGATGTATGTACTGTATTACGGTATTATTATGTACAGTGACACAGGTATAAAGACACTATGGTAATAAGTCATACTGGCCAGCAGCGTAACTAGTAAGAGTAGGTAAGGGATATGTACAGATATAGATATAGTATCTACAGATATGTAAACAGGATTTATTGATTGATTCTTTAATTTTTGTGTCATGCACAACCAACCCTCAACAAACATACCGTTGCAGTGTTTTATTATTGCATTGTAGAAATCGTCGGAAAGGAGAGACGCACAATTTCTATCTTGCGACAACACCAAGTAGTGTGTCATTTATTATCTTCTTAGCACAAGTGACAGCTGTCAGATCTATGCCGTGCTAAACTCTGACAGCTCCTCGTCACCAAAACATTTTATGAATGACATTCCACCAGCGCGTCTTCTCTAAGCCCAACCCCCAAAACCAACCTCATTAAAGTGACAGTGCCCCATCAATACATCAAAACAATCTAATGGTGAATTATGTCCATAGCACCCACTACAACATTACACATTACATTTCATTATCTAAATACAGATTACAGCTCGGTCTTAAAAACAAAGTATTCTGCCTTCTCTCTCAAGCTTGACAAATAAAATCGGCTACATAAATAGTTCCCTTCCTGAAGCACAACTCAAGTTGTTCATATTCATCCTGCTCAAGAAAATCAACATAAATAGAGGATATTTGACTAAAAAAGTACTTCCCTTACATCCTCGTAGACGAGACGGTAAAACACAAAGTGAACCTCATTCTCAGTTTCACCTCTAACTCGCACACAGGACAACGTCTGTCCTCCTCTGGGGTGGCATCACATTTGATTAAAAAGTGCTTCCCTTAATACTTCCAGGAATATGCAGGTATTTTGAGCAGGCCTACAGTATCCTGAGCCCGTTCAGAAGGAGGTCTCACCCCCCTTTGCCTCGCTGTAGACTCCAGTAATGTGGAGCAGTCCAGGAATGTGCCATACCTGGTTTCAGCTCCGCTGGTTTCAGTGACTCAGCTGCTCGACAGCTCTGTGTTTGTGTGTAGAACCACAGGCACCTGCCCTTGTTTACATAGAGACGGTGGGGCTTTGATGAACCGGACGTCTTGAGAGAGACGAAGACACACACAACGCACAAAAGGACAACATACAGACAAATATATACATTACACGGTATATATACAGCATTATTGTACATGCTATCATACAGATCTTGGGCCTGACTTGGGTTTCTTTTTTTACATGGATGATGTATTCAAATGTCATTATCCAAATGTTATGAGTTGAAGGTGTGTGAAGGCACTGCTGTGATGGACAGCAGAGGTTGTGGACTTCAGGTCAGACGTTGTTTATTCCCAATGTCATGGGTTGTTTATACAACTCGGCACATTGTGTTCATAGGTTGTTTTAAATGACGTATACGTGTGTGTGTGTGTGTGTGTGTGTGTGTGTGTGTGTGTGTGTGTGTGTGTGTGTGTGTGTGTGTGTGTGTGTGTGTGTGTGTGTGTGTGTGTGTGTGTGTGTGTGTGTGTGTGTGTGTGTGTGTGTGTGTGTGTGTGTGTGTGTGTGTGTGTGTGTGTGTGTGTGTGTGTGTGTGTGTGTGTGTGTGTGTGTGTGTGTGCGCGTGTGTGTGTGTGTGTGTGTGTGTGTGGAGGAATGACCTTCCACATAACACAGCGCTCTACCCCTGAGGCCTGCAGGCAGTTTGAAAAAACGCTACTGGAGAAAATTAAACTTTTGTTTATTTTTTATTAAGTCGTGTTTATTAAAACTCTGCAGGGCGCTGCTCACATTCCTGAGGCTTAGTTTGAAGCAGGACCTGAGCCTACGTGCACACACACACACAGAAACTCACTCACTCACTCACTCACTCACTCACTCACTCACTCACTCACTCACTCACTCACTCACTCACTCACTCACTCACTCACTCACTCACTCACTCACTCACTCACTCACTCACTCACTCACTCAGGGGAAGCAGTGCTATAATACATAATCTTGATAATCACACAATCCCAGATCAATCACAATTCATGATTGATACATGCATACACTTCTGAAGCTCAGTGTCTTGTTCCTCTTCTATACCAGTTAATACACTTCTGAAGCTCAGTGTGTAGTTATTCTTCTATACCAGTTAAAACACTTCTGAAGCTCAGTGTCTAGTTCCTCTTCTATACCAGTTAAAACTCAACACTTTGATGAACATTGTTACTCAGCTGATAGAGTTGTACCCTTCCTGCTGTCTTGTTGTACAAAACTTGTAAGTCACTTTGGATAAAAGCGTCAGCTAAATGACTAAATGTAAATGTAAACTCTTCTGATGCTCCGTGTCTAGTTCCTCTTCTATACCAGTTAAAATCGATTGCCAGGTTTGCAGGAATTGTTCCAATCTGTGGTTCAGAGACAAGAAACTACCCTTTAACCCTTTCACTACCACACTATAGAACAACTGTCTGTAGTGTTGTAGTGAAAGTGTTAACACAAGGTACATGTTGACAATAGAATTATCACTCTGTGTACCCGGCTCACATTTAAGTATACTTAAGTAGATGTGAAGGTAGATGGGTATCTTTGACATGTATCAAGTACTTGTGATGTACTGCTGTACGCTGACATTTATTGCATTATTATGTCGCTCTATTGGTTGGACTCTTATTATTATTACTTGTACTATGCACATCGTTGCGGGCGAGACCCCCCGCATTTCACTGTATACCTGTATGCCGTGACAAATAAAACTCTTGTATCTTGTATCTTGTATGACATGGTCAAAGTCCCCGCAACATGGCAGTAAAGACAAGCCTGATGTGGTCTTCCTGGGAGGGACTTGCTTTGAACATTAACTGAAGCCAACAGTAAAGGTGTTGTTGTTCAAATCTCTCACCGAGGACCAATGGAGACAGACATTTTCTATGATCAGAGGCGGGAGGGAGGTGGGATTATTTCAAAATGGATGATTGTATTTTACTGGGTGGAATGTAGCATGCATCCACACCAGGAATAGATAATAATGGAATTTGATAAACATATGAGAAAAGGATTTGGTTGGGCGTTCTGGCAGGGCTACTTGAGAGGGTTCCAGAGGGACCTGGCAGGGCTACTTGAGAGGGTTCCAGAGGGACCTGACGGCTACTTGAGAGGGTTCCAGAGGGACCTGACAGGGCTATTTGAGAGGGTTCCAGAGGGACCTGACAGGGCTACTTGAGAGGGTTCCAGAGGGACCTGACAGGGCTACTTGAGAGGGTTCCAGAGGGAGCTGACAGGGCTACTTGAGAGGGTTCCAGAGGGACCTGACAGGGCTACTTGAGAGGGTTCCAGAGGGACCTGACAGGGCTACTTGAGAGGGTTCCAGAGGGACATGACAGGGCTACTTGAGAGGGTTCCAGAGGGACATGACAGGGCTACTTGAGAGGGTTCCAGAGGGACCTGACAGGGCTACTTGAGAGGGTTCCAGAGGGACCTGACAGGGCTACTTGAGAGGGTTCCAGAGGGACCTGACAGGGCTACTTGAGAGGGTTCCAGAGGGACCTGACAGGGCTACTTGAGAGGGTTCCAGAGGGACATGACAGGGCTACTTGAGAGGGTTCCAGAGGGACATGACAGGGCTACTTGAGAGGGTTCCAGAGGGACCTGACAGGGCTACTTGAGAGGGTTCCAGAGGGACCTGACAGGGCTACTTGAGAGGGTTCCAGAGGGACATGACAGGGCTACTTCTCAAGTTCTCAAGTTCTTTAATAGTTGTCATACAGAAGTACAGAATACTTTCATACAAAATGCTTCTTACTGTTACGCTCCAGAGACTGTGCTAGACAAGATAGTATCAAATAACATAATAACATAATATAGCATGAATTTAGAAGAAGAATGAGGTCACAGTTGTTCGGTATAGACATATGTACAATGTTCTGAGTTACCATATAATATACAATACACAATACTATGCAGTGTACTAATGTACAGTACTATCTAGTGCAAAGCAGAAATGGGATGAGGTACAATTTTAGGTACAATTTACAGTAAGGTGTACGAGTTGTAGTGCAATCCTTCATCCATAAATATAAAGTGTGGGGAGTGGGTGCTACAGTGTGTTTGTTTAAAGTGGGTGTGTGCTATAAAGTGTGTGTAGTGGGTGCTACAGTGTGTTTGTTTAAAGTGAGTGTGTGCGTGTGGATGTGTGTGCTATGTGTGTTTGGTGGTTGTTGTTGTGTAGTGTTCATTCATTGTTCGTTTAGCAGCCTGATGGCCTGGGGATAGAAGCTACTTCTGAGTCTTTCTGTGCTCGCCTTGAGACTCCTGTGTCGCTTGCCTGACGGCAGCAGTTCAAAGAGGCAGTTGTTCGGGTGGCTCGAGTCCTTAATAATTCTCTTAGCCTTCCCCTTGCAACGCTTGTTGTAAATGTTCTGGAGGGTGGGGAGCCCCCCTCCAATTGTGCGTTCGGCTGAACGTGTCACTCTTTGTAGTCTGCTTTGGTCTTTTGCAGTGCTATTCCCAAACCAGGAGGTGATGTTGCCGGTCAAGATGCTCTCTATTGTACATGAGTAGAAGTTCTTAAGGATCTTCTGGCTGACTTGGAACTTCCTTAGGCGCCTGAGGAAGTAGAGGCGTTGTCGTGCCTTCTTCACCACACTGTTAATGTGTATGGTCCATTTCAAGTCCTCGGATATGTGGGCTCCGAGGTACTTGAAGCTGTTGACTCTCTCAACCGGTGCCCCGTCGATGCTGAGGGGGCTGTAGTCCTTGACCCCCGACCTCCTGAAGTCCACAATCATCTCCTTTGTTTTGCTGACGTTCAGGGAGAGGCTGTTTTCCTGGCACCATCCCGCCAGGACCTTGACCTCTTCCAGGTAGGCCCTCTCGTCGTTGGCAGAGATCAGGCCCACCACCACTGTGTCGTCAGCAAATTTGACGATTGTATTGCTACTCCGCTGAGCCACACAGTCGTGTGTGTACAGGGAGTAGAGGAGGGGACTCAGAACACAGCCCTGGGGGGCCCCTATGTTGAGGGTGATGGATGAGGAGGTGCAGTTGCCTGCTCTCACCACCTGGGGTCTGCCAGTCAGGAAGTCCAAGACCCACTGGCAGAGGTCATAGCCCAAGCCCAGGTCCCTGAGCTTGGCTATGAGTATGGAGGGGACTATGGTATTGAATGCCGAGCTGTAGTCGATGAATAGCATTCTCACATAGTTCCCCTGCCTCTTGTCCAGGTGTGATGCTGCTGTGTGCAGCACATGGGATATGGCGTCCTCCGTGGACCTGTTGGGGCGGTATGCAAATTGCAGGGGGTCCATGTTGATGGGGAGGGAGGAGCAGATGTAGCCCTTTACTAGCTTCTCAAAGCACTTCATGGCTATGGAGGTGAGAGCTACAGGGCGGTAGTCGTTGAGGCAAGCAGGCTTGGATTTTTTGGGTACAGGGATAATAGTGGACTTCTTCAGGCAGGTGGGGATGACAGCCTGTTCTAAGGACAGGTTAAATATGTCAGTGAATACTGGGGCCAGTTGGTCGGCACAGACTTTTAGGACGCGGCCGGGGATGCCGTCCGGACCTGCTGCCTTCCTGATATTCACTTTTTTAAAGGTCCGCCTCACCTCATGCTCTGTTACCCTGAACACTGCGCCTCCATCAGCAGCCGACCCCCCCCCCCCCATTGCCGAGGCTTGTGAGCTGGTGTTGTTATTACCAGCATCAAACCTCGCATAGAAGGTATTGAGGTCGTTTGCTAAGGAGATGTCATTGTTCAGTTTGAGGGAGGCGCCTTTGTAGTCTGTCATCGTTTTGAGCCCCTGCCACATAGCTCTAGAGTCAGCTTGTTCAAACTGGAGTTCAATTTTATCCCTGTAGCGCCGTTTGGCCTCTGACACTGTCCTCCTTACGTTGTGTTGCGCCACCTTGTGGTCATTCATGTTGCCTGCCACTAGGCCGTCATTGTATGCTTTGGTGCGCTCTCTCAGAGCTTCACGGACGGATTTGTCTACCCAGGGTTTTTGATTTGGGTAAACTTTCATTTTGGTAGTGGGGATTGTTTCTTTCACCCTAGTACAGACATAGTCCAGCACTGTCTCCGTGTAGGCATTAATGTTATCTGTGTCGCGGAATACAAACCAGTCTGTGTTGTGGAACACTGACCGGATCGTATCCTCTGACGTCACATCCCATTTCTGCACCTCTCGCGAGACTACGGGAGTACTTTTAATTCTTTGTCTGTACTTTGGTGTAAGGAAAATGGATGCGTGATCTGACTTGCCAAAGCCACTATCAGAATGAGCCTTGTAGCCACCTTTAAATTGCGTGTAACAGTGATCTAGGATGTTACCGCCTCTGGTGTTGCAAGTCACATGCTGGTAGAAATCAGGCAATACCTTTCTCAGATTGGCGCTATTGAAATCTCCCAGTACTAAAATGGCGGCGTTAACGTTCGTCGCTTGTATATTATTTACCTCGTCGTGTAGTCTGGAGAGCGCGGCGTTGTTGTTGGCTTGCGGTGGAATATACACTCCGACCAGGACGATCGCCGTTAACTCCCTCGGGAGGAAGAAAGGACGACACTTGATGGTTATATATTCCAGTTCTGGGGAGCAGTAGTTGGATAATTCCTTCACATTCGTTGGATCACTCCAATTTTTGTTAAACATGAAGGCAATACCTCCACCACGTTGTTTACCGGACTCTGATTGTGTCCGATCCTTCCTATGGATAAAGAAGTGATCCGCTGGTTGAATCGCGTGATCTGGAACCTCCGGTGTTAGCCAAGTTTCGGTGAAGCAAAGGACATTGCAGTCCCTAACGTCTCTTTGATATTGAATCCTTGCTCGGATGTCATCCAGTTTATTGTCTATTGATTGTCTACTTGAGAGGGTTCCAGAGGGACCTGACAGGGCTACTTGAGAGGGTTCCAGAGGGACCTGACAGGGCTACTTGAGAGGGTTCCAGAGGGACCTGACAGGGCTACTTGAGAGGGTTCCAAGAGGTCCTCAGAAGAAATGTGGGATAGATTCCTCTGTTATGTAATTGACCAGAAGTTAATTATCCCAATGAGAGAACGTGACAGAATGTCTATTGTGTTTATAGAAGTTATCTCAATGAGAGAACGTGACAGAATGACTATTGTGTTTATAGAAGTTATTTCAATGAGAGAACGTGACAGAATTACTATTGTCACCTTGCCTCGCTTCATTGGCTTCCAGTACGCTACAGGATATATATATTTTTAACTTCTGTTTATTGGCATTTTCAGTTTTCTTTTACATTTTACAATTGACGGGTTCAAACAGTACTAACATTACATTTATACACGCACATACACGCAATCACATAGGAGACACACATACAAAAACACAACTAATTTGTCTTAACATCATTAGTACAGAGCTGCTCTACCTATTTATTGACGGGTACTACCCAGTTGCTTCAGTTTCCAGTTATAAGGTTCATTGTCTAGCTTCAACGTAGTCAATGAAGGGTTGCCAAGTCTTATGGAATGTATCAATAGAACCCCTTAAAGTGAATCTGAGCTTCTCCAGTCTAAGGTGCTGCATAACGTCTCTGATCAACATAGCGCAGGTGGGGGGTTGTGCCTGTTTCCAGTTCAGCTAAATTAATCTGTGTGCTAGAAGGGTTATGAACCTTGGCACTGCAGAACTGGGTCCTCTAAGAGGGCTGTCCTCTCCCAGTACAGGATATATTTTAAGGTTCTCTTTTTCGTTTTTAAAGCCCTTAATGGTCAGCCCCCCTCCAAATACTCAATAATCAACTAGGCTGCAGTAAAAAACTTAAAACCAGATTCTCAAACATAAACATAAAGACGGACAACTACCCTCCCACTCAGGGCATTATGGGGTAGAACACATAGTAGCATACTACAAAAACCTAGGGGTCCGCAAAGACGACTTCAAACTGGAAATGGTAACGACAGATGAGGTACTAAAAAAACTGAGCGCCCTCCAACCTAACAAGGCCACTGGCCATGACAACATCCCCTCCAAATTCCTCAGAGACGCAGCAGCCGCCATCACCCCAGTCATCATCCACATAATAAACCTCTCCATAAAACAGGGACACGTCCCCAAGGACTTCAAAATTGCGAGAGTGACCCCTCTGCACAAAAAGGGCAGCAAATTAGACCCAGGCAACTACCGCCCTGTTTCTATTCTTACCTCCATCTCGAAAGTCATGGAGAAAATAGTCTACGAACAGGTCGAAAAGTACCTGGCGGAAAAAAATCGAATCTACGAATTCCAATCTGGCTTCAGAACATCCCACTCCACTGACACATGCCTTCTCTATTTGAACGACCACATCAAACAAGAGGTGGACACGGGCAAATACTGGGGCATGGTCATGCTGGACCTACAAAAGGCCTTCGACACTTGTCAATCACTCCATTCTGATTGACAAGCTAAAAGCAATTGGTTTTGATAGTTTATCAGTGAGCTGGATGCAATCCTACCTGGAGGGGAGAGAACAGGTGGTGGAGGTAAACGGTACTCTATCCCCCCCCCCTCACAGTGAGCTGTGGTGTTCCACAAGGAAGCATACTAGGACCGCTACTGTTCCTAATTTATGCAAATGACATGTCGTCAGCTTGTGACTGCAACTTGTTCTTGTTCGCCGACGACTCAGCCCTGCTGGTCTCTGACAAGAACAAGTTACAGGTTGAAAAAACCCTCAGCTCGGAACTCAGCAGAATATGCACCTGGCCGACGGCTTCTCAGAAGTTATCCCAATGAGAGAACGTGGCAGAATGACTATTGTGTTTATGGAAGTTATTTATCCCAATGAGAGAACGTGGCAGAATGACTATTGTGTTTATGGAAGTTATTTATCTCAATGAGAGAACGTGACAGAATGTCTATTGTGTTTATGGAAGTTATTTATCCCAATGAGAGAACGTGACAGAATGACTATTGTGTTTATAGAAGTTATCCCAATGAGAGAACGTGACAGAATAACTATTGTGTTTATATATTTCACTCTCTTCACTGAGAGTTATCTGACCTCCTCCTACACTGTTATGAAGGAGCTAAATGTTCTCAGATTGGGCTCCCTGAGACAATATCTTATTAAACGGCGATCCTTGACTCAAAGGAGGATGAGAACCGCAGTTCCAGGGAGCCCAAAAGCCTTGATGGAAGAGGCTGTCGGGTCATAGGTCACAGGTCATAGGCTTATAATTCATGTCTCTGTTGTCTCCTCTCTTTGTCCTCCTCTGTCTGTCCCCTCCTCCTCCACACCAGGGCTGTGTACCGCGAGTGGTAAGTGTCCTTAACGAGTGTTGCCGTGGTTTCCAGCATGAGAATCCTTCAGACTGTGTGCATGCATACGGCTATGACTAACCCCTGCCCCGAAAACCGTTTGTGTGTGCGTGTTTACTTCCTGTAGCTAAAAGCAAGTGTTCTCCCCTCATTACTGTGAGTGGGAGGAAGCTTGTCATTGTTGCTTCCATTTCCACGGAGATGGACTTGACCCCAGCTTGACCCCAGCCTGTGCTTTGTGATAATGCTGTGGTGTGTGTGTGTGTTGCATGTACTTTTGTTTTGAAGGTGAATAATGTGAAGGTGTCTCCACCTTCCTCTACCCTCATCTACTCTCCTACACCCTCCTCCACCCTCCTCTACCCTCCTCTACCCTCATCTACTCTCCCCCACCCTCCTCCACCCCCTCTACCCTCCTCTACCCTCCTACACCCTCCTCTCCCCCACCCTCCTCCACCCCTCTACCCTCCTCCACCCCCCTCTACCCTCATCTACTCTCCTCCACCCCCCTCTACCCTCCTCTACTCTCCTCCACCCCCCTCTACTCTCCTCCACCCCCCTCTACCCTCCTCTACTCTCCTCTACCCTTCTCTACTCTCCTCCACACCCCTCTACCCTCCTCCACCCCCCTCTACCATCCTCCACCCCCTCTACTCTCCTCTACCCTCCTCTACCCTCATCTACTCTCCCCCACCCTCCTCCACCCCCTCTACCCTCCTCTACTCTCCTCCACCCCCTCTACCCTCCTCTACCCTCCTACACCCTCCTCTCCTCTCCCCCACCCTCCTCCACCCCCTCTACCCTCCTCTACCCTCCTACACCCTCCTCTCCTCTCCCCCACCCTCCTCCACCCCTCTACCCTCCTCCACCCCCCTCTACCCTCATCTACTCTCCTCCACCCCCCTCTACCCTCCTACTCTCCTCCACCCCCTCTACTCTCCTCCACCCCCCTCTACTCTCCTCTACCCTTCTCTACTCTCATCCACACCCCTCTACCCTCCTCCACCCCCCTCTACCATCCTCCACCCCCTCTACTCTCCTCTACCCTCCTCCACCCTCTTCTACTCTCCCCCACCCTCCTCCACCCCCTCTACCCTCCTCCACCACCTCTACTCTCCTCTACCGTTCTCTACTCTCCTCCACACCCCTCTACCCTCCTCCACCCTCTTCTACTCTCCCCCACCCTCCTCCACCCCCTCTACCCTCCTCCACCACATCTACTCTCCTCTACTCTCCTCCCTCCTCTACCCTCCTCCACCCCTCTATGTCTCTGTGTTTTGTTCTGGATCAGCAAAGTTGTTGGTCCCTGATAACTAGTGCCATCTGGTGGATCAAAGCAGCAATAGCGATATACAATTTTTTTTAAATAAAACATTTGTCTGTTCATTATAATATAGCATATTTTATACTTTTTATAGTTTTGATCATTTAAATGTTTTTACTTATAACAATAATAACATATACGGAATACATTGTACATCATTAGTCAGTCTGGGTTTACTGTATGACATATGAGCTGCTCTGTCCTCTAAATTGCACTCAAATTAAGCCAATCAAAGTCTTGATCCCCCTCCCCCACATGTCTGTGTTGATCTAACTGATGGGGTATGTGTCGTCATCATCAGAATGATGCGTATTCCTATGATGATGGCTTCCCAGTGAGGCGTGGTGATGGTGGTGGTGGTGGTGGTGGTGGTTGTGGTTGTGGTGGTGGTGGTACTGTTGGTGGTGGTTGTGGTTGTGGTGGTGGTCATCTCTCTTCAAGGTCTTCACTTCCTTGATTTTACAACCTCCCTCTCTCTCTCTCTCTCTCTCTCTCTCTCTCTCCCAGGGGGAAGACCAACTACATCAACCTGGGTTCCTTCCTCATAAAGCCGGTGCAGCGTGTGATGCGTTACCCCCTGCTGTTGATGGAGCTCCTGGGGTCCACGCCTGAGAGCCACCATGACCGGCCCCAGCTGAGCCACGCGCTGCAGGCCGTGAAGGAGATCAACGTGAACATCAACGAGTTCAAACGCAGGAAGGACCTCGGTGAGTAAACCAACCTCTACTGTGCTGGTAAACCAACCTCTACTGTGCTGGTAGACCAACCTCTACTGCAGGGGTTCCCAAACTTTTCAGGCCGGGACCCAAAAAATAAGGCGTCAGAGAGCCGCGGCCCAATGCACATCGTCAGGCTTTTTTTTTCTTTTTTTTTGCCAGGCGACCGATTTTTTAAGCCAAATATCACTTCAATCCTATTAAGTTAGTTCAAGTTAGTTATTCATTTATATGTGCTATTTATGAGAGGGCTAACTTGTTGCAAAATAATAATGATAATAATAATAGCCTCATTAAAATACTATTGTTGCTTCGGTTGTTTTCAGCGTTTTATGTGCATAATCTGTTATTTAGTTTGAAATGTTCGTTGAAATAAGTAGATTTTTCGTTTTTGTTTATTTATTAAGTTAATATAAAACCATATAGTCACATTTTAGAATACAATAGAATAGAATTTTAGAATACAACTAGAAACACTGTCCTGGCCTGCTTCTAAGTTCAGTGGCCTGACAAAAAAAAATAAAAATAAAATTTGGAAACCATCTCGCGGCCCTCCCCTGGCTGCTCGCGGCCCACCTTTGGGTCACGACCCCGACTTTGGGAACCACTGCCCAACTTCTACTGTGCTGGTAGACCAACTTCTACTGTGCTGGTAGACCAACCTCTACTGTGCTGGTAAACCAACCTCTACTGTGCTGGTAGACCAACCTCTACTGTGCTGGTAAACCAACCTCTACTGTGCTGGTAGACCAACCTCTACTGTGCTGGTAGACCAACCTCTACTGTGCTGGTAGACCAACCTCTACTGTGCTGGTAGACCAACCTCTACTGTGCTGGTAAACCAACCTCTACTGTGCTGGTAAACCAACCTCTACTGTTTTACTATTTGTAAAGAAAAAGCCGCTTGGTGCTTTTCATTTAAAATTGAAAGACTTCAAAGGCAAATTTTAAATGGGCAAGCTAGCAGCTTCCTTGTTGCCTAGAATCAAGGTGGTTCTCTGTAAACCTGTCGCACTACCATGAATGATCTGAACAAAAACACACACATGCTCTAGACCAGTGGTTCTCAAACTACGGGTCGCAACCCAAAGCGGGGTCGCGGGTAGCTAACAGAGAAAAACCGACGAGCCCAACTCAGATAGAGTTTTTATTTTATTTACTCGGCTTGATGGCTTTTTGGAGGAACAGAATGTTGCAAAAAATTATTTGAAGCCCATCATCTGTAGCCACATAGAAGGGCTCATTGAACAATTTCGGAACTATTTTCCCGAAAGAGAGAGCACGGACAATTTGAACAACTGGATCCTAGATCCGTTCTTTACGCATGACAGAACAGGCCCCCCACTGTCTGAGCAGGAGGCGCAAATTGATATTTTGTGTGACGAGAAAGTCAAGTTCACTGGACAGGCCCTCGCAAAGTTCTGGATATATACAAGTACCCAGTGTTGTGTAATGCTGCGCCGAGAAAGCTTGTCCCCTTCGCATCAACATACCTCTGTGAGGCCGGATTTTCGGCGCTGACATAAATAAAAAAATAAATACAGATCTCGCCTCAGAGTAGAAGCGGATCTCCGCCTCTTTCTCAGCACAACGCAGCCACGTATCATGGAACTGTTCAGATGTACAAGCACACCCTTCCCATTAAGTCTCGTTTTTTTTTTATTCTTTTCTTTTTTTTTATTCTGGCAACATATTTGGGCTAAATATGCCTTGTTTTATAAATGTGTATACAGAAACAACAATCTGTTGCTTTTGTTGATAATATTAATTAATTTCATTGATAGCACAGTGCTGTAATTTCATTTTCTAATACATATGCATGATCAAGTCCAACAACGTGTGCTTTTATTTTGATATTCCTTATTTCCACGTTGAAATTACGCGATACATTAAGTGTGGGGTCGCCCAAAAGAATCCTAAATAAAATGGGGTTGTGGTATAAAAAAGTTTGAGAACCCCTGCTCTGGACCATAGATTTGACTTAAGCTCTCCACTGTATACTGCAAGTATAGTGCCTCCATTGGGCTTTTCTGACTCAAGTTTGTCCTCTACTGTCCACAGTTGTGAAGTACAGGAAGGGGGATGAGGACACGTTGATCGACAAGATCTCCAAACTGAGCATGCACTCCATCATCAAGAAGTCCAACCGTGTCAGTAGCCATCTCAAACATCTCACAGGATTATCACCACAGGTCAGTAGCCATCTTAAACACCTCACAACCACCTTAAACACCTCACAGGAATATCACCACAGGTCAGCAGCCACCTCTAAGGAAGGCATGCAGTATCAATATCTGAAATGGAAAAAACCCACTAACCTTCTTACTGTCTTATACTATCATGCACTCTTCCTACTATACTAATATGGCTTTACTACTATGCACTCAACACTGCAGCACCCAAGTTTCAGCACTGTTTGATGAACATTGTTACTCAGCTGTAAGAGTTATACCCTACCTGCTGACTTGTCGTACACAACATCTAAGTCGCTTTGGATAAAAGCGTTCAGCTAAATGACAAAAAGGACACCTCTCACCCCAACCACAAACCTCTTCCCTCTGGGTCAAAACTAACTAAAAAGACCCTAAAACTCATCCCCCTGAACATCTCTCTTAAAGCGACACTCACATTTACATGTATTGCTACAACTGTACTCATAACTACCTTCATTATGAGAGCTAGGGATGAAGATGTGTAGGATCTGATCTACGCTACAGTACACTACAGTACAGACCTGATCTACACTACAGCACAGACCTGATCTACACTATAGCACAGACCTGATCTACACTACAGCACAGACCTGATCTACACTACAGCACAGACCTGATCTACACTACAGCACAGACCTGATCTACACTACAGTACAGACCTGATCTACACTACAGTACAGACCTGATCTACACTACAGTACAGACCTGATCTACACTACAGACCTGATCTACACTACAGACCTGATCTACACTACAGTACAGACCTGATCTACACTACAGTACAGACCTGATCTACACTACAGTACAGACCTGATCTACACTACAGTACAGACCTGATCTACACTACAGACCTGATCTACACTACAGTACAGACCTGATCTACACTACAGCACAGACCTGAGACCTGATCTACACTACAGTACCTCTGCCTAGAACCAATGCTCTCAAGAAAACTGCAATGTATAGAGCCATAACATATTGGAATAGGATCCCATTACATATCATACGGACGGAAAACGAGGACAGTTTCAAAAAGAAACTTAAAGGAGCCATAATCCGGAAGGAAATCAATATATGTCATGCATGAGTGTAGCTGCAGCCATGTTATCCAAACTTCTTCTGTTTACTTTGTTTTAGTTTTAAAGGTATGGTGAAATGTATTCACCTACAGTATGACCTTTTGTTTTATTTTTGATTGATTATGTATGTGATATATGACTGATTTATACTGAATGTTTCATATTTGTATGTGTATATCTGTGAGGACCCCAGGAGAAATAGTCAACACGTCGATGATGACTAATGGGGATCCTAATAAACATAAACGTAAACATCTACACTATAATGATTTCTTTCGCACTTTTGACCTCAGATCAAAGATGAGGCGTTTGACGAGGCTGAGAAGAGGTTCCGCCTTCAGGAGAGACTCATCAAGTCATTCATCAGAGACATCTCCCTCTACCTGCAGCACATACGGGTAAGAGACATCCCCCTCTACCTGCAGCAACATACGGGTAAGAGACATCCCCCTCTACCTGCAGAAACATCCCCCTCTACCTGCAGAGACATGTCCCTCTACCTGCAGAGACATGTCCCTCTACCTGCAGAGACATGTCCCTCTACCTGCAGAGACATGTCCCTCTACCTGCAGAGAAATGTCCCTCTACCTGCAGAGACATGTCCCTCTACCTGCAGAGACATGTCCCTCTACCTGCAGAAACATGTCCCTCTACCTGCAGAGACATGTCCCTCTACCTGCAGAGACATGTCCCTCTACCTGCAGAGACATGTCCCTCTACCTGCAGAGACATGTCCCTCTACCTGCAGAAACATCCCCCTCTACCTGCAGAGACATGTCCCTCTACCTGCAGAGACATGTCCCTCTACCTGCAGAGACATGTCCCTCTACCTGCAGAAACATCCCCCTCTACCTGCAGAGACATGTCCCTCTACCTGCAGCACATTTTTCTCATTGCGAAGATGATGTCTTAGTCATTTGTGTCACTAACGGACCCCAAAAAAGTCCTACCGCAAAACTGAAGGAATAGCCTAAACATTCGCCTGGAAGACGTCACAAGAAATAAGCCGTTGTGACACCTTCAGGTGTTTATCCTGTTGGGATTCAGGGAATTTTAGTTATTGGCGGTAAACCTATTTTGGGGTTTGTTGGTGGCTAGGGGATTATCGGGGGACGGTGCTCATGGTCAACAGCAGCGGCATACAGTAGCAAGACATGCTGGGCCCTGTGCAGCCGTTTTGAATAAGTACTATTTGCATTTAATTGCGTTAATGTGTTGGGAGTATTTCTATAATGAGTGGATTGTCTCTGTCCTGCAGGAATCGGCCTCTGTCAAGGTGCTGGCAGCCATCAGTTTCTGTGACATCTACACGGAGCGCAGTCCGCTGGACCCAGAGCGCTTCCAGAGAGCCCATCGCTGCATCAGTGACAAGCAGTTCACCCAGTTTGTAAGTCCTGCTCTTCTGTTCAGCGTCAGTCAGTTCAGTTCACCCAGTTTGTAAGTCCTGCTCTTCTGTTCAGCGTCAGTCAGTTCAGTTCACACAGTTTGTAAGTCCTGCTCTTCTGTTCAGCTTCAGTCAGTTCAGTTCACTCAGTTTGTAAGTCCTGCTCTTCTGTTCAGCTTCAGTCAGTTCAGTTCACTCAGTTTGTAAGTCCTGCTCTTCTGTTCAGCGTCAGTCAGTTCAGTTCACACAGTTTGTAAGTCCTGCTCTTCAGTTTAAGTCAGTTCACCCAGTTTGTAAGTCCTGCTCTTCTGTTCAGCGTCAGTCAGTTCAGTTCACTCAGTTTGTAATTCCTGCTCTTCTGTTCAGCGTCAGTCAGTTCAGTTCACTCAGTTTGTAAGTCCTGCTCTTCTGTTCAGCGTCAGTCAGTTCAGTTCACCCAGTTTGTAAGTCCTGCTCTTCAGTTTAAGTCAGTTCACCCAGTTTGTAATTCCTGCTCTTCTGTTCAGCGTCAGTCAGTTCAGTTCACACAGTTTGTAAGTCCTGCTCTTCTGTTCAGCGTCAGTCAGTTCAGTCAGTTTGTAAGTCCTGCTCTTTGCACTTTTCTACTAAGTAATCGACCTCGTCTACACTACTACCTACAATACTAATGTCTATACTACTACTACCTACTATGCTAACATGTCTATACTACTACCTACTATGCTAACATGTCTATACTACTACCTACTATGCTAATATGTCTATACTACTACCTACTATGCTAACATGTCTATACTACTACCTACAATACTTATGTCTATACTACTACCTACTATGCTAACATGTCTATACTACTACCTAGAATACTTATGTCTATACTACTACCTACTATGCTAACATGTCTATACTACTACCTAGAATACTTATGTCTATACTACTACCTACTATGCTAATATGTCTATACTACTACCTACTATGCTAATATGTCTATACTACTATGTACTCAAGGCTGTAGCACTCAAGTTCAATACTGTTAGATGAACAATCTTACTGACACTTAGCTGCCAGAGTTGTACCCTTCCTGTTGTACAGAACATCGTAAGTCGCTTTGGATAAAAGCGTTCAACTAAATGTAAGTCATAAAACATTTCTCTCTTCCATATCTCCCTCCCTCCCTCCCTCCCTCCCTCCCTCCCTCCCTCCCTCCCTCCCTCCCTCCCTCCTCCTCCTGAGCAGAAGGAGCGCAGTGAGGCGCTGGTCATCAACCCGCTCACCCAGCTCCTCCTCATGTTCGCCGGGCCCCACAAGCTCATCCAGAAGCGCTTCGACAAGCTGCTGGACTACGACAACTGCAAGGAGCGCGCGGAGCGGCTGAAGGACCGGCGCGTGCAGGACGAGCTGCAGGCCACGCGCAACAACTACGAGGCGCTGAACGCCCAGCTGCTGGACGAGCTGCCCAAGTTCCACCACGCGGCCGAGGAGCTCTTCACCGGCTGCGTCAGGGCCTTCGCCCAGTCACAGAAAGACTTCATGAAGAGGACCCTGGGAGAGCTGCAGCCACTCCTACAGGTAGAGAGAGAGAGAGAGAGAGCAGTCTCTTTTTTCTTGTGGTCGATTAGTACTTTATTTACATATTTTTCCTGTATTTATATATTTTTTCTCTCTTTTTCTCTCTCCTTCCCTCTCTCCTCTCTCTCTCCTTCATTTCTCTCCTCTCTCTCCTTCCTCTCTCTCCTTTCCTCTCTCCTTCCCTCTCTCCTTCCTCTCTCTCTGTCCTCTCTTTCCTCTCTCTCCTTCCTCTCTCTCCGTCCTCTCTCTCTCCTTCCTCTCTCTCCGTCCTCTCTCTCTCTCCTTTCTCTCTCTCTCCGTCCTCTCTCTCCTCTCTCTCTCTCCTTCCTTCCTCTCTCTCCTTCCTCTCTCTCCTTCCTCTCTCTCCATCCTCTCTCCTCTCTCTCTCTCCTTCCCTCTCCTTCCCTCTCTCCCTCTCCCTCCTCCCCCGTCTCTAGTTCTCTGGTATTGGAGGCACCGAGGGGAACCTGGTGGCCTTGTTCCAGGAGGAGTACAGTCGTGTTCTCCAGCTCCTGCAGAGCTTCAGCTTCTGTCCGGAGAACCTGCCCCCCGCCGCTGCTCCCGCGCGCAAGACCTTCGACAAGAAGACCCTGGAGAAGCAGACGTCCAAGAAGCAAATGCAGGGACCCGTGAGTGGATTCTTATTTATTATTTTAGTTCTGATATTTACATTTTTGGCACATAGGAAGGAGGATTGACCAAAGGAAGTGTTAACACAGGGAACATTTAGCAAGATATAGTGAGCAGCTCTGGTGTTATAGAGATATGGTGAGCAGCTCTGTTGTTATAGAGATATGGTGAGCAGCTCTGGTGTTATAGAGATATGGTGAGCAGCTCTGGTGTTATAGAGATATGGTGAGCAGCTCTGGTGTTATAGAGATATGGTGAGCAGCTCTGGTATTATAGAGATATGGTGAGCAGCTCTGGTGTTATAGAGATATGGTGAGCAGCTCTGGTGTTATAGAGATATGGTGAGCAGCTCTGGTGTTATAGAGATATGGTGAGCAGCTCTGGTGTTATAGAGATATGGTGAGCAGCTCTGGTGTTATAGAGATATGGTGAGCAGCTCTGGTGTTATAGAGATATGGTGAGCAGCTCTGGTGTTATAGAGATATGGTGAGCAGCTCTGGTGTTATAGAGATATGGTGAGCAGCTCTGGTGTTATAGAGATATGGTGAGCAGCTCTGGTGTTATAGAGATATGATGAGCAGCTCTGGTGTTATAGAGATATGGTGAGCAGCTCTGGTGTTATAGAGATATGGTGAGCAGCTCTGGTGTTATAGAGAGATGGTGAGCAGCTCTGGTGTTATAGAGATATGGTGAGCAGCTCTGGTGTTATAGAGATATGGTGAGCAGCTCTGGTGTTATAGAGATATGGTGAGCAGCTCTGGTGTTATAGAGATATGGTGAGCAGCTCTGGTGTTATAGAGATATGGTGAGCAGCTCTGGTGTTATAGAGATATGGTGAGCAGCTCTGGTGTTATAGAGATATGGTGAGCAGCTCTGGTGTTATAGAGATATGGTGAGCAGCTCTGGTGTTATAGAGATATGGTGAGCAGCTCTGGTGTTATAGAGAGATGGTGAGCAGCTCTGGTGTTATAGAGATATGGTGAGCAGCTCTGGTGTTATAGAGAGATGGTGAGCAGCTCTGGTGTTATAGAGAGATGGTGAGCAGCTCTGGTGTTATAGAGATATGGTGAGCAGCTCTGGTGTTATAGAGATATGGTGAGCAGCTCTGGTGTTATAGAGATATGGTGAGCAGCTCTGGTGTTATAGAGATATGGTGAGCAGCTCTGGTGTTATAGAGAGATGGTGAGCAGCTCTGGTGTTATAGAGATATGGTGAGCAGCTCTGGTGTTATAGAGAGATGGTGAGCAGCTCTGGTGTTATAGAGATATGGTGAGCAGCTCTGGTGTTATAGAGATATGGTGAGCAGCTCTGGTGTTATAGAGATATGGTGAGCAGCTCTGGTGTTATAGAGATATGGTGAGTAGCTCTGGTGTTATAGAGATATGGTGAGCAGCTCTGGTGTTATAGAGATATGGTGAGCAGCTCTGGTGTTATAGAGATATGGTGAGCAGCTCTGGTGTTATAGAGATATGGTGAGCAGCTCTGGTGTTATAGAGATATGGTGAGCAGCTCTGGTGTTATAGAGATATGGTGAGCAGCTCTGGTGTTATAGAGATATGGTGAGCAGCTCTGGTGTTATAGAGAGATGGTGAGCAGCTCTGGTGTTATAGAGAGATGGTGAGCAGCTCTGGTGTTATAGAGATATGGTGAGCAGCTCTGGTGTTATAGAGATATGGTGAGCAGCTCTGGTGTTATAGAGATATGGTGAGCAGCTCTGGTGTTATAGAGATATGGTGAGCAGCTCTGGTGTTATAGAGATATGGTGAGCAGCTCTGGTGTTATAGAGATATGGTGAGCAGCTCTGGTGTTATAGAGATATGGTGAGCAGCTCTGGTGTTATAGAGATATGGTGAGCAGCTCTGGTGTTATAGAGATATGGTGAGCAGCTCTGTTGTTATAGAGATATGGTGAGCAGCTCTGGTGTTATAGAGATATGGTGAGCAGCTCTGGTGTTATAGAGATATGGTGAGCAGCTCTGGTGTTATAGAGATATGGTGAGCAGCTCTGGTGTTATAGAGATATGGTGAGCAGCTCTGGTGTTATAGAGATATGGTGAGCAGTTCTGGTGTTATAGAGATATGGTGAGCAGCTCTGGTGTTATAGAGATATGGTGAGCAGCTCTGGTGTTATAGAGATATGGTGAGCAGCTCTGTTGTTATAGAGATATGGTGAGCAGCTCTGGTGTTATAGAGATATGGTGAGCAGCTCTGGTGTTATAGAGATATGGTGAGCAGCTCTGGTGTTATAGAGATATGGTGAGCAGCTCTGGTGTTATAGAGATATGGTGAGCAGCTCTGGTGTTATAGAGATATGGTGAGCAGCTCTGGTGTTATAGAGATATGGTGAGCAGCTCTGTTGTTATAGAGATATGGTGAGCAGCTCTGGTGTTATAGAGATATGGTGAGCAGCTCTGGTGTTATAGAGATATGGTGAGCAGCTCTGGTGTTATAGAGATATGGTGAGCAGCTCTGGTGTTATAGAGATATGGTGAGCAGCTCTGGTGTTATAGAGATATGGTGTGCAGCTCTGGTGTTATAGAGATATGGTGAGCAGCTCTGCTGTTATAGAGATATGGTGAGCAGCTCTGGTGTTATAGAGATATGGTGAGCATAATATTATAATAATATATATATATGTAATATATAGATAAGATATGCCTTTATTGAAATGTGGGCATCATAGCAGCATGAGGGGGAGGGGAAGTACAGTTATGGGCAGGGTAATAGTAGAAGACATGAATATAGGCAATACAATTTGATCTGACTATCAAAATAGAGACAAATAAACTGTGTAAACAATATAATTAAATCTGAATATACAAATATGAGAAAAATAAATGGTGTAAACAGGTGCAGATGAGGGTCTGTATTATATTGTGTTACAATAAATGTAAATAAAAAAAAATCAATATTTGTCTATACAGTATATTGGAATCTACACAGATTCCCACAACTCCACACCCTCTAATGAGCACCGTAACTAAGCTAGATATGAGTGTTTTGTCTCGTCTTATTTCATCTCTCTCTCTCTCTCTCTCAGCTCAACAGCATTCTGCAGACAGATGAGCAGCGTGCGGGGCTGCTAGCGCGCTACGGACCAGAGAAGCTCTTCCAGGCGGAGAGGAACTTCAACGCAGCGCAGGACCTGGACGTGTCGGTGCTGGAGGGTGACATCGTGGGGGTCATCAAGCAGCAGGACCCCATGGGAAGCCACAACCGCTGGCTCATAGACAACGGAGGTACTGGGCACTCGAAGAATAGAATAGAATAGAAGTTCTTTATTGATCAGCACCACAGATCGCTCACAATGAACATTCAGTTAGTCAAAAGTAAAAAAAAAAAAAAAAAATAAGAATAGGAATAAGAATTTAAAGGCGGATGATTGGCGCAGTGGCCAAGGCACTCGCCACTAACGCAGGAGACGCTGGGTTCGAGCCCAGCTCTCAGCGTTGCTACCGGCTGGCCGGTCGTTCATACTAACACAATTGGCAGTATTTGGGGGTGGGAAAGCCGGTATGTGGGGATTGGACGTTGTGGACAGCGACTCCTACAGGTTGGTTTGGTGACGCCGGTGCGGCGGAAGCAGGAAGTAGCGGGGGCAGCGTGAGCCTCCCACGCGTTACTCCTCGCCACTGAGAGTTCGAGCTGCTGCGGTGAAAAGATGCGACAGGCTGCCTCCTCGTGTACCGGAGGGGACACGTGATGCAAGGCTTCTGTCATCACTACAGCCAACCAGTGGGAGGCATGGTCTAGCAACGTTCAAGACAGGGGAGGGAAGAATTGGATAATACGACATTGGGATGGGAGAAAAATAGAAAATGGGGAGAAAAGGTGGATAAAAAAAAGGAATAAGAATAAAAATAAAAAAAATCAGTCAGAGATATACATTCTGAAATATACAGTCCGAAAATATACACTAATATACAGTCAAATGTAACATTTAAATGTAAATGTCCAGGAAGATATATAGGGATTTACAGTCTGATGCCTGTTGGTATGAAGGACATTCAGTGTTGCATCTTGGGAGTCTGAGCCTAACACTGAATGTACTTCTTCTATGTACAGTAAGACCCGGGGTAGACGTAGGAAGCCACAACCGCTGGCTCATAGACAACGGTGGTACTGGGCACTCGAAGACCCGGGTAGAGGTAGCGGCTTGTTGTGGAATCAGCAGTGAAAATAATTCAGTCTAATGTGTGTAATATTGCTGGTGGTGTACTGTAGACCCGTCCTTTGTGGGGCTTGTGTAAGAAGCAGAGGCCAAGGCTGTGAAGATCAATTCACTTTGTTTAGTGGATCATTTGCAGACAGGGGGTTACAGAGGTACAGAGGTTTGAACACTAGGTTGCGTTGTGTATGGTTTACAAACGCAAATCAGGAAGGATAGAGAGATGATCAGGTAGTGCGTGACTGGCCGCTCTCTGGTTTCTGGAGGTCTTTCAGGACTGGATGATGTGGTGCCAGGATCTGGTTTCTGGAGGTCTTTCAGGACTGAGGTGATGTGGTCCCAGGATCTGGTTTATGGAGGTATTTCAGGACTGGATGATGTGGTGCCAGGATCTGGTTTCTGGAGGTATTTTAGGACTGGATGATGTGGTGCCAGGATCTGGTTTATGGAGGTATTTCAGGACTGAGGTGATGTGGTGCCAGGATCTGGTTTCTGGAGGTCTTTTAGGACTGGATGATGTGGTGCCAGGATCTGGTTTATGGAGGTCTTTCAGGACTGAGGTGATGTGGTGCCAGGATCTGGTTTCTGGAGGTCTTTCAGGACTGAGGTGATGTGGTGCCAGGATCTGGTTTCTGGAGGTCTTTTAGGGCTGAGGTTATGTGGTGCCAGGATCTGGTTTCTGGAGGTCTTTCAGGACTGGATGATGTGGTGCCAGGATCTGGTTTATGGAGGTATTTTAGGGCTGAAGTGATGTGGTGCCAGGATCTGGTTTATGGAGGTATTTTAGGGCTGAAGTGATGTGGTGCCAGGATCTGGTTTCTGGAGGATCTATTCAGTCAAAGTCTAGTCATGGAAGTAGGTTGCTAATGTACATTGTTGTTTTAAGATAAGACATTCCTTTATTGATCTCCTTGGGGGAAATTTGGGGCATCATAGCAGCATGGGGGAGGGGGGAGGGGAGGTACAGGTATGGGCAGGGTAATAGTAGAAAGACATAAATGTAGGCAATAAAATGTGTCTGAATATGAAAATGCGAGGAAAAAATAAACAGTGTAAACTACCGGTATATAATTGCCTCTCAATATAATAATTTGAGAAAAATAAACATTGTAAACAAAGGTGCAGATGAGGGTCTGTGTGCCCTATCGGTTATATTATTAATATGTTACAATAAATATAGACAATACAGAATTAGAATCTGAATGTACTGTATACTATGAGTAAAAGTAAGCAGTATACACAAGGTGCAGTATACTTTCTTTTGCACACATATGGAAAAATGTACATTAAATATGAAATTAATTAGTGAAGGCAGAGAGAATCTGTAGTGCAGCATTAAATCCAGAAGAGTTTGTAAAGGTATGATAGTACACTTTAGTCAAGAACTTTGGTAAACTTGAAATATACAATACAGTATTACAAACAGAATGTTTCAGATTCAGATGTTAGACTAGAAGGTCTCTTACAGAGAGGTGCAGAAGGTTTCCGCATACCTCTACAGACAAATGTAATAATTAGAATTTTAGGCCTTAAAAAGGTCTTAAATATAACTTTGTCTTGAAATGTGTCAGATAAAGAAGTTACTTCTCTACATCTTGTTTATCTTGCAATGTAAGCAGTATGGTAACAGCCTATCAGTTCCCCGCAAACAATTCATATTGTTTGGACCCCAGGTAGAGTAGTCTCACTTTGGTGTAGACTAATGGGGATCCACAATAAAGCAATATGGAATGACTTCTTTCATAGTCATTTTCCTTCATAGGTTTTTGCCAGTATGGCCATGAAATGGGTATTAAATTCTATTCAAAGTGGATAAAAAGGTCTTAAATGTAAACTTGTTAAAACCTGCAGGAACCCTGGGCTGCAGTGATTTGATTAGTTTCTCTTTCCCGCTCTTTTTCAGTCACCAAGGGTTTCGTGTACAGCTCCTTCCTCAAACCCTATAACCCGCGCAGGAGCCAATCGGATGTCTCCATCGAGAGCCAGTCGTCCAATGAGTCTGGCTACGGCGGCTCCTCGCCCGTCTTCTCTCGGCAGAACAGCAACAGCACTCTCACCTTCAACCAGGAGACGGCGACGGTCAGCTTCTCCGCCGGTCCGCCCCCGAGTCACTCTTCTCCGCACCCCTCGCTGGACTCCTCCTCCTCCCACAGGAGCTACCGCAGAGACGCGCCGTCGCCCAACCGCAACCCGGTGAACTCCTCGCCCAGGAATCCCTCCAATCACCGTGAATTCTCGGACCACGCGTACCGGAGTAATTCCTCCAATCCCAGAGACGCCGACCCGTCATACCGGCATCCGGGCGACCGCAGGGACTCGTACGACTCCAACCAGACGAACCCGGCCGGCCACAGGGAGGTGTCTGACGCCTCGGAGACGGACTCCTGCTCTTCTCGCAGGAACAGTGGTTCACAGAGGTGCGGCCCTGCGGACCCGGCTTCCGGCTCGTATCAGCGTCGGAACGGCGACTGCAGCGGGCAGAGGAAGTCTCCTTACTCCAGAGACGACGACATTGAACCAGAACCGGAACCTGAACCGGAACCTGAACCTGAACCGGAACCTGAACCGGAACCTGAATCCGAGTTGGACGGTCATCAGGTGAGATTTATTTGACTGCTATGATGTATTCGGTGTTTCTTAAAAGAACATGACAACATTATGGGAATCACGGTCTTATCCAGAGTCAAGCAAGAAGATAGCCCCTTTCATGACTGTGATGCACGCCAACAAGGTTTGGCCGAGTGAATCCACAGTCCCTTGCTCCTCAATAGGAAACCAATGAATGAATGAAAACTTTATTTAACAGATTGCAGAATGGGTACAATACAGTACGGCTCAATACATACAATTGTTAAAGGGATGCAGACCTGAGAAAGACGTTTGTCTTGTTTTCATCAGGGTCCCCCATTTTCAATTCATATAGACATTTATGACATACACAACATACATGACATTTATGGCATAGGGACATATAGGTATTTAGTACTGATAAATTTGTGACATAAGCGGTATTCAAATATACAGTACTGTTACCCCTAGATCCTGACAGAGTATATACATATGATGGGGAGGGGACTGTACATTAGGAGGGGGTGGGTGGGTGGGAGGGAAATATACATACGGCGGGGAGGGAATATATACATGCGGTGGGGAGGAGACTGTCTATTAGGAGGTGGTGGGGGTTTTGGGCATTTACGGTGGCCAGTTTCGAATTGCAGCCTCCCGTAGGTGCTCTTTAAGAGCGGTTTTGAATGTGGTTCTTCAACCTAGATTTACCATGAAGAACTGGTCCTACCCGAACCGTTCGTTATACAAAATTTCAAAGGTACTCACAGTTGCACGAGGGTCTTGGACAGAGAAACGTAATGGTTTGAAAGCTTGGCGTTGCTAATAAACATTTTAAATAATTTTTATAAACTGGTCAACACTGCTCAAAGCAGGGGGGGCAGGTGGCGCACGGAGATTACGTTCGTCACCAACACCGGGAGACACTAGGATTCGCCTGTTCGAATCCAGCTCCCGGCGTTGCTATCAGCTTGGCTGGCCTCTCACTGATACAATTGGCTGTATCAGGGGGTGGGAAAGCTGAAGGGTGGGTCCTGGGCGTTGTGGACAGCGACCCCTACAGTTCGGTCGGGGCGCCTGCTCAGCGAGGGTTGGAACTGAGGAGAGATAGTGTGGCCTCCCACACGCTACACTCTCCCCGGTGAGAACCTGCGCGGCCAGGTTGGCCTGCCCCAGGCTGCACATGCGTCGGAGGAAAGCATGTGACAGTCTCCGGTCTCCCGGACCAACAGTAGGGGAAAGTACGCAACAACCAGGAAGGGTGGGATGGGAGAAAAATCGGGAAAAAGGAGGGGAAGAAAGATTAAAAAAAAAAGAAAAGAAAAAAACACTGCTCAAAGCGGCTCTAGCTGCCTTATGCGCCTGCACTGTGATCACAGCGCATGCGCATCAGGCACCCAATGCCGGAAATAAAGCTGTGTTGACCAGTGTTGACCAGTTTATAAAAATTATTTAAAATGTTTATTTGCAACGCCGAGCTTTCAAACCATTACGTTTCTCTGTCCAAGACCCTCTTGCAACTGTCTTGGACCCGTTCATCCTCTCCTCATCTGTCGGTCATGTCTGACCATGAAAAAAGCGATAAACGCTAAAAACATTATCTGGCCATCCTCCTCAGTAAATAGTAAATACTATCAAACTTTCCGCACACACACACACACACACAGAAAGGGAGAATGGCTTACATGAACTATCCAGTTATTATCAACTTATATCAACTATCCAGTTAGTTTTTATAGTGTAAGTTTGGCTACTTGAAGAGAGAGAGAGAGCGAGAGAGAGAGAGACTGAGACTTGTTACGCGCGACACTAGTCAGTCTCAGAGCTGTCTCGGAATGGATTTGGTAGCTTTTTTTCTGCGTCTCCGTAGACCGTGCCGTACCACCGTTTTAAAGTCTTAGTGAAGATTGATTTATATGAAAACCGTTTTATGTATAATTTAGCTAGCTCGCCAACGTTACTGTGATTAAAGAAAACTTTAATAAAAAAAAATAGATATCTTTGATCTCAAGTGACTACCTGGTAAAATAAAGGTAAAAGAAAAAAAAAGAAAAAAAGGATACCAGTTTCCTCTCTGTGCGTTCAGTAGAAAGCTATGCTGCTGCGAGCTAGCCTAGCTTAGCACAAATTAATGGAAACGGATAAGGACCTCCTGGAGCTAGGCTAGTGATCTGTATCTGCTTCCATTCATTTGTGCTAAGCTAGGCTAGTGGTCTGTATCTGCTTCCATTCATTTTTGCTAAGCTAGGCTAGTGGTCTGTATCTGCTTCCATTCATTTGTGCTAAGCTAGGCTAGTGGTCTGTATGAAATAATAATAAAAAATAAATAAAAAAAATCTAACCCTAACTAACCTTACTGTCATGCACAATGTCCTAATAAACTAACCTACACTGTTGCACTCAACACTTTGATGAACATTGTTACTCAGCTGATAGAGTTGTGCCCTTCCTGATGACTTGTCGTACAGAACTTGTAAGTCGCTTTGGATAAAAGCGTCAGCTAAATGACTAAATGTAAATGTATCTGCTTCCATTCATTTGTGCTAAGCTAGGCTAGTGGTCTGTATCTGCTTCCATTCATTTGTGCTAAGCTAGGCTACCCCAAAAAACTACCCAGTGCAGCTTCAGTTGCTTAAGATGAAAATAAATAAAAAACTGCTGCCAACTAAATAAGTAAGAATGTCTTATTTTTTCTGTTTGTTTCCAGATATACTACGCTCTCTACGCCTTCAGCGCCCGCTGCCCCAATGAGCTGAGCATCTCAGCCAACGAGCGTGTCCGCATCCTGGAGTTCCAGGACATGAACGGCAACACGGAGTGGTGGTTGGGGGAGGCCGGGGGGAGGCGGGGCTACGTACCTTCCAACTACATCCGGAAGTCAGAGTACACCTGAGGAACACTGTCCTTAGGGGTGTCGGTGGTGGTGGGGGGGGACCCCTCGGGTCAACGGCCTTCCCTCTCCTTTTGAGAGGACTGACGACCAGAACAGACCGGTGCTCCCAGACTACAGACGACCTACAGACCGAACACGCCACGAGACACTAGTCCACTCCCGACGTAACGACCGACCGTCGGACAGAACAGATAAACAACATGAGCGAAGCTGGTGCCTTATCTTCATAGAGCTGTTGTCGTGGAGTTTGCTAGTGAGAAGAGCTTCCTCTTCCAGGGCGACGCCCTCCTGCTGATTGCTCTCAGCTGGTGTTTATATGCCTATATTTATACCGTAGACTTTTTTATGATTTCCTTTTCTTACTATATCCTCTGCTCCCTTGTTATGAAGTGACCCCCCCCCCCCCCCCATTCCAAGGAGACCCCTCCTTTTCATCTGGGGCTGGAGAGAGAGAGAGTGATTTGTATTAATAGCTCAATTATCTCAAAACGATAGCTCAATTTGATTCCAACTTAAAAAAAAAATTATAATAATCTGAATATACTCCCAGTGCAACAGTGATATTTTGGTGCATGTGGTTCACGGCACTAAAGACGAAGTCGAGATGCGTTTACAATGTGATGAAGAGTGCGACGCACTAGATTCTCCACTAGGGGGCGAGTTTGAAGTGTGGCCGTCGGAGGGGGGCTGTTGTTTGGTGTGGTAGACACGGACAACCTTTGACCCCGACCGGCTCAAGAGACATTCCCTGTGAGGACACGTTCTGAAGGGCAGATGGTTTGCGAGCACTCCCCCCCCCCCCCCCCCCCCCCCCCACGATGACGTAATCTGCCGGGTGATGAGTGCGTTTGGAACTCTTGAGACGAGCGAGAACCAGTCGGGACGTAGAGCCTTGTGAGCTTGCGGTGGGATCCGAAATCCGATTGGTCACTCCTTTGCCCCCTGGACATTTTACAGTTCATTCTACTATATCATGCTGTACATTGACAATGTATTGCTGCACTCCAGTGTCGAGTTGATCACTGTTTTTCATTTGAATAATAAAAAATTAATTTGGCTCGGCTGAAAGATGAATCCGTGTATCGAAGGTGTTTTCATTTTGTGATATGGAATAATTTGTGCCTTCTGCACGGGTGAGGGGTGCAATTCAGTATAATATATATATATATATAATATTGCAATACTTTTACCTAATGATATCTTTGATGCCAAGCATCAGTGTTTTTATTTCCATTTTAACTATCATAATCTTTCAAATAAAGAAAAAACATGGTTTCTTAAGTTAAAAAGCTGCTTGGAATTCTGTCTGAATTTTCTGTAGTTATCAAATGAGGACCTCGGATGAAGAATTATCAAACATCCGTTTTAGGTTTCAGAGGAACAATGTTTTCAAACTTTATTATCTAAAGATGATAAATTACAGTGTTGTGTTCACTCATAGTTAAAGACAGTAGAGGTTGAGTACTTTATTATCTAAAGATGGTAAGTTAGTGTTGTGTTCACTCATAGTTAAAGACAGTAGAGGTTGAGTACTTTATTATCTAAAGATGGTAAGTTAGTGTTGTGTTCACTCATAGTTAAAGACAGTAGAGGTTGAAAACTTTATTATCTAAAGATGGTTAGTGTTTTGTAGATGGTTGAGTAGTTTCTTTTGATACTGTATTATACAGTATCAAAAGAAACTACTGTATATCTGTATATCACATTCACACTCTAATTCATGACTTGATTTTGAAATGTTGTTGCCCAAAGGATTATTGTTTTAGCTTTTTTACAGTCAAATGAAAGACTTATTAAATTGAAATGTATCACAGAATAAAAAAATTTAAAAACCTTTCTTTGGTTTGCTCTGCATCCATGTCAAAGCTTGCGTTGCAAATATACCACATATTAACACATTAAGGACCAGCCACGAGTTTATACGGGTTTCGGTGCCATGCGTTGTGGACCAGAGGCACGTATATAGCCGTGGCAAGTTGTTATTGTTTTATTCCATATTAATAACCGGATCAAGATCCCCGATCGGCTCTGCAGATCTACCCTCCTCTGTGGAATCGGCAACATGCAATACCGGCCAGATCCTCTTAGGGGCGCCATCGCTCCACTGCAGTATCATTGTGGGCGAATGGAATTAATTCTTTACCTTCCAATGGAGGATCATATTACCCTGATCCGAAACGAACATCATGCACCGTGTATTACGTTTCGAATCGCAGATTTCACCATGGAATAAGAGGATTTATCATCAACCAATGGACATATCGATCTACCAGATGCCGACCGATAACGGGGAAATGCTGGTGGGTATCCCATGGGCACATGGTAAGACCTTTATCACCTAATTTACAGCCGGATCGGACCTTTCTGTGCAACGCAAGCAGTCTATCAGTGAATGTGACTAGTTACACGGACACTCTATTGGTAATCAATAATACTAATCGACGTCCCCTGCCGCCCCCCTTTCATCCATACATGCTTTGGGACAGCCTGGATCATATGCAGTTTGTGTTATTTCTTTAGCATATATAAAACGGAAATGCCGTTGAATATAACGTTAGTAGCCTTTAGCTCCATAACTAGCTTTCCAGAAAATAGATGAGACGAAATCTGCGATAAAGCTTATATTCACGGCGCTATAAAATGACAACCTACTGATGCATTTTTTTTCCTTTAAGCCATTTTGAAGGGACGGTTTATGCACTCAATTGACAATGAGAATGGACAGATAGCAACACTATAAAGTATAGATATAGCTGATACAAAACCCACATGTTTGTTTACATTCCCCGGTCCTCTAGCCACTAATTAGACTAAGCCCATCGGTCGTCAAAGTGTTAAGAACTCCTTCTTACTGTTGAGTCAGTTAGTAAACACACAGAGCGAAGGCTGCTGACCACAGCCAATATTAATCATTTTACACTGGACAACAACAAATAAAGGTCAAAGGCCGTGGGCCAACTCAAACGGTGAAACAAATCAATGCAGGTAGATAATGATTAACAGGTGGGTGGGCTGTTGAAAGGTCCTGTGTATCTGAAGTGGGTTATTTAGGAGAGCCGTCCGAAACCATATACTTCATATTTTCTCTCATGCTCCAGCGCTGGTCGGCTCTTCAAAAATGGCTGTCTTAGTGGTCGCCCTTACAGCCCTGTGTGTCATCACAGCGGTCGGACAGGACCTGTATGTAAGTACAGTATGCTGGTATCATAGCTGGGTTAACCTCTTAAGCCCGATCGGCCCGGTACGAGATTTATTTCACGTCATATATAGATCAATATACAGTCCGTATTAAGTAATGTTGAGTTTCTTTTTCAAATGTAGCCAAGAGTAAAGACCCTAACCCTATCAAAACAGCAGTTAAAGTGTATATTTTCAGCACTACGTTTGTTTATCAATGATTTTAACGTGTTGTTATTAGTGAAATATGAGCTTGTAAAAATCTCTGTGCATTGAACCGGAAAATAGACGATTTAGACGCAAGAAGAAGCACTGATTAAATCATTGTAGTCCTAAGAAAGAGGAGACCTACGTCAATGGATGTCTAAATTTCATAAAACTACACTACATAGCTCACACCAGCCACCGGCAACAGAAGTCTAAAAAATGATGGGCACGAAACCCAAACTGCATGGGATGCAGGCCAGGGGGGTGGAACCCTGGCTCAGATGGTCAACCAGTAACTTAGCAACCCATTTCTCAGCTATTTTGGATATAATGGCGAGGATACTGATTGGGCGGTAGTTGGGACAACTAAGTGCTTGAATGATAAATTGACCAAATGTGTGATAGGGGGGCGAACCAGGGAGCCTGTTATTTTTCTGCAGGGAGTCTTTGTTCTTTCCAGAAATGTGTGTCAAGGGGCGCCAGGGTGGCGCACCACGTACAGCGCTGCGGTGCAACGCGGCCGTCCTGTGTTCGGCGACCTTTGCCGAATGTCTACCCCCATCTATCTCCCATTCTTCCTCTCGCTCTCTCTCTCTACCGGACTGCCCGGTAGCAAAAACCAATACAAATGTACCAAAAACATAATAAAAAAAAAGAATAATAAACCAAAATGATGTCTTTTGCCTTGGAGCTTTTCATGCCCTGAATTAATTCAGCTACTTCCAGATCAGAGATTTCAATGATTTTAAACACAGGCTGTGTGTGATTAATAAGGCTGTCAATACAGACTGGAGGAGTCAAACTGGGAGTAAAAAAATATGCATTTAGGCTGGAGGGCAGTGTGGTGGGAATGGGATCCTTGACTAGTGTTTTGTGAATCATAAGTTCTAATTCATTGTTACTTTCTTTCTTTTGGCGGCCGTCTAGTTTATTTATGTTTTGCCAAATTAGTTTACCATTGCCTTGTGCATCTTCAATCATTTTAATAAATAAATTAGGTTTAGCCTTCCGCAGGGTCTGGGTTACTTTGTTTCTCATGAATATAAAAATCTTCTGTGTCGGTCTGTGGTTCGCGGGGATTCTGAACTGATCGTTTTAGCATATCTGGCTGTCATGATACTCCTGCATTCATCGCTAAGCCAGGGTATAGAGTGCTCTCTTGTTGCTCTTCAACGCCCTCTGCTGGTGAAAGCTGCAACAATTATCAATGTCCTCACATTCTAGGACCTTGGCCCAGTTCAACTGGTTTAGGGCAGTAACTAGGTTTTGTTTTTGGTTTTTAGTCACAAATTCATACACAGGTTTTGGGTTATCCTGTTTGGAGAAGGAGGTAGAGAAACGTAATTTGGTGAGTTTTCTTGAGAAAAATAGCATTGTGGTCTGACAGGCCTGTCAGAAGATTATATGTCTTTGTTATTCTTTCAGGTTATGTTATCACCTTATTTGGAATTCCCACAACATAAGATAAAAAGATACAAAGATAAAAGCACACAATAAAAACATATACAATATGTCACATAAAAAAATGCAGGTCTCTCAAACTGTTTAAAAACCAAAAGCCAAAGCAAATAAATGAGTATTGAGGTGTGATTTAAACACCTGCAGGGTTGGGGCCTGCCTAACATGCCGTGGCAGCTCATTACAGAGCTTTGGGGCTGCCACTGCAAAAGCACGGTCCCCCCTAAGCTTCAGCCTGGACTTTGGAACAGCCAGGAGGAGCTGATCAGAGGACCTGAGGGACCTTGGAGGACCATAAGGTTCCAGCAGGTCCGAGAGGTAGCCCGGTGCCAAGCCGTTCAAACATTTAAAAGCAAACAGTAAAACCTTCAAATCAATCCTAAAACGCACAGGAAGCTAGTGAAGGGCAGCCAGTACAGGGGAAATGTGCTCTTGCTTACGTGTTCCAGTTAGCAGACGAGCAGCGGCGTTCTGGACTAACTGCAAGCGAGAGAGGGAGGCCTGACTGACGCCAACATATAAGGCATTGCAATAGTCAAGGCAAGAGGTCATAAAAGCAAGGATAACAGTTTCAAAAACACTACGGGATTGATCTGTTTGTCCAATTTAAGGTCACAATCAATCTTCACCCCTAGATTGGTGACAGTTGGCATCACAAAAAGTCCAAGGGGGCCCAACTCACCAGGAGGACTCATCAGGGTTGAGGCAAAGCACTAAATGAAAATGTCTAGGGCCTCGATCATAAACTCTTTCAGAGGTTGAGTGAGATTTAACCATGCTCCTAAATCATTAATTAACCAAGAACATAAAACACACTTAGATTTATATATTTATTTTACTATAAGTTGTATTAGTAATAAATGTTCTGTACTTCTAAAATAATAATGTGACATTTGCTGCTGTTTTAGGCGGCAGAAGAAGACTACTCTGATGGTAAGAAGCACTTCTCACTGTTGGATTTCCTGCTGTCTGTTGTTAATTTTTACTTTAATTTGTATTGGATTTTGTTTGAAACAAAAAACAATAAAATTAAATCAATCACAATTAACAAAAAAGATAGACTAAACAGCCATGGTTACATCTGACCTATGTATAAATATATACATGTAAATGAATTGTCCATTGTCCAAGAAGGGCACATACAAGCCCATTATCTTGATGAATCAATTAGTCCATAATCACTTCCCACTGTATCGTAAGTCATCCATTACTTCCATTTACAAACACAAAGCTGGTAAGTCATTTGTTCCACAGTGTAGATCTACCCGATCATTTCTAACCATTGTTCAGTAGTATCTGTGTGAGTATTGGCTGCAATTGGCAGACTATTTCAGTCAGAATTCTCCTCCCCTTCCTCTATCTTTAGACACTATTTTGTAAGAACACCGTCGCTGTATCCTGGGCTTAGCGCCGCCCAGGATGATTGTGATTGGTTTAAAGAAATACAAACAAGCCAGAGCGTTTTTCCCCCCTATAGCAGAATGATAATAGGTTTAGCCAGAACTCTCTCCAATGCTGGTTACTGCTAACATAGTGTGGAGAGAGGTCTGGCTACATGCGTCTAACATAGTGTGTGGAGAGAGGTCTGGCTACGTGAGACTAACATAGTGTGGAGAGAGGTCTGGCTACGTGAGACTAACATAGTGTGGAGAGAGGTCTGGCTACGTGAGACTAACATAGTGTGGAGAGAGGTCTGGCTACATGCGTCTAACATAGTGTGTGGAGAGAGGTCTGGCTACGTGAGACTAACATAGTGTGGAGAGAGGTCTGGCTACGTGAGACTAACATAGTGTGTGGAGAGAGGTCTGGCTACGTGAGACTAACATAGTGTGGAGAGAGGTCTGGCTACGTGAGACTAACATAGTGTGGAGAGAGGTCTGGCTACGTGAGACTAACATAGTGTGGAGAGAGGTCTGGCTACATGCGTCTAACATAGTGTGTGGAGAGAGGTCTGGCTACGTGAGTCTAACATAGTGTGAAGAGAGAGGTCTGGCTACATGAGACTAACATAGTGTGGAGAGAGAGGTCTGACTACGTGAGTCTAACATAGTGTGGAGACAGGTCTGGCTACGTGAGTCTAACATAGTGTGGAGACAGGTCTGGCTACGTGAGACTAACATAGTGTGGAGAGAGGTCTGGCTAGGGAAGACTAAACATTAGGGGTGTAAAGGTACACGTATCCGTACCGAACCGTTTCAGTGTGGACCGTACCGTACAAGTCGATTATTCATTTCAATATAGAATATTCGTTGACAGCCCTACAAGTACAATTAGTTACTGCACACTACATCAGCCCTGAGCCAAACTTTCCCCCACTGTACCGAAAACCCGTACTGAACCTTGAGTTCAAAATGAAGGTACCCCTACTAAACATGGATTAGATGGTGTTTGTTCTTAACCTACAACTTTAGGACAAAACACAGATATAAATTAAGCTGAAGACCATCGTTGCCGTTGTTAACAAAGCATACATTCCTTTGGTGAAACGCAATTTTCCCATTAACCTCACATGCAGCATCAAGGACAACATTAACCCCACATGCAGCATCAAGGACAACATTAACCCCACATGCAGCATCAAGGACAACATTAACCCCACATGTAGCATCAAGGACAACATTAACCCCACATGTAGCATCAAGGACAACATTAACCCCACATGTAGCATCAAGGACAACATTAGCCCCACATGTAGCATCAAGGACAACATTAACCCCACATGTAGCATCAAGGACAACATTAACCCCACATGTAGCATCAAGGACAACATTAGCCCCACATGTAGCATCAAGGACAACATTAACCCCACATGCAGCATCAAGGACAACATTAACCCCACATGCAGCATCAAGGACAACATTAGCCCCACATGCAGCATCAAGGACAACATTAGCCCCACATGCAGCATCAAGGACAACATTAGCCCCACATGCAGCATCAAGGACAACATTAACCTCACATGCAGCATCAGGGACAACATTAGCCCCACATGCAGCATCAAGGACAACATTAGCCCCACATGCAGCATCAAGGACAACATTAACCCCACATGCAGCATCAAGGACAACATTAGCCCCACATGCAGCATCAAGGACAACATTAACCCCACATGCAGCATCAAGGACCACATTAACCCCACATGTAGCATCAAGGACAACATTATCCCCACATGCAGCATCAAGGACAACATTAACCACACATGCAGCATCAAGGACAACATTAACCCCACATGCAGCATCAAGGACAACATTAGCCCCACATGCAGCATCAAGGACAACATTAACCCCACATGCAGCATCAAGGACCACATTAACCCCACATGCAGCATCAAGGACAACATTAACCCCACATGCAGCATCAAGGACCACATTAGCCCCACATGTAGCATCAAGGACAACATTAACCCCACATGCAGCATCAAGGACAACATTAGCCCCACATGCAGCATCAAGGACAACATTAGCCCCACATGCAGCATCAAGGACAACATTAGCCCCACATGCAGCATCAAGGACAACATTAGCCCCACATGCAGCATCAAGGACAACATTAACCCCACATGCAGCATCAAGGACAACATTAGCCCCACATGCAGCATCAAGGACAACATTAGCCCCACATGCAGCATCAAGGACAACATTAACCCCACATGCAGCATCAAGGACAACATTAGCCCCACATGCAGCATCAAGGACAACATTAACCCCACATGCAGCATCAAGGACAACATTAACCCCACATGCAGCATCAAGGACCACATTAACCCCACATGCAGCATCAAGGACAACATTAGCCCCACATGCAGCATCAAGGACAACATTAACCCCACATGCAGCATCAAGGACAACATTAACCCCACATGCAGCATCAAGGATAACATTAACCCCACATGCAGCATCAAGGACAACATTAGCCCCACATGCAGCATCAAGGACAACATTAACCCCACATGCAGCATCAAGGACAACATTAACCCCACATGCAGCATCAAGGACAACATTAACCCCACATGCAGCATCAAGGACAACATTAGCCCCACATGCAGCATCAAGGACAACATTAGCCCCACATGCAGCATCAAGGACAACATTAGCCCCACATGCAGCATCAAGGACCACATTAACCCCACATGCAGCATCAAGGACAACATTAACCCCACATGTAGCATCAAGGACAACATTAGCCTCACATGCAGCATCAGGGACCACGCATCAGGGACCACATTAACCCCACATGCAGCATCAAGGACCACATTAACCCCACATGCAGCATCAAGGACCACATTACTGGTAAACAGGAACACACCACAGACACCGTGTCATAGTGACGTGGACGTGTGAGAGGTCTGCACACCAAGGCAAGGTTTCACATGTGGATCAATCTTGTCGACACAAATGTCATAAAGAAACAAATTGAAAACAAATAACTTTCCTGTGAAATTCATGTTGCTTTTCTGTAAGGCTGGTGAAATGTAACATGTGTACTAACAACATATTGTCACTGCAACTCGCTGGACACTAACTAACGATCTCTCCCCTCAGGTCACGAATACCAGTACGAGTACGATTATGTGACTGAATTACCTGAAGCAACTGAAGACACTACCGACTATCTAGATGACTGGCTGTATGAACTCATAGACCTCCCAGGTAACTCATAGACCTCCCAGGTAACTCATAGACCACACAGGTAACTCATATACCTGACAGGTAACTCATATACCTCCCAGGTAACTCATAGACCACACAGGTAACTCATAGACCACACAGGTAACTCATAGACCACACAGATAACTCATAGACCTGACAGGTAACTCATAGACCAGACAGGTAACTCATAAACCACACAGATAACTCATAGACCAGACAGGTAACTCATAAACCACACAGATAACTCATAGACCACCCAGGTAACTCATAAACCACACAGATAACTCATAGACCACACAGGTAACTCATAAACCACACAGATAACTCATAGACCACACAGGTAACTCATAGACCTCCCAGGTAACTCATAGACTGTGTTAATGTTGCCTAATTAATGGTTATTAATAGAACACCTGTGTTAATGTTGCCAAATTAATGGTTATTAATAGAACACCTGTGTTAATGAAGCCTAATTAACTGTTATCAATCAAAACACCTGTGTGGTGGAGTGATACATATAGTTAAAAGTCCCAGTGCTGTTATACTGAATATCAGCACTCGTGGAATGACTCTTGTCCAATCAGATGACTTGGTTGGAACTAACTGTTGTATAATACACAGTATTACACTATTACACACTATTACCCTATTACACACTTACTGTAAAAGCATGCAAACGGTTCATGATATATGAAAGGGGCAGGGCTTATTTCCATGGACAATGATGGATATTATTCATAAATGTTTTTAATGCATAGGTACAGTATATCAACAACAATAGGTTCACTATAGCATTTCCATTTTGTAAACTGAGGCTCTGAGCAGCAAACCTGTGTCAAATTTGCTGACGACACAGTGGTGGTGGGCCTGATCTCTGCCAACGACGAGAGGGCCTACCTGGAAGAGGTCAAGGTCCTGGCGGGATGGTGCCAGGAAAACAGCCTCTCCCTGAACGTCAGCAAAACAAAGGAGATGATTGTGGACTTCAGGAGGTCGGGGGTCAAGGACTACAGCCCCCTCAGCATCGACGGGGCACCGGTTGAGAGAGTCAACAGCTTCAAGTACCTCGGAGCCCACATATCCGAGGACTTGACATGGACCATACACATTAACAGTGTGGTGAAGAAGGCACGACAACGCCTCTACTTCCTCAGGCGCCTAAGGAAGTTCCAAGTCAGCCAGAAGATCCTTAAGAACTTCTACTCATGTACAATAGAGAGCATCTTGACCGGCAACATCACCTCCTGGTTTGGGAATAGCACTGCAAAAGACCAAAGCAGACTACAAAGAGTGACACGTTCAGCCGAACGCACAATTGGAGGGGGGCTCCCCACCCTCCAGAACATTTACTACAAGCGTTGCAAGGGGAAGGCTAAGAGAATTATTAAGGACTCGAGCCACCCGAACAACTGCCTCTTTGAACTGCTGCCGTCAGGCAAGCGATACAGGAGTCTCAAGGCGAGCACAGAAAGACTCAGAAGTAGCTTCTATCCCCAGGCCATCAGGCTGCTAAACGAACAATGAATGAACACTACACAACAACAACCACCAAACACACATAGCACACACATCCACACGCACACACTCACTTTAAACAAACACACTGTAGCACCCACTACACACACTTTATAGCACACACCCACTTTAAACAAACACACTGTAGCACCCACTCCCCACACTTTATATTTATGGATGAAGGATTGCACTACAACTCGTACACCTTACTGTAAATTGTACCTAAAATTGTACCTCATCCCATTTCTGCTTTGCACTAGATAGTACTGTACATTAGTACACTGCATAGTATTGTGTATTGTATATTATATGGTAACTCAGAACATTGTACATATGTCTATACCGAACAACTGTGACCTCATTTTCTTCTTCTAAATTCATGCTATATTATGTTATTATGTTATTGATACTATCTTGTCTAGCACAGTCTCTGGAGCGTAACAGTAAGAAGCATTTTGTATGAAAGTATTCTGTACTTCTGTATGACAACTATTAAAGAACTTGAACTTGAACTAGTGTCGCCCTCTTGTGTTCAAAATGTAGAACTTTGGCCTGCTGTCAGCCTATGTGCAACGTTTCATCTAAATCCACACTGTAGTTTGAGAGATGAGCTGCGGATAGACACACACACACACACACACACACACACACACACACACACACACACACACACACACACACACACACACACACACACACACACACACACACACACACACACACACACACACACACACACACACACACACACACACACACACACACACACACACACACACACACACACACACACACACACACACACACACACACACACACACACACACACACACATTCAGATGAGTGTGATCTTATATGTTCATTCAGATGAGTGTGATCTTATGTTCATTCAGATGAGTGTGATCTTATATGTTCATTCAGAAGAGTGTGAGCTTATATGTTCAGAAGTGTGATCGTATATTATGTTCATTCAGATGAGTGTGATCCAAACCCGTGTCTCAACGGAGGCCTTTGTGACAACACTGCTGATGGAGGCTTTGTATGCACCTGTCCTGAGCCGTATGCAGGCAAGAAGTGTCAGAAAGGTAAGGCTATGTGTCATCATTACCGTGGGTCAAGGTGCCGGTGTGAATTTAGACACTTAAAGGACCAGACCAGTCTTTTTGACAGATAGTATCTACAGATATGTAAAAAGGATTTAACAAATTAAATTGAAATGTCAAACTCAATGTGAAATAGGATGTTAAATTGGTTATTCATAATGATGATGATAATAATAATAATAATAATAATAATAATAATAATAATAATAATAATAATAATAATAATAATAATAATAATAATAATAATAATAATGATGATGATGATGATGATGATGATGATGATGATGATGATGATGATGATGATGATGATGATAATAATATAATAATAATCCAGTTCTCATCTGGATGAAGTGGATTCTAACCCACTAGACCTTCTCACCAGCTGCATGTCTTCCTCAGTGAAACACTTTTGTAAGAACGTCAAGTGTGGACGCGGGGACTGTGTGGTCACCTCCAGCCCTCCCTTCTACCAGTGCAAGTGTCAGGTTCCATACAGACCTCCAGACTGCAAGAAAGGTCAGTTGTTGTCCAACAGGCACTGTTCACATGCAAATGACTTGCAGAGTTTGTTCTAAAGATCCATTCCAGATGTATTTTAAACCCTTACATTTAAAAAAGAAATGTGAATAACAATTTGTATAAATGTGTTTTATAAATGTGTTTTTTCCACCAAATTGTTCAATAAACTACAGAAGATGTCTCAGCAGCATATCTACCTTTACCCTCAGTGAGATACAAGGATCTATCAATATGACAATTGGCAACAAGCAGCCATTGATATTTACCAGGAATTCCAAGTCAGCAGCTTATATTATTTCAAGACATGTCAATATCGACTCTGCTCTCTGTGTAGCTGAAGATAAAGGTGTCAAGTTACCACATATTGGATCATGATAGGTTCAACAACCTAATAGTGACATCACACATGCAACTCAGATGGGGGGGGGGGAGTCTATGGCTGAACGTGCTCCTCATTCTGGCTAGCTCCTCGTAGAGGAGATCTGATCAGACCTGTGTGACATGAATACAGTGACTGTGAACTGACCCCGACGTGATTGGTCCATAGCGTCGCCCTGCAGACCCAACCCTTGTAAGAACGGAGGCCTCTGCACCAAGGGCCGCACACGCTCCTCCTTCCTATGCACCTGCAGCCAGGGATTCGGCGGCAAGTTCTGTGAAATTGGTAAATATAATTTAATGTAATGTAACCATTATTTAAAGGTGCAGAGTAATCATACATTTCTTTTATTAATACATCCATTTCCCCACATGGAATGCACCTGATTGGATAACATGACATGCTGGTGCTCTAGTGCAACATCTAGTGGCTGAATGTTATCTATAGCACCTTTAACTTTATTGTTAATAAATACTTTATTGAATTTTACTGCCATTATTTATTATTCATACTTACTATGTACCACTGCTGCTAAAAGTTCTCGTTTACCTCTATATTTACATTCACTCATACGTTCAATTTTTTTTAGCTACCGTCTACATTGTATATAGTCCTGTATACTGTCCATATGTTACTTTATGTTTATAGTGTACTACTGTATATGATACTTTATGTTTATATTAGATTAGATTCGTTTTTTTATATACACCGTGGGAAGGGGGAAACTAAATTGTATTTCTCTGTATGTCTTGCACATTACGAGAGGTGACAATAAAGCTGACTTTGACTTTGACTTAACATCTAGTTGAATGTTATCTATAGCACCTTTAACATCTAGTGGCTGCATGGTATCTATAGCACCTTTAACATCTAGTGGCTGAATGTTATCTATAGCACCTTTAACATCTAGTGGCTGAATGTTATCTATAGCACCTTTAACATCGAGTGGCTGAATGTTATCTATAGCACCTTTAACATCTAGTGGCTGAATGTTATCTATAGCACCTTTAACATCTAGTGGCTGAATGTTATCTATAGCACCTTTAACATTGAGTGGCTGAATGTTATCTATAGCACCTTTAACATGTAGTGGCTGAATGTTATCTATAGTACCTTTAACATCTAGTGGCTGAATGTTGTCTATAGCACCTTTAACATGTAGTGGCTGAATGTTATCTATAGCACTTTTAACATCTAGTGGCTGAATGTTGTCTATAGAACCTTTAACATGTAGTGGCTGAATGTTATCTATAGCACTTTTAACATCTAGTGGCTGAATGTTGTCTATAGCACCTTTAACCATCCTCATGGTCTTTAACAATCTTAATGTCAAAATTAAAGGTAGACCTTCTCTATGATGTTCTTTCAGTTTATTTAAAGGGGAACTCCAACATTTTGGGAAATTAGCTTATTTAACATCTTCCCTGGAGTTAGACAAGAAGATACATACCTTTTTTGTCTCTGTGCGTGCATTTTAGCTTTGGGAATAGACGCTCCGTTAGCATAGCTTAGCTTCATCACTGGAAGTGAGGCAGGACAGTAGCCTTACAGTGCCTTACAGTGTATTGCAAGGTCTGACATTGACCAAACTTGAGATGCATGACCTTGGTGGGCTCTAGGTCAACTCCTGAAAAGGGGGTCAATGTCAGACTTTGCAATCAAAAGTTAGGGGGCTAATAACCCTTGCCATAATTTCAGTGCGCCCCCTAACTTTTGATTGCAAGGTCTGACATTGACCCCCTTTTCAGGAGTTGACCTAGAGCCCACCAAGGTCATGCATATCAAATTTGGTCAATGTCAGACCTTGCAATACACTGTAAGGCACTGTAAGGCTACTGTCCTGCCTCACTTCCAGTGATGAAGCTAAGCTATGCTAACGGAACCTCTATTCCCAAAGCTAAAATGCACGCACAGAGACAAAAAAGGTATGTATCTTCTTGTCTAACTCCAGGGAAGATGTTAAATAAGCTAATTTCCCAAAATGTTGGAGTTCCCCTTTAAGTGCATTCAGTCCTCGACATATTCACTACTGACTAGGGTTGCCACGGTGATGTGAAACTTCCCATGACTAACAAACTCATAACAACACCAGTATTACTGGTGTCATCGGACATTTTACAAAATTATGCTCAATATCTGTAGAGTGTTTACTTTGATATTTAATGTTATACAGCCACATTGATCTGCTGTGTCTGTCCGTCTAAGTCTGTTTTTAATACAATTTCAATGACTAGTATCCATTTGTTGGTTGGTGTCCTCATTTAAAAATAATAATTCCTCTCCACATGAAGTTAAATCCACTCTGAAGTGAAAGTATAAAATAGATCTGCAATCTGTTATTAACAGATTGCAGAATGGGTACAATACAGTACAGCTCAATACACACAATTGTTAAGGGGATGCAGACCAGAGAAAGACTTTCGTCTTGTTTACATCAGGGTCCCCCATTTTCAATTCATAATGAATTGTAAGTAAGGGTGCAACTTGCTCCGTGCAATCCATTCTTTGTGGATCTAGCCCTTAGTATTTTACAAAAAAAATGTGTTTGATGAATGTGGACAGTGATATGAGAAAATGTACTAAATGGGTTTTATTTCTATAACAAAAAGTAATGCGGTGGGCAAGTAATGCACTGTGGAGCCTGAGCACAGAGTAACACCGGTATCAGCGACTCCCACAGAAAGCCAGCTACTGACTTTACTACTGACTTACCTTAATGTGGTCAAAGAGAGTTCCTAAGAGGTGTCTCTGTGTCCTCAGGCCCAGAGGACTGTTATGAGGACATTGGGGAGTCGTACCGGGGCTTTGTCAGCGAGACGGAGGAGGGATACCAGTGTCTTGACTGGAACTCCTTCTTCATCATCCAGAAGGGCGGAGACCCGATCACAGAATACGCCGGTATTGACGGAATTGGGCCACACAGCTATTGCAGGTGGGATTCTTTTTTAGATTATTAGGTTATATTTAGTGAGAGTTGTGCAGGTTTATCATTGATATAACATGAAATCTAATGGCAGTAAAAAATACCTTGATAGAATAGTATTCTATCATCACCTCAGAGAGAGTAATAACATCACCCCAGAGAGAGTAATAACATCACCTCAGAGAGAGTAATAACATCACCCCAGAGAGAGTAATAACATCACCCCAGAGAGAGTAATAACATCACCCCAGAGAGAGTAATAACATCACCCCAGAGAGAGTAATAACATCACCCCAGAGAGAGTAATAACATCACCTCAGAGAGAGTAATAACATCACATCAGAGAGAGTAATAACATCACATCAGAGAGTAATAACATCACCCCAGAGAGAGTAATAACATCACCTCAGAGAGAGTAATAACATCACCTCAGAGAGAGTAATAACATCACATCAGAGAGTAATAACATCACATCAGAGAGAGTATTAACATCACATCAGAGAGTAATAACATCACATCAGAGAGAGTATTAACATCACCTCAGAGAGAGTAATAACATCACATCAGAAAGATCACATCAGAGAGAGTAATAACATCACATCAGAGAGAGTAATAACATCACACCAGAGAGAGTAATAACATCACATCAGAGAGAGTAATAACATCACATCAGAGAGAGTAATAACATCACATCAGAGAGAGTAATAACATCACCCCAGAGAGAGTAATAACATCACATCAGAGAGAGTAATAACATCACCCCATAGAGAGTAATAACATCACACCAGAGAGAGAGTAATAACATCACCTCAGAGAGAGTAATAACATCACCTCAGAGAGAGTAATAACATCACATCAGAGAGAGTAATAACATCACCCCAGAGAGAGTAATAACATCACATCAGAGAGAGTAATAACATCACCCCAGAGAGAGTAATAACATCACCCCAGAGAGAGTAATAACATCACCCCAGAGAGAGTAATAACATCACATCAGAGAGAGTAATAACATCACCTCAGAGAGAGTAATAACATCACCTCAGAGAGAGTAATAACATCACCTCAGAGAGAGTAATAACATCACCTCAGAGAGTAATAACATCACATCAGAGAGAGAGTAATAACATCACATCAGAGAGAGTAATAACATCACCCCAGAGAGAGTAATAACATCACATCAGAGAGAGTAATAACATAACCCCAGAGAGAGTAATAACATCACCCCAGAGAGAGTAATAACATCACATCAGAGAGAGTAATAACATCACATCAGAGAGAGTAATAACATCACATCAGAGAGAGTAATAACATCACCCCAGAGAGCGTAATAACATCACATCAGAGAGAGTAATAACATCACCTCAGAGAGAGTAATAACATCACCTCAGAGAGAGTAATAACATCACATCAGAGAGTAATAACATCACATCAGAGAGAGTAATAACATCACATCATAGAGAGTAATAACATCACATCATAGAGAGTAATAACATCACATCAGAGAGAGTAATAACATCACATCAGAGAGAGTAATAACATCACCTCAGAGAGAGTAATAACATCACCTCAGAGAGAGTAATAACATCACATCAGAGAGTAATAACATCACATCAGAGAGAGTAATAACATCACATCATAGAGAGTAATAACATCACATCATAGAGAGTAATAACATCACATCAGAGAGAGTAATAACATCACATCAGAGAGAGTAATAACATCAACTCAGAGAGAGTAATAACATCACATCATATAGAGTAATAACATCACATCATAGAGAGTAATAACATCACATCAGATAGAGTAATAACATCACATCAGAGAGAGTAATAACATCACCTCAGAGAGAGTAATAACATCACCTCAGAGAGAGTAATAACATCACATCAGAGAGAGTAATAACATCACCTCAGAGAGAGTAATAACATCACATCAGAGAGAGTAATAACATCACCTCAGAGAGTAATAACATCACCTCAGAGAGAGTAATAACATCACATCAGAGAGAGTAATAACATCACCTCAGAGAGAGTAATAACATCACTTCAGAGAGAGTAATAACATCACCTCAGAGAGAGTAATAACATCACTTCAGAGAGAGTAATAACATCACATCAGAGAGAGTAATAACATCACATCAGAGAGTAATAACATCACATCAGTGAGAGTAATAACATCACATCAGAGAGAGTAATAACATCACATCAGAGAGAGTAATAACATCACATCAGAGAGAGTAATAACATCACATCAGAGAGAGTAATAACATCACATCAGAGAGAGTAATAACATCACCTCAGAGAGAGTAATAACATCACATCAGAGAGAGTAATAACATCACCTCAGAGAGAGTAATAACATCACATCAGAGAGAGTAATAACATCACATCAGAGAGAGTAATAACATCACCCCAGAGAGAGTAATAACATCACATCAGAGAGAGTAATAACAGCACATCAGAGAGATTAATAACATCACCTCAGAGAGAGTAATAACATCACCTCAGAGAGAGTAATAACATCACATCAGAGAGTAATAACATCACATCAGAGAGAGTAATAACATCACCTCAGAGAGAGTAATAACATCACATCAGAGAGTAATAACATCACATCAGAGAGAGTAATAACATCACCTCAGAGAGTAATAACATCACATCAGAGAGAGACTCAGAGAATAACAACATTACCTCAGAGTCAGAGAGAGGAACAACATGGAACCTTCTCCCCCAGGACGTCAGAGACTCAGCATCTCTCTCAGTCCTCCAGTCCTACCTCAAGACTCAGCGTCTGTCTCAGTCCTCCAGTCCTACCTCAAGACTTAGCGTCTCTCTCAGTCCTCCAGTCCTACCTCAAGACTCAGCGTCTGTCTCAGTCCTCCAGTCCTACCTCAAGACTCAGCGTCTCTCTCAGTCCTCCAGTCCTACCTCAAGACTCAGCGTCTCTCTCAGTCCTCCAGTCCTACCTCAAGACTTAGCGTCTCTCTCAGTCCTCCAGTCCTACCTCAAGACTCTACGTCTCTCTCAGTCCTCCAGTCCTACCTCAAGACTTAGCGTCTCTCTCAGTCCTCCAGTCCTACCTCAAGACTTAGCGTCTCTCTCAGTCCTCCAGTCCTACCTCAAGACTCAGCGTCTCTCTCAGTCCTCCAGTCCTACCTCAAGACTTAGCGTCTCTCTCAGTCCTCCAGTCCTGCCTCAAGACTCAGCGTCTCTCTCAGTCCTCCAGTCCTACCTCAAGACTCAGCGTCTCTCTCAGTCCTCCAGTCCTACCTCAAGACTCTACGTCTCTCTCAGTCCTCCAGTCCTGCCTCAAGACTCATCTCTTCTCCACTGTCTTCTCTCAGCCCCCTGTCCATCCTTGGTGTTTGTCTCACTACCTCCTCCTCTTCTAGAGAAGCGCTCTATATAAACAATATATAACTATTCCTATGTGTTGACAGGAACCCAGACGGAGACAACAGGCCCTGGTGCTTCATCAACAACAAAGGCAAACTGGTGTGGGACCACTGTAAAGTCAGGAAGTGTTCTGGAGGTGCAACACAAACACACACACACACACACACACACACTCACACACACACACACACACACACACACACACACACACACACACACACACACACACACACACACACACACACACACACACACACACACACACACACACACACACACACACACACACACACACACACACACACACACACATTTATGTTTGTTTAAATAGTGGCTGAATGTTGTCTATAGCACCTTTAACATATAGTGGATGCATGTTGTCTATACTCCTCATGGTATTTAACAATCTTACCTTGTGAACTTAATGTAAAAATGAATGGTAGACCTTCTCTATGATGTTTTTTTTTGTTTATTTAAGTGCATTCAGTCTGTTTGAATAATCTACCTGTTTGTCAATTCTCTACCTCTGGTCGTTATTTTTTTACACCAGTGGCAGTGGGGTTATGATTTATCCTCCTTCTGGTAGGGGATCAACACACACAGGTCCTACTACGCCGACCTCCCGACCCCTTGTTTAAAACGTTACTCCTCCCCTCCAGACAGTCCACCGCCCACCTCTGAAATGATGACAGTCGCTCCAACCAAACCAGACTTCCTGGCCGCTCAGTTCTCCCAGTGCGGGAAGCCCCAGCCCGGCCGCTCGGCCAGGATCTTCGGAGGGAGGAAGTCTCTCCCGGGAGCTCATCCCTGGCAGGCGTCCCTGCAGACCAGACCCCGCGGCTCCTCTGAGCCCTTCGGCCACGTCTGCGGAGGCATCCTCATCGAGTCGTGCTGGGTGCTCACCGCCGCACACTGCGTGTACGTCCCACAGCGAGGCTGTATATTCTATGTTGTCATTTTGTTTGCGTAATGCTGATTGAAAGTCCTTGTTGGTGGTTTATAATTGCCAACACTACTTTAGGGAAATGGTAAATGGACTGCAGCTTTTATCCAAAGCGCTTTACAATTTATGCCTCACATTCACCCATTCACTCACACATTCACACACCGACGGTGGAGGCGACCATGCAACCAACCTGCTCATCGGGAGCAGTTAGGGGTTAAGTGTCTTGCTCAAGTGTAGCCGGTGTGATCTTGTCTGCGTTGTGTTTTTAGTCGATTCGACCCCTGTTAAGGGATCGCCCTGAGTGGGAGTTGAACCCCGGACGCCCGCGTCGCGGGCGGCATCACAGACCACTAAGCAAGAAGTGAATTCACTTCTTGCTTCCGGGTCTGGATGCCTCTGGGGAGTGAGTTTACTTGCAGTACCGCTTAACGTCCACAGCCACTTCACGACTTGTACCTCGTGACTGTGGATATACTGCGGTACCTCCGTTACACTCACCCCTCTAAACTCACTCCACCCAGGGCATCCGGGTCACGGCACCACATGTAGCCGGTGTGATCTTGTCTGCGTTGTGTTTTAGTCGATTCGACCCCTGTTAAGGGATCGCCCTGAGTGGGAGTTGAACCCCGGACGCCCGCGTCGCGGGCGGCATCACAGACCACTAAGCAAGAAGTGAATTCACTTCTTGCTTCCGGGTCTGGATGCCTCTGGGGAGTGAGTTTACTTGCAGTACCGCTTACCATCCACAGCCACATCACTACTTGTACCCGTGACTGTGGATATACTGCGGTACCTCCGTTACACAAGGACACTTCGACATACTGCTGAGAGGAGCCAAATTGAACCAGGAACCTTCAGATTACCAGACGACTCTCTACCTCCTGAGCCACTGTCTAATCCTAACCTTCTGATTACCAGATGACCGCTCTACCTCCTGAGCCACTGTCTAACCATAACCTTTAGATTACCAGACAACCGTTCTACTACCTCCTGAGCCACTGTCTAACTCTAACCTTCAGATTACCAGACGACTGCTTTACCTCCTGAGCCACTGTCTAACCCTAACCTTCTGATTACCAGACAACCGCTCTACCTCCTGAGCCACTGTCTAACCCTAACCTTCTGATTACCAGACAACCGCTCTACCTCCTGAGCCACTGTCTAACCCTAACCTTCTGATGACCAGACAACCGCTCTACTTCCTGAGCCACTGTCTAACCCTAACCTTCTGATTACCAGACAACCGCTCTACCTCCTGAGCCACTGTCTAACCCTAACCTTCTGATTACCAGACAACCGCTCTACCTCCTGAGCCACTGTCTAACCCTAACCTTCTGATTACCAGACAACCGCTCTACTTCCTGAGCCACTGTCTAACCTAACCTTCTGATGACCAGACAACCGCTCTACCTCCTGAGCCACTGTCTAACCCTAACCTTCTGATGACCAGACAACCGCTCTACCTCCTGAGCCACTGTCTAACCTAACCTTCTGATGACCAGACAACCGCTCTACTTCCTGAGCCACTGTCTAACCTAACCTTCTGATGACCAGACAACCGCTCTACTTCCTGAGCCACTGTCTAACCTAACCTTCTGATTACCAGACAACCGCTCTACCTCCTGAGCCACTGTCTAACCCTAACCTTCTGATGACCAGACAACCGCTCTACTTCCTGAGCCACTGTCTAACCTAACCTTCTGATGACCAGACAACCGCTCTACTTCCTGAGCCACTGTCTAACCTAACCTTCTGATGACCAGACAACCGCTCTACTTCCTGAGCCACTGTGATTGATTGATTGATTGAAAAGTTTATTAACAGATTGCAGAATGGGTACAGTACAGTACATCTCAATACATACAATTGTTAAGGGGATGCAGACCAGAGAAAGACTTTCGTCTTGTTTCCACCAGGGTCCCCCATTTTCAATTCATCATAACATATATGACATACATGACATACAGATAGACAGTACTGCTACATCTATACATTTATGACATATCAGATTTGCAAATACAGTACTGTTTGTGATACAAAAGTGTCCAGAAAAGGAGTGTATATACATTTGGCGTAGAAACTGTACATTGGAGGAGGTTGGTGGGGTGGGGTTGGGTGGGTTGGGTGAGGGCTGTACATTGGAGGTGGGGGGGGGGGGGGGGGGGGTTGGGTAGGGGACACATACACATTTTACACTGTACATTGGAATGTTGACAAAGCCTTACTTGGTCATTTACTGTACAACTAGGTTAGGACATTTGTAGGGGCCAGTTTCGAATTGCAGTCTCACGTAGGTGTTTTTTGAGAGTGTTTTTGAAGGTGGGTAGTGATTCACATTCCTTTACAGCTTTAGGCAGGGCGTTCCACATTGATGTGGCATAATTGCGAAACGTGTTTAGTCCCTTGTTTGAGCCGAATCTGGGTTTTACATGATTTGTGGAGCTCCCTCTGGTGTTGTGATCGTGGTATTCACTGACCTTTGGGAAGTATTTTGACATGTACATGGGTACCTTGGTCGCATAGTGTATCTTGTAGACCAGGCCCATTGCAAGTTGCTGTACTCTGTCGTCTACTCTAAGCCATCCTAGGTTGTCAAAGTGGGCAGGGGTGAGGTGGGTTCTAGGAGTCAGGTCAAGTAGTAGTCTGACTAGCTTGTTTTGAGATGTTTGTAATTTGTTTTTTAGTGCCTTTGAGGTGCTTTGGTACCATGAGGTGCAAGCATAGTCGTAGTACCCTTGAATGAGTGCTCCTGCTAGAGTCTTCAGGGTATTCTTGTTTACCAGAGAGGAGATCCGGTACAAGAATCGCGTTCGTTGGTTGACTTTTTTTATTACATTGGATGCCATTTTGTCACAGGAAAGATTAGCCTCTAGGATGGAACCCAGGTAGGTAATTTCATCTTTCCTTGTGACAATATTGTCACCCACTGTAACCGAGAAGCCGTCAGTCTTGCTGAGTTTGTTATTTGAACCTAACCTTCTGATTACCAGACAACCGCTCTACCTCCTGAGCCACTGTCTAACCCTAACCTTCTGATGACCAGACAACCGCTCTACTTCCTGAGCCACTGTCTAACCTAACCTTCTGATTACCAGACAGCCGCTCTACTAAGTCATCTGTTGACACTGTGTGGAATAGGGCTGGAACTAAGGTTAAAGGAACACACCTACATTATAGGAAATGCTCTTACCGTCTTCTCCAGAGTCAGATAAGAAGATAGATACCAATTAAGCTAGGCTAGCTTGCAGCCGGATAGCTTTCTACTGAACGCACAGAGAGGAAATCTTCTTGTCTGACTCTGGAGAAGACAGTACTGTAAGTGCATTTCCCATAATGTTGGAGTGTTCCTTTAACAGATAACTACATCCCCTAAAAAATATTCTGTGATCAAAGAAGTCACATTAATTAGTGAGTTTTACATCACCATACATAACATTTGTTTTGCCAGTGCATGTGTCATATTGCTTACATTATTAGATTTTTATTTATCTCATACACAACAAACATACAACTCACAGTATCAAGACAAAATGTAAACATAAACAAATGAGTCCGTCTTCATCATCCATAGAAAAACAAACAAGGATGAGTTGGAGAAGAGGCACAAGGAAGCACAGCTTATCTAGTCCTGCCTCTTTCTTACAATATCATGACATTTAGAATAAAACTCTCTTACTACCTAAGAGAGAGAAAAAAATAATAATAACAAATAAAATAGAAAACAACAAGAAAACTTGTTATATATACAATACTTATTTTTTGTTTAGAAGAAATCAAAACATTCCCTAAGAGCAACTATCTATAGTTCCTCAGTTCTGTATTTGTCTATCAGTACTTTTTGTATCTATTTTTGAACTGTGTATAGATCCCGTTTTTATTAGACCCAGATGAACCCATCAGACACATGTTTTGGTATTAGACTCCGATGAACCCATCAGACACATTAGACTCAGATGAACCCATCAGACACATTAGACTCAGATGAACCCATCAGACACATTAGACTCAGATGAACCCATCAGACACATTAGACTCAGATGAACCCATCAGACACATTAGACATTATCACTGTACATATTAATACTACAACTCTGTACATACATCTGATTACTACTATTACTATTACTCAGTAGTACTAATTTGACACATGTACACATTAGAGTAAAGTACACATTAGACACATGGGTCAGACCTCCAACACCATCACCCTGAGTATCGGGTCCCCCCAGGGCTGTGTTCTGAGCCCCCTGCTGTATTCACTATACACACATGTGGCCAAGTTCAGCTCCAACTCCATAGTGAAGTTTGCGGACGACACAATGGTGGTGGGGCTGATCTCTGATAACGACGAGAAGGCCTACCGGGAGGAGGTTGAGGTACTGGAACGCTGGTGCCAGGACAACAGCCTGCTCCTGAACATTGGTCAAACCAAGGAGCTGATCATGGATTTTAGGAAAACACAGCAGGGGACACACACACCACTGAGGATAAACGGGGCTATCGTGGCAGCCGAGCGTACCACGGGTATTGCACTACCACCCCTGCAGGCCTTATATAACAAGAGGTGCAAATCCAGAGCCTGCAGAATAAGGAAAGACCCTCATCACCCCAACAACAGCCTGTTCAAGCAGTCAGGCAAACGCCTGCGAACACCAGCAACTAGGACAGAGAGACTTCGGCTCAGCTTCTTCCCCCAGGCCATCAGAGTCTTGAACACTGAACTCTCCACACACAAGCACACATGAGCACACACACAACACACACACTGTATACGCTCACACACTAAGCAGTCACTTTAGCATGAACACACACACACACACACACATGCTGCACATGCCCACACTCAACGGTCACCGTACACAATGAAAAGGTCACTTTAAAAAATAAGAACGGGAGTGGTTCTTGTATAGTAAACAGAAGGATATAGCAAGCTTAGCATAAGGACACATAGTATAACTGTAGATTGTATAGCATAGCATTGTATAGTAGTGTACATAAGACCCAGTGCCTCATCCGTAGCTAACTGTGTATTGCACTATCACAGGACCTAGCATGTCTTACAATGCTCTTGTAAACTTTATGTGCATATACCTGTTATTATTATTACTTGTATTATTGCATTGTATTATTGCACATTGTATTATTGCACAAATGTCCTATTCTCATTCCTGTCTTATTACTTGTGTTGCACATCGCTGCGGGCATGACCCCCCGCATTTCACTGTATGCTTGTATGCCGTGAAAAATAAAACCCTTGACTTGACTTGACTCGGATGAACCCAGACACATGTTTGTCTCTTCAGTTCGAGCTCATCAGACATGCAGGTGGTCTTAGGAGGAGTAAACCTAGAGAAGGACGAGGAGTACGACCAGACGGTCCCCGTGAAGAGAGCCATCGTCCACGAGGACTACAGGGAGACGCCCTTCGCTCTGCACAATGACGTTGGTGAGGATCTGATAGACTCGATTTTGTATTGTCATCATGTATTACATGTACAGTAAAACAAAAAGAAGTTTGACATCCAACAGCAATATACAATGTACAGGTGGTTAAACTGGGTATAAAATATATAAATTAGTACTACTGAGTAATAGTAATAGTAGTAATCAGATGTATGTACAGAGTTGTAGTATTAATATGTACAGTGATACAGGTATAAAGACATATGGTAGTAAGTCATACTGGCCAGCAGCGTTACTGGTAAGAGTAGGTAAGGGATATGTACAGATATAGATATAGTATCTACAGATGTGTAAAAAGGATTATATGTACAGTAGGTATGTACAGACAGATGTGAATGGATATATACTGTAATATATATGCTCTCACCACTATCTAACTATGATTATAGTTAGTGTTCTCACTACTATCTAACTATGGTTATAGTTAGTGTTCTCACCACTATCTAATTACATTATGATAGTGCTCTCACCACTATCTAACTATGATTATAGTTAGTGTTATTACCACTATCTAACTATGATTATAGTTAGTGTTCTCACCACTATCTAACTATGATTATAGTTAGTGTTCTCACCACTATCTAACTATGATTATAGTTAGTGTTCTCACCACTATCTAACTATGATTATAGTTAGATTATAGTTCCCGGTTCGATTGCCGGTCCTCCCGGGCAGGAGTCCTTAACACTTTCAGTGCCCAGCAGGGGGCGCACATTTAGTGCTTGAATGCCCACCATCCACTGCAATGTTAGCATTGCCATTAATATCGCCTAATCTATGTTTTAAATTATGGCTATGTGTCTAATCTGCCCGTCGCATTATCAATGACTCATTTCCAGTCAACATTGTTGAAGCGGATTGTTTTTTTATCGGTTCATTTCCGTTTTATAGCATTTTGAAAAGCCCTCATTTTCACGGAAAAATGAAAGATTCCATGATAATCGCCCTGTACTGTAATATTCTAGAACGTTGTCATTTTTCGGCCTATTTATTAATCGTTTTCAAATAAACGCTAGATTATCGATAGTATATGTGTATGTGTGCACGCTGGTGCCGCACGCTGAAAATCGATTCTCTCAGTTCCTGATCGCTCTTACAGTCAAACAGCCATATCACATTATATGGGGAAAAGCTTCTATCTCCGTGAAAACTGGTCTGATTATCCTAAGACTGGTAAAATAGATTCCTTACCTGAGATCAGATGGTATCCAAATGGATTATTCTAATTCTAATTTCTCATCCATTTTCAGCGAGTCCAATCCAAAATGGTGCATTACCATCTGGGAGACGATAGGGGGCGCTTTTTTCACATCTGAGCGCCTGGCGGGGCAGGATTACCAACGGTAGACTCGGTTGATTAAATATGAATTCATTGGGGCGGTCAGGTGGCATAGCGGAGATTGCGTTCGTCACCAACGCCGGAGACGCTGGATTCGCCTGTTCAAATCCAGCTCCCGGCATTGTCACCAGCTTGGCTGGCCGTTCACACTAATACAATTGGCAGTATTAGAGGGTGGGAAAGCTGGAGGGGTGGGTCCGGGTCGTTGTAAACAGCGACTCCTACAGTTCGGTCGGGGCGCCTTCTCAGTGCAGATAGGATCTAAGGGGGGTAGTGTGATCCTTCCACACGTTACACCCTCTCAGTGAGAGTCCGCGCTGCCAGGTGAAAAGAAGCGGTTGATTGGCTAGACGTGTGTCGGAGGAAGCACGTGATAGCCTCCACTCTCCCAGACCGACTGTGGGGGGTAAGTGCGCAGTGACCAGGAAGGGGATTGGGAATTGGCATAACGACTAACATTGGGATGGGAGAAAAATCTGAGGAAAAAGGAGGGGAAAAAAGACCAATAAAAAAATAATTAAAAAAAATGTAAATATGAATTCAGATCGCTAATAAAAAGAAAAAATTCTAGAATTCTCGTGATGGGCATTCAAAGTGTTAAGCAAGACACTTAACCCATAATTGCTCTCAATGTGCAGGTCGGCACCTTGCATGGTCGCCTCCGCCATCGGTGTGTGAATGTGTGAGTGAATGGGTGAATGTGAGGAACAGAAATTGTAAGCGCTTTGGATAAAAGCTGCTATATAAATGCACCATTTACCATTTACTGCTCCTGGTTGTTGTGCCTCCCTGTCGTAGCTCTGCTTCAGCTGGACGTGACAGACGGTCCTTCTTGTGCCAAGGAGACCCGCTTCGTGAAGACGGCCTGTCTGCCGAGCCAGTCCTTCAGCAACGGCACAGAGTGTGTGATCTCTGGCTGGGGAGTCACGAAGTATCCACGTATGTGGAATATACTCTTTATTTGGTACAGCTAGGAAGGTCAAAGGTTTAATGTAATCAGATGGGATCTCAAAGCTCCGCCCACAATGCTATTCACAACACAGTTTAATGTAAACAGATGGGATCTCAAAGCTCCGCCCACAATGCTATTCAGAACACAGTTTAATGTAATCAGATGGGAGCTCCGCCCACAATGCTATTCAGAACACAGTTTAATGTAATCAGATGGGAGCCCGCCCACAATGCTAATCAGAACACAGTTTAATGTAATCAGATGGGAGCTCCGCCCACAATGCTATTCAGAACACAGTTTAATGTAATCAGATGGGAGCTCCGCCCACAATGTTATTCAGAACACAGTTTAATGTAATCAAAGCTCCGCCCACAATGCTAATCAGAACGCAGTTTCAGCTCCTTCTGTTTTCGGGCCACTTCCTTCACAAAAAGCCAAAGTCCCAGAAGATACTTTCAACTGGTAGAACAAACAACTACTCAAACTGTAGCCAACCCCTGTGCCACACAATTCCGTTTGTCGCTTGATGATTTGTTGGAGTCAAAATGGTGTCAGTTGAAATGGCTACTCCCCTTAAATAGGAGCCAACAATGAGGTTTTTGCATGTAAATGTTGCCCCAAGTCTCGACTACAACCGTATGGAATCTGATAATTTTTTACGTTTGGTACTTTTTAACCAAAAGGCGATGGGTGCGCCGTGCGCCGTCACCTATTAGGAATTTAATACGTTCTCTGCCATTTACATTCATCTCTCATTCACCCATCACAAAATAATTCAGTAGCCTAGAGTCCATTAGGCTTTAGACTAAGGACATATTTAATAGCCTAGACGGTCGCTTTCACACAGGGGCTGTTTGGTCCGGATTATTGGACCAGAATTCGATAGTCCGGTTTTTCGGGTTTGTGTGAATGCTCGTCGAACTCGGTCCGCGGACCAAGCAGGCGAACTCTGGTCCGCCTGAAAACGTAGGTCTCGGTTCGCTTCATCGAACCAAACACGAACCAAATATAGGAAGTGCTAATTATTACCACTGCTCGCAGCATTCAATGCAAAACAAGCACACTGCATCTATCTCTCTATCTATATATCTATATATCTAACTGTGCATCTTTGGAAGAAGGAAGAAAAAACGCGGCTTATTATATTGTTATTATTATATATAACAACGTGGTGTACAAGTTGTTTAGCGAGAGGATGGTGGTAATCGGCTTCAATAGAACAACTCGCCTCCGCTGATCTGGAGCCAGGGCTCGCAGTCCACACACAGACACACACACACACACACGCGTGCGCGCGCACACAAGGGCTCGCAGCCACACACACATTTCCACTGTCCAATAGACGAGCGCCCTTTTCGACCGCGTGACATTGTTCAGATAGTTTGGTGCGCCTGACAGATTGCTATGTGAACGCAGGCGAACCAAATGAAGAATGCAACAATGTTGCAACTTCACCACCAGAACCGCACCGAGTCCACCAAAACTATATGTGAAAGCGAAGTAATTCACATGTTTAGAAGCCTAGCCTAAGGGACATATTTAGTAGCCTATAAGTGTCATGTTTAGTAGCCTAGACTAATTCACATGTTTAGTAGCCTAGCCTAAGTGACATGTTTAGTAGCCTGCCCTAGAGTCTAGTAAATGTCCAACCCCCCCCCCCCCCCCACCCCCTCCTAATAGACAGTCTCCTCCCCACCGTATGTATATATTTTCTCCCCACCGTATGTATATTTTTTCTCCCGTCCACCCACCCCCTCCTAATGAACAGTCTCCTCCCCATCATGTATATATTCTCTGTCGGGATCTATGGGTAAAAGTACTGTATTATTTGCATATCGTATATGTCACAAATGTAACAGTACTATATACCTGTATGTCATGTATGTCCCTATGCCATAAATGTCATGATGTTGTGTATGTCATAAATGTCACTATGAATTGAAAATGGCGGACCCTGATGTAAACAAGACAAACGTCTTTCTCTGGTCTGCATCCCCTTAACAATTGTGTGTATTGAGCCGTACTGTATTGTACCCATTCTGCAATCTGTTAAATAAAGTTTTCATTCATTCATTCATTCATAGACTAAGGGACATGTTTAGCAGCCTAGACTAAGGGACATGTTTAGCAGCCTAGACTAAGGGACATGTTTTGAACTTTTGGCAGCTCATGGATATTCATCAGATTCACCTACAACTAGGCCTGTGTCACGTATTTACATCGGAAAGCAGGAGGGTAATGTATCTCTGCTTATCTACTTCACAGTGTGTTGTTGTAAAGTGTGTTATTGTAAAGTGTGTTATTGTAAATTGTGTTATTGTAAAGTGTGCTGTTATAAAGTGTGTTATTGTAAAGTGTGTCATTCCAACTTAGTGTCTCTCTCTCTGTCTCCCCCCCCCCCTCTCTCTCTCTCTCTCTCTCTCTCTCTCTCTCTCTCTCTCTCTCTCTCTCTCTCTCTCTCTCTCTCTCTCTCTCTCTCTCTCTCTCTCTCTCTCTCTCTCTCTCTCTCTTTCTCTCTCTCTCTCTCTCTCTCTCTCTCTCTCTGTCTCTCTCTCTGCCCCCCTCTCTCTCTCTCCCCCCCTCTCTCTATCTCTCTCTCTCTGTCTCCCCCTCCCCTCTCTCTCTCAGAGAGGTCTGGTAGTAGTCGACTGTTGGATGCTCGTGTGCTCCTGATCTCCAGACAGCGCTGCAACGCCGCTAATGTCTACAGCGGCTCGCTGGACGACAGCATGTTCTGCGCAGGCAACATGAAAGGAGGCGTCGACTCCTGCCAGGTTTGTGTGTGTGTGTGTTGCCATGGTAACACATGATAATCATAACTACCTACCTCATACTATAGTCTACCCATATAACTCTGTATGATGTATGCATGTACAATAGTGCTGTATATACCGTATATATACATTTATATATTTATATTTACCACTGAATATAAGATAAGATAACATAAGAATAAACTTTATTGTCCCCGAAGGGAAAATTTACTTGGAACATCAGTGCTGCATCATTCTGCGATAACAGTGTAAACAAAGAAGAAAAGAAAATATATACAATCATTCATTCATTCAGTTAGTAAAAAGGACTTCAGACAAAAATGACAATACATAGAGACATGCAACCATAATACATAGGTAGGTAAACTCATTTCAAAAGTTTAAAAAAGCTTCATATTGCACCCTGCCCTAATTAAATTACAACAGATTAAGACTTGGACAAGAAAGAAAGAGGTGACAACCCACTGTTAGGTGGCACCTCAAAGGAATCGACCTCTAGTATTATTTAGGAGAGCGATGGATGTAGGAAAGAAGGAGAGCGGTTGCTCTTATATCTACTTGCACTGAAACGTCTCCCTGAGGGAAGAACTTCATATTCGGGATAAAGAATATGAGAAGGGTCCTGTAAGATTCTCTGTGCCTGGCTGACCACTACTTTCTCAAAGATAAATTGGAGTGACGGATACTTGGTGTTTCCGGTCACCTTCATCGCTGCTTTCACTAGCCTTTCAAGCTTCGACTTACACTGTACTGTGAGTGTACCAAACGACGCTGCCATCCCATATCTCATCAGGCTTTCTAGGACAAAATGTGGTCCTGATCGCTCTGCTCACACCACAGTCTGAGTCTACGGAGGAAGTGCAGTTGTTGGGCTAGTTTGGAACACAGAACATCAACATGTACATACAATTTTCACACAATCAACAGACAAATTCAGGAGAGTCAAGCGCCATCAAAGGAGAAGTGTTCTGAGCATCAAACGTTCATTAGCTCTGTTCCCATAATTTAATATAATTAGCTGCTTTTTGTTAGAGTTAATGTTCATTGTTTTCTTCATAGAGTCCCACAGAGCTTGGTTATCCATAGATCTGAAGCTCTGTTCAATATACCTGCATATAATCCTTCTATATACCTACTTATACACCTGCATATAAGCCATATAACCAGGCCCAGACTGGCTATCGGGAGCACCGGGAGTTTTCCCGTGGCCTGGCCTGCACAGGAAAAAATATATATAAATAATAATTATTATTATTTTTTGCCTGCAGGCCAGGCCAGTGTTTCTAGTTGCGGCGGCGCGATAGTTAGATAACCTAGGTGGGGAACAACCAGGAGATCACTGCGACAGAGGGTAACACAGTCTAAACTCACACAAGTTGGAGAACTATCTCTCTTTCTCTCGCTCACACACACACACAAAGGGAGCCGCATGTGATTGGTGGAGGCGGGACCAGGCCTTATAACTGATTGACAGTGGAGACGGCGAATGGAATGGCAGATGGCACTTCTGCAGAATGACAGGGAGAGACAGAGCCAAAGACAAAAAATGTCAAGCATAACCTGCGCTTGAAGATGGACAGTGGAAAAAGAGGAAGGGTGGAGCAGAGAGGGATAGACAGAAAAATACATATTGTTGACTGCTTGTATTTCACAGAACAGTCAGATGGATATTACTAGAAATTAAATGTTTCAACATTTCAACAGTGGAAAAAAGAGGAAGGGTGGAGCATAGAGGGATAGAGAGAAAAATACATACTGCTGACTGCTTGTATTTCACAGAACAGTCAGATGGATATTACTAGAAATTAAATGTTTCAACAGTTCAACAGTGGAAAAAAGAGGAAGGGTGGACCAGAGGGGGAGAGAGAGAAAAAAAAGAAAGGCCCTTGCAGGAGATGCCGATAAATGTGGCAAAATTGACCAAATGTTTTCTTGCACCACGGGACCACCAGGTTGGACAATCAATAATTTAACCCTTGTGTCTGAAAACTAAAGTGTTACACTCTTACCATTAGGGGACTAAATTGTATAATAAAAATATTATATGTTGAAATAAAGGGAAGATGATTAAACAGAAGGTTTTGTAGATACAGTACTGAATTCTGCCATCCAACCACATGCAATTTGAAATATGATTATAGAATATAAAATATCAGGCCTAAAATGGTTATGCGATTAAAATGCGATTAATTAGATTAATTAATTACAAATCCTGTAATTAATTAGATACATCTTTTTAATCGCCTGACAGCACTAATATCTATATCTGTACATATCCCTTACCTACTCTTACTAGTTACACTGCTGGCCAGTATGACTTACTACCATAGTGTCTTTATACCTGTATCACTGTACATATTAATACTACAACTCTGTACATACATCTGATTAGCACTATTACTCAGTAGTACTACTTTATATATTGTATACCCAGTTTAATCACCATGTACATTGTATATTACTGTTGCACTTTACTGCTACATTTGCACTCTGGTTGGATGCCAAACTTATTTTCGTTGTACTGTACTTGTGCTGTATGGTGATAATACATTTTGACCCTAATCTAATCTAATACTATTGTATAAATAATTTACCCTTTTTTGGTGGAACCCCCCCCCCCCCCCCCCCCCCCCCCCCCCCCCTCAGGGAGACTCTGGTGGTCCTCTGGTCTGTGAACGTAACGGAACCCACTATGTAACCGGGGTGGTCAGCTGGGGAGAAGGCTGTGGCAAGAAGTACAAGCCTGGTGTTTACGCCAACGTACGCAACTTCATCGACTGGATCGCCGCCCATATCATCTCATAGAGAGCTGTTATGTAGTATGTGAGTGTCTGGTAGTACAACAGTGTATGGTAGTATGTCAGTGTATGGTAGTATGTCAGTGAGTGGTAGTATGTCGGTGTGTGGTAGTACTGTATGTCAGTGTATGGTATCAAGTCAAGTCAAGAGTTTTATTTGTCACGGCATACAAGTATACAATGAAATGCGGGTGATCTTGCCCGCAACGATGTGCAATACAGTAGTAACAACATATAATGGAATCCAATAAAACAACATTGTGCAATAAACAGGTAACATAGTAGGGCATATCGGTATTTGTACATAAGTTGTTTACAGAGCATGGAGGACATGCTAGGTCCTTTGGTAGTGCAATACACTGTTACTGTTACTATACTATTTTTAAAGTGACCTTTCCTTAGTATGTCAGTGTATGGTAGTATGTCAGCGTGTGGTAGTATGTCAGTGTCTGGTAGTATGTCAGTGTGTGGTACACTGTAGTATGTCAGCGTGTGGTAGTATGTCAGTGTCTGGTAGTATGTCAGTGTTTGGTCAAAGGTGCTACATTCCTGTATCATAGCCATCTGGTTAAAGCTGCAATAACTATTTTCTGACTACCAGAGGGCGGCGAGTCGCCACTATAAATGAACTCTGTTTCAAAACGAAGGTCTAATATTGCCTCCCGCTGCTCATCTGAAAGGTTTTTCTTTCCAGGAACTGTTAATGACTCATTAACACTTTCAGTGCCAACAACGAGATTTCTCGTTAGTTCATGCCAACCAGTGCCAGCCGACGAGAGATCTCGTTTTGAATCTCTGTTTTTTAATTATCGATTTCCATAAATGTTTCATCAATCTAGCCTCATGTTACCAGTGGGGATCTGTCTGAGCTCGAACAGGGAAAATACCGCCCCCTATCGTCTCTCCGGATGGTACTGCACCCCCATTGGATTGGATTGAATGAAACGCATGGAGAAAAAAAAAGTCCTGCTTCCACATTTTACTTGTCAGGCATGTAATCCGAGCCTACTGCAGTCATCGCCCACCATCAGAACAGCGGAGAATATGTGTTTCCAGTACCCAGCGTTGGATCAATAAACGCGATCGATATTTTGAATGGCGATCAGGAATTGGAATAATCTTTTTGGAGAACATCTGATCTGAGGTAAGGAATCTATTTGACCAGTCTTGGGATAATCAGAGCTATTATCACCTATATATCAGCGTGTGCCGTGTATATGTGTGTGTGTGTGTGCGATCAGGAAATAAGATAATCGATTTTTCAGCCCGCTTCTATAGCGTGCATAAGTACACATACTATCGATAATCTAGCGTTTATTTGAAAACTATTCATAAATAGGCCGAAAAATTACAACGTGTTTTGCGTATTCCAGTGTATTCCAGTAAAGGGCGATTATCACAGAGCGTTTTTCAAAATGGTATAAAACGGAAATGAACTGATTAAAAAACAATCCGTTTCGACAATGTTGACTGCAAACAAGTCATTGATAAGCAACGGTCATATTAGACACATAGCCATAATTTAAGATATAGTTTATGTGTTCGCAAATATGAGAGCCCTGTCATTGAATCTCTTGAATCTTGAATCTTGAATCTTGAATTGAATAGAGCGGTGGCACGCAACGGGGTTCCTAGGCACCGCATGGCTGGCACGGAAAGTGTTAAGGTTGATATGTTGTTGTTTTCACTGTTTCACTGAGCTGTGTGCTTCAACTGTTTCACTCAAGAACTTTCAAACCAAGTGAATCTATACAAGACAAGAACTTTTGTAATATGTGTGAAATTATTGGCAGAATAATTCAGCTTTCTTTTTTTGGGTGCTCCTTTAATGGCTATTTACTAAAAATGAATGCAAAATGATTTTCTTTCCCCCAAAATTGTTGATATAGCCACCAAATTTGACATTAGCCTAGAGTAGCTTCATCAACTGACACTGAAAGGGTTTCTAATATGCAAATGTGTGCATTGTTAGTGAAAAATGCTTTTTGAATAATGTTAATGACAAAATGAATAAAGGTCATGATACAAAATAGTTTGCATTTGTGTCCATATTCACATATACATATTCACACTACACATTTTTGGAAAGACTTTTTGAAGACCAAATGTTGTTTTTATAAAGAAAACATGTATAGTGTATGCATCAGGTTAAAGAGAAACAGATGTATTTATGTTGAAGAGCAATCCTCTTTATTTAGCTAGCAACAATAGTAATAAAATAATTTGTGTCAATAGGTTTGAATGGAAAGCTAGACGGGGCATCAAACACCAGTATTACATCCATCCCACCTAGGAGATACACATCAAACAGCTAAATAGACCTTCAAGGTAGAAGCTAACATGTTGTCAAACAGGCTACGTTCAGACTGCAGGCAGACATACAGTGTTTTTTCATTACAGTGTGAACAGCAGAAATCACATGAAATCTGATATTTTCCATTCTGATTTGGGCCACTTTCACATGTGTTGTCCTAAATCAGATACAGGTCTGATGTGTTTTAATTATCTGGCCTCCACTGCACATCAACTTATAAATTAAGCCATAAACTGTGACTTCAGTGTCCTCCATGTTCACGCACATTGTTATTGTTCATTAATTTGCACATGTGGGTCGGTTCAGGAGCAGTGACCCGTTCACACTGGAACCTGATATTGGACACGTTTAAAAAAGAAATGGCAGAACCCAAGGGGTGTGGCAGGTCATCGCTCTCAGGCCTGCAGACCAATAAGAAGCTTTTTTTTTTAATTGATTTGTAATTGTAGAGTACATGATACAATAAAAATATGTGCATCTCAGACAAACAACATCAAGGATAAAAACACAATAAAGTCTGAGGACTTGTTTACATTGTGGCCCTTGGTCTCAGACAGACAACTCAAGACAACAACTTTCTCCATTCAAACCCCTGATGTGTCTCTGGTACAATCACTACATTTAGTAAAGGATTTCTCCATAGCCTTCTACAAAAACCTAGGGGTCCGCAAAGACGACTTCAAACTTGAAATGGTAACAACAGATCAAGTACTAAAAAAACTGAGCGCCCTCCAACCTAACAAGGCCACTGGCCATGACAATATCCCCTCCAAATTCCTCAGAGACTCAGCAGCCGCCATCACCCCAGTCATCACCCACATAATAAACCTCTCCATAAAACAGGGACACGTCCACAAAGACTTCAAAATTGCGAGAGTGACCCCCCTGCACAAAAAAGGCAGCAAATTAGACCCAGGCAACTACGCCCTGTTTCTCTTCTTACCTCCATCTCGAAAGTCATGGAAAAGATTGTCTACGAACAGGTCGAAAAGTCAAAAAACGAATCTACGAATTCCAATCTGGCTTCAGAACATCCCACTCCACTGAAACACGCCTTCTCTATTTGAACGACCACATCAAACAAGAGGTGGACACGGGCAAATACTGCGGCATGGTCATGCTGGACCTCCAAAAGGCTTTCGACACTGTCAATCACTCCATTCTGATTGACAAACTAAAAGCGATTGGTTTTCATCAGTGAGCTGGATGCAATCCTACCTGGAGGGGAGAGAACAGATGGTGGAGGTAAACGGTACACTACCCCCCCCCCCCCCTCCCAGTGAGCTGTGGTGTTCCACAAGGAAGCATACTAGGACCGCTACTGTACCTAATTTATGCAAATGACATGTCATCAGCTGGTGACTGCAACTTGTTCCTGTTCGCGGACGACTCAGCCCTGCTGGTCTCTGACAGGGACAAGTTACAGGTTGAAAAAGCCCTCAGCTCTGAACTTGGCAGAATCTGCACCTGGCTTGCTGATAACAAACTAACATTACACCTGGGTAAAACAGAGTCCATTCTCTTTGGATCAAATAACAAACTCAGCAAGGCCAACGGCTTCTCTGTTACAGTGGGTGACAATATTGTCACAAGGAAAGATGATATTACATACCTGGGTTCCATCCTAGAGGCAAATCTTTCCTGTGACAAAATGGCAACCAATGTAATAAAAAAAGTCAACCAACGAACACGATTATTGTACCGGATATCCTCTCTGGTATGAATGAATGAATGACTTTATTTGACAATATAAAAATAACATGTGACAGAAAGCACAGTCAGGAGATACTGCCAAGGATGTACACAAGAAAGCTCAGAGCTTATTTCCATTGTGGTCCTTGTAGGGGGGTAGGGGAATGAGATGCTTAGACATGCATCATACAGATGTAACGGATGTACCGCGATAGTGTGACTACGGTACATAGAAGTAAAACTCACTCCCCAGAGGCATCCAAACTGAGCGCTTAGGGAGAAATTCCTTTCTTGGCGCAGCGGTTTGTGATGTCGCCCGCAGTGCGGACGCCCGGGGTTCGACTCCCACTCAAGGCATGGTCGAAGTGTTTGGCAGGTACAGCGTTGTACCGGCTACACAGACATGACATCACAACACATCACATATACCATTTACATACATAACAGACGCATAAACATGCAAGGGTGCCTTTTTGCTGAGTGTCTAGGTTAATTATAGTCCCTTTTGAGCCATGTCTTTAGGCTGGACTTGAATCTAACAGCATTGATTTTCAGGTCACTGGGCAGACTGTTCCAAAAGACAGCTGCAGAATACAAAAATGACTCCTTCCCCATACAACTCCTGAATCTGACTGGCACAAAGTCAGTTGAGCTACGCCTAGTTGGGTATGCATGGGTGTCCCTGATTCGGTTAAAGTAGTTGTACAAAGTACACTGGCACTACCCCGTGCACGATTCTGTGAACTAGGCACATCCCTATTTGGTTGACTCTGTCTTCCACCTTTAGCCATCTCATGTTCTCAAAGTGTGATGGGTCACGGTGGGTTCGGGCGGGTAGCCTTAGTATTACCCTGATTAGCTTGTTTTGTGATGTCTGTAGTTTTATTTTCTGATTTTTGGGGGCGCTGTTGTACCAGGAGCCACACAGGTCATAGATAGTGACACTGTATGAGTGCTCCAGCAAGAATTTTCATCGCTGACTGATCTAAAAAATGGGAGATTCTGGCTAGGTATCTAGTCCTGTTATTGATCTTTGTAAGTACTTGTTGAGCCATGCTTTCCCCTGATAAGCTGTTTTCCAGGATGCAACCAAGATATTTCACAGATGTTTTGTCGGTGAGAACAGTATCTCCTATTCTAATGTTAAAACCTGGCGATTTTCTGAGCCTGACCTTTGACCCGAATAGGATGGACTCAGTCTTCCCCACATGGAGGGACAGCTTGTTGTAGCCTTGCCAGTCACTAACCTTCTCTAGTTCTGCACTCAATATCTGCTCAATATATTTGTCTTTATGAGACACTAGTAAGGCGGAGTCATCCGCATATAAAAAAATGTCACATGAGCAAGCTGCTTTCAGGTCATTAATATACAGGAGAATAGGAGCTCATTTGCTCATATACACGCCCAGGATGGAAATAGGTCTGTAGTTACCCGGTTCCAATTTGTTTCCCTTTTTGTGGAGAGGAATAACTCTCGCCGATTTCACTCACTTTCCTTAAAAACAAGAATACCCTGAAGACTCTAACAGGAGCACTCATTCAAGGGTACTACGACTATGCTTGCACCTCATGGTACCAAAGCACCTCAAAGGCACTAAAAACAAGATTACAAACATCACAACAAACTGGTCAGACTACTGCTTGACCTTACTCCTAAAACCCACCACACCCCTGCCCATTTTGACAACCTAGGATGGCTTAGAGTAGACGACAGAGTACAGCAACTTGCAATAATAATAATAATAATAATAATAAATGTATAACGCACCCTACATTCCTGAGAGTCTCAGAGTGCTACATAGTTTAAAAGAATAGAATACAAATGGATATATAAGAAAGAAGAACACATAGCAGAACAACATATGAATAAGACATAAAAACTAATAAAAGGCCTCTCTAAAAAGGTAGGTCTTGAGTCCACGTTTAAAAGTATTAACAGTTTGTGGTGCTCTCAGGTGGTTGGGGAGAGCATTCCATAGTCTGGGCGCGGCCGAGCAGAAGGCTTGATCGCCCATGGTGTGCAGCTTAGTCCTGGGGGATTTGAGGCGGTAGGCTGTGCCTGAAGTTTATCATGGAGATGTTGTCTAACCGCAGTTTTGTCCTACACACCAGCGATGGCCAGCGCAGCAGGCTCAGAAGACTGAGGAACGGTGTCCCACAGGGGTCAGTCCTTTCTCCGATGCTGTTTAATATTTACATCTACGATCTCCCAGTCACAGCATCCAGAAAGTACGGCTATGCGGACGATCTTGCCATCATGCTGAGAAGACCCACATGGAAGGCACTGGAGGACGGTCTTAACCAAGACATGGACATCCTAGTAGCCTATCTACAAAAGTGGCGCCTACAGCTCAGCACCAGCAAGACCGTTTCAGCAGCATACCATCTCTGCAACAGAGATGCCAAGAGGGAACTGGAGGTATATGCTGACCACAAGCGTCTGGAGTCCCAGCAAGCCCCTAAATACCTTGGCGTGCGTCTGGATCGGACACTGTCCTTCAAACAACACCTCGAAGATGTCAGGGCAAAGACAACATCAAGGGTTGCGCTGATCCGACGCCTCGCAGGTACAACCTGGGGAGCCACTGCCAAGACCCTTCGGATATCCACCCAAGCCCTGGTCTTCTCGGCAGCAGAGTACTGTGCCCCAGTCTGGAGCAGAAGCCTGCACGTTAAAAAAGTTGATGCGGCTACTAACAACGCCCTCCGGATCATCACTGGATGCCTGAAGGCTACACCCGTCTTCCTGCTGCCAGTCCTTGCAGGAATCGCACCAGCTGGCCTACGACGAGAGGCTGCCACTCTCGCCCTAGCAAGGAAGGCAGTGAAGCATGACTGGCACATCCTACACAACACCACAACAACAACAGCACCTATGAGCAGACTCAAGTCCCGCCACCCCTACAACAAGGTGGCACAAGAGATGCTCCGTTCCACCACTGAGGACCTATCCAGAAATGGATGGCTGGCGGCAGCCTGGAAGAGAGAGTGGGAGAGTGCTGGGCCAACCCGTATCCACCACCACATCTGGGATCCAGGAGATGGCGCCACAGGAGACGATCTTTCACGCCGGCAATGGGTTCTGCTGAACCGTTTAAGATCTGGGGTTGGTCGCTTTAAAGCATCATTAAAGAAGTGGGACCTGGCAGACAGCGCTGCATGTGAGTGTGGAGACCCTGAGCAGACTGTTGACCACATCCTGACCATCTGCCCCCTATACAAACCACCCTCGGAAGCCAGCCTCTTTGATGTGGGACCAGAGTTAAGGGCATGGCTACAAGATACGGAGTTGGACCTCTGACGTTACACGAAAGAAAGAAGATGGTACCAAAGCACCTCAAAGGCACTAAAAACAAGATTACAAACATCACAACAAACTGGTCAGACTACTGCTTGACCTTACTCCTAAAACCCACCACACCCCTGCCCATTTTGACAACCTAGGATGGCTTAGAGTAGACGACAGAGTACAGCAACTTGCAATAATAATAATAATAATAATAATAAATTTATAACGCACCCTACATTCCTGAGAGTCTCAGAGTGCTACATAGTTTAAAAGAATAGAATACAAATGGATATATAAGAAAGAAGAACACATAGCAGAACAACATATGAATAAGACATAAAAACTAATAAAAGGCCTCTCTAAAAAGGTAGGTCTTGAGTCCACGTTTAAAAGTATTAACAGTTTGTGGTGCTCTCAGGTGGTTGGGGAGAGCATTCCATAGTCTGGGCGCGGCCGAGCAGAAGGCTTGATCGCCCATGGTGTGCAGCTTAGTCCTGGGGGATTTGAGGCGGTAGGCTGTGCCGGAGCGGAGGGAGTGTGAGGAGGACTGGGGGGTGAGGAGTTCCTTGAGGTAGGCAGGGGCACCACCGTGTACACACTGGTGAGTGAGGAGGGAGACCTTGTACTCGATCCTGTGTTCCACGGGGAGCCAGTGAAGTGATCTGAGGGTGGGGGTGATGTGGTCATATTTGCGCACCCTCATCAGGATCCTAGCAGCACTATTCTGGATGGTCTGCAGTTTTTGAATGCTTTTACTAGGGATCCCGATGAGGAGTGCATTGCAATAGTCCAGCCTGGAGGAGACGAAGGCGTGGACAAGTTTCTCAGAATCTGCCAGAGTGAGTGAGGAGCGGAGTTTTGAGATGTTCCTGAGGTGAAAGAAAGAGGTCTTGCAGATGTATTTGATGTGCGTCTCGAATGAGAGGGGGGGGTCCATTTTCACGCCCAAGTTCGTGACAAGGGTGGAGAGAGGAATGTCCTGGCCGGAGATGGTGGTGATGGTGGATGACCGGACCTGGAGTGGGGTACCAATGGGCCTGGTCTACAAGGTCTACACTACACCACTAAGGTACCCATGTACATGTCGAAATACTTCCAAAAGGTCAGTGAATACCACGACCACAACACCAGAGGGAGTTCCACAAATCATGTCGGATCCAAGTGGAGGCTTGCTCAACACAGTCTAACAGGGTGTTGAACCCAAGTTCACAGGCTGGTGAAAAGGGAAAACGGACAGTCAACAAATGAGGGCATCGGGGCACAACATCATCTACTCTACTGTACATTCATTGTTGCCATGGCACCAGCTAATGGGGATCCGTAATAAAATCAAATCAAATCAAATTGTTTTTGACTTGTTGATTTGTGATGTAAAAGAGGCTAAAAGAACCAGTTAAAAGCAGTAGAACAGGTAAGTCAGATGTGAACTCTGGGTGGATCGATGCAGTTTGCTGATTGACAAGATGTGTGTTTGTTCAGGAAGCAGGATTTCAGGGCATATAAAGCTCAAGCTCTGTTTCAACATTGTGATGTGTTGCATTACAGCGTTGCTCACGGCAACATGATGATCTGCGTGGCTCTTCTCCTCAGCCTGACTGTGCTGCTGACCGCAGGCTACGACCCAGCTGTAAGTTATTCTATCTATCTATCTATCTATCTATCTATCTATCTATCTATCTATCTATCTATCTATCTATCTATCTATCTATCTATCTATCTATCTATCTATCTATCTATCTATCTATCTATCTATCTATCTATCTATCTATCTATCTATCTATCTATCTATCTATCTATCTATCTATCTATCTATCTATCTATCTATCTATCTATCTATCTATCTATCTATCTATCTATCTATCTATCTATCTATCTATCTATCTATCTATCTATCTATCTATCTATCTATCTATCTATCTATCTATCTATCTATCTATCTATCTATCTATCTATCTATCTACATCTTGTTTGCATTATTTCTAAATTGTTGTCCTGTTCTCTGCTGTTCTGTCGTTTCAGTTGGACACAGAGTGTGAGAACATCCTCTACTGTCTCATTTACATAACAGCAAAATAAAATACATTACTGATTGTGGATTTCTTGTCGGTATTCATGGGTTATTCTCTTTCCTCTGCAGATATTGATTATGGACTAGACTATAACCTGGAGTCACCATTCGACACCCTGGACACAAATGACTGGTGGTATGATCTCATCGACGAATCAAGTGAGTGGCATCTGAGATGTAGATGTTCCTGTGTGAATGTCTTATATAATCTGACCTCTGAACTCTGACCTCTGTTGACTATACTCAATGTATACCTTCTACTGCCTTCACTGTCTACAACTGCCTTACACTGCAATCACAACTACCTACCTCAAACTATAGTCTACAAATATAACTCTGTATGATAGCCATGTACAATAATACTGTATATACCGTATATATTTTTCAACACCTGTCTGAATATACTTGCATATATTCCTGTTTACATACTTGTAGAAACTATATCTATATCTGTATATATCCCTTCTTTAAGCATTACATCACGCGCAGGAGTGGTTTGTGAACAATAAACCATGCCTAGGGGTGGTTGTTAGACCCCCCTAGGCATGGTTTATTGTTCACAAATCACGACTGCAAGTGGTGTAAAGCTGTTATACAACTGCCACATTAATCCAACCTTATTTCTATACAATAAACACACATTAATCGAAGGTTTATTGAAAAAACCATCCGCCAGAAAAAGTAGTTCCCGCAACTACAAAAAAGACAATTTGCCTCCATGTGGAAGCAGCTTGAAGTGCATCCAACCAAACTAACACATCCAACTGTGTATTATTGGAATGATTGAGAGAAGTTGCCTCATGTGGAAGCAGCTTGAAGTGCATCCAACCAACTAACACATCCAACTGTGTATTATTGGAATGATTGATTGAACATTTTATTACCAGATGCAGAATGGGTACAATACAGTACGGCTCAATACACACAATTGTTAAGGGAATGCAGACCTACTTTCCATAGAACTTCATTCTTAGATGCTTCTATAGAAGGTAGGTAAAACAAATTAAAAAGTTTTCTTTGCCCTATAGGAAAAAAACTTTTTCTTCACCCTATTTTTTTATTTATTTTTTTAAACCTACTGTAGAGGGCCTAAACTTAACCAGTTGGAAACCAAGCGTACAGTAATAAAATTAGCAATCAATCAATCAATCAACTCAATAGGCCATGCTCACTTAGAACAGCGCAGCACCCAGCTCTCTCTCTCAGTCTGACTATCCCCCGCGTTGCAGGCAGAGTGTGTGTGTGTGTGTGTGCGTGTGTGTGCGTGTGTGTGTGTGTGTGGGGGGGGTGTGTGGCGGTGGGTGGAGACTAGAGCGAGCGCTGACAGTCGAAAGGAAAAGAAATTGAAAAAAAAAATGAAAATTAATCAATCAATCAATCCGCGATTTTTCTTTTGTTACAGAATGATTCAAGACCCATCAATTACATCATCCAACATTGTTTAAACGACTAAGACATTCACTGTGACAGAATCGCTTGATATTTAGTCGTTTAGTCGCTATCAACATATCCATTTGTAAAGATTATTGTCCACCTTCTTGTGATCCGGCGGAGTGATGTGATGTGGTTCGGTTGTGGGCGGGTCCTGGGCCAGCAGCGTGGAATTGTTGCCAATAAAGACGTGTAAAATGACTGTTTCAGCCAATCAGAATCGAGAAATTTGCATGCCGTTGTATAATACTAGTTATACCACTGGCCAGTATGACTTACTACCATAGTGTCTTTATACAGTGCCAACTCTGTACATACATCTGATTAGCATTATTCCAGTTGAATCACTTGTACATTGTATAATACTATTGTACTTTACTGTTACATTTGCACTCTGGTTGGATGCCAACTTATTTTTGTTGTACTGTACTTGTGCTGCATGATGACAATATATTTTAATCTAATCTAATCTAATCTAACCTAATCTAATCTATTCTAATCAAATCGAATCTAATATGATGATTTCAAGACAAATTCCTCAAAGTTACCAGGCGCAGGGACGTGCACAGGACTTTAGAGGGGCAGGTGCTCAAAGGCTGAAAAGGGCACTATACCTATGTGTGTTTTAACCGGGCGTGCGAAGCACGATTTTTAAGGGCCCTTTTCGGGGGCGCGGGGGGGGGGGGGGGGGGGGGGGGGCTTTTTATGCTTTTTGGGGGGTTTTGGTGATCAAATATTGAATATTGAACTATAATAATCAGTGCAGGAGCTCACTTATCCTTGAAAGACACTTTTATCACTGACTTTCTCCATAAATGTTCAGGGGGGAGGGAATAAGTGCTTACCCTACAGACCCCAAGAAGTGCTGTATATTCTGTATTGTTTAATATAAATGCATTTTTTATTCCAATCCCGATTTGTATTTGAGATTCCCAAATCCCATCGGACTTGACTTCTTCGTGTCCCTCAATGAGTGTAATACCAGCATTCGACTGTATGCGCCAAAGGGCAGGTGCTCAAGCACCCCTTGGGCTCTATGTGTGCACGTGCCTGCTCAGGGGCCCCCAAAATTGGCCATTTAATTTTTCGTTTTTGAGGACTGCATACTTTTTTTGCAAACCAAAATACTATACTTTATACTTAATGCACATGCATGAGCCTGGTCTCTTTTGAAAGATGACATTCTGAAGTTTCTGATACAGAAAACTCACTTTTAGTGCTAATGAAATAGAGTAACATAGGTCTGAACTTGAGTTGTAGAAAAACGTGGGAAAATCATCCTCAAGAGGGCCCACATGTGGGCCGTTGCATGTTGTTTTATAAAGAAAACATTTATAGTGTATGCATCAGGTTAAAGAGAAACAGGTTTATTTATGTTGAAGAGCACTCCTCTTTATTTAGCTAGCAACAATAGTAATAAAATAATTTGTGTCAATAGGTTTGAATGGAAAGCTAGACGGGGCATCAAACACATGTATTTCTCAAAAAATACTTTAATAATAATAGACTTCTTTGCCATTTTCAGACGTGTGTCTTCCCAGCCCATGCCTCAATGGAGGTTCTTGTGCGGTTGGGACAAATTCTGAAGAGATCTGCACTTGTCCTGAGCCTTATACAGGCAAGAGGTGTCAAACAGGTAAGAATTCTAACATATTCACACCATTAAAGCGTAGAGGTGTCACATTCTATTGTTACAGTGTAGAGGAGTCACATTCTATTGTTACAGCATAGAGGCTTCACATTCTATTGTTACAGCGTAGAGGTGTCACATTCTATTGTTACAGTGTAGAGGACTCACATTCTATTGTTACAGTGTAGAGGAGTCACATTCTATTGTTACAGTGTAGAGGAGTCACATTCTATTGTTACAATGTAGAGGTGTCACATTCTATTGTTACAGTGTAGAGGAGTCACATTCTATTGTTACAGTGTAGAGGAGTCACATTCTAGTGTTACAGTGTAGAGAAGTCACATTCTAGTGTTACAATGTAGAGGTGTCACATTCTATTGTTACAGTGTAGAGGGGTCACATTCTATTGTTACAATGTAAAGGAGTCACATTCTATTGTTACAATGTAGAGGTGTCACATTCTATTGTTACAGTGTAGAGAAGTTACATTCTATTGTTACAGTGTATAGGAGTCACATTCTATTGTTACAGTGTAGAGGACTCACATTCTATTGTTAAAGCATAGAGGATTCACATTCTATTTTTACAGCGTAGAGGAGTCACATTATATTGTTACAGCGTAGAGGTGTCACATTCTATTGTTACAATGTAGAGGTGTCACATTCTATTGTTACAATGTACGAGGCTTACAATGCAATAATCACAGTGTAATAATCAATGTAATAATCACAGTGTAATAATCACAATGTAATAATCACAGTGTGAGTGTAGTAGGTGTCAGGTGGCAGTAGAATCAATGAGATTAGCACTAGATTCCAATACCACAGTCACAGGCAGGGTAGCCGGCTGTTATTAATATGTAATAATAATGTGTTTAACATCTTTTCGAGAGTCAGACAAGAAAATAGATACCAATTTCCTTTATGTGCGTTCAGTAGAAAGCTATCCGGCCGCAAGCTAGCCTAGCTTAGCACAAATGAATGGAAGCGGATAAGGACCATTAGCCTAGCTTAAAACTCCGGGAGATGTGTTTTTGGCCAACATTTGTGCTAAGCTAGGCTAGCTTGCAGCCGGAGAGCTTTTTACTGAACGCACAGAGAGGAAATTGCTATCTATCTTCTTGTCTGACTCTGGAGAAGACGGCAAGTGCATTTCCCATATGTTGTCCCATTCCTTTATGTGAATATAGTTTGTGCACAAAGTAAGAATACATATTTAATTGGATCAGTTCTACCTGTATCTCATACTATCTTGTCTTGGAATCTCAGTGAAAAACGTTTGCCAGAACATTCAGTGTGGTCAGGGTGACTGTGTCGTCAACTTGAAGGAAGCACCATATTACATGTGCAAATGCAGACCTCCTTACCAGGGCAGTGACTGCAAAGCATGTGAGTACACACAACTCTCTCCCCCACTCAGCACGTGAGTACACACACCCTCTCCCCCCACTCAGCACGTGAGTACACACACCCTCTCCCCCCACTCAGCACGTGAGTACACACAACCCTCTCCCCCCACTCAGCACATGAGTACACACACCCTCATCCCCCACTCAGCACGTGAGTACACACAACCCTCTCCCCCCACTCAGCACGTGAGTACACACACCCTCTCCCCCCACTCAGCACGTGAGTACACACACCCTCTCCCCCCACTCAGCACGTGAGTACACACAACTCTCTCCCCCCACTCAGCACGTGAGTACACACACCCTCTCCCCCCACTCAGCACGTGAGTACACACAACCCTCTCCCCCCACTCAGCACGTGAGTACACACACCCTCTCCCCCCACTCAGCACGTGAGTACACACAACCCTCTCCCCCCACTCAGCACGTGAGTACACACACCCTCTCCCCCCACTCAGCACGTGAGTACACACAACCCTCTCCCCCCACTCAGCACGTGAGTACACACACCCTCTCCCCCCACTCAGCACGTGAGTACACACAACTCTCTCCCCCCACTCAGCATGTGAGTACACACAACCCTCTCCCCCCACTCAGCACGTGAGTACACACAACCCTCTCCCCCCACTCAGCACGTGAGTACACACAACCCTCTCCCCCCACTCAGCACGTGAGTACACACACCCTCTCCCCCCACTCAGCACGTGAGTACACACAACTCTCTACCCCCACTCAGCATGTGAGTACACACACCCTCTCCCCCCACTCAGCACGTGAGTACACACAACCCTCTCCCCCCACTCAGCACGTGAGTACACACAACTCTCTCCCCCCACTCAGCACGTGAGTACACACACCCTCTCCCCCCACTCAGCACGTGAGTACACACAACTCTCTCCCCCCACTCAGCACGTGAGTACACACAACTCTCTCCCCCCACTCAGCACGTGAGTACACACAACTCTCTACCCCCACTCAGCATGTGAGTACACACAACCCTCTCCCCCCACTCAGCATGTGAGTACACACACCCTCTCCCCCACTCAGCACGTGAGTACACACAACCCTCTCCCCCAATTCAGCATGTGAGTACACACAACTCTCTCCCCCCACTCAGGACTTAAGAGACCCCACTGGGGCAGGACTAGGCTGGGTATAAGACTAGAGGAGAGACTGGAGCAGGACTAGGCTGGTTTTAAGACTAGAGGAGAGCCTGGATCAGGACTAGGCTGGGTATAAGACTAGAGGAGAGACTGGAGCAGGACTAGGCTGGGTATAAGACTAGAGGAGAGACTGGAGCAGGACTAGGCTGGAGCAGGACTAGGCTGGAGAGAAGACTAGAGGAGAGCCTAGAGCAGGACTAGGCTGGGTATAAGACTAGAGGGGAGCCTGGATCAGGACTAGGCTGGAGCAGGACTAGGCTGGAGAGAAGACTAGAGGAGAGCCTAGAGCAGGACTAGGCTGGAGCAGGACTAGGCTGGAGAGAAGACTAGAGGGGAGCCTGGAGCAGGACTAGGCTGGGTATAAGACTAGAGGAGAGACTGGAGCAGGACTAGCCTGGAGCAGGACTAGGCTGGAGAGAAGACTAGAGGGGAGCCTGGAGCAGGACTAGGCTGGAGCAGGACTAGGCTGGAGCAGGACTAGGCTGGAGCAGGACTAGGCTGGAGCAGGAATAGCCTGGAGCAGGACTAGGCTGGAGCAGGACTAGGCTGGGGATACAGAGGGCTGAGTCCAGGCAGACTGGGGCAGGGGTCCAGAGGAGAGGCATGTGGAGATAAAAAAACAAGAAATACAGTATCAGCAAAAAACTGAATACTGCTGTGTGAGATGATGAGGGCTAGACAGGAGATGATGAGGGCTAGACAAGAGTGAAGATGATGAGGGATATACAGGAGAGGAGGAGATGGTGAGGGCTAGACAGGAGATGATACGGGCTAGACAGGATATGGTGAGGGCTAGACAGGAGAGGAGGAGATGGTGAGGGCTAGACAGGAGATGATACAGGCTAGACAGGAGAGGAGGAGATGATGAGGGCTAGACAGGATATGGTGAGGGCTAGACAGGAGATGATACGGGCTAGACAGGAGAGGAGGAGATGATGAGGGCTAGACAGGAGAGGATGAGGGCTAGACAAGAGTGAGGAGATGATGAGGGCTAGACGAGTTAAGAGATGGTAAGGGCTAGACAGGAGTTAAGAGATGGTGAGGGCTAGACAGGAGTTAAGAGATGGTGAGGGCTAGACAGGAGTGTAGCTGATGGTGAAGGCTAGACAGGAGTGTAGCTGATGGTGAAGGCTAGACAGGAGTGTAGCTGATGGTGAAGGCTAGACAGGAGTGTAGGAGATGGTGAGGGCTAGACAGGAGTGTAGCTGATGGTGAAGGCTAGACAGGAGTGTAGGAGATGGTGAGGGCTAGACAGGAGTGTAGGAGATGGTGAGGGCTAGACAGGAGTGTAGGAGATGGTGAGGGCTAGACAGGAGTGTAGGAGATGGTGAGGGCTAGACAGGAGTGTAGGAGATGATGAGGGCTAGACAGGAGATGATGAGGGCTAGACAAGAGTGGAGATGATGAGGGCTAGACAGGAGAGGAGGAGATGATGAGGGCTAGACAGGAGATGATGAGGGCTAGACAAGAGTGGAGATGATGAGGGCTAGACAGGAGAGGAGGAGATGATGAGGGCTAGACAGGAGATGATGAGGGCTAGACAGGAGATGATGAGGGCTAGACAGGAGATGACTGTATGCTTTGTTCATATATGTGAATACTGGATGTCTGGTTTGTCTCAGTACCATCCTCTGTCTGCGACCCCAATCCTTGCCTGAATGGAGCCAGATGCATCCAGGGAAACCGGCGTTACAGCTGCGCCTGTCCACATGGATACACCGGGAGATTCTGTGAAACTGGTAAATAGTTTTACAAAGACATCTTAACACCTTTGTTAAAGCAACCAAAACACTTTAATAATCATAAGACTTATATAAACCTCATTTGGGTGTAAGAGCTCTCAATGCTAGAATATGAACCTCATTTGGGTGTAAGAGATATCAATGCTAGAATATAAACCTCATCTGGGTCAAAGATCTCTCAATGCTAGAATATAAACCTCATGTTGATGTAAGAGCCCTCAATGCTAGAATATGAACGTCATTTGGAGCGTAAGAGCTCTTAATGCTAGAATAAGATAAGATAAGATAAGATAAGATAAGATAAGATGATCCTTTATTAATCCCATTGGGGAAATTCAGGTGTTAAAGCAGCATGGGGGGGGGGGGGGGTACAGGGGGGATACAGAGCTTTACAGTCCTATACAGTCCAGTATCTATATATACTATAGATACAATATAAAATATAAATACAAATACAATATAAAAAGTACAAAACAAGTTAACTGTGATTGTGTTTCTGAGATAAACCCCTATATTGTATGAGGAATTTTATATATATATACAGTATATATAACATACTTCTGGTCAATTGTCCCCAGCCCCCGATCACTGCTACGAGGGAAAAGGTGACACGTACGCAGGCCTGGTCAGCAAGACGGACACAGGAGAGGAGTGTTTGGACTGGAACTCCTACTTCATCCTGGTGAGATCAGGAGACGAAAGCGCCGTTGGACCTCACAACCACTGCAGGTATTTTCCTTTCTTTTATATCTTTTAAAGTGATATATTTATTATTAAAGTGATATCTTCATCTTTATTTCTAAAGTGATATATTTATCTTTATTATTAAAGTAATATCTTTATCTTTATTATTAAAGTGATATATATCTTTATTATTAAAGTGATGTATCTTTATTATTAAAGTGATATCTTTATCTTTATTATTAAAGTGATATCTTTATCTTTATTATTAAAGTGATATCTTTATAGTTTGCACGGTTTTAAAAAGATATCACCGTGGGAGAAGTCTTGAGTCCTCTTCTTCTCCATCCCTACCTCTGGCATTGTACATATTGATGTTACTGATGAATACAAGCAATACAAGAGACAATACAAGCTGATATGTAATTATTAAATGTTTTTAATGTAAAGTTATTATTAAATGTAAAGAGGGTCTAGTGAAAACTCTGATCTCCAGCTCTTGTCCTGCTTCCGCTCTGAAAGAGAAGGTTTCCTATACCGTTACCATGAAGCATATGGTTCACTTGGGACATTTCTCTGTGTTTAAAGGTGCTACTAGGAGGATTTTGACAACAACATAATGTAAAGTTTCTGCAGAAACATATTGAGACAGATGAGACTAAAATACAACTGATGAGACAGCGATGAGACATCTGATGTCCTCTATTTTATATCCATACTCAACACGGTCTCATCACAAAATGTAAATAAACTACCGACCACAGGAAAAAAGTTGTGTATGTTTTAGCCATAAGTAATATATTTACATTTCGTATTGCCAAAAGTCCAAAACAAACTGAGTGTCTTGGTAGTCTTGAGGTAAAGTATTTTCTGAAAACGTTAAAAGTTCAAATCTTTCGAATATGTACTTATGTACTTATTTGTAAATACGTCAATATATTACTTATGGCTATAACATACAGGTAACAACATACAACATGTACCCTTTTCCTGTGGTCGATAAGAATTGTATTGACATTATTTGAAGTGAGATCAGGCTGTGATGTTGTGACCAGGAACCCAGATGGTGACGACAGACCCTGGTGTTACGTCAAGAGAGCAGGGAAACTGGAGTGGGAGTACTGTAACATCAAGCAGTGCTCTGGAGGTGCTGCACACACACACACACGCACGCACGCACGCACGCACGCACGCACACACACACACACACACACACACACACACATACTGTACATACACAAATATACACACACACATACTGTACATACACACATATACACACATATATACACACTCACATGCATACACACACACACACACACACACACATATACACACATACATACATACTTATATACACACACACACACACACACACACACACACACACACACACACACACACACACACTCATCCCTGTTAGACACACTCAACCCTGGTAGACACACTCAACCCTGGTAGACACACTCAACCCTGATAGACACACTCAACCCTGATAGAGCCACTCAACCCTGGTCAACACAGTCAACCCTGATAGAGCCACTCAACCCTGGTCAACACACTCAACCCTGATAGACCCACTCAACCCTGATAGACCCACTCAAACATGATAGATCCACTCAACCCTGGTTGACCCACTCAACCCTGATAGACCGACTCAACCCTGGTAGACCCACTCAACCCTGATATATCCACTCAACCCTGATAGACCCACTCAACCCTGGTCAACACACTCAACCCTGGTATACCCACTCAAATCTGATAGACCCACTCAACCCTGGTATACCCACTCAACCATGATAGACACACTCAACTCTGGTAGATTCACTCAACCCTGGTATACCCACTCAACCCTGGTATACCCACTCAACCATGATAGACACACTCAACTCTGGTAGATTCACTCAACCCTGGTATACCCACTCAACCCTGATAGACACACTCAACCCTGGTCAACACAGTCAACCCTGGTAGACCCAACTCGCAAATTCCTTTCCACCCAGCTGAATCCACACCCAGCCCGCCCGAGGAGACGGCCCCCCAGTTCACCCAGTGTGGGAAGCCCCGGCCACTGCCCTCGACTGCCCACTCGGGCCGGATCCTCGGAGGTGTCAAGGCCCGACCCGGGGCCCACCCATGGCAGGTGTCCCTGCAGACCCGACCCAGAGGCACGTCCTTCCCCTTCAGCCACTACTGTGGAGGAATCCTCATCGCCTCCTGCTGGGTCCTGACCGCCAGCCACTGCATGTAAAGTACCTGAGAAGAACCATGCACAGCCCGCTTACAGAGGAGTTACCAGCGGCTGGACTTGAAGGAAATGTGTACTTTGTACAGTAATTAACTATAGATAACATTCTGCCATTAGATGTCGCACTAGAGCACCAGCATGTCATTTATCCAATCGGGTGCATTCCACGTGTGGGAAATAAGATAAGATAAGATATTCCTTTATTGATCCTCTTAGGAACATTTTGGCATCATAGCAGCATGGGGGGGGGGGGTACATGTATGGGCAGGGTTATAGTAGAAAGACATAAATATAGGCAATATAATTAACTCTGAAAATTTTATTATGAGAAAATTAAAAGGAGCAGGTGAGGGTTTGTATGCATCGGTTATATTATACGTTACAATAAATATAGGCAATCAAAAATGTTAATCTGGATATACTGTATATGAGTATGAGTAAAAGTAAACAGTATACACAAGGTTGGGAAGTAGGCAGGGGATACATGCCTGCAACATGTAAACAACAACATTAACAACAAACAACAAAACTTTATTTTTTTAATGATTACTCTACATAAAAATGTTATAGCACCTTTAACTTCATGACGAAAGTCTTTCTCTGGTCTGCATCCCCTTAACAATTGTATGTATTGAGCTGTACTGTACTGTACCCATTCTGCAATCTGTTAATAAACTTTTCAATCAATCAATCAATCAATCAATCAATCAATCAATCAATCAATCAATCAATCAAACCAGAAGCAGTTAACTACAACACTGCTTCTTCATCTGTTCCTGCAGTGATGGTGCTTCTGACATGCAGGTGGTACTGGGGGGGGTGAACATCAACAAGGAGGAGCCCTCTGACCAGACCGTCCCGGTGAGACAGGCCCTCGTCCACGATGCCTACAGAGCCACCCCCGACGCCCTGTACAACGACATCAGTGAGAGAAATACTACCTTAAATAATACTGTCACATTGTAACATAATTTAACCCCCGACGCCCTTTACAACGACATCAGTGAGAGAAATACTACCTTAAATAATACTGTCACATTGTAACAAAATTACCCCCCCGACGCCCTGTACAACGACATCAGTGAGAGAAATACTACCTTAAATAATACTGTCACATTGTAACAAAATTACCCCCCGACGCCCTGTACAACGACATCAGTGAGAGAAATACTACCTTAAATAATACTGTCACATTGTAACATAATTTAACCCCCAACACCATTTACAATGACATTGGTGAGAGAAATACTACCTTATATAATACTGTCACCTTTATAACGATCACTGGTGGTCATATTCAAACTCATTCACTCTCAATTACTGTCAAACTAAATTAATAAAAGAGTTTTTGGATGTGTGTTATGTGCAAAGAAAACCAGCATTGTTTTTTGGTGAAGTGCCCCTTTAAGACATTAAACGAGCCAGGTCTTACCCACAGCAGCTAGCTTTAAGGCTGGGTGTAAAGTACTAAACAAGCTTCCTGCCCTGTGCAGCCCTGCTCCGCCTGGAGGAGACAGCCGGCCCTTACTGCGCCAAGGAGACCCGCTTTGTGAAGACGGCCTGTCTGCCAGACCAGCCCTTCCCTGCCAGGACCCAGTGTGTGGTCTCAGGATGGGGGCGCACCGAAAACAGTAAGACCCCTTCACACGGTCTTGACAATTAAGATAAGATAAGAGAGTCCTTTATTGATCTCCTTGGGGAAATTTGGACGTCATAGCAGCATGCGGGAGGGGGGAGGGGAGGTACAGGTATGGGCAGGGTAATAGTAATAGTAGAAAGACAATAATATTAAATATAGGCAATAAAATGTACTTATTAACTTATTAATCAATAGAAATATGAGGACAATTAAACAGGGTAAACAATATAATTAACTCTGAATAGAGAAATATGAGAAAAATAAACAGTGTAAACTATATAATTTACTCTGAATATAGAAATATGAGAAAAATATACATTGTAAACAAAGATGCAGATGAGAGTCTGTATGCCCTATCAGTTATATTATACATCACAATAAGATTAGATTACATAAGTGTGAAGCCCTTACTTAACTGTGGTCTGCAAAGCTGCTACCTCGTCTGACCACGTTGATAGCCCGCCTTCCACTTTCTTAGCCTTCATTTTGTCAATCTCCGTGTGGACTACAGCGGTATTATTTTGTATTTCCACTTTTACCGCTTGTAACTCACTTTTAAGAAAATGTAAGTCTTCGGAAAGTGCATTTTTCAGTTCCGATTTTATTACCGTTGAAATGTCCGCTCTCAGCGAGAGAAGAATCTCTGATTTCAAGGCTGTGGTGTCCATCACTGGCGTTCTTGGCGTGGGCGGGTCGCTACTGTCGGCGGGACAGCGGGACTCGATGTCGGGGCTGCGTTGGACCTAGTAGTGGAGACTTAAGAAATATATTCGGAGCAGAATTCCCAAAGTTTTGTGGAGTAAAACGCTCACTAACTTAAAATAAAACAGAAGTTTGACGAGAGCTCAAACTAAAAGCATGCTACTCCATTGTCAGCTCAACAGTGCACCCCCCCCCCCCCTTTTTTTTTTTTTTAAAGCTAGGCTAGTGGAAAAAAAAATCTGAAATATAACCAGTCCCGCCGACAGTAGCGACCCCACCCCCGCCAAGAACGAGCCTTGAAATCAGAGATTCTTCTCTCGCTGAAAACGGACATTTCGACGGTAATAAAATCGGAACTGAAAAATGCACTTTCCGAAGACTTACATTTTCTTAAAAGTGAGTTACAAGCGGTTCAGGAGAGGGTCTGTACCCTAACTGGCATGACTAAACATGGTGGAATATCCCTTTCAATTCTCACTGTCAATCTTTCAATCTCATGTATCATTTCATTCTCAGTCTCATGTTAACTCTGGTTGTGATTCCCGTCTGTCAGGGACCTCTAGCAGCCAGCTGCTGGATGCTCGCGTCCTCCTGATTTCTCAGGAGCGCTGCATGGGACCGACCGTCTACGGCCCCATACTGGACCACAGCATGTTCTGTGCAGGCGTCATGCAAGGAGGAATCGACTCCTGCCAGGTGTGTACCTCCTCCTCAAGTACTTATTAAAGGTGCTATAGATAACATTTGTATGTAGAGTAATAGGAAAATGTAGGAAAATTATTTTTCCAAGTCCAGTGAGCTTACACAAATTGAAATCGAGTCAAAGCTATTCCAAAGAAAGTAGTTTGTTTCTGTTCTGTGATCACAGAAGTTCCTCAGTTCAAAGTTCAGGGAGCACACATGTACATATGAGCGTCTGAGCAGAAATTAGACAGAATTGTGGTCACCTGCATCCAGGAAAACACAGGTAGTTCTCATGGGAGATGCAGCCTGGGAGGATGAGCTGCACCTGGCCGAGCGGAACCTGAGATACTTTGTTATGAGAGAATTGGTCGTTAAAGTGGTTCCAGACTAAATATGTACGCTGGTTTAGGGAAAGGGATAGTACACGAAATATTGTAAATAAGAATGTAAGAGGATGAACATATACATTTACATGTACATTTAGTCATTTAGCTGACGCTTTTATCCAAAGCGACTTAGAAGTTCTGTACGACAAGTCATCAGGAAGGGCACAACTCTATCAGCTGAGTAACAATGTCATATGATGGCAAACGGTACCGGAGCATCCGCACAAGAACCAGCAGATTCAGGCACAGCTTTTCCCCACAAGCCACAAGACTCCTGAACAAGGACAAGAACAGGAGATAGAATGAATGAATGAATGAATGAATGAATGAATGAATGAATGAATGAATGAATGAATGAATGAAAACTTTATTTAACAGATTGCAGAATGGGTACAATACAGTACGGCTCAATACATACAATTGTTAAGGGGATGCAGACCAGAGAAAGACGTTTGTCTTGTTTACATCAGGGTCCCCCATTTTCAATTCATAGCCCTATCAAAAAACTCATGAACACACACCTCTTAAAGAAACTCTTGAACGTACACACACACACACACACACACACACAAACACGCACCCTGCACTGCACCTTAACATGCACATACACTATACGCAAGACACTTTCTGTAAATAATTGACTATTTTATTTGATCTCTCTGTCTCTCTGTCTCTCTCTCTCTCTCTCTCTCTCTCTCTCTCTCTCTCTCTCTCTCTCTCTCTCTCTCTCTCTCTCTCTCTCTCTCTCTCTCTCTCTCTCTCTCTCTCTCTCAGGGAGACTCAGGTGGTCCTCTGGTGTGTGAGAAGGATGGAGTACACTATGTAACCGGTGTGGTGAGTTGGGGAGAGGGCTGCGGTAAGAAGAACCGCCCCGGTGTCTACGCCGACGTATACAACTTCCTGGACTGGATCAAGAGAAAAACCAACCAATGAGATCAGTCTCATGATGTGTGTGTGTGTGTGTGTGTGTGTGTGTGTGTGTGTGTGTGTGTGTGTGTGTGTGTGTGTGTGTGTGTGTGTGTGTGTGTGTGTGTGTGTGTGTGTGTGTGTGTGTGTGTGCGCGTGTTGTGTGTGTGTGTGTGTGTGTGTGTGTGTGTGTGTGTGTGTGTGTGTGTGTGTGTGTGTGTGTGTGTGTGTGTGTGTGTGTGTGTGTGTGTGTGTGTGTGTGTGTGTGTGTGTACAGGAGAGAGCATTGTGCAGAGAGGGTACAAGAAAAGATTTTATGTTTTAGGAGTAGCTAACAGCTGAACTCACTTAAAATATGTAAATAAAGTACTAGTCCACCACAGGAAAAAGGGTGCATCATGTACGTTATGTTATAGCCATAAGTAATATATTTACTTATTGTATCAAAATGTGTACGTACATATATTTTTTACATATACCGGTATTCATATATATCTTTTTTAAACTCTTTATGTTTTCTGAAAACTTTTAAATTCCCCTGCTGGGGATGGAACCCTGACCTTAACCCTAACTTTATGTCTTAACCATAACCAATAAGTGAATGTTAAAACTAACCTTAACGCTAACTATAATCATAGTTAGATAGTGGTGAGAACACTCACCCACGACTGCAATGGTTGTTGGTTCATCTCCTGGATGCAGCATTTGTTTTGGATTTTTTCCGATATATACTTATAACTAGTGCTGTCAGGCGATTAAAAAAATGTATCTAATTAATTACAGGATTTGTAATTAATTAATCTAATTAATCGCATTTTAATCGCATAACCATTTTAGGCCTGATATTCTATATTCTATAATCATATTTCAAATGGCATGTGTCCGGATGGCAGAATTCAGTACTGTATCTACAAAACCTTCTGTTTAATCATCTTCCATTTATTCATTTGCTTAGATTTTTCAGGTCTGGTAAATTTTAGCATGGTGTTATTCACAGTTAAAGATAACAAATTTTGTATTGATATTCTCATTTGGTTCATTACAATTTACTCAAGCCTAGTAACAGACACAGTATTTCTGACAGTGGGAATACATTCCCTGAGATGTCCCTAGAATCAGATACCAAGATCATGCAAATGGACCATGTTAAAAAATATATATATATTTTTTTGTAATACATTTTTAGTTCATTTTCATAACGCGATAATTTGCTGTGTAATTAATTAATCTAATTAACGCAATAAACTGACAGCCCTACTTATAACATAACTAGAGCTGTCACGATTCGTCCACCAAAAATATGCTGTGCTGGCACAAGCACTACCATAGCGTGGAGTGGAGAGACACACAATATAATAATTCATGGAGATATACTAAAAAGCTATTTATCATTTTTGGCTGGTAAAAAATCTCTCTGGCTGGTAGTTCTTTAAATCTAAAGCTAAAAAGTAAATTGTGTTCCCTGTTTTTCAGCATTTAGCTACAAGCATGGATACATTGTATGTAATGATAAACAATTGTTGATTTTTCGGGTAAATTAATCGTTTAGATTAATCGACTAATCGATAAAATAATCAACAGATTAATTGATAACAAAATAATTGTTAGTGACAGCCCTAAACATAACATACATATATGTACCTTTTTGTCCTGTGGTGGATTAGTATTATTTACATCTTCTGACGAGTTCCAACTAAAGACGGAACAGTAACCGCTCAGATCTCGTCAATTCAAATGTAGCTCATACAAAAGGAGGGAAAAAAACCCAGAACAGTTTGCTTTGCTTTGAGAAAACACTGTTTATTGTTCAATAATAATAAAACCACGCATTTACTCCCAGTCCAGCTCTGAGTTGTTGTCTTTATTACATTCTCACAAAGCTGAACCTGCCAGACAGACACACCATCATATAGTTGAAACATCTGTATAATTCTCAGTGAGCCAAGCTCCAGTCACACACCAGTCCTCTTGACACCAGCTGTGCTACATGTTGCATCTTTGCAACAAAGTGTGTCAACAAGGAAACGTCTGTCCACACGTTGTTAACTTGAACCTGCAGAGTGTGTTCATTTATAAAGATAGAAAACACAATGATTAAATAAGTCCTTTGTTTTTTTTGCAGTGAAAACAAACACCTTCCTTCACCTACTTCCTAATAAAGCAAAACGCAAACCTCAATACACACTATACTTTTTCTTTTCATCTATGTATACCTTCTCATCTATGTATACCTTTTCATCTATGTATACCTTTTCATCTATGTATACCTTCTCATCTATGTATATACCTTCTCATCTATGTATACCTTTTCCACAAACGTACCAATACTCTCCTGATTCAACTTAACGCGTAATTCCCTTAACAAACACACTTTTCTGTTTTGCTTCATCTTTTACAGTCGACAGATTCAGATTCCAGTTTACTTCACAGAAATAAATCCTCCTAAATTTGTATTTGTACCCCCATTTTAGATTCTTCCAAGTTACTCGTTGCTGTTCGACAGTAACCGCCCAGTGGCAGAGCGGTGTCGCTTCATCTGAACTATTGGTGGAGTAAACCGTAAAGTGAAACCCGAACCCAACCTTCTCGAAAGCTCCAGTGGTAAATAAACACTAAATAAATCACACAAGACACCCCCCTCTCTATCTATCTCTATCTCTCTCTCTCTCTACTTATGCGTCTTCTATCGCCGGGACCTCGCTGGGAAAGGAGGACATCTTGACTTCATTCCCCACGGCGGCGGACGAGGACGAGGACGAGATGGTCTTCTGGGAGGAGGAGGAGCTGGTCTTCTTCTCCATGGACCTGAAGGAGGTGGTGGTGGAGGTGGTGGAGGAGGTGGAGGACTTCTTCTGGACCGTCTGGATGTTCTTCTTCCTCTTGACGTGGAGGATCTCCATGGCGTCCAGGTTGACTCCCGGCTGGACCTCCACGGTGGTCTCCACCTGCTCCTGCTGCTCCTGCTGCTCCTGCTCCATCCTCTGCTGTTGGAGGACCTGGGTTTAAAGAGTGTTTAAACTACATGTGAGCCTGGGTTTAAAGAGTGTTTAAACTAGATGTGAGCCTGGGTTTAAAGAGTGTTTAAACTAGATGTGAGCCTGGGTTTAAAGAGTGTTTAAACTACATGTGAGCCTGGGTTTAAAGAGTGTTTAAACTACATGTGAGCCTGGGTTTAAAGAGTGTTTAAACTACATGTGAGCCTGGGTTTAAAGAGTGTTTAAACTAGATGTGAGCCTGGGTTTAAAGAGTGTTTAAACTACATGTGAGCCTGGGTTTAAAGAGTGTTTAAACTACATGTGAGCCTGGGTTTAAAGAGTGTTTAAACTACATGTGAGCCTGGGTTTAAAGAGTGTTTAAACTACATGTGAGCCTGGGTTTAAAGAGTGTTTAAACTAGATGTGAGCCTGGGTTTAAAGAGTGTTTAAACTAGATGTGAGCCTGGGTTTAAAGAGTGTTTAAACTACATGTGAGCCTGGGTTTAAAGAGTGTTTAAACTACATGTGAGCCTGGGTTTAAAGAGTGTTTAAACTACATGTGAGCCTGGGTTTAAAGAGTGTTTAAACTAGATGTGAGCCTGGGTTTAAAGAGTGTTTAAACTACATGTGAGTCTGGGTTTAAAGAGTGTTTAAACTACATGTGAGCCTGGGTTTAAAGAGTGTTTAAACTAGATGTGAGCCTGGGTTTAAAGAGTGTTTAAACTACATGTGAGCCTGGGTTTAAAGAGTGTTTAAACTACATGTGAGCCTGGGTTTAAAGAGTGTTTAAACTAGATGTGAGCCTGGGTTTAAAGAGTGTTTAAACTAGATGTGAGCCTGGGTTTAAAGAGTGTTTAAACTACATGTGAGCCTGGGTTTAAAGAGTGTTTAAACTACATGTGAGCCTGGGTTTAAAGAGTGTTTAAACTACATGTGAGCCTGGGTTTAAAGAGTGTTTAAACTACATGTGAGCCTGGGTTTAAAGAGTGTTTAAACTACATGTGAGCCTGGGTTTAAAGAGTGTTTAAACTACATGTGAGCCTGGGTTTAAAGAGTGTTTAAACTACATGTGAGCCTGGGTTTAAAGAGTGTTTAAACTACATGTGAGCCTGGGTTTAAAGAGTGTTTAAACTACATGTGAGCCTGGGTTTAAAGAATGTTTAAACTACATGTGAGCCTGGGTTTAAAGAGTGTTTAAACTAGATGTGAGCCTGGGTTTAAAGATCCAACTTTTCTTTTGTTTTGAGGGGGGGGGGGGGGGGGGAGTTTTCTTTGCCCTATAAGAGGGGATTTTTATTAAAAAAAATGTAACCTACTTTCTATAGAAGCAGCTGGGAGGTGCGCTGTTTTAAGTGAGCGTGGATTATTGAATTGATTGATTGATTGATTGCTAATTTTATTACTGTCCGCCTTGTTTCCAACTGGTTAAGTTTAGGCACTCTTTCGAAGTCGCTCTCTTTCGAAGTTGGTTAAGGTTAGAGTTTGGAATCAGGGCTGGTGGTCTATCGCCCTGCTCTAAAAACAAACTCTAACCTTAACCAACTTCGAAAGAGAGCGACTTCGAAAGAGTGCCTAAACTTACCCAGTTGGAAACAAGGCGGACAGTAATAAAATTAGCAATCAATCAATTCAATAATCCACACTCACTTAAAACAACGCACCTCCCAGCTGCTTCTATAGAAAGTAGGTAAAAAAATTTGCAATCAATCAATCAATTTGCGTGATTTTTATTTTGTTCCACAATGACTCATGACCCATCAATTACATCATCCAACATTGTTTAAGAAACGAACACATTCGCCGTGACAGAATCGTTTTTCATTAGTCTTTATGACCCTATGACCATATCCTTTCGTAACGTTTACTGTCCGCCATCTTGCTTTCACTTCTAAAAACTCGCATGGCTGAGTGATAGTAATGCGGTTGTGGGTGGGTCCTGGGACAAAGAGTGTGGGGTTATTACAAATACCCACGTGTAACTTGACTGTTTCAGCCAATCAGAATCGATAAATTTGCATGCCGTTGTATAAATCAGTGATAATCAAGCTGTAAACAAAGAGGCCTATTAAGATATTAGATCCTGATATGAAAAACGATGTGATGTAATGTTCTGTGCCATGACTCTGTCTCTTTTGCTGCTGTCTATTTTATACTTATTTTATGTCTGCACTTTTTTGTAAATTCTGTGCTCATTTTATGCCAATTTTGTGCTCATCTTATGCCAATTTTGTGCACATTTTATTTATTTTTATTTTCATTGTTTCATTGTTGTGTAACATGGCATCTCTTTTCTAGAGTCTTCTTTCTCTGCTTCATGTGAAGTAAAATCTACTCTAAGTGAAACTGAAACTTAAAAAGCGTACACCGGTAGGGGGTGGGGGCAGTAGGCAATTAATTTACTCAAGATTCCTGAACACAGAATGACACCGTTATCACTGACTACCGCGGCAAGAACTAAGTATAACCTAATACAAATAATTATATTTAATAATAATTATTATAATTATTAGAAATATATATTAATCATTATAAATATTTGTTTCCTGTTGTACCAAACTCATACCGAACCATGATCCCAAAACCGAGGTATGTACCGAACTGTGGCTTCTGTGTACCGTTACACCCATAGTTGGTACTGATGTTCTCACCATGAGCATGTGTTGGTACTGAGCGATGGCCTCGTCTGTGGTCACCCCCTCTGCCAGGCCGAGCTCTGCGGCGCGCCGGGCCAGTTCTGCCTTGTGGGAACCAGGAGGAGTCCAGCCAGTTCCCCTCAGCCAGTTCAGGTCCGACTTGTAGTTCACCTGCAACCACAGTCCCAATGAATAAATGAGGGCGGAGCCACATTTTCAATAGTGTGGCGATTACAACAGGCAGAAAGCAATAAGAAGAACAAAGAAATAACAAAAAAAAGATAACAATAAGAAAGAAATATTAGCATTGGTTAAAACAATTACATAAGAAAATGTTGAGAGGTAAAAGTACATTTTAAAAATGTTTAAAAAAGTTTATAGCTTTGTAGTTTATTCCACAAGTTCAGAGCACACAATCTAAAAGCAGTCTTTGAGAGGTCAGAATTGACCTGAGGAACATGTAGTGTAATCCAGTCCTGAGAGCAGGTTTGATAAGCTCCTACATTGAGGAACATGTAGTGTAATCCAGTCCTGAGAGCAGGTTTGATAAGCTCCTACATTGAGGAACATGTAGTGTAATCCAGTCCTGAGAGCAGGTTTGATAAGCTCCTACATTGAGGAACATGTAGTGTAATCCAGTCCTGAGAGCAGGTTTGATAAGCTCCTACATTGAGGAACATGTAGTGTAATGCAGTCCTGAGAGCAGGTTTGATAAACTCAACAAAACAAGGTTATGTGTACATGCATACAAGTAAATAAAATACAAAATTACAGTAGCAATAGTATACAGGGCAAATTACAATAAATAAGAGAGAGAGAAGGAAAGAGAGAGAGAAAAAGAGAAAGGGAGAGTGAGAACCAGAGTGAGAGAGAGAATAAAAGGGGAGATGCACAGATAATGTTTACATTTAGAATGCCGTATTGAATGCATCCAGTGAAATTAACACATCAATTCATACTTTTATTGTCAAAAGTATGCATAATGTTGTGTTAATTCCACGACAAGAGATAAGCAATGTAAGTCACCTGAAATGATTTAGTTTTTTTGGGGGGGGGAACCCCACATATATCGGTATCGGTTGATATCGGTATAGAAAATTAAGAGTTGGACAATATCGGTATATCGGATATCGGTAAAAAAGCCAATATCGAACATCCCTAATTGAAACCATTAAGTTGCATTTAAAATGTGCTTAAATATATTTAAATTATACTTTTGATGTATTTTTGGTTACACACACTCGCGCGTGCACACACGCATACCCACGCACACACACACAAACACACGCATACCAAACACACACACACACACGCATACAAACAGCTTGCAAAGAGATACAACAGCTGGCGGGCAGACACTCACATCACTCTGCAGCTTGTAAGCCTGCTTGGCATGCTTCAGGTGGAGCTGTTCGTTGTCACAGGTGTAGCTGTGCAGCTTCTGCCGGTAGGTCAGGTCACTGGCCTGGGCCTGGCTCTTCTTGGCCTGCAGGAACTCGGGCTGGTCGGCGTGTATCTTGAAGTGGGAGCGCTCCTCCTTGGACTGGCGCTTGTACTCCAGGTTGCTCTGGAGCTTGTTGGCTGCCAAAGCTTGCACCATCTTGGGGTCGTCCTCCACGCAAAGCAGGCCCACCTGCTGGCCCTTCTCCCTCAGGTGAGAGTCCTTGTAGCGTAGCTGGAGGGAGGCAGCGAGACAGACCAGGTGGTGTACATACATACGTCAGTCTGGGGAGGGTGTAGACTACCACATGTCTCCTCTGTCGGTCTGGGGAGGGTGTAGACTACCACATGTCTCCTCTGTCAGTCTGGGGAGGGTATAGACTACCACATGTCTCCTCTGTTGGTCTGGAGAGGATGTAGACTACCACATGTCTCCTCTGTCAGTCTGGGGAGGGTGTAGACTACCATATGTCTTCTCTGTCAGTCTGGGGAGGGTGTAGACTACCACATGTCTCCTCTGTCAGTCTGGGGAGGGTGTAGACTACCACATGTCTCCTCTGTTGGTCTGGAGAGGATGTAGACTACCACATGTCTCCTCTGTCAGTCTGGGGAGGGTGTGTAGACTATCACATACCTCCTCTGTCGGTCTGGGGAGGGTGTAAACTACCACATGTCTCCTCTGTTGGTCTGGGGAGGGTGTAGACTACCACATACTGCTCTACTGTTGGTCTGGGGAGGGTGTAGACAACAACATGTCTTCTCTGTCTGTCTGGGGAGGGTGTAGACTACCACATGTCTCCTCTGTCGGTCTGGGGAGGGTGTGTAGACTACCACATGTCTCCTCTGTTGGTCTGAGGAGGGTGTAGACTACCACATGTCTCCTCTGTTGGTCTGGGGAGGGTGTAGACTACCACATGTCTCCTCTGTTGGTCTGGGGAGGGTGTAAACTACCACATGTCTCCTCTGTCGGTCTGGGGAGGGTGTGTAGACTACTACATGTCTCCTCTGTCGGTCTGGGGAGGGTGTAAACTACCACATGTCTCCTCTGTCGGTCTGGGGAGGGTGTACACTATACCACAATGTCTCCTCCGATACATGTGGAGTACCACTTCTTTTCACCTGACCGCTATGAGTTTCATTGGGAGAGTGCAGCACACGCAGAGGTTCACACTATCTCCCCCAGATCCCCTCCCTGCTGAACAGGCGCCCGACCGACCAGTAGGAGTCGCTGTTGCAACGACCAGGACGCGTCTATTCTTTTACCAACGGATTTCCAGTTCCGCGTTCGCGTTCTGCGATCTGATTGGCCACTGACGTACGCTAGTTTTGCCCCCCGGTAAGTTCCCCACGCCAGTTCTGATTGATTGATTGATTGATTGATTAAACATTTTATTAACAGATTGCAGAATGGGTACAGTACAGTACAGCTCAATACATACATACTGTTAGTAGAGTTGGGCGTAACTGGCATAGGGAACTTACCGGGGGGCAGAAGTAGCGTACGTCAGTGGCCAATCAGATCGCAGAACGCGAACGCAGAACTGGAAATCCGTTGGTAAAAGAATAGACGCGACCAGGACTCATACCCCACCAGCTTCCCAACGGGAACACTGACAATATTGTGTTCGTAAGGACGACTGACCAAGCCGGAGGTACCGCTGACAGCGGGATTTGAACCACAGGTCTCTGGTGGTAGGCGAGTGCTTGGACCTCTACACTACCCAGCTGCCCCCTTTCTACCATCTTTAAGGGTTCAGTAGCATAAACGCAGGGCCGTCATGCCCGCTAGACAGAGCAGACACTGTGCTTAGGGCCCCATCTTCCTTAATAATCACACAATCACAATACATTTTCTTATTTCTCAGTATCACTGCCAAATTAGTAGTGGAAATATCAAATCAAGGCCCTCTTAGTTTTTTATTTGGTCGTAGGGAGGTCAATCAGCCAATCAGAGGGCCTCTCAGAACATCAAACAGCATCTCATCAACCCCTCTGATGAGGAGATCCGATTGAATGTAAAATAGAAGGGGCCCCCAAAAAGTCGACTGATGGCTCTGCGTGAAACTCACATCACTGGCGATGTCTCTGGACGCCTTGGCGGTCTGGAAGGGAATGGCGTCCAACCTCAGGTCGTAGCCCGCTGACCTCATCTCGTCCCCGGACGCCTTGTACACTTTCTACACGAGGAGAGAGAGAGAACAGAATACCTCAGGGATACTAGTATCTTTTATACTATTTAAGATAACCAGCAGCCATCGGGCTCCACAACAGTGGGCAGGGACCACTGCCAGCAGCCGGAGAACTAACGGCGATAGAACGCAAGGAATGTCTGACCAATGAGTGTCTGACCCCCACCTAAACTGCACGGACTACAACACATAACGAATGGCGTATATCATGCCAGTTAGGATACCTTATGTATACTGCACCTGTGTATACTGTATACTTTACTTACTCATAGTATATATTTAGATTCTAGTGTTTATTGTAACAATATTTATTGTAATGTATAATATAACTGATAGGGCATACAGACCCTCATCTGCACCTTTGATATATTCAGAGTTAATTATATTGTTTACACTGCCTATTTTTACTTTTCTACTGTACTATAATTGTATTGCTTGTATTTATGTCTTCTACGATTACCCTGCTCATACCTGTACCTCCCCTCCCCCCTCTCCCATGCTGCTATGATGCCTGAATTTCCCCAAGGGGATCAATGAAGGAATATCTTATCTTATAAGTACTTTTTTAGTTTAATTTCTTCTCTCTGTCTTACGTTGCTGATCTGCTGGGCGTTGACCTTGGCTCTGAGGAAGTCTGGGTCGTCTGCGTGAAGTGTGTACTTATTCATGTCCATCTGTCCGGCTTTGTACAGCCTCTGTAAAAGAAAGACACCACTGTCGAACATAATTTCAACCGACCAATCAGAGAGCCCCTCGGAACATCAAACATCATGTCAAACATTGTTCCAAGCGAACGGCAAGATGTGGACAAGGCTGAACCCTCTGATGAGATCTGATGTAATACTGCACCTGATTGATTGATTGATTGATTGAAAACTTTATTAACAGATTGCAGAATGGGTACAGTACAGTACAGCTCAATACATACAATTGTTAAGGGGATGCAGACCAGAGAAAGACTTTCGTCTTGTTTACATCAGGGTCCCCCATTTTCAATTCATCGTAACATATATGACATACAGATAGACAGTACTGCTACATCTATACATTTATGACATACCAAATTTGCAAATACAGTACTGTTTGTGATACGAAAAGAGTCCAGAGAAAAAGTATATACATTTGACGTAGAAACTGTACATTGGAGGAGGTTGGGTAGGTGGGGCCACTGGGGGGGGGGTACTGTACATTGGAGGTGGTTGGGTGGGTGGGGGGCGGGAGGTTGGGTAGGAGTGGGGGGGGGGGTTGGGTAGGAGGGGTGGGTGGGGGACACTGTACAACTGTACAAGCAAAACTGTACATTGGAATATTGACAAGACCATACTTGGTAATTTTTACTGTACATTGGAGGGGGTTGTGTTAGGACATTTACAGGGGCCAGTTTAGAATTGCAGTCTCCCGTAGGTGTTTTTTGAGAGTGTTTTTGAAAGTGGGTAGTGATTCACATTCCTTTACAGCTTTGGATAGGGCGTTCCACATTGATGTGGCATAATTGCGAAACGTGTTTAGTCCCTTGTTTGAGCCGAATCTGGGTTTAACATGATTTGTGGAGCTCCCTCTGGTGTTGTGATCGTGGTATTCACTGACCTTTGGGAAGTATTTTGACATGTACATGGGTACCTTGGTCGTGTAGTGTATCTTGTAGACCAGGCCCATTGCAAGTTGCTGTACTCTGTCGTCTACTCTAAGCCATCCTAGGTTGTCAAAGTGGGCAGGAGTGAGGTGGGTTCTAGGAGTAAGGTCAAGCAGTAGTCTGACCAGTTTGTTTTGAGATGTTTGTAATTTTGTTTTTAGCGCCTTTGAGGTGCTTTGGTACCATGAGGTGCATGCATAGTCGTAGTACCCTTGAATGAGCGCTCCTGCCAGAGTCTTCAGGGTATTCTTGTTTACCAGTGAGGAGATCCGGTACAAGAATCGAGTTCGTTGGTTGACTTTTTTATTACATTGGATGCCATTTTGTCACAGGAAAGATTTGCCTCTAGGATGGAACCCAGGTAGGTAATATCTTCTTTCCTTGTGACAATATTGTCACCCACTGTAACTGTGAAGCCGTCGGTCTTGCTGAGTTTGTTATTTGAACCGAAGAGAATGGACTCTGTTTTGCCCATGTGTAATGATAGTTTGTTATCAGCGAGCCATATGCAGATTTTGCCTAGTTCTGAGCTGAGGGTTTTTTCAACCTCTGTATATTGTATACTTTACTTACTCTTATTACATGGCGTTTTAACATTCGCCGAAATGCTTGCTTGTGATTGGTCAATAGCGCTCGTCAGAGGTCCGTTATTACTCGATAACGGACCTCTGCCGAGCAATAATGACCGCTGTTCGCAGCTGTTCGCAATCAAGCCCACTGACACACACTGCAGCAGTGCAATCAGTCCACACACCTGCCGGCTGCCGGCGATAATAATAACTTTATTTGGGCTGACAGCGGACGGAGCCACAGAACAACTGCGTCTGCATTTGATCTCGTCTTGTCGATGGTGTAAAATGAATTAGGTATATTGTTAGTAAGTTAGCCATGTAATAAGCGGGATAATGTATAGCTATACTCAGTCATTGTCGCAAAATAATTGACCTTCACTGCGTTTAGAACACCTCGGCGAGGCGCCTCTGTATTCTAAACTCTGTGTGGGTCAAAATTATTTTGCGACAATGACCTCGTAGCTATACATTATCCCTTACATAGTATATATTCAGTATATATATAATATAACTGATCGGGCATACAGACCCTCATCTGCACCTTTGATTACACTGCCTACTTAATTATATTGTTTACACTGCTTATTTTAACTCTTTCTACTGTACTATAATTTTATTGCCTATATCTACTATTACCCTGCCCATACCTGTACCCCCTCTCCCCCAAGCTGCTATGATGCCTGAATTTCCCCAATGGGATCAATAAAGGAATATCTTATCTTATCTTATCTTAAGGCCAAATATTTTTTGTCTAGGGCCCCAAAAGATCTAGGGCCGGCTCTAGGTACAGTACCTCACTGCAGTGTTGGTAGCTTGTCTTCGCGTGGATCATGTCGGGGGAATCTGCCACAGATGTGAACTTCAGGCTGTCAGGCAGCTGACGGTACTTCTTCTGCAGAAACAAGAGCACAGGCACAGGAACATGAACATTGTGGCTAACTATCTGGAGCGAGTATGAGGAACAGCATGGATTGTAGCTAACTATCTGGAGCTAGTATGAGGAACACCATGGATTGTAGCTAACTATCTGGAGCTAGTATGAGGAACAGCATGGATTGTGCTGAGAATGGACTCTACTGATCAACATCATTAAAGGTTGTAAGAAATAGTACTAGGGTTGCAAAATAACTATCCCTTTCATAATTATATTTCTGGACGTTTTGCTGTTTGTTGGGGTGACAGTCTTCAATTCTTAGTGTTTCTTTCGACCTGCTTGGAGCACCAGGTGAGTGGGTTTAGACTCACGTCACTGATAAGTGCACCAGCCTTCTTAGCCGACTCAATCTGAGGTGCTCCCACGCCATCCCAGGCCACGCCCCTCATGAAGCTCAGGTCAGCCTTGTACAGTTTCTACACAGGGGACAAATCAAATCATCTTGTCAACCAGAGTACAATTTCAGGAATTTACATTTAGTCATTTAGCTGAACGCTTTTATCCAAAGCGAAGTTCTGTACATCAAGTCAGCAGGAAGGGTACAACTCTTTCAGCAGAGTAACAATGTTCATCAAACAGTGTTGAGACATCGACCCCCACATAGTTTCTGGCTAAATTGGTCTACCGTCAGGGCTGTTATGTTAAGGAATGGACTATATTCCTAAGGCATGAACCCTCTTGGTATCACCGTCCTTTAAAGTCCCAGTTTGTATTCTCTATGGGTATGGGGTAAATATTGTATATTAAGTTAACCCACCGTTAATTAGAATAGCAGGGTCTGTTTTAATATAACTCAATTAATAATAAAAATACATTCTGTTAATCAGAATAGCAGGGTCTGTTTTACTCCTGTGTTTTACAAACATAGCAACCTTTTCACAGCAACAAAATACAGTAAATACAATTCAAAACAAGAAGATTAAAGGTGCTATAGTATAGATAATATTCAGCCACTAGATGTCCCACTAGAACACCAGCATGTCAGCATGTCTCAACTGTTTATCCAATCAGGTGCATTCCACGTGGTGAAATGGGAAGTAGGGAGGAGATACATGCACGCAACATTCTGTTCATACATAAACATAAATTTTGGACCTACCAAATATGTTTTTATGCAAACATTTATTCATTAATCAAACATTTCTTAGGGGGAAAAGCAAGACATGTCTGCACCTTTCTAAAAACTCTGTGGATGGAATTTTGTTTTTAGTCTACATAAAATGGTATCTATAACACCTTTAAACATATTCAACCGTTGTCTAGTGTTTGTCCTTGTATCAAGACCTCTCCATTCCTTTTTTGTCTTTATCATGGTGGGGGTGGGGACTTAAGGATTGGGCCTCTAAATGTCCGTCTCTCCCTCCGTCTCCTGTCCTCACCTCGCTCTGCAGGTCGTAGGCCTTCTTGGCCCAGGCCACCTTCATGTCGTCGGGCAGCACCGTGTACTGGTGGAGCTTTGTCTTGTAGTCCTGGTCGCTGGCCAGGGCCTGGGCGTTCTTGGCCGACACTAGGTGGATCATGTCGGCGTTCAGGCGGTACTTGCCGCTGGTGCTTAGCGCGTCCTTGTGGTACTCCTGGTTGCTGGCCAGACGGCCCGCCTGCCGGCAGTGCATGAGACGCGGGTCGTCCAGGATGCTCTTGGCCCCAATGTGCTTCCCCTTGTCCAACACGTGGTTGTGTTTGTACTGGTACTGGAGAGAGGGAGAAGGAAAAGAGAGGGGGTCAGTGAAGGTCTACATTTCTCTAGACTTTATTCCACGCTGACCGTCCTGGTCTACATCTCTCTAGACTTTATTCCACGCTGATCATCCTGGACTACAATTCTCTAGACTTTATTCCATGCTGAACGTGCCTGGTCATGGGGGTTGTACTCACATCGCTGGCGATGCCAGTAGAGGTCTTGGCAGCTTGGAAGGGGATGTCCTGCATGCAGAGCTTGTAGCCCTGGGCCCTCAGTGTGTGCCATGACTCTCTATATCTGCTCTGAAATTCAAAGCATCAGCACACATTATTATTAATACATTGTTATTATTATTTATACCATTAGTCTGGGTGAATACTCTTTTCTGATTGACTGGCAGGTGTGCATTAAAACCGTTGAATGCACACGTGGTTCGGCTGGAGATTAATCACTGTTCTAAATTAATCCGCTACCCAACATGTAACCATAGCAACATTAAAGACCACAGCTGTCAAAGCTTTACTCTTTATCACCTGTGGTGAAGCACAGCTGACTCATCAACTTGATAAACTAACGGCCGGGAAACGCTGAACGAAAAGCTGAACACAAGTTGGTTGCCTTTAATATTCACGCGGCCGGGAAGGAAAACACACCAATGACAAAGTGCAAAACGTTCACCAAAAATGTGCAAATGCTTTTTTCTTCTTCTTTTTTTGCAAATGACCATGAGAGAAATAATCAACTTGTGCGTTAAACGGTTTTAACAGCACTTGGGTTCAAGCTCCTGTCTGACTGAGGCTCACTGATGTTTACTCCACAGTGCAAACAAAGTAGATTTCAGTGAGCCAACTATCCAGAGTATGAGGGATGGATTGTGCTGAGAAAGAACATCTAAAATGATTAACATCATCACTGGTAAGTAAGTAAGTAAGGACTAGGGTTCCAAATATCAAAACTATCCCTTTAACCACAACATCATTTCTGGCTATATCACATGGACTATGAAAACAGCTATAAAACAGTTCTGCAATATGTGAAAGGTTTCTAACACACATATATATATATATATATATATATATATATATATATATATATATATATATATATATATATATATATATATATATATATATATATATATATATATATGTGTAAATTGTACCTAAATTGTACCTCATCCCATTCTGCTTTGCACTATATAGTATTATTGTATATTAGTATATTGCATAGTATATTGTATATTGTATGGTAACTCAGTTACTTCTATTCTGCATTGAACATTGTACATATGTATATACTGAACACTGTGTCTACGTACGTGACTTCTATTTTTTACATGCTATACTATTTTATTTCATACTTATCTTTTGTCTAGCACAGACTCTGGAGCGTAACAGAAAGAAGCATTTTGTATAAAAGTATTCTGTACTTCTGTATAACAACTATTAAAGAAACTTGAAACTTGAAAAAGGTGTTCATACTTCACTGTTCATACTTTTTGCACATTACTGCTCAATTGCACAGCTCTGCTAAATATTCCATCCTGTATTCCATCCTGTAAATATTCAACACTGTATTGTATATACTTGATCACATCATGCACAGTTGTACAGCCCTGGCCTATTCCTATTCTTATTTTATAATTCTATTATATTCTATTGTGCTACTATGTTAATTTAATTTATACCGGTATTCCATTTGATTTGATTCCACCTTTTTATTTTTTATTCTACCATAATTGTCTGTCTGTCAATGTCGCACCAAAAACGACCAAATCAAATTCCTTGCCAAGTGAAAACTACTTGGCAATAAAGACCTTTCTGATTCTGATTATTCTACATATAGGCCAGGTTTAACATACCTCGCTGAGGTTGGCTGCGTTGATCTTGGCCTGCAGGATCTCCGGGCGCTCGGCTGTCATGGTGTAGTGGTGTCTGTCGCTCTCCCCCTTCTCCTTGTAGAGACGCTGAGGAAGAGGAACACATGGTAGGTAAAGCTTTTCAAGAACAGGTGGGAGGGGGCGGGGCTTATCTTTAAACTGACACCTGTCTCATTTCTTGAAATTACAACATTATTAATTAATTTCATGGGCTCTATGCCTCACATTCACCCATTCACTCACACTCTCGCAAGGTGCCAACCTGCTTATCGGGAGCAGTTAGGGGTTAAGTGTCTTGCTCAAGGACACTTTGACACGCTGCCGGGAGGAGCTGTAATCGAACCGAGAACCTTCCGATTACCAGACGCCCGCTCTACCTCCCGAGCCACTGTTGCTGTTGTTGTCAACTAACACAACTCCCCTCAGGGTGAATAAAGTGACTATCTGATGTCATGAGGTGTTTAAGCGGTAGCGAGAGGCAACCCTGTTTAACCCTCAAAGAAATCTAAAAGTCTCATCATCTCACCTCGTTTGTGAGCTGTCCGCTGAGCTTGGCGTGGACCATGTCTGGAGAGTCGGCCACAGAGGTGTGCTTGAAGCTGTACGGCTGCTGACGGTATTTTTTCTGTCAGGAGAGGGAAAAGATCAGACTCAATAATAATAATAATAATAATAATAATAATGATACACTTTATTTGTATAGCACCTTTCATACAAGAATTGCAGCTCAAAGTGCTTCACAGCAGCAAAAAGACAGGCACAAAATTAGCACAAAGTGCAGACATAAAATCACATTGTTTTTCCACATCCTAGCATCCTTGTTTATGGTTTGATTCTATGGCAGTTTTAAAATATACAATAATAAAAAGAGTAAAATAGAATAGACAGAGTAAAATAGTGCAATAGTGCAGTGCAATAAAATAGTAGAATAGAATAGACAGAGTAAAATGATGTAATAGTGCAGTGCAATAAAATAGTTCTGAATGACAGAAATAACAGTTTAAAACCGTCTTTACCTTCCCTGTTTGATATCCACAGTTTAAAACCTGACAGTCAATCTCAAATAGATTTCCTTTTAAATTGATTAATGCACAAAGTCATTAGATGAAAGGTAAACAACATTGCTGGAGATGCCTGGCATCATGTGGTCTCCGATTAAACTTCTCAGGTGTATGATCTCCCACGTGAGAGTAGAATTTGGAGTGATGAATATTTTAAATGATGACGTCAACGGCCGATGATGTCAATGGCTCCAAAATTAAGATATATCCCTTTAATAGCAATTTAAGAATCGACCACTACATTATAACTATGAGGTGTGCAACTCCCAGTGTGATGTATGTCAAATGATTAAAAGTATCAAATTAAGGGCAGTCAGGTGGCGTAACGGAGATTGCGTTCGTCACCAAACCAAGGAGCGGCTAGATTCGCCTGTTCGAATCCAGCTCACAGCTCCGGGGTTGTCACCAGCTTGGCTGGCCGTTCACACTAATACAATTGGCAGTGTTAGAGGGTGGGAGAAGCTGGCGGGGTGGGTCCGGGTCGTTGTAAACAGCGACTCCTACAGTTCGGTCGGGGCGCCTGCTAAGCGCGGATAGGACTTGAGTGGGATAGTGTGATCCTTCCACACGCTACGCCCTCTCAATGAGTATCCGCGCTGCCAGGTGAAAAGAAGCGGTTGATTGGCTGGATGTGTGTCGGAGGAAGCACGTGATAGCCTCCACTCTCCCAGACCGACTGTGGGGGGTAAGTGCGCAGCGACCAGGAAGGGGATTGGGAATTGGCATAACGACTAACATTGGGATGGGAGAAAATCGGAGGAAAATGGAGGGGGAAAAAGATCAAAAAAGAAGAAAAAAAAAAAAAAAAAGTATCAAATTAAAAACCCTGAGTGACTGTGTGAAAGCCTGCTCATAGTTCTAGAAGGTTTGTCCCTTACGTCGCTCATAAGGTCCGTGGCCTTTTTAGAGCCTTCGAACTGCAGCGCTCCGGTGGAGATCCAGGCCGCTCCACGCAGGAAGTTCAGGTCAGAACGATACACATTCTGTTGAGCACAGCAGCACACCAGCTCAGTTATATACAGACAATACACATTCTGTTGAGCACAGCAGCACACCAGCTCAGTTATATACAGACAATACACATTCTGTTGAGCACAGCAGCACACCAGCTCAGTTATATACAGACAATACACATTCTGTTGAGCACAGCAGCACACCAGCTCAGTTATATACAGACAATACACATTCTGTTGAGCACCGCAGCACACCAGCTCAGTTGACTTGGGACCACAACAGGTCTAATACACTATGACTTGGGACCACAACAGGTCTAATACACTATGACTTGGGACAACAACAGGTCTAATACACTATGACTTGGGACCACAACAGGTCTAATACACTATGACTTGGGACAAGAACAGGTCTAATACACTATGACTTGGGACCACAACAAGTCTAATACACTATGACTTGGGACCACAACAAGTCTAATACACTATGACTTGGGACCACAACAAGTCTAATACACTATGACTTGGGACAACACCAAGATAAATACACTATGACTTGGGACCACAACAAGTCTAATACACTATGACTTGGGACCACACCAAGATAAATACACTATGACTTGGGACCACAACAAGTCTAATACACTATGACTTGGGACCACAACAAGTCTAATACACTATGACTTGGGACCACACCAAGATAAATACACTATGACTTGGGACCACAACAAGTCTAATACACTATGACTTGGGACCACACCAAGATAAATACACTATGACTTGGGACCACAACAAGTCTAATACACTATGACTTGGGGAAACCAACAGGTCTAATACACTATGACTTGGGACAACAACAGGTCTAATACACTATGACTTGGGACAACAACAGGTCTAATACACTATAACAACAGGTGTCTCTCACATCACTCTGCAGGGCGTATGCTCTCTTGGCTGCCAGGATGTTCATGTCGTCAGGCAGGGTTGTGTACTTGTGCAGTGTCAGTCTGTAGTCCTGCTCACTGGCCAGCGACTGAGCCTTCTTAGCATGAGCCACTTCCAACATGTCCATCGAGAGGTGATACTGAGAGCGGTTCTTAGCTGAGCTCTGCTTGTACTGGATCTGGAGGAGAGAGAGAGAGAGGGAGCGAGAGAGAGAGAGCAAGAGAGGATGAGGGAGGGAGATATATATATACATTTGTTTATTTGTTTCTCATTGTGTGTAGACTGTAGGCATATAGAAGTTCACTAAAACGTTAACGGGATAGTTCTGATGTAGCTCTGTTTCTTATCCAATTATGAGATCAGTAGAGTCCTTTCACACATCCATGCTGTTCCTCATGCTAGCTCTGGCTAGTTAGCCACAAACTAATGTAAAGTCAATCATTGGGGTCGAGCTCCTGTCTGCTCAACCTACTTTGTGTGACTGTGGCGTAGATCTCAGTGACCTTCAGTCAGCTCGTACAGACAGAACCATCCCTGCCATCTCAATCTCCTCTTTTCAAAACATGCCTCTAAACGTGAGATACTCACATCGCTGTGCAGCTTGCTCGCGTGGACAGAGTGAGCAATGTTTATATCGTCCTGCAGGCCCTTCAGCCCGATCATCTTGCCCTTCGACTTCTCAAACTGCTCCTTGTACTTTTGCTGCAGAGAGAAGAAACTCGTTCAGCGTATCAAAGATATTATGATAAATACAGACCCTGCTTGGTCTATATGATAATGAAATGATAAATACAGGCCCTGTCTGGTCTATATGATAATGACTTGATAAATACAGGCCCTGGCTGGTCTATATGATAATGAAATGATAAATACTGGCCCTGTCTGGTCTATATGATAATGAGATGATAAATACTGGCCCTGTCTGGTCTATATGATAATGACTTGATAAATACAGGCCCTGTCTGATCTATATGATAATGAGATGATAAATACAGACCGTGTCTGGTCTATATGATAATGAGCTGATAAATAATGGCCCTGTCTGGTCTATATGATAATGAGATGATAAATACAGGCCCTGTCTGGTCTATATGATAATGAGCTGATAAATACAGGCCCAGTCTGGTCTATATGATAATGAGCTGATAAATACTGGCCCTGTCTGTTCTATATGATAATGAGCTGATAAATACATGCCCAGTCTGGTCTATATGATAATGAGCTGATAAATACTGGCCCTGTCTGGTCTATATGATAATGAGCTGATAAATACTGGCCCTGTCTGGTCTATATGATAATGAGATGATAAATAATGGCCCAGTCTGGTCTATAAGATAATGAGCTGATAAATAATGGCCCTGTCTGGTCTATATGATAATGAGCTGATAAATAATGGCCCTGTCTGTTCTATATGATAATGAGCTGATAAATACATGCCCAGTCTGGTCTATATGATAATGAGCTGATAAATACTGGCCCTGTCTGGTCTATATGATAATGAGCTGATAAATACTGGCCCTGTCTGGTCTATATGATAATGAGATGATAAATAATGGCCCAGTCTGGTCTATAAGATAATGAGCTGATAAATAATGGCCCTGTCTGGTCTATATGATAATGAGCTGATAAATAATGGCCCTGTCTCGTCTATATGATAATGAGCTGATAAATAATGGCCCTGTCTGGTCTATATGATAATGAGCTGATAAATACAGGCCCTGTCTGGTCTATATGATAATGACTTGATAAATACAGGCCCTGTCTGGTCTATATGATAATGAGATGATAGATACAGGCCCTGTCTGGTCTATAAGATAATGAGATGATAAATAATGGCCCTTTCTGGTCTATATGATAATGAGATGATAAATACAGACCCTTTCTGGTCTATATGATAATGAGATGATAAATAATGGCCCTGTCTGGTCTATATGATAATGAGATGATAAATACAGGCCCTGTCTGGTCTATATGATAATGAGATGATAAATAATGGCCCTGTCTGGTCTATATGATAATGAGATGATAAATACAGGCCCTGTCTGGTCTATATGATAATGAGATGATAAATAATGGCCCTGTCTGGTCTATATGATAATGAGATGATAAACACAGGCCCTGTATTGAGTTTGTATGCATGACAGACTCACATCACTCAATATGGCACCAGATGCTTTGGCTGACTGGAAAGAAATGGCGTCCAGCCGCAGCTTGTAGCCTCCGTCGCGAATCTTTGTCCAGGACTCCTTGTAGCGGCTCTGCAGGGACACGTTCTCATCAGTGTGTTGAATGTATGTATTTCATTTGAAAATAAAAATGGATTTGAAAAACCATTGACACTGGGATTAGTGTCTGCGGTGAGCAATGTACTTTTAACATGATTAACATACAAAAGATTTACTATTTTGACACGTTTGACTTGGTTGGACATAATTCTCACCTCACTGATGTTCATGGCGTTGATCTTGGCCTGGACGTGTTCTGGAAGTTCTCCACTGAGCGTGTAGTTGTGCTTCATGGTCTCACCCTTCTGTCTGTACAGTCTCTGTTAAACCAAGCACATCAAACACTTTACTATCAGCACATCAAACACTTTACTATCAGCACATCAAACACTTTACTATCAGCACAACAAACACTTTACTATCAGCACAACAAACACTTTACTATCAGCACATCAAACACTCTACTATCAGCACAACAAACACTTTACTATCAGCACATCAAACACTTTACTATCAGCACATCAAACACTTTACTATCAGCACATCAAACACTTTACTATCAGCACATCAAACACTTTACTATCAGCACATCAAACACTTTACTATCAGCACAACAAACACTTTGCATACCGCCCCAACAGGTCCACGGAGGACGCCATAGCCCATGTGCTGCACACAGCAGCATCACACCTGGACAAGAGGCAGGGGAACTATGTGAGAATGCTATTCATCGACTACAGCTCGGCATTCAATACCATAGTCCCCTCCATACTCATAGCCAAGCTCAGGGACCTGGGCTTGAACTATGACCTCTGCCAGTGGGTCTTGGACTTCCTGACTGGCAGACCCCAGGTGGTGAGAGCAGGCAACTGCACCTCCTCATCCATCACCCTCAACATAGGGGCCCCCCAGGGCTGTGTTCTGAGTCCCCTCCTCTACTCCCTGTACACACACGACTGTGTGGCTCAGCGGAGTAGCAATACAATCATCAAATTTGCTGACGACACAGTGGTGGTGGGCCTGATCTCTGCCAACGACGAGAGGGCCTACCTGGAAGAGGTCAAGGTCCTGGCGGGATGGTGCCAGGAAAACAGCCTCTCCCTGAACGTCAGCAAAACAAAGGAGATGATTGTGGACTTCAGGAGGTCGGGGGTCAAGGACTACAGCCCCCTCAGCATCGACGGGGCACCGGTTGAGAGAGTCAACAGCTTTAAGTACCTCGGAGCCTACATATCCGAGGACTTGACATGGACCACACACATTGACAGTGTTGTGAAGAAGGCACGACAACGCCTCTACTTCCTCAGGCGCCTAAGGAAGTTCCAAGTCAGTCAGAAGATCCTTAAGAACTTCTACTCATGTACAATAGAGAGCATCTTGACCGGCAACATCACCTCCTGGTTTGGGAATAGCACTGCACAAGACCGAAGCAGACTACAAAGAGTGACACGTTCAGCCGAACGCACAATTGGAGGGGGGCTCCCCACCCTCCAGAACATTTACAACAAGCGTTGCAAGGGCAAGGCTAAGAGAATCATTAAAGACTCCAGTCACCCGAACAACTGCCTCTTTGAACTGCTGCGGTCAGGCAAGCGATACCGGAGTCTCAAGGCGAGCACAGAAAGACTCAGAAGAAGCTTCTATCCCCAGGCCATCAGGCTGCTAAACGAACAATGAATGAACACTACACAACAACAACCACCAAACGCACATAGCACACACATCCACACGCACACACTCACTTAAACAAACACACTGTAGCACCCACTCCACACACTTTATAGCACACACCCACTTTAAACAAACACACTGTAGCACCCACTCCCCACACTTTATATTTATTGATGAAGGATTGCACTACAACTCGTACACCTTACTGTAAATTGTACCTAAATTGTACCTCATCCCATTTCTGCTTTGCACTAGATAGTACTGTACATTAGTACACTGCATAGTATTGTATATTATATGGTAACTCAGAACATTGTACATATGTCTATACCGAACACTGTGACCTCTTTTTCTTCTTCTAAATTACACGTATACTATGTTTGATACTATCTTGTCTAGCACAGTCTCTGGAGCGTAACAGTAAGAAGCATTTTGTATGAAAGTATTCTGTACTTCTGTATGACAACTATTAAAGAAACTTGAAACTTGAAACTTGAAACTTTACTATCAGCACATCAAACACTTTACTATCAGCACATTAAACACTCTACTATCAGCACAACAAACACACTACTATCAGCACATCAAACACTTTACTATCAGCACATCAAACACTTTACTATCAGCACAACAAACACACTTTACTATCAGCACACAACACAGTTTACTATCAGCACACAACACAGTTTACTATCAGCACAACAAACACTTTACTATCAGCACATCAAACACTCTACTATCAGCACATCAAACACTTTACTATCAGCACATCAAACACTTTACTATCAGCACATCAACCACTTTACTATCAGCACAACAAACACTCTACTATCAGCACAACAAACACTTTACTATCAGCACAACAAACACTTTACTATCAGCACATCAAACACTTTACTATCAGCACAACAAACACTTTACTATCAGCACAACAAACACTTTACTATCAGCACAACAAACACTTTACTATCAGCACAACAAACACACTACTATCAGCACATCAAACACTTTACTATCAGCACATCAAACACTTTACTATCAGCACATCAAACAATTTACTATCAGCACATCAAACACTTTACTATCAGCACATCAAACACTTTACTATCAGCACATCAAACACTTTACTATCAGCACATCAAACACTTTACTATCAGCACAACAAACACTTTACTATCAGCACAACAAACACACTTTACTATCAGCACAACAAACACACTTTACTATCAGCACATCAAACACTTTACTATCAGCACAACAAACACACTTTACTATCAGCACAACAAACACACTTTACTATCAGCACAACAAACACACTTTACTATCAGCACAACAAACACACTTTACTATCAGCACATCAAACACACTTTACTATCAGCACATCAAACACTTTACTATCAGCACAACAAACACACTTTACTATCAGCACAACAAACACACTTTACTATCAGCACAACAAACACACTTTACTCTCAGCACAACAGCACACTTTACTATCAGCACAACAGCACACTTTACTATCAGCACAACAACACACTTTACTATCAACACAACAACACACTTTACTATCAGCACAACAACACACTTTACTATCAGCACAACAACACACTTTACTCTCAGCACAACAACACACTTTACTATCAGCACAACAAACACACTTTACTATCAGCACATCAAACACACTTTACTATCAGCACAACAAACACACTTTACTATCAGCACAACAAACACACTTATTAAATGTCCACCCCTACTGGTTGGTATGACTCACGTCGAGGGCCAGCTTGTTGCTGAGTTTGGCCTGAACCATCTCTGGCGTGTTCTCCACACTGGTGAACCTCAGGCCGCTCACATTCTGACGGTACTTGTTCTAGAAAAAACACACCAGAAAAATGGCGTCAGGAAGAGGATTAGTGCTGCTGCAACAATACCATACTATACCACATTACTAACACTGTACATCAATACCATACTACTAACACTGTACATCAATACCATACTACTAACACTGTACATCAATACCATACTACTAACACTGTACATCAATACCATATTACTAACACTGTACATCAATACCATATTACTAACACTGTACATCAATACCATATTACTAACACTGTACATCAATACCATACTGTACCATACTGCTAACACTGTACATCAATACCATACTGTACCATACTGCTAACACTGTACATCAATACCATATTACTAACACTGTACATACATACCATATTACTAACACTGTACATCAATACCATACTGTACCATACTACTAACACTGTACATAAATACCATACTGTACCATATTACTAACACTATACACCAATACCATACTGTACTATATTACTAACACTGTACATAAATACCATATTACTAACACTGTACATCAATACCATACTGTACCATATTACTAACACTACATCAATACCATACTGTACCATATTACTAACACTGTACATCAATACCATACTACTAACACTGTACATCAATACCATACTGTAAATGTATGTAGTATACATATAGTCTACTGTCTATTGTTTGATGTACATACTGTAGTGCTAAATGTATGTAGTATACATAATAGTCTACTGTCTATTGTTTGATGTACATACTGTAGTGCTATATGTATGGAGATACATACATAAATAAATGTCTCTGCATCACTATCACAGAGGGAACTTCCTGTGAAGTAATTGTTCCAGTGGCCAATGAAATGTTTGTGATTCTACCGGTAATTCAGAGGGGGGAGTGGGCTGTGAAGTATTTGCCTGCACATGCATTGGATGTACAGTAGAGGGCGGAACAATATCACACTGACAACTATGATCACTACTGTGACTAAATAATACCATCCCAAATAGTGTTCCAAATGGCTCCAACAAGTTAGTATTCACTTAGAATGTAAAGTAATGACAATAATAATACAAAATCGATACTACTATAGTAATTTGTCATTTGTAACCCATTAAATTATATATGTTTGGGGTTTTACCAATCTTTTATTATTATTTATTTTTGAAAGTGCCTCCATGATAATTTATATAATTTAATATAACGTAATTTACCAAATAGAAATGGTACGACTTTACAATGGCAAAATAGTAAAGGTATTTTCTGTAATGTAGTCAAACAGCAACCTGTAAGCAAAACAGCCCCACTTTGTGCCTTGTTTACATTTTTAGTTTTGGTCTGATGTGTGGGTTGGAGTTGAGTTGAGTTGCTACTGCTCGCCATACCTCAGGTTCTGCCAAGAGAAGTCTGGAGAAATTCACACTATAATAAGTTACTAAACTCCAAACCTACCACACGTCAAACCAAAAACAAAAAAAGTAAACAAAGAGCAATACCAAGCAGGGCTATTTTGCCTAGAGGTTGCTGTTTCACTGCATTACAGATTCTACCTTTAACCTCTCTGATCTCAAAGGCATTTTCTTCTGGCATTTGGTTCAACAGAATAGGAAACTCAAAATATGTCTGGAGGTCCATGGATCTGAAAACAATAGAGCCTTTTTTTCTCTTTCTTTCTGCTCTCCCGCTCGCTGACAGCCGAATAGCTATCATTGTTGTCCTGTGGCTCCATGGTCCTAACGGCCTTGGAATTCCTGGCAGGCGGAGCGCGGAGAAACCCAAGCCTGCTGTGTTCGTGCCACGGTCTATTTTCAATCAGTCTAATCGTGGAAGCCCTGAAACACGACATGTTGGCTGGAATGGCACCTCAGGATTGAGAGGCAGGTTTTAGAGGGTAGACGCTGGTTAGCAGCACAGGGCACAGAGTGACTCATCCGACATTTAGTGGCTGTAGGAACTAGGATGTGTACAGCCTAAACGATCTTCAACATTATTTACCAACACGGTCTCATCAGAAAACATAAATAAAGTACTAATCCACCACAGGAAAGGTACATAATGTACGTTACGTTATAGCCATAAGTAATATATTTACGTATTGTATCAGCAAAAGTCCAAAACAGATGCTGCAACCGGGAGTTGAATCACCACTATCTAACTATAGTTAGAGTTGAGGTTAGTTTTAACTATGATTATAGTTAGAGTTAAGGTTAGTTTTAACATTCACTTAACGGTTATGGTTAAGACATAAAGTTAATGTTAGGGTTCCATTCCCAACAAGGGAACTTACGTTTTCTGAAAACATAAAAAGGAAAGATATTTGGAATATGTAGCCTAATATATGTACTTATTTGTAATACGTACATATTTTACATTTTAAATATTATATGTAAATATATAACATAACATACATTATGTATCTTTTTGCTTGTATTATATCGTGACTTTTTTGTGTGAACCCGATGTTTTCAACGACCAGATCAAATTCCTCCCAGCATTCCATCTCCCCCTCCTGGTTCACCTAGATACTGTACCTGTCCTGGTTCACCTAGATATCTGTCCTGGTTCACCTACTGTAGATACCTGTCCTGGTTCACCTAGATACCTGTCCTGGTTCACCTAGATACCTGTCCTGGTTCACCTACTGTAGATACCTGTCCTGGTTCACCTAGATACCTGTCCTGGTTCACCTACTGTAGATACCTGTCCTGGTTCACCTAGATACCTGTCCTGGTTCACCTAGATACCTGTCCTGGTTCACCTAGATACCTGTCCTGGTTCACCTAGATACCTGTCCTGGTTCACCTAGATACCTGTCCTGGTTCACCTAGATACCTGTCCTGGTTCACCTAGATACCTGTCCTGGTCCTGGTTCACCTAGATACCTGTCCTGGTTCACCTAGATATCTGTCCTGGTTCACCTAGATACCTGTCCTGGTTCACCTAGATATCTGTCCTGGTTCACCTACTGTAGATACCTGTCCTGGTTCACCTAGATACCTGTCCTGGTTCACCTAGATATCTGTCCTGGTTCACCTAGATACCTGTCCTGGTTCACCTAGATACCTGTCCTGGTTCACCTACAGTAGATACCTGTCCAGGTTCACCTAGATACCTGTCCTGGTTCACCTAGATATCTGTCCTGGTTCACCTACAGTAGATACCTGTCCAGGTTCACCTAGATACCTGTCCTGGTTCACCTAGATACCTGTCCTGGTTCACCTAGATACCTGTCCTGGTTCACCTACAGTAGATACCTGTCCTGGTTCACCTACAGTAGATACCTGTCCTGGTTCACCTAGATACTCTCCAAATGATGGTTCACCTACAGTAGATACATCAAAATGCTGGTTCACCTACAGTAGATACTCTCCAAATACTGGTTCACCTACAGTAGACATAGTCCAGAGGTTTAAGAGCTGAAGTCTATAAATCACATCACCAGCATCCAGAGGTTTAAGAGCTGAAGTCTATAAATCACATCACCAGCATCCAGAGGTTTAAGAGCTGAAGCTGCAGCCTATAAATCACATCACCAGAGTCCACAGGATGAGTGAGTGGATGCGTGAGTGACTGGGTGAGTGACCACAATTAGCAGTGCAAACTGCAGTGCAGAGAAGCCAGATCTATAAATTAGACGTTCCTTATCGGCCTCTAACGGAGCTGAGATCATCTTAGCACTAAGATGCTTCTGGGAACCTGGAGGCCTTGCTCGTTAAAGCAGCTACTCTTGTTTTTCATCCGTTAAAAGTCCTGGATGTACAAGTTGAGGTGAGCCATCCTGTGAGCAACAACTGTAATGACTTGTTGTAAAGGTCTCTCTCTCTCTCTCTCTCTCTCTCTCTCTCTCTCTCTCTCTCTCTCTCTCTCTCTCTCTCTCTCTCTCTCTCTCTCTCTCTCTCTCTCTCTCTCTCTCTCTCTCTCTCTCTCTCTCTCTCTCTCTCTCTCTAATGCACACACACCATACATAGCCTTTGCTCACCCCCCCCCCCCCTCTCTCTTTCTCTTTTCACACAACACACACAGACGCACTGGCCCGTATGTATTTAGAAAGTGTACTAATGTGTTAAATTAAAGTTGTACTTAGTATGTTAAAAGTTGTACTTAAGATGCACTTATATTGAAATTATACTTTCGATGTATTTCTGGTTACTTTTGCTTCCCAAAATAGTACACCTTTAATACATTTACTTGTTTACTTTTTTTTATGTGTACTTAGATTACACAACATATTACAACACTTACAACATATTAATGCAAGCCTAGTTAAAGCCGCACCTGGATACCTGCCAGTGGGGAATCAGGATACATGTATGATTCATGTAAACGACTATGTGTTCCGTATAGCCTGTCTAACACTCAGTAGTACTTGATGCAGGCACTACAGTTTGGAGGCTACTGGTTGCCATGGGAGATCAGGCTTTCTGCTCATCCGCTCCCAGTCTGTGGAATGCTCTCCCTGACCATGTGAGAGCACCACAGACCGTGGATGCTTTTAAAAAGGGCCCCAAAACACATCTTTTTAATAGAGCCTTTTGTAGTTTTAGCCATTCTTATTTTATGTTCTTTTACTCTTTTACTAGTTTTAGTCCTACTTATTTTATGTTTTTTTTTTTTTTTTTTTTTTACTCTCTTAACTACTAGTTTGTATGTTCTTCTACACTGTAGCGCCTTGAGATTTGTTCCACAAATATAAAGCGCCCCTACAAATCAAATATATAATTATTATTATTATTATTACTGGCTACTTGATAGTCACAGCAGGCTAACATTATTTCGAGGAACAAAAAGCAATCATTCTGAGAGTTATATCGAATTGAATGTCTGAGTGTCCAAGTTAACGTATGTTTTTGTTGTTACTTAATAGTGAACGTGAGATAATCGAACAAGTGAGCTAGCCGGTTGCTGTCATTGCTAACTGCCAACGCTAGTGGACCAAGCTAGCGTATATCCGGGAACAAAAGCATTCATTCTGAACGTTACATCACTGATGCTTGGAATGTGTGAACTTAGTGAAAGAACAACATGGGCAGTGATGTTCCTACACTCTGGTTACTAGAGCTGATCCCAGTCCAGCTTCCTAACCTGCTCTCTGGGTGGCTGGAATGGTACAAGGCTCTTTAAATACATTGTGACCTCATAAACCCACATGAGCTCAAGTAGCATCTCTTCAGTGGGACATGTTACACAATCATGCTCATCTCATGCCTTTCATGTTACATAACTTAGGTCCTCTAGTCTAGATCAGTGGCTCTCAATCGTTTTCATGACAACAATCCCCAACATCAGGCCCCGGATCAGATTCCTGTTTTGAATTCCGTAGCTGTCTATACTGTAGCTGTGAATATTGCCTTGCACTGCAACCATAACTACCTACCTCATCCTATAATCTACCCAGTGCCTTTGAAATAGCATCCCGTCTAAACACTATCTCCGAAGCCACGGAAGGGGCTACAATATGCTGCATAGGTTACTGGGTTGGATTACGGAAATAATAATAATAAACCTTATTTGTAAAGCACCTTTCATTCAAGAATTACAGCCCAAAGTGCTTCACAGCAGTGTAGACATAATGGACATAAAATAGACATACAATTTGCAGATAATTTACAAGATAAAAGCAATGCATAAAGTTCAGATAAAAGCAATGCATAAAGTTCAGACATAAAATTAGCATAAACCTACCTGTTCTCCCAAGCATTCAACCTTCCTTACCCATAACCACCCTCCTCCAACTCGCCACCATTTCCCCCTGCCCCACGTTCTCTCCTCTCCTGCCCCCCCCCCCCCCCACCCCCCTTGGTTTTCCCTTACTCTCCTCCCGACTGTCTCCTCTACCCACTCCCGCATTTGTTATCCGTTACTCGTGGTTTTATGTTTCCTGTGTATTCTTATTGTCCTCCGTTTCCCTCTGGTTTTGTTTTCTTTGTTTTCTTTTTTTGCCTATATTGTCAGCGACTTTGGGTCCTTGAAAAGCGATATACAAAATAAATGAATTATTATTATTATTATTATTAGACAACATTCATATGTTATCCCAATTGACCTGCGCTATACATCCTATCAATCGATCGATAATACGCTATGAATGAACAAGTTGTTAATACTGTAATCATTAGCTACATTATGCTCTGTCTCTTCGACATCATATATGCTCAGATCACGGTCACCTGCACGATGCTTTATGGTTTTGTTCCAAAATTAGATGACCTCCACCTGCTAATTACTAGCATGAAAGACCATGAAATAGAAGAAGCAGGGAAGGAGATAATCAATTTTAAATACATTTCTACAAAAACAGCCTGTTCAATACGAGGAGAGAGTGATAAATAAATCATTTAAATTACATTAAATTAATGTCCCACAGTTTCAAGTAAGTCATATACAATTGTTGAGAAGATACATAATATGTCCTGTTTATATATATATAAACAAATTATATATATATAGGAAATATAGATATACTGTATGACATTTTGACATTGTGGTTTTATCACTTGGCTGTGGTTAAAGATGCTGTAAGTGGTATTTCTTTGTTAAAATAAGTGTTAAATAGCTCTAGATTTAGACAGACATCACTGATATAGAGTGTCTGGTCAGTAACATGAGTCTCCCAGTCCCTCTGCTCTGCAGCAGAGCCATATAGAAGCTCTTTTAGAAGGCTCTGCTCTGCAGTAAACAGAAAATACATTTCCTGGTATCCTGTTCCCACTTAATCCTTAATCAGAAGAAATAACCCTAGATATTTATTTTTATTTCAAGAAATCTTGTCAAGCCAAAATTGCTGGTAGATTATTCTACTTGTTCCAAGCACTACTTGTTTTAATTTATTTATTATTTTTGTGAAAAAAAAATTGCAGTGTGGAGTTCTCTCTCCGGATGTTAACATGTTTTACTTATTATAACATGTAGACCACGTCAGGCTTGGAGATCATTCTTCTGAGAAACATGACACCTACTTCGGAGTTCCACAGGGGAGCTGCCTTGGTCCATTATTATTCTCACTATACATGCTGCCCCTATCTGCTCCCGGCTGCCCTTGGGGGGAAGGATGACGGGATGGGTCAAGTGCAGAGACTCAAGTGCAGAGACTAAATCGCATCGGCGACCCAACTAACTGCATGTGTGTGTGTTCCTGTGTGTGTGCCGCCCATTGCATGTGTCTGCCTGCATAATAAATAAATGCAGAATAAAGACTTCTTCAAAGTCCAGTTATATTGGAGACATCATTAGAAAACACAATGTATGTTTCCATAGTTACGCAGATGACACACAATTGTACATCTCCGCTGAACCAAATGATCACACAGCTATTAACTCCATTTCCGCCCGTCTCTTTGCAATAAACAAAAGACGTAAAGACGACTTTAAACTGTTAAACAGTAATCCAGAACTATTTTATTGCACTGTAAAAATAGACTTATTATTGTTTATTTTTTTTAAACTGAATCAAACCATAAACAAGGTGGCCTGTTGGGATGTTAGATCCTAATGTGAAAAACTGTGATTTTATATATCTGCACTTTATGTGCTAATTCTTTTCTGTTGTGAAGCACTTTGAGCTGCAATTTTAGTATGAAAGGTGCTATACAAATAAAGTTTATTATTATTATTATTATTATTATTATTATTATTACTTATTCTAACATGTAGACCACTTATTTGAACATGTAGACCACTTATTTTAACCAAATAATACCACTTACAGCACCTTTAATGTCAGTGGTGTGTTTGAGGTCATGGGATCAAGGTTACCTCGCTGATGAGGTCCCGGGCCTTCTTGGCTTGCTGGACGTCCAGAGAGCCTGCCGCCTCCCAGCCGACACCCTTCATCCAGTTAAGATCCGACCTGTACTGTTTCTACACACACACACACACACACACACACACACACACACACACACACACACACACACGCACACGCACACGCACACGCACACGCACACGCACACGCACACGCACACACACACACACACACACACACATTTGAAATGTTTATTTATGTCCACATGAACAGAAGTACAAGGAGGCCTCATACAAAGGACATAAACAATGCGAGTGCAATCAGAAAATTATGAAGAACAGTCAGGTACAAGGTGCATGGACGGCAGAATCATGGGAAAAGGTAACAGCGCCTCCTCCAAATTGAGCGGCTTCCTATAATAGCTGATACTGAGCAGTACCTGGCTAACTGCTTGGCCTTCCTTTTGGGGAGACCGGCTATTTGTAGGCCCCTCACAACCAACTTGTGCACATGCCCTAGGCTGCCAAAGATAAAAACTAGGAGTTTACATCTGTAGCCTAGCTGTGAGATGGTCTGCTGTAGCTGTTGGTATTTCAGCATTTTGGTTAGGAAGGCTTCTTCTAAGCTGTAGTCAAAAGTACAGCCAACCTCAAGAATGGACACCTCCCTAAGGGGTTCATTTACCACAAATACATCAGGGGTGTTAGCTGTAATACTAGAGAACATGGAATCATCATTGCACAGGTTGAACATGCTTGGCTTCACAGTAGAATGCTTAAACAGCATGATGGAGGACCTAAAAATAAGAGAGATATCTTTCACTCACACACACACACACACACACACACACACACACACACACACACACACACACACACACACACACACACACACACACACACACACACACACACACACACACACACACACACACACACACACACACACACACACACACACACACACACAGCTACAAATGCCAATGTATATGGATTCGTCACTGCATAAGGGCCTTTCATTAGCAGTAGCCCATGTCAAGATTTTGTATATATTTCGATACTGAATGTATATTCTTAGTTTAAAAAGTGTGTTAAAGGTATATTTCTACCAATATGTACTTGCAATGTATATTTGGTACTTCTTATGTGCTTGCATGTACTAATTCAAAGCACATGTTTAGTATGATTCGTCATTCATATGTTTACCAAACTTGTGTTGTACTTTAATAAACTTATTAAAAGGGTATTATTTTGGTACGCAAAAGTAACCAAAGTTACACCAAAAATAGAATCAATATATGTTATCACATCTTAAGTACAACTTTTAACACACAAAGTATAACATAAGTGGTTTCAATTGAACCCTTTCACTACCACACTATAGAAGGTTAACATTTCACTACCACACTACTTCTATATGTGTGGTAGTGAAAGGGTTAACCCTTTGTGGTGTGGTAGTGAAAGGTTAACTTTATGTAGTGTGGTAGTGAAAGGTTAAAGGTTAACCTTTTGTAGTGTGGTAGTGAAAGGTTAACCTTCTGTAGTGTGGTAGTGAAAGGTTAACCTTCTGTAGTGTGGTAGTGAAAGGTTAACCTTCTGTAGTGTGGTAGTGAAAGGTTAATCTTCTGTAGTGTGGTAGTGAAAGAGTTAACATTCTGTAGTGTGGTAGTGAAAGGGTTAACCTTCTGTAGTGTGGTAGTGAAAGGGTTAACCTTCTGTAGTGTGGTAGTGAAAGGGTTAACATTCTGTAGTGTGGTAGTGAAAGGGTTAACATTCTGTAGTGTGGTAGTGAAAGGTTAACCTTCTGTAGTGTGGTAGTGAAAGGTTAACCTTCTGTAGTGTGGTGGTGAAAGGGTTAACACAACTTTCTGAATATGAAGTATACAAAGTATACTTTAGGAAAATATACTCATGGCTCTGTCCAGGCAATGTTTGATAGTTATTGGTTATTTCACCACTTGCATGCTAGGAGATGGAGTTCTTAATGGCGAGACTTACGTCGCTCTGTAGTCCGTAGGCTTTCTTAGCCCAGGCTACCTTCATGTCGGTGGGCAGGGCTGTGTACTCGTGCAGGAAGGTCCTGTAGGTGGTGTCGGTGACCAGGTCCTGGGCCTTCTTGGCATGGCTGATATTCATCATGTCCAGAGAAACACTGCCGTGTCAGAGGAAAGCAACAGTTGTGATTGGAGGATCAAGAAAAGAGGGCAGAGTTTGAGATAAGTCAATTAGGGGTGTCACGATTAAATCGAAAAAAGAAAAGAAAAGATAGAAAAGCGACCACATCGATGCTTTGAAACATTTCATTGGTGGCAATTAAATGTTCCAAAGCATCTAGTCTGATGGAAATACAAACTTCAGAATGTTACCTTTCAAAAGAGACCAGACTCATGCATGTGCTATAAGTATAAAGTATAATAAATCGCAAATTACTTTGGGTATGCAATCGTCAAAAACAAAACAAAAAAATAGCCCAATTTTTTCCCCGATGCTTAAGAGGTTAAACCAATCACAATCATCCTGGGCAGGGCTCAGCTTCCTTTGCAGAATAGTGTCTCAGATAGAGGAAGGAGGATTCTGACGTAAATAGTCGGCCAGTGGATCACAGTCTCATGGCGCTGTACCAGACTACCTGGGCTCCAGTGTGTCGTAATATGCTGGATGACTGTGGTTTTGCTAAAGCTTTTGCCTACCCCTAAATTGCATAGAGTGCTAATACTGATACCCTTTACAGTGCTAATACTGGTACCCTTTACAGTGTTAATACTGGTACCCTTTACAGTGTTAGTACTGGTACCCTTTACAGTGTTAATATTGGTTTGATTGATTGATTGATTGATTGATTGATTGATTGATTGAAAACTTTATTAACAGATTGCAGAATGGGTACAGTACAATACAGCTCAATACATACAATTGTTAAGGGGATGCAGACCAGAGAAAGACTTTCGTCTTGTTTACATCAGGGTCCCCCATTTTCAATTAAATTCATCACCCTTTAGAGTGTTAATACTGGTACCCTTTACAGTGTTAATACTAGTACCCTTTACAGTGTTAATTTTACAGTGTTAATACTGGTACCCTTTAGAGTGTTAATACTGGTACCCTTTAGAGTGTTAATGCTGGTACCCTTTAGAGTGTTAATACTGGTACCAGTGCCCAGCCCTATACCTGTATTTAGCCTTGGTATCTTCATAGTCCTTCTTGTAGTTGCGGTCGCTCTGGAGTTTAGTGGCCAGAGCAGAGTGGGCCATCTGAGAGTCACCTGTGATGCCCTTCACACCAATCATCTGGCCCTTGGTCTGCTCGTACTTCTCCTTGTACTTGACCTGGAGGGGTAGATGGCATTGATTAGATTAGATTAGATTCATTAGATTAGATGTATTGTCATCATACAGTACAATGAAAATAAGTTGGCATCCAACCAGAGTGCAATGGTAACAGTAAAAATACAGGTGATACAGGTATAAATACACTGTGGTTGTATAACTAGTAAGAGTAGGTAAGGGATATATATATACAGATACTGTAGATCTAATAAATGTATATACAGGTATGTATACAGGTATGTGAACAGTGATATATGCAGATATATCCAACAGTTGTAGATGTGAAAAAGTTGCAGGTAAAAAAGAAATATATATATGGTATATACACAGTATAATAGTATTATTGTACATGGCTATCATAAAGGTATGTAAACAGTAATATATGGGAAGACTATAGGATGAGGTAAGTAGTTGTGATTAAAGTGCAAGACAAGTGTAGACAGTGAAGGCAGTAGATAGGTATACTGTGAATTGAGTATAGTCAACAGAGATAGTCAGATGGTTGTGTTTTGAGTGGTGTGTGTTCACTGTCAACTCACATTACTGGCCAGGTCTCTCTTGGCTTTGGCAGTGAGGAGGGAGACAGAGTCCATGTGCAGCTCAAAGCCTTTCTCCCTCTGCTGCTCCCATAGGCTTCTGTACACTTTCTAGAAAGAGAGACATTGGACTCATTTCACTTTCTAGAAAGAGAGACATTGGACTCATTTTACTTTCTAGAAAGGGAGACATTGGACTCATTTCACTTTCTAGAAAGGGAGACATTTGACTCATTTCACTTTATAGAAAGGGAGACATTGGACTAATTTCACTTTATAGAAAGGGAGATATTGGACTCATTTTACTTTCTAGAAAGGGAGATATTGGACTCATTTCACTGCCATAACAATGCCACTGACAACAAGTTCCCTTCCAGAGAACACATGCATCTATAAGATATAATAACACAGAACACATATCTATGTATCTATGTATGTGTATCTATGTATCTATATCATATCTATATATCTATGTGTAATAAGAGAACACGTACATCTATAAAGTATAATAACTGAACATGTACATCTAGAGGGAGAGCTTCTCTGTACTTCCTGAAATCTGAGTTGCATGTGTGATGTCACTAATAGGTCAAACCTATCATGGTCCAATATGTGGTAACTTGACACCATTAGCATCAGCTACACAGAAAGCTGAGTAGTTATTGACACAATGTTGTAAGACTTGGAATTCCTGGGTGATGACAATGGGTGCTTGTTGCCTTCAGAGCACATTTCACTTCCGTGGTTTGATTTGGGTAGAGACCAGATGTATTAAAGTTCTATTGGACACTGGGTTTTACTAAAGTAAGCGGCTGCTGATCTGTTGTTGCTCCTCTCACCCCGCTGAGCAGGTCTGCGTTGGCCTTGGCCTGTTTGAAGAGAGGCTCGTCCTTGGTCATGGTGTACTGGTGCATCGTCTTCTCTGTGTCTGCCTTGTATGCCAACTGACAACAGAAAGAGCCAATCAGCCGATAGGATTCAATTAAAGGACAATTAAAAGGGAGACGTTGGACTCATTTCACTTTCTAGAAAGGGAGACATTGGACTCATTTCACTTTCTAGAAAGGGAGACATTGGACTCATTTCACTTTCTAGAAAGGGAGATATTGGACTCATTTCACTTTCTAGAAAGGGAGACATTGGACTCATTTCACTTTCTAGAAAGGGAGATATTGGACTCATTTCACTTTCTAGAAAGGGAGATATTGGAGCCCCGCTTGGTATTGTACTTTCTGGTTCCAGACGACACAGAGAGCGAGGGGCCTTACGTTGCTCTGCAGCTCCTGGCTCTTCTTGGCGTGGGTGGTGGACAGGTCATCAGCCACCTGGGTGAACTTCACGGTGTCCACCTTCTGACGATACTTTGTCTGTGAGAGGAAGAGGCTGTTCAGTTTGACCGCTATTGAGAGTAAACAAGTTTCAATACGGCCACCAGTGATGTCGGGAACATTGGATCATTGTGTTGTGTTGATTACACGCACGCACGCACACACGCACACACACACGCACACACACACGCACACACACACTAGGTTACAGGATTATTTTTTGGCCTACTGTAGAATTCAGCACAACTAGACGATACTATTTATTATCAACTTATAAAAAGAAAGTCTTGGTTGACTATCACTCCACCAGCCAGTTAGTCTTTAGTTGACAAAAAAAAGGGCAGCTCTAAAACACACACACAGACAGACAGAGTGCACAATAATTATTTTCACTCAAACACACATACAGTACGTGGTCACATGTGCACACACACACACACACACACACACACACACACACACACACACACACACACACACACACACACACACACACACACACACTTGTACTGACATCACTGAGTAGGTCTCCAGCCTTCTTGGCCTGGGTGATGTTCAGACAGCCATCAGCCTCCCAGCCCACACCCTTCATCCAGTTCAGGTCTGAGCGGTACTGGTTCTGAGAGGAGAAACACCAGAAGAGATATTCCTTCCTTCCTTCCATACTGTTTTCTGTGATCAATTATATGTATTGGTTTGTTAGGCATGAACATTGGCAGAGAACAATAAACATGAAGCTACTCCTGACCAGACATATGTAACAACATAAATTATGAAGTTACTCCTGACCAGACATATATGTTGTATTGTTATTGTTATTATTATTATCATATGTAGTATTATCATCATCATCATCATCATCATCATCATCATCATCATCATCATCATCATCATCATCATCATCATCATCATCATCATCATCATCATCATCATCATCAGTATTATTACCAGTATTATTACCATTATCATTATATATTTTCTTGTAGAGAGCAGGGATCACTATAGCAAATATCTTGTATAATTACAGTATAGGTATTTCTACTTTTACTGTGCTGTACTTTATACAAGAAAAAGTATTATGGTACGTACAGTAATTGCAAAAGAAAAAGTATCAGCGTATTTCATTACCTTTCATTAGTATCATGGTATATGATATAAAATTGTACCATGAGTATTATTTAAGTACAAAAGTGGTACCATTGCAATAGACTTTTACCAGGGTTGTAGTTGTACCATGGTGAGATTATATATACAATGGCAGGTACCACAGTAAATGGTAAATGGTGCATTTATACATATATGATATATATATATAACAGCTTTTATCCAAAGCGCTTTACAACTTGTTCCAACCTGCTCATCGGGAGCAGTTAGGGGGTTAAGTGTCTTGCTCAAGGACACTTTGACGCGCTGCCTGCCGGGGAGGAGCGGTAATCAAACCGGGAAACCTCCGGTTTCTGCTGTTACCAGACAACTGCTCTACCTCCCGAGCCACTGTCGCCCCCAAGTAAACCTGAGATGACCATCAAACTACCGTGATTTTTTTTAAAGATAATAAATGTCCACCAGTGAACCTTCTCGTCCTCCCTCCCTCACCTCACTCTGCAGGGCGTATGCCTTCTTGGCCTGCGCCACCTTCATGTCGTCTGCCACAGTGGTGTAATGGTGCAGCTTGGTGCGGTAGTCCTGCTCGCTGGCCAGCGCCTGGGCCTTCTTGGCGTGGCTGAGGTTCACCATGTCTTTGTTCAGGCTGTAGTGAGCCTGGTTCTCCTTAGAGACCTTCTTGTATTCAATCTGAAAAGCACAACCACACCGTTATGTTCTGTTCTGTTGTCGTGGGACCGAGGCACATTTAAACTAAAGGAACGTGCCAACATTATGTGAAATGCGCTTACCATCTTCCCCAGAGTCAGACCAGAAGATAGATAACCATTTCCTCTGTGTGCGTTCAGTGGAAAGCTATCTGGCTGCAAGCTAGCCCAGCTTAGCACAAATAAATGGAAGCGGATACGGACCAGCTAGCCTATAGCTGTTGGCCAAAAAAACTCTCCTGGAGTTTTAGCTAAGTAAGTAAGTAAAACTTTATTTGTATAGCACCCTTCTCAGCACGAGTGGAGAGTGCTTCACAGCATTTTAAAAACATCAGTGGAAAATACAAGAAATAAAACATGTGAAGAGAAGAAAGAAAAAAAACATTAAAAAAATGTGCTACAACATAAAAACCAGAATAGACAAAAAATAAAAAATAAAACAAAAACAAGAACAAAACAGACATGAACAGAGAGAAAACGGCTATGAGTGTTTAAAAAGCCTGCCTGTAGAAGTGGGTTTTTAGCTGCCTTTTAAAAATGAGCTCTGAGGGAGCGGTTTTCAGGGCTAAAGGGAGGTGGTTCCAGAGCCTTGGGGCAGTCACCGCAAAGGCTCGCCCCCTTTTGTCTGGTCATGGGCACCACCAGGAGCTCCTGTTGGGATGAACGCAGTGACCGGCTGGAGGAGAGTGGGTGTATGAGCTCATTGATGTAGGGGGGGGGGGGGGGGGGGGCTTGCCCATGGAGGGCTCTGTAGGCGAACACCAGGACCTGCTTCTATTAATTTGTGCTAAGCTGCTACTGTAGCTTGCAGCTCGATAGCTCCATAACGTTGGCGTGTTCCTTGAAACGTATGACAAACATATAGGGCTGTACCGAATGTCATTTTTTAACATTCGAAGCTTCTATTGAAGTAAATGAAGAAAATGTACTTTATTAAATTTTTTCTCAAACTAAATCCTCAATTTGAATAAAGTGATTAATCTGATTAAATTAGTATTTCTTTTTTATTAAATCAACTTTCTGAATATAACTCATCAGTTTCGTCAACATAAATAATCCAATAATAAGGGCACGGTTGGTATAGAAAGTGATGGTGATGTCTTATAGTATAATATTATAATATTAGTGTAGCCTAATCTTTAACTGCAACTGTGAAGAAAACCCCCATTGGTTTAAACAGATTGAATAGACACATACAAAAAAAGATAAAATAAATAATAATAATAATAATAATAATAATTTTTATTAAACATTTAAAATGTCAATGTTGATTTAGAATTCGAATGTCAACATTATGATCGAAGCTTCGAAGCTTCGAAACATTCGGTACAGCCCTACAAACATCCTATTGCCATGTTGGGGGGGGGGGACCCGCCTGATGGAGGCCCCTCGACCCGCTCTGGCTCCCGACCCATAGTATAACTAGGATTTGTTCTTACGTCGCTGTTCATCTTGGCCACCTGGATGGAGTGCCTGGTCTTGGAGTCGCTCACGTGAACGCCTGCTGCCCTGTCCTGCTTGGTCTTCATGAAGGACTCTTTGTACTTAATCTGAAAGACACCACCGCATGTCCACATCAATCACACCTTGCCATCTAGATTCAAATGTGTTGTCATCATGTACAGTACAACGAAAAGAAGTTTGGCATCCAACCAGAGTACAAATAACAGTAAAGTACAATAGTAATACACAATGTAATTAAACTGGGTATAAAATATATAAATTTGTACTACTGAGTAATAGTGCTAATCAGATGTATGTACAGAGTTGTAGTATTAATATGTACATTGATACAGGTATAAAGATCATACTGGCCAGCAGCGTAACTAGTAAGAGTATAAGGGATATGTACAGATATAGATATAGTATCCACAGATATGTAAAAATGATTATATGCAGGTATGTACAGACAGGGGTCAAGGTTAGGGTTAGGGTTGCTTACATCACTGGCCAGGTCTCTGGACTCTTTGGCTGCTCTGACGGCCAGGGTGTCCAGGCCGATGTCACAGGCTTTGGACTTGGTCTTCTCCCAGTCCTCCCTGTACTTGGTCTTGGAGGGACGATAACAGAAAGCAAGCAATTAAAACAATGGTTGATGAGAAATTATGTTTGAAATCATGTGTGTGCATGTGTACACAGACATATACTGTAGACAGACAGACAGGTGTGGACGCACTGTGCTTAGAGGGGCAGTTCACTCAAAATAAGAAATAATAAAGTTTATTAAATATTTCCTGCCTTATCTGGAGTGCTATCCATCCATCCAGATAGTTTCTGTGTGATTCACTAGTTTGGAGATATCTGCTGTAGAGATACCTTCTGTAGAGATACCTTCTGTAGAGATACCTGCTGTAGAGAGAACTTCTGTAGAGATATCTGATGTAGAGATATCTGCTGTAGAGATACCTGCTGTAGAGATACCTGCTGTAGAGATATCTGCTGTAGAGATATCTGCTGTAGAGATACCTGCTGTAGAGATATCTGCTGTAGAGATACCTGCTGTAGAGATATCTGATGTAGAGATACCTGCTGTAGAGATACCTTCTGTAGAGATATCTGATGTAGAGATATCTGCTGTAGAGATATCTGCTGTAGAGATATCTGCTGTAGAGATACCTGCTGTAGAGATACATGCTGTCACTTCAATACAATGGAGCTGAATGGCAATCAGCTTGTGGAGCTCAGAGCACCAACAAACACATCTGAACTCAAGAAGAACTCAAGACTAATGTCTCTTTCTAGAAATCATGACCTGGTTATTGAAGATAATCCACAGACCTTGTTGTGAACTGTTTTTTATTTAGGTGAACTGCCCCTTTACAGGTAGAATCTGTCATTTGTAACAGCAACCTGTGTTTACATTGCACTTTGTTCACATCTTTTGTTTTGGGCCGATGTGTGGGTAACTTATTATAGTGTGAATTTCTCCAGACTGTCACGCCCTATTCCTGCCTATACTCTCTCTCTCTCCAATTGCAGATGAGGAGTCAGGTGTGTGTGAGCTTTGGGAGCAGCTGATTGACACATGTGTGCTGATTGCTTCACCTACTTAGACCTGGCTCAGATGTCATCATGCTGCCAGATCGTAGCTTAGTATTACCCAGTCAGTCACAGTTCTTTGCTCGTTATAGACAGTTACTAGTATTCCTTATCCTTGTCTCGTGCCTTACCCTGTCTGTCTCTCCTTTTCCTGCGGTCCATCATCTGGCTCCACGCCCTGTCTCTACTCCTGGATCCCGTGCATGACCTCCGCCTGCCTGACCATTCTCTGTGCCACTGCCTACGCCCCGGACCGTTCCAGGATCAGATCCCGTGTATGACCCATCGCCTGGCTGACAACACCGCTCCTTGCCCTAACCCCGGACCGCTTGAGTATCCGATCCCGTATACGACCCCCGCTTGTGTGATTACCTCGCTCCTTCTCATACCCCTTGGACATGTACGAATATCCCAGTGGTTTATGACCGACCGCTGCTTGAATGACCCTGGACATTCTTATAATAAAGTACCCGTCTTTTGGGTTATACCAAGTCCTGTCTGCATCTCTCTGTATTTGCACATTGGGTTCCACTCGCTCAGTCGTGACACAGATGTCTTGTGTGTGTGTGTGTGTGTGTGTGTGTGTGTGTGTGTGTGTGTGTGTGTGTGTGTGTGTGTGTGTGTGTGTGTGTGTGTGTGTGTGTGTGTGTGTGTGTGTGTGTGTGTGTGTGTGTGTGTGTGTGTGTGTGTGTGTGTGTGTGTGTGTGTGTGTGTGTGTGTGTGTGTGTGTGTGTGTGTGTGTGTGTGTGTGTGTGTGTGTGTGTGTGTGTGTGTGTGTGTGTGTGTGTGTGTGTGTGTGTGTGTGTGTGGTACATAAACCTGTGAACACAGCAGAGGTTGTTACTGCTGTTACTTACTTCACCGAACAGACATGTTATGTGAGGTCCCTGCTGTTACTTACTTCACTGAGCAGACATGTTATGTGAGGCAAATACTGCGGCATGGTCATGCTGGACCTACAAAAGGCCTTTGACACGGTCAATCACTCCATTCTGATTGACAAGCTAAAAGCAATTGGTTTTGATAGTCTATCAGTGAGCTGGATGCAATCCTACCTTGAGGGCAGGGAACAGATGGTGGAGGTAAACGGTACCCTATCCCCCCCTCTCACAGTGAGCTGTGGTGTTCCACAAGGAAGCATACTAGGACCGCTACTGTTCCTAATTTATGCAAATGACATGTCGTCAGCTTGTGACTGCAACTTGTTCCTGTTTGCGGACGACTCAGCCCTGCTGGTCTCTGACAAGAACAAGTTACAGGTTGAAAAAACCCTCAGCTCTGAACTAGGCAGAATCTGCATATGGCTCGCTGATAACAAACTATCATTACACATGGGCAAAACAGAGTCCATTCTCTTCGGTTCAAATAACAAACTCAGCAAGACCGACGGCTTCTCAGTTACAGTGGGTGACAATATTGTCACAAGGAAAGATGAAATTACCTACCTGGGTTCCATCCTAGAGGCTAATCTCTCCTGTGACAAAATGGCATCCAATGTAATAAAAAAAGTCAACCAACGAACTCGATTCTTGTACCGGATCTCCTCTCTGGTAAACAAGAATACCCTGAAGACTCTGGCAGGAGCACTCATTCAGGGGTACTACGACTATGCTTGCACCTCATGGTACCAAAGCACCTCAAAGGCGCTAAAAACAAAATTACAAACATCTCAAAACAAACTGGTCAGACTACTGCTTGACCTTACTCCTAGAACCCACCTCACCCCTGCCCACTTTGACAACCTAGGATGGCTTAGAGTAGATGACAGAGTACAGCAACTTGCAATGGGCCTGGTCTACAAGATACACTACACGACCAAGGTACCCATGTACATGGCAAAATACTTCCCAAAGGTCAGTGAATACCACGATCACAACACCAGAGGGAGCTCCACAAATCATGTTAAACCCAGATTCGGCTCAAATAAGGGACTAAACACGTTTCGCAATTATGCCACATCAATGTGGAACGCCCTACCCAAAGCTGTAAAGGAATGTGGATCACTACCCACTTTCAAAACCTCTCTCAAGAGACACCTACGGGAGACTGCAATGCAACACTGGCCCCTGTAAATATCCTAACCCAACCCCCTCCAATGTACAGTAATTTACCTAGTATGGTCTTGTCAATAGTCCAATGTACAATTTTGTTTGTTTGTACAGAGTCCCCCCCCCCCCCCCCTCAATGTACAGTTTTGCTTGTTTATACAATGTGCCCCCCCCCCCCCCACCCACCTCCAATGTAAATTACCCAGTATGGTTGTCAATATCCCAGTGTACCCAACCCCCCCCCCCAACCTCCTCCAATGTACAGTTTCTACGTCAAATGTATATACTCCCTTTTCTTGACTCCTTCTGTATCACAAACAGTACTGTATTTGCAAATCTGGTATGTCATAAATGTATAGATGTAGCAGTACTGACTATCTGTATGTCATGTATGTCATATATGTCCTGATGAATTGAAAATGGGGGACCCTGGTGTAAACAAGACGAAAGTCTTTCTCTGGTCTGCATCCCCTTAACAATTGTGTGTATTGAGCTGTACTGTATTGTACCCATTCTGCAATCTGTTAATAAAGTTTTCAATCAATCAATCAATCAGGTCCCTGCTGTAACTTACTTCACCGAACAGACATGTTATGTGAGGTCCCTGCTGTTACTTACTTCACCGAACAGACATGTTATGTGAGGTGGTCCCTGCTGTTACTTACTTCACTGCACAGAGCTGCGTTGGCCTTGGCCTTTTGGATCTCTGGCATGTCCTGGGACAAGGTGTACTGATGCTTTGTCTTCTCATAGTCTGCTTTATAGTTTAGCTAGAGGATAAACAGAGACACAACACTATATAGTTTAGCTAGAGGATAAACAGAGACACAACACTATATAGTTTAGCTAGAGGATAAACAGAGACACAACACGATATAGTTTAGCTAGAGGATAAACAGAGACACAACACTATATAGTTTAGCTAGAGGATAAACAGAGACACAACACTATAGTTTAGCTAGAGGATAAACAGAGACACAACACTATATAGTTTAGCTAGAGGATAAACAGAGACACAACACTATAGTTTAGCTAGAGGATAAACAGAGACACAACACTGTAGTTTAGCTAGAGGATAAACAGAGACACAACACTATAGTTTAGCTAGAGGATGAACCGAGACACAACACTATAGTTTAGCTAGAGGATAAACAGAGACACAACACTATAGTTTAGCTAGAGGATAAACAGAGACAAAACACTATATAGTTTAGCTAGAGGATAAACAGAGACAAAACACTATAGTTTAGCTAGAGGATAAACAGAGACAAAACACTATAATTTAGCTAGGGGACATGCATGGATAGCAGTCTCTTTGCATCTAAATTATGGGGGTGGTGTTAGATAAAGCTGACCACTGTGTGAATGTATTACTTACGTTGCTGAGAAGCCGGGCGTTCTTCTTGGCTTGGACGATCTCTGGGGTGTCTGTCACCGCACTGTACTTCACCTGGTCAATGTGTTGCCTGTAGTTCTTCTGCATGGAGGTACAACCAAAGATGATGATGAATACAACAACGTTAAGAAATAATAATATGATTTGCAACTTTCATCAGTCATAAATATTGTGTTTTACATTTGATCGCCTCAAGGCTGATTTCCTTCACAAGAGGCATTTGAACACATACAGCTTATCACCACTTTCGTTGAATTTTGAGTTGTCAGTCAACTTTGTAACACTACCTACACTTACTAGTTACACTGCTGGCCAGTATGACTTACTACCATAGTGTCTTTATATGTGTATCACTGTACATATTAATACTACAACTCTGTACATACATCTGATTAGCACTATTACTCAGTAGTACTAATTTATATATTTTATACCCAGTTTAATCACCTGTACATTGTATATTACTATTGTACTTTACTGTTACATTTGCACTCTGGTTGGATGCCAAACTTCTTTTTGTTGTACTGTACTTGTGCTGTATGATGACAATACATTTGAATGTAATCTAATCAAAACCTGTGGTGTTCAATGTCTCATCCTGTATCTTCTCACAGACCTCTACTGTATATAAAGCTTTATGTGTGCCTTGCTCTCATTTTACCCTGGTAAAACAACGAGTAGGAGAATGATTAGGTGTTTTTCTGTCAGAGAGGCTCTGGACCGAATGATGCATGTTATAAATGTTATAAATGTAACATTTGGAACACATTTCTAGTGTCTATTCTTTGTATTTTCACTGCAGTTCTTCATGATCACCACTAGTATGAGACATTGTTTACATCTTAAAAATGTGTTAAATTGGTGATGATTAATGGTTTTCGTGTTAATTATGTAAGAGCAGTTAAAACAGACCGACCAGGAACACCAAAGACAGGGGGGAGAAAGTAACAACAACAGGAGGGTTGAGCCAGACCCAGACATGTGGAGATATATGTTTGTTCAATATGATGTTACTGTGTTGGTTAGCCGTTCTGCCCCTAGTGGAGGCATTGTGTAAGACGGGTTCACTTTGCATCCATGACTCATGAATGAATGAATGAATGAATGAATGAATGAATGAATGAATGAATGAATGAATGAATGAATGAATGAATGAATGAAAACTTTATTTAACAGATTGCAGAATGGGTACAATACAGTACGGCTCAATACTCACAATTGTTAAGGGGATGCAGACCTGAAAAAGACGTTTGTCTTGTTTCCATCAGGGACGGTGTGTCCTTGTCTTTCTATACTAACGCCATTTCTATACTATACTACATCATTATTGTAGTATTATAGTGTACTATACTGTACTATACTAGCCTATACTAACTGGTGTTTGTTCATTTTTAAGACCCTTACTGGTAAGCTACCTCCTTATACTACATCATTATTGTAGTATATATTATAGTGTACTATACTGTACTATACTAGCCTATACTAACTGGTGTTTGTTCATTTTTAAGGCCCTTACTGGTAAGCTACCTCCTTATACTACATCATTATTGTACTATATATTATAGTGTACTACTGTACTATACTAACTGGTGTTTGTTCATTTTTAAGGCCCTTAAGCTACCTCCTTATCCTACATCATTATTGTACTATATATTATAGTGTACTATACTGTAATATACTAGCCTATACTAACTGGTATGTGTTAATTTTTAAGGCCCTTACTGGTAAGCTATACCTCCTTATGCTACATCATTATTGGAATGGAATTATGGAACCAATGGAACTCATTCTAGGGTCCTTAAGGTCCCTGAGTTTGCTCAGAACAGGGTAAATATGCATTGTGCTATGATGCCTCAGTCTAGCTCATGGAATGAACTCCAACGGTCCTTAAAGCTTGAGATTCGCCCCTCTGTTCCAGAGTTTAAAACCTTGATATCCAACCTTTGTCAATGAAGTTGTACGTGTTTAAATGTATTTGTTATCCTTGCTCTTTGCCTCGTCTTGTTATTTAATTCAGCCCTTTATTTATTCTCGAAAGGACAATTGAGGTCACCCTCATTTTCAATGTCGTTGAGACTTACAGAAATTTCAATGCATGCAATAAATGTTTTACAATATAATAATAATAAATATTAATAACTATCTATATAGCATTTTTCATACATGGACCCAGAGTGCCCCACAGCAATTAGTATAAAATGAACATATAGTTGACAGAATAAAAAACAATGCATAAATAGGAGACATAGGAATAGGCATACAAGACAATAAAACTAGTGCAACGTAAACGTGCAGACATAAGAATAGGCATAAAATAAGTACAATGTTATTGTTATGATTCTATAAGCTGTGGGATTTTATATGCTGTTTTTGCTTGGTAGACGGGAGACTCACATCCTTCAGCGGGTCCAGCTTTCTCTGGCTCTGGTAACCTGGCGTGCTGGTGGCTGGGTAGCTGTAGTCACCGTGCTCAGTCTTGCCCTGTTCGTACCCCTGTTTGTAAGTGATCTGGAATGTACAGAGAGACCGTGTTAACAAAGACACTGGCAGAGAAGCGCCATCGCGTTTTACTTTCCATTAAATCACCGTTAGCCGGATTCAAAAGCCATCCTGATTCCTTTCAATTAGATCACTGTTAGCCGGAATCAAACACCACCCTGCTTCACCACAGATGAGGCAATGTAAGCGTTTGTGTGATAGAGTCTTTAAAAGTAGTGAGGGGGATCAATTTGTTCATTTTCAATGTTGTTTTTGCATCTCGTTCCAACTGCTGTAAATGGTAAATGACTGCATTTATATAGCGCTATTCATCCAAAGCGCTTTACAATTTGTTCCTCACATTTTACCCATTGACTCACACATTCACACACCGATGGCAGAGGCAACCATGCAAGGTGCCAACCTGCTCATAAGGAGCACTTAGGGGTTAAATGTCTTGCTCAAGGACACTTCGACGACACGCTGCCCGGGAGGAGCGGGAATCGAACCGGGAACCTCCGGATTACCAGACGACTGCTCTACCTCCCGAGCCACTGTAGCTATACTTACACTTCCCCTCGTGGACATTCCAACAGCCTGGACGAGGCCTGAGAACAGCAGAGCCATGGAAGGCTGTGCAGGGCTAGCGCTCCGCTGCAGAGTAGCATGCCAGAGGTGTGATGTGTCCGGCTATAGGGAGGCCACTTGATAATACATGTCAAGCGTGATCCCACTAGGCATGTTCTCTCTACAATGAGGCTCTTTTATGTATGACATATAATCTTACATTTTACTGTATATTACTGTATATTGTCGGACTGTATATTTCAGAATTTTGGAATGTATATACATATTTTAGAATGCATATCTCTTCTATCTTATTCCTATTATTATTTTGACTTTTTGACTAGCTAAATGTTCATTGTGAGCGATCTGTGGTGCTGAATTTCCCTTGGGATCAATAAATTACTTCTATTCTATGATGTAGATAGATCATGCCAGTTAGGGTACCTTGTGTATACTGTTCACTTTAACTCTTACTCATAGTATATATCAAGATAAAAAAATATTATTATATTTATTGTAACGTGTAATATAACCGAGGGCATACAGACCCTCATCTGCACCTTTGTTTACACTGTTATTTTTATATTCAGATCTAATTTTATTGCCTATGTCTTCTAGTTTCTACTATTACCCTGGCCATATCTGTACCTCCCCTCGCAAATTTCCCAAGGGGATCAATAAAGGAATATCTTATGTTATCTTATACAGTATATGGACTCCGTTCACAGAAACCTTTACATTGAGGAAGGCTTTAGGCATGTTTTTTTTATCCACTTTTTCTCCCATTTTCTATATTTTCTCCCATCCCAATTTCGTATCATCCAATTCAACCCTCCCCTGTCACGAACGCTGTTTCTTGCCTCCCACAAGCCGGCTGCAATGTGGACTAAGTCATACATAGCACAAGTCCCCTCCGGTACTTGAGGTAACAGCAGTCGCATCTTTTCACCTGCGCAGCTCGACCTCTCAGTGGCGAGGAGTAACGCGTGGGAGGCTCACGCTGCTCCCGACACTTCCTGATTCTACTGCGCAGGCGCACCAACCGACCTGTAGGAGTCGCTGTCCACAACGCCCGATCCCCACCCATCAGTTTCCCACCCCCTAATACGGCCAATGTGTATTAGTACGGACGACCAGCTGAACTGAAAGCAAATGTGGAGCGCTGGGCTCGAACAGGCAAGCTCAGCGTCTCCAGATTTCGTGCCGAGCGCCTTGCCCACTACGCCACGTAGCCGCCCCGGCTTTAGGCATGTTATTATTATCTTATAGTGTCAGTTTTGCTGATGTGAATGACGTGTGTTGAGTTCTCAGTGAGGACATCACCTCCTATTCCCTCTTCCTATATATTAACATCTTTGATAAAACTCTTACATCACTTCCTGTTCCCTCTTCCTATAATCAGAGCTGTATATATATATGCTGTATACGGCTCTGCTATATATTAACATCTTTGATACAACTCTTACATCCTTCCTGTGCCCTCTTCCTATATTAACATCTTTGATAAAACTCTTACATCACTTCCGGTTCCCTCTTCCTATATATTAACATCTTTGATAACACTCTTACATCACTTCCTGTTCCCTCTTCCTATATATTAACCTCTTTGATAAAACGCTTACATCACTTACTATTCCCTCTTCCTATATTAATTTCTTTGATAAAACTCTTACATTGCTTGCAAGTTTCCTGACTTTCATGGCGTGCATGGTCCTCTTGTCCATGCCTGATTCTTCATAATGTCCTTTCATATGGTTGGCTTGTTCTTTGTACTTGTTCTGGGGGGGGGGGGGGGGGGGGGCACACAGAATGTTGAATATTGACAAAGAGACTAGAATGACAATGGTCCCCAACGTATTGACTGCAGTAACTATTTTCTGACCACATGAGGGCAGCAAGGGAAAGGCTTGTCACATTAAATAGGGAGGTGTAGTCTGACGTTTGATTGATTGATTGATTGAAAACTTTATTAACAGATTGCAGAATGGGTACAGTACAGTACAGCTCAATACATACAATTGTTAAGGGGATGCAGACCAGAGAAAGACTTTCGTCTTGTTTACATCAGGGTCCCCCATTTTCAATTAATCATAACATATATGACACACACAACATACAGATAGACAGTACTGCTACATCTGTACATTTATGACATACCAGATTTGCAAATACATCACTACATACATAAATACGTCACTTTAGTTTCCCGCACGGTCCACCCGTATAGGGATTTATCATTGGGAAAATGTATTATCGGCTATTGTAATAATTCTGCCTCATGAAGATTGGCAAGCTTTCCATTTTTGCACAAAACATTATTGTCCATTTTTGGTTGAAATAAAATTATACGTAATTATTTTACGATTAATTGCGAATTGTTTCATGTTGAGCTATAGATTGTGGATGAATACACATAGAAAGGTACACCATGCCAATGTTCATGCTTTATTTGTTTTAAATGAGACGATTTAGAAATGTGTCCATTGGAAATACATTGCAATTTCAAGCGAGGTGGACTGGCCGGAAACAACAATGACGTAACCACTACACCTCCCTATTGCCTAATGGCGCAAACCTTTTCCAACTAAGAGATAGGTAACATAGGTGAAATATTGACATACCAAACAAGGTAGGTACATATTTCACCCACAAACATAATACTGTTCTGAAAGCACAATAATGCTGTAATTAAGAGATTCACTGAAAAAAATACATTATAATAACACAGGTGGTGGCAGAGGGTTGATTGAGTAGGACACCATGACTCAATGAGACCTTCTGATTGCATGGTTGATTGAGTAGGACACCATGACTCAATGACACCTTCTGATAGCAGGGTTGATTGAGTATGACACCATGACTCAATGAGACCTTCTGATAGCAGGGTTGATTGAATATGACACCATGACTCAATGAGACCTTCTGATAGCAGGGTTGATCAGCAGGACATCATGACTCAATGAGACCTTCTGATGGCAGGTGGTCATACGAAGTTTAGAAAATGTGAAAAATACTGTCTGAAAATAATTATCGCAGCTTTATATACCCATGAATTACAAGTGTATCAGTGCTTAGAGACTGAATATCAGGTGCCTAGGTGGCTTAGAAAGAAAAGGCACATTCCATGTACCGTCATCCCCTCACTACCCTGTGTTTTGTCTCTCTCTACTGTCAATTATCTTACTCCCCCAACACACCACAAACTGCCTCAGCCAGTCCTTCGTGCCAGTAGCCATCAGGCTCCACAACCTGGTGGACACAGACTGCTGCCAATTACTGGAGAACTAACAGCTGGTGAACTTGAGAACTGTTAGGACCGTCTGACTCTTAATAATAAACACTGTTAGGACTGACTCTTAATAATAAACATTGTTAGAACTATCTGACTCTTAATAATAAACACTGTTAGGACTGTCTGACTCTTAATAATAAACACTGTTAGGACTATCTGACTCTTAATAATAAACACTGTTAGGACTGTCTGACTCTTAATAATAAACACTGTTAGGACTATCTGGCTCTTAATAATAAACACTGTTAGGACTGTCTGACTCTTAATAATAAATACTGTTAGGACTATCTAACAGTGTAGGACTACTACTACTGTTATCACTATTATCATTACTACTTCCACTTTGTTCTATGTTCTATTATTATTACTACCTATCCTACCTGTACCCCCTTCCCCATGCTGCTATGACGCTTGAATTCCCCAAAGGGGATTAATAAAGGAACACTTGACTTGACTTATCAAATAAAGTAGGAACCGTCATTAACAGTAATCCTTCTTTAGAAATTAAACATGATGACAGAGAATGGTGTGTGACAGTGCAGAGTGACGTAGAGCTGTGTCTGTCTGCTGAGTTGCTTACATCACTGGTGAACTGGGCCACCTTGGCTGCGTTTCTGAACTGTGGCGTCTCACAGAAGTTAATGCTGTGACCTTTGCTGTTCTCCAGGTCTTTTTTGTATTCCACCTGGAAGAGGAAAGGCAGAATAAATTAATACATAAATACAACGGCCTGCTGTTTGATTACAAAAACCAATATGTCTGCATTTCAATACTATGATATATAGGTGGAGATAATTCTTTCAACCAGATCTTAGCTTGTTACAGTACCTCCAACTTAAAACCTCCTCTGTCTTTCATGTTTATTTTCTGTTGTTTTTTTACAGTGAGGACTGAATAAGGTGCTCCATCATGGCCCAACAACCAAGACAAACCTGAATGTGAAATGGAAAGGACCGTGAACCTCTGGGCTTAACCTTGACCAGGGCCATGAACCTCTGGGCTTAACCTTGACCAGGACCATGAACCTCTGGGCTTAACCTTGACCAGGGCCGTGAACCTCTGGGCTTAACCTTGACCAGGGCCATGAACCTCTGGGCTTAACCTTGACCAGGGCCATGAACCTCTGGGCTTAACCTTGACCAGGGCCATGAACCTCTGGGCTTAACCTTGACCAGGGCCGTGAACCTCTGGGCTTAACCTTGACCAGGGCCATGAACCTCTGGGCTTAACCTTGACCAGGGCCGTGAACCTCTGGGCTTAACCTTGACCAGGACCATGAACCTCTGGGCTTAACCTTGACCAGGGCCGTGAACCTCTGGGCTTAACCTTGACCAGGGCCATGAACCTCTGGGCTTAACCTTGACCAGGGCCATGAACCTCTGGGCTTAACCTTGACCAGGGCCATGAACCTCTGGGCTTAACCTTGACCAGGGCCGTGCGCACATATTTTAGAGGCCACATGCCAAGACAAAAAAAGTCTATGATTTCAGCTGTTTATTTTGATACTGATTTCAAGTCTATGATTTCAGATGTTTATTCTGATACTGATTTCAAGTCTATGATTTCAGATGTTTAGTTTGATACTGATTTCAAGTCTATGATTTCAGCTGTTTATTCTGATACTGATTTCAAGTCTATGATTCCAGATGTTTAGTTTGATACTGATTTCAAGTCTATGATTTCAGCTGTTTATTCTGATACTGATTTCAAGTCTATGATTTCAGATGTTTATTCTAATACTGATTTAAGTCTATGATTTCAGCTGTTTATTCTGATACTGATTTCAAGTCTATGACTTCAGCTGTTTATTCTGATACTGATTTCAAGTCTATGACTTCAGCTGTTTATTCTGATACTGATTTCAAGTCTATGACTTCAGCTGTTTATTCTGATACTGATTTCAAGTCTATGACTTCAGCTGTTTATTCTGATACTGATTTCATCATCTATGATTCCAGATGTTTATTCTGATACTGATTTCATCGTCTACCTTTCACGGACGTCTCGGCTGGTTTTGTCTTTTCTCACAGCCGGTTGAACGTCGTGATGGCATTCGTTACCTTTGACCAGTGAGGAACGCCATGACCCGACAGCAGGAGATCTGTCTGAATGATAGAAAAGTCCAGAATAGACTTGTCTGAATGATAGAAAGGAGAAACGGTCCAGAATAGACTTGTCTGAATGATAGAAAGGAGAAACGGTCCAGAATAGACTTGTCTGAATGATAGAAAGGAGAAACAGTCCAGAATAGACTTGTCTGAATGATAGAAAGGAGAAACGGTCCAGAATAGACTTATCTGAATGATATAAAGGAGAGCAGTCCAGAATAGACTTGTCTGAATGATAGAAAGGAGAAACGGTCCAGAATAGACTTGTCTGAATGATAGAAAGGAGAAACGGTCCAGAATAGACGCAGAACGCTACTGTGTCGTTGTCAAAAAGACGCTAGCATTATCAGATGTTCCCTGTCCTTGGAGGGAGAGCACTAAAGCCTCACAGAGACACGCGGCAAAGACACAAGGAATGCAGGCCGGTCCAGACAGACAGAGAGACAGACAGACAGACAGAGTGCACAATAATTATTTTCACTCAAACACACATACAGTACGTGGTCACATGTGCACACACACAGACACACATACACATACACACACACAGACACGCATGCACGCACGCACACACACACACACACACACACACACACACACACACACACACACACACACACACACACACACACACACACACACACACACACACACACACACACACACACACACACACACACACACACACACACACACACACACACACACACACACACACACACACACATACACATACACATACACATACACACACACACACACACACACAGACATTGACCAGCAACAGTGTCAGTTTTGAGAATGACTGATGAATTGCTACTGTACTCTACTGGTCGCAGAGAGGGCTCAGTGTAGATTTATGGCAACGACAATAGTCGTAAATCTTATGACGTGAATGAGCAACAATGTACCTACATGGTTGTGGATACAGTGGAGTCCAGCGTCCCTCAAGAGGTCATTATTGTGAATAATAGGAATACTATTTAGTATTAGTATTTTTATTTACCCCATTGAATTAATCATTCAAAACCATGATGCTAAGAAGTAATAACTTGTGAGATGTATTTATGCATACACTCAATGTATACCGACCTACTGCTTTCACTGTCTACAACTGTCATACACTGAAATCATAATAATCATAATAATCATAACTACCTACCTCATACTGTAGTCTACCCATATAACTGTATGATAGCATGTACAATAGTGCTGTATATACCATATATATACATTTATATTTACTGCATAATATATATATATATCCATATCTGTTTGAATATACCTGCATATAATCCATACTCTGTATGATAGCAGTAGGATGCTGTATATACCATATATATATATATTTATTCTTACCGCATATATATATATATATATATATATATATCCACATCTGTCTGTACATACCTGCATATACTCCTTTTTACATATCTGTAGATACTATATCTATATCTGTATATCACTTACCTACTCTTACTAGTTACACTGCTGACCAGTATGACTTACAGTACTAGTTACTACCATAGTGTCTTTATACCTGTATCACTGTACATATTAATACTACAACTCTGTACATACATCTGATTAGCACTATTACTCAGTAGTACTGACTTATATATTTTATACCCAGTTTAATCACCTGTACATGTATATTACTAATGCACTTTACTGTTACTGTTATTTTTGTTGTACTGTACTTGTGCTGTATGATGACAATACATTTTTATCGAATCAAATCGAAGCTAATGAAAAGTCTGGCTCCAGGAAATCCCCATTCTTACCTGTACTTCCTGCCTGGAAGTGAGCTTCAACCTGAGCACTAGGTCGTATCTATTATCTTTATACCGGTATCTAGAGGCAAACTGTAGACCAAGGAGCACTGGAAATGTGGGAGTCATCCCTATGTTCCCTCAGCCCTATGTTCCCTCAGTCCTACTGTATGTTCCCAAAGCCCTATGTTCCATCAGCCCTATGTTCCCACAGCCTTATGTTCCATCAGCCCTATGTTCCCACAGCCCTATGTTCCCTCAGCCCTATGTTCCCACAGCCCTATGTTCCATCAGCCCTATGTTCCCTCAGCCCTATGTTCCATCAGCCCTATGTTCCCACAGCCTTATGTTCCATCAGCCCTATGTTCCCTCAGCCCTATGTTCACACAGCCCTATGTTCCCACAGCCCTATGTTCCATCAGCCCTATGTTCCCTCAGCCTTATGTTCCCACATACCTATGTTCCCACAGCCCTATGTTCCCTCAGCCCTATGTTCGCTCAGCCCTATGTTCCCTCAGTCCTACTGTATGTTCCCAAAGCCCTATGTTCCATCAGCCCTATGTTCCCACAGCCTTATGTTCCATCAGCCCTATGTTCCCACAGCCCTATGTTCCCTCAGCCCTATGTTCCCACAGCCCTATGTTCCCACAGCCCTATGTTCCATCAGCCCTATGTTCCCTCAGCCCTATGTTCCATCAGCCCTATGTTCCCACAGCCTTATGTTCCATCAGCCCTATGTTACCTCAGCCCTATGTTCCCTCAGCCCTATGTTCCCACAGCCCTATGTTCCCACAGCCCTATGTTCCATCAGCCCTATGTTCCCTCAGCCTTATGGTCCCACATACCTATGTTCCCACAGCCCTATGTTCCCTCAGCCCTATGTTCGCTCAGCCCTATGTTCCCTCAGTCCTACTGTATGTTCCCACAGCCCTATGTTCCCTCAGCCCTATGTTCCCTCAGCCCTATGTTCCCTCAGCCATATGTTCCCTCAGCCATATGTTCCTAGAGCCCTATATTCCCACAGCCTGTTCCCTCAGCCCTATGTTCCCTCAGCCCTATGTTCCCTCAGCCCTATGTTCCCTCAGCCATATGTTCCTAGAGCCCTATATTCCCACAGCCTGTTCCCTCAGCCCTATATTCCCACAGCCTGTTCCCTCAGCCCTATGTTCCCTCAGCCCTATGTTCCCTCAGCCCTATGTTTCCACAGCCCTATGTTCCCTCAGCCCTATGTTCCCTCAGTCCTATGTTCCCTCAGCCCTATGTTCCCTCAGTCCTATGTTCCCTCATCAACTCTTATACCCTTGGGGTTGAAATCCTGACCCTCCCCTGTCTCTGTGAATTCCGACCCTGACTGTCTCACCTCGCTGCTAAGCTTGCTGGTTTTGCGGGCGTTCATCAGTGCCAGGTTGTCCTCTGAGGTCAGGCTTTGGAAGTGTGATGCACTCTTCGTCTTCGTCAAATCCTTCCTGTACTTCAGCTGGAGGAGAGAGAGAGAGAGAGAGGGGGAGAGAGAGAGAGAGAGAGAGAGAGAGAGAGAGAGAGAGAGAGAGAGAGAGAGAGAGAGAGAGAGAGACAGACAGGGAGAGAGACAGACAGGGAGAGAGACAGGAAAGAGAGCAAGAGATTTAAAAGGAACAGGAGGACAACATGCCTGTGTCACAGCTCAGGGCTGCATGGCTATGGGATGATGAACAGACAGAGATACATGTTTACAGAGCATGCACACACACACACAGAAGGTCTAAGTCAGTCCGAGTGGAGAGTTTGTGAGGTGACCACACAGGATTCCCAGGAGTGTCAGAATTCTTTGTCTCCGCGACGTTGAGTGAGGCGATGACAGGACCGTGGTGATGGATGAAGATGACACTTTGACACCAACACACTGTAAAACATGTCCAATGAGAGGAGTGAAGAGATTACTGTATTTATAACAGCGCTTCTCCACAAGTAGAACACAGAGGTCCTGACGGTGTAAACAAGGGTAACCGGCCCGCCACCAACAATGTGTAGCACCCAGTCTTTTTCTTCTTTTTTTTTGCCTTTCAATAATTTTCTCCCATCCCAATTTAGTCGTTATGCCAATTCCCTTCCTGGTCGTTGCGCGCATTGCCCCACTGTCGGTCTGGCGAGGGTCTAGAACTCTAGACTATCACATGATGCCCCACTGTCGGTCTAGGGAGGGTCTAGACTATCACATGCTGCCCTACTGTCAGTCTGGGGAGGGTCATACCCCACCGGCTTCCCACCCGCGAACACATTGTGTTCGTAGGGACGACCGACCAAGCCGGAGGTACCCCTGACAGCTGGATTCTAACCAAGAGTCTCTGCGGTGGTAGGCGAGTGCTTAGACCTCTACGCTACCCAGCCGCTCCAGCACCTAGTCTTGTGTGAAGCACGGGCTCAGCGGTTGGTACACCGGCACTGGCTGAGAGGCTCGGGAGAGAGCCAATTAAAAAGAAGGATGATTAGGTGGCCTTGATGTCAGAGACCTGATTGTGAATCTGGCCAGGAACGTGGAGGAACCCCTACTCTTCGTGACAGACGCCCCCGGGTTCTCGTAGTGTACACAAGTCACAGCATGTAGAACAAGAAGAACAAGGAGTTGTCGGAAAGTGTCTTTCGTTGCCGTTGACCGTAGGCTAATGGTCCGTATCCACTTCCAGTCATTGTGTAAGCTAGCTAGCGTGCCGCAGGTCTCTCTCTCACTGTACCACATGCACAGAGATGAGAAGGTACCTATCTTCTTGACTGACTCTGTACTGAACACAGAGATGAGATGGGAACCTATCTTCTTGTCTGACTCTGTACTGAACACAGAGGTGAGAAGGTACCTATCTTATTGCCTGACTCTGGGGGAAGACGGCACATAAGCGTATTTCCCAAAAAGCCAGCGTGTTCCTTTAAATACGAAGCCTAGTCAGGTGGCCACTCACGTGACCTGCGTTATTGAACATCTTGCCATGTTTATCCTTTCAGTTACAATTGGTTCCGTTCCCATCTTCATCTGGAAGATGGTTGCATGTCCAGTTTGTGCTAAATTGCAACAAACAATTTAGTCTTCCCATTCCATTCATCCCGCGATGTCTTTTAGGGGGAAACCATTCGGTTTCCAGGGTGTCTCCTCTATCCGTCCTCTGGTTTCAAAAGAATAATTAAAAACCCATATCAACCCATATTAAGAATAGACTTGGGAGAAGCGTCGTTAAGGAGCAGTGTTTTGGGTGATCATAGGGTTATGGTTATAGTTATAGCTATGGTTATGATTATGGTTATGGTTATGGTTATGGTTAGAGTTAAGGCTCTGACATCGGGCGTACTGTGAGCGGACCGGACTCTGCGCGGCATGTCCGTAGTCGTTTGAGGTTAAGCGTACCACCGGCCGCGTACCAATTTCCAAAATGTTTCGTGCCAGTTTACTACATTTCCCACAATCCTTGCGTGCTATTTACACTTTCTGTCACGGCGTCGTCCACCGGTGTCAAAATAAAGAGTCTAGGTTACCTCCGTTTCCAAGATTTAGAAATGAGAAAAGCCATTCAAACTTCTCAAGTTTCTTCAGATGATGAAAAAAAGACATGGTACAAATGTATATGAATTGGAATGTATAACGATTAGCGATAGTAAAACAGAATTTTGCGTCATCTACCTGCCAAAGTTTTACCGGACCAATCCTACCCATAAAACCATGATCCTGCCCCTCTCTCTTGGCACGGATTGAGTGTTCAGAGTAAAATGCAGATCGGTGTCACATTTAATGCAGGTCGATGTCAACCAACAGCAGCCTTTTGTGTGACACCAAGTGAGCAACGCGGAAGTCCACACAGTTAGAAAATTGGAGCTTCGTGCTTTGAGTCCGCTTTGAGTCCGCTTTGAGTCCGCTTTGAGTCTGCTTTGAGTCTGCTTTGAGTTCGCTTTGAGTATGCTTTGAGTTCGCTTTGAGTCCGCTTTGAGTCCGCTTTGAGTCTGCTTTGAGTTCGCTTTGAGTATGCTTTGAGTACGCTTTGAGTACGCTTTGAGTACGTTTTGAGTACGATTTGAGTCCTCTTTGAGTTACGCTTTGAGTCCGATTTGAGAATGCTTTGAGTCCGCTTTGAGTCCGCTTTGAGTGCGCTTTGAGTATGCTTTGAGTACGCTTTAAGGACACGCGGACCTCTGCAGAGTCCGTTCCTCGTACGTTCTGCCCGACTATGTGGGGGCCTTTAGGGTTGGGGTTGGGGGGTTACTCACGTTGCTGGCATGGTCCTGGGCCGCCTTGGCCTGCAGGTAGCCTGGGGTGATCATGGCAGGGAAGCTGCCTTTCCCTCTCTGCTGCTCATACTGCTCCGTGTAGGCAATCTGCAACACAGTGTTCATCTCATCAACCAACTGTAATCAGCATAACACAAGGACACACACATGTCCTCTGATGACATCACAGGAGGAGATATTACTCAATAACTGTCAAACTAAATGAATGTGTGCAAAACTGTTTAGAGCCTTGGGATATATGTGTGATTACAGTACAAAATAAATTGATTGACAAAATAATTGACAAAGTGCCCCTTTAATGTTACAAGAGGGACCAATAGATCATTTTGTAATTGCTTCTAGTCTATTTCTTGTTTCCTGTTTTTATTTTATTTTAATTAGCTTGTATTGTGCTGATTACTTGTTTTTATCTTTGTGTTATTCTATACATTACGTTCACTCAACGTCACTGTAAATGAGGGAAACGTCAGTGTCCCTCGAGATAAAATAAATGTTAAATGAATGAATGAAAAAATAAATACAAACAAGTCAGAGCATTTTTACCCCATTAACAGATTGATAATAGGTTCAGCCAGACCTCTCTCTGGTGCTGGTACAGTGCTGACATAGTGTGAAGAAAGGTATGGCTATCCTATGTGAGACTAACAAGTGGTGAGGGAACTTTGGAAAGGCAGCTACTGTATAGAAGCAGGACGTTGGACTCACCTGGCTGAAGTTCTCTGCATTCCCCTTGGCGTGAGCTGCCTCTGCTGCTCCGGCCTCCGAGCAGACCTTACCCCTCATCTCCTGCTGGTACACGTGACGATACTTCACCTGGGAAACGGTAGGGGAATACATTTACTCAAGTACAAGTACTGTTACTTCACCTGGGACACGGTAGGGGAATACATTTACTCAAGTACAAGTGTTGACAGAATCCGGCTATAGGGCGACAATAATGTGGTCAAGAGGCATGGTTTCTATCTTTAGCCTATAACTGGCGTGGTTTATTTATTCACATGGCATGAGCAGCAGTTCTAGAGTTCTCCTCTCACTGAGAAGCTGGGGGGGACAGAGGAAGAGTGGGAGGAGACATCTCTATTTATACTCGCCACCTGGTGGTGTTCCTGAGTGGCTCCGCCTAGAGCGCCCTCTAGTGGAAACAGTTATATATGCAGTTAGACAGTTACTAACAATCCTACACAGAACCTCTGACTTCAACACTCCCACTTAGGGTTTGTATTAGCATACTGGATAACTTCCCCGAAAAACATTTTACAAAGGAAATAATATAATCCAAAACATCAACAGAGTATGGCAGTCAATATTTACACATTAAACATGACCCTTGCAAATCCCTTCAATTTTTATTTGGAACAGGTTTCCCCATAGTGTCTGCTACCCTGTCGTCCGTTGGACAGTAAACCAGTGTCAATCTTTCTTCTCTGATGACAGATCTGATGAGATGATATTTTCTATATTGACATGTTTACATTTATGTCGACACACTGGGTTCCTAGCAATCACAATGGTTCCCTGGTTGCCCTCATAAACAACAGCCTTCATATATACACAGTGTCCATCATTTTTAAATGATGTTGACAAAACGCCCCTCATCTTCAAAAACCACCATATTTGGTATAGAGGATACATTCCAATTACCTATTACATATTAAGCAATATACTCATAATCTTATCTCCATCACTTCGAGCAGTTATTCTGGATAATACACTCCTGTATGGTCATAGCTAGAGCCATATATTCGGCTTCACAAGTTGATAGTGCCACTGTGGGCTGCTTCTTTGTTTTCCACGAAACCAGTGAGCTGTCTGTGTTCAAACTCACACAATATCCTGTGCTACTCCTTCTACATGTGGTGTCAGCTGCCCAGTCTGCATCACTGTGGGCTTTAAGTCCTAGACCCTCGCTGCTCTTTCTGAAACACAGTTGTTTATCTGCTGTACCTTTAAGATAACAAAAGACATGTTTGGCAGTAATCCAATGCTCCTCTGTGGGGTCAGCAAAATGCTGTGACAGTCTACTCACTACAAACCATCGGTCAGGGCGGGTACACATTGTTAAATAAATGAGGCTTCCCACAGCTTCTCTGTACATTTTTACATCTGTCAGTTTCTGAGCATCCTCCTGATAGTCTAGTTTTTGATCACATGGTGTTTCCCTTGATCTACATTCTTACATGTCTAAACGTTTCAGGGTCTTTCCCACATAGTTGAATCATTGAGAACATGGTAAGTCATCCACCTCTGTACTTAAACATGGAATTAAACATAGGATCCATTACAGTATTTAGACATGGACACCTCTGTACTTTAACATGGAATTAAACATAGGATCCATTTCAGTATTTAGACATGGACTCTAATCAGGTATTTAAACCTGGATTCTACTCCTCCCGTATTTAAACCTAGAGTATCATCCTCCTGCATTTAAGCAGTGTAGCCACCCTCCTTCAGTATTTAATCATTGAGTACCCTCCTTCAGCATTTAAGCAATTAGTCACCCTCCTTCAGTATTTAAACATGGAGTACCCTCCTTCAGCATTTAAGCAGTTAGTCACCCTCCTTCAGTATTTAAACATGGAGTACCCTCCTTCAGCATTTAAGCAATTTTGCTAAGAACCATACTTTGTATTTGTCGTGGCCTTCAATACCCTCCTGGATTGAACGCACCCATTTCCCTCCCACTGTCTGTCTGCCTTCTGGTAACTTGGTTGAATACACCCATTTCCCTCCCACTGTCTGTCTGCCCTCTGGTAACTTGGTCGGAGCAAAGGTGTGGTGGTCCTCTAGGGACCTCATCTCCTCATCCCTTGCTCTCCCCCATTTACTTGATTCGGGGGACAATGTGACCTCTTTAAAGGTCGGGGTTACCCCACTGACTACCCTGTAGCAGTAATCAACGGGGGTAGGTGTACTGTCAACCTCGTCACTCCCTTTCCGGGCATAGTCTGTCAGATACTTTGGGGGTTTGTGTTTCTTTGAGGGATACCTCCCACTGCTTGGGGCACTTGACGTCACCCTCGGATGCTCCTCGTCATCGCCCTCTGGGGGTGGCTGACTGTCTGCCTGCACGACCATACTAAGTACACTGGGCTGATGTGTCTCTGTTTCTACACACCTTACCCTGGAGTCCAGCTCTGGCTCCTCTGTCTGTGTCTCGCTCTCGCATGTTGCCTTTGTGACAAACTTGACTAGCATGTGTTTCTGCACTCTCCCTTTACCGGGATGATAAACTAAGAAAGCGGGGCTTCCCTTGTCGTGTCCTACAAAAAGTCCTTTTACACATATGGACTCTGGCTTTCCCCTGTCCTGCCAAATCGGTCCATTCTTGCGAGATTACACTTCTTTCCCGTCAGTGCGGTATACGGGGTGGTGCCCGAGTGTTTATTAAAGCACCTGTTTCTGGTGTAAGCGGCTTCTTGCACCGCATAATGCCATAGGCTCTTAGGTAAGTTACTATCTACTAGCTTACACCTAGCCATTTCGAAAAGGGTGCGCCATTCCCTCTCTGCCACTCCGTTCTGGTGTGGGGGATATGGACGTGACGTCTCGTGTCTTATCTTGTACCTTCTCAACAGTGATTGGAACTCTCCGTTTGTGAACTCAGTTTCGTTGTCGGACCTCAAGCATCCTACGTTACCATAAGGGGCTACGTCTGCCAGGAATTTCTCCGTGGCCTGGAGTGTGTCACTCTTTGCTTTGAGAAAGTAAACAAACACTGCCCCTGTGCACACATCTGTACGTATCTAAAGCCTCCTATGGAAACGTTGCTTACTGGGCCGCCTAGGTCCGTGTCAACTAATGCAAGTGGTACCCTTACTTTTTCTGTGGGATTTCTGTTTCTCAGTTGAGTAAACTTCCCCGTTTTGCACACTGCACAATTTTTGTCAGTTCTACGCTTTTCACCTTCAATGTGCATGCCTTCTGTCACTGCTTGCAGTTTCAGTAAATCCTCGTAATTACAATGACCCATAATCTCGTGCCATGTCTGAATATCGTGACTGGCCGTCACGCTACACATATCATTATTATCATTCGTTGTCATTACACTCCGTTTGCAGATAATATATTCTCTGGTACATCTTTATGTCAAACGTGTACCGTCAGGTTCTACAAGAAAATGTTTACCTTTATCGAAGAATACCTTGGCACCGCTTGCAGTAGCAGCTATTACAGAGAATAGTCCTTGTGGGAACGATGGTACGTAGAGAGCGTTCTTTAACGTCACCGTACGCCGGCGCCCCCTACTGTCCGTGAGGCATACCTGTGCGTCTCCTCTCTCTTGCGCCAACCCGTAGGTGCGTCTCCCGTCTGCCAGCTCCATGCTGTGCCTCTCCGGGTGGAAAGTGTCGTCAAAGTTCTTGAACCGACTCCTGTCGTTGATGACATGGGACGACGCACCTGTGTCCACGATCAGTCCCCTCCTCTGGGCCCGCTGCAGCTGGGCCGGTCCGGCGATGCACGCCGTCAGCGCCTCGAAAGCGCAGTCTTCTTGTCCCGTTATTCTCCGGGCGTCGTCTCGATCCGTCTCACGTCGACCGTCGCCGCCATCGTGTCCGCTGCCGTCATCCTATCCACAGCCGTCATCTTGTCCGTAGTCGCCATCTTGTCCGTGGCCGCCGTCTCATCCATGGCCGCCGTCTCGTCCATGGCCGCCGTCTCGTCCATGGCGTCATCTTGTCCATGCGCGTATCGCGCGCTCTGGTCGTGTTTCTTCATGCACGCTCCGTCTGTGTGCCCCGTGGATTTGCAGAAGCTACACCAGTCTTTGTGCAGTCGCTTCTCCGATGGCCTTTCTCTCCGCATCGCCAACACGCCAGTTCCGCCGTGGTCCTGGTCCTCTCCCTTGGCGTCGCTCTGGCCTTTAGCACCCTCTCTCCCGCCTCCGTGGCGGCTGGGTGGGTATCTTCTGAGGCCTCGAAGTTTCTTAACTTGGCCTTGAACTGTCCCAGCGTCATGTCCGTTGAACCGTGTGTTACCAGGAGTGTGAACGGTTTGTACAGCTCCGGTAGTCATCTCATCATCATCGCCATCATTAGCCCATCGCTTGGTGCTTCTCCTGCACTCCTCAATGGCGTTGTGATCTGCTCCGCTCTGTTGACGTATTCGGTCACAGTCTCGGTGTGCCCCTTCCTCAGGGCCGTTAGTGCTATGTCTTCCTCGCCCGATGTAATGCTCTCTCAACACCTCCAGGCTTTCTCGGCCTTTGTCTTTAGTGTCGCAGAATATCAGCCCCAAGCTGGTGTCGTCAAGCAGTGGCGCTAACTCACAGTACGCGTCTGCGTTACGCTGGTCGTCCAGGGCTTGCTCTTCCGCCGTCAGGTCTCCCGTGGGGGCTGCCAGGATCGTCTCCTTCAGTCTCGCACCGTGCATGCAGCATAGCATGCACTCTTCCCAGAGCTCGTAGTCCTCTGCTTTTCCATTGAATGAGGGCCATTTGCCCCTTCCCTTGTTTTCCATCCTCTTCGTTGATGATAGGCGTAGATTTAGCTCTTGTTGGCCTAGCGTCTAGCCACGCGGTGCTCCCGGCGCTAACCTAGCCTATACTTTAGCTAAGCTTGCTACCCTTATTATTTCGCCCCGGTGTTATCTGGGCCCATAACCTGTTGACAGAATCCGGCTATAGGGCGACAATAATGTGGTCAAGAGGCATGGTTTCTATCTTTAGCCTTTAACTGGTGTGGTTTATTTATTCACATGGCATGAGCAGCAGTTCTAGAGTTCTCCTCTCACTGAGAGGCTGGGGGAGAAAGACGAAGAGTGGGAGGAGACATCTCTATTTATACTCGCCACCTGGTGGTGTTCCTGAGTGGCTCCGCCTAGAGCACCCTCTAGTGGAAACAGTTATATATGCAGTTAGACAGTTACTAACAATCCTACACAGAACCTCTGACTTCAACAACAAGTACTGTTACTTCACCTGGGAAACGGTAGGGGAATACATTCATCAGGACTATGTATCAGGACTGTATGTATCAGGACTGTATTTAATCAGGACTCTATGTATCAGGACTGTATACTGTATCATGACTGTATGTATCAGAACTCTATGTATCAGGACTGTATACTGTATCATGACTGTATGTATCAGAACTCTATGTATCAGGACTGTATGTATCAGAACTCTATGTATCAGGACTGTATACTGTATCATGACTGTATGTATCAGAACTCTATGTATCAGGACTGTATGTATCAGAACTCTATGTATCAGGACTGTATACTGTATCAGGACTGTATTATGTATCAGGACTGTATGTATCAGAACTCTATGTATCAGGACTGTATGTATCATGACTGTATATCATGACTATGTACTGTATCAGGACTGTATGTATCATGACTGTATGTTATGTAACATGACTGTATGTACTGTATCAGGACTGTATGTACTGTATCATGACTGTATGTATCATGACGTGTGTGTGTGTGTGTGTGTGTGTGTGTGTGTGTGTGTGTGTGTGTGTGTGTGTGTGTGTGTGTGTGTGTGTGTGTGTGTGTGTGTGTGTGTGTGTGTGTGTGTGTGTGTGTGTGTGTGTGTGTGTGTGTGTGTGTGTGTGTGTGTGTGTGTGTGTGTGTGTGTGTGTGTGTGTGTGTGTGTGTGTATCACTCACATCACTAGCCATCTCCGTGGCCTTCTTTGAGATTTTGTATCCAGGGGTGATATGAGCAGGGAAGCTTCCTTTCCCCCTCTGCTGCTCATACTGCTCAGTGTAGGCGACCTAGAACAAAACAATAACATAAGCTTCTCATACTTCTCAGTGTAGACGACCTAGAACAAAACAATAACATAAGCTTCTCATACTTCTCAGTGTAGGCGACCTAGAACAAAACAATAACATAAGCTTCTCATACTTCTCAGTGTAGACGACCTAGAACAAAACAATAACATAAGCTTCTCATACTTCTCAGTGTAGGCGAACTAGAACAAAACAATAACATAAGCTTCTCATATTGCTCAGTGTAGGCGAACTAGAACAAAACAATAACATAAGCTTCTCATACTTCTCAGTGTAGGCGAACTAGAACAAAACAATAACATAAGCTTCTCATATTGCTCAGTGTAGGTGAACTAGAACAAAACAATAACATAAGCTTCTCATACTTCTCAGTGTAGGCGAACTAGAACAAAACAATAACATAAGCTTCTCATATTGCTCAGTGTAGGCGAACTAGAACAAAACAATAACATAAGCTGCTCATAAGGTAACAATTATTTAAAGTCTAAATATAGTCTATGGATATTCATATTCATTCATAAAGTAGCATTACTGCAGTAACATAATATCTAAGCTCATAATGCCGCATATCAATAACCAAACACAATAATCTGAGCAGTTTCTAATTTGCTTCATAAAGGAAAATTGCATAACGAAGCTTCTAAGAGCTGATACACTATTACACATTATACACAATTTTAGCTTTAAGTAAAATATTACCGGATTTAATACATTTTTTATAATAAGTACAATGTAAATCAGTTTTGGAATATTTCAAACTGAAGATGACATAAATATAGGCAATAAAATGTGATCTGAATATAAAAATATGAGAGAAGTATATAGTATACAGTGTAAACTATATAATTTAACTGTAAATGTTTATCTTAAAATGTGATGGTGACAGACTCACGTCGCTGTTGATCTGTCCTTGACTCTTTGCCAGCATCATCTCTGGGGTGTCGGTCACCACAGTGTACTGGGAGACACGCTCCTCATGGCCCTTCTTATACTCCACCTGTATTACGTTATTACACATGTACTGTATGACACATGTACTGTATGACATGTATTGTATGACACATGTAGTGTATGACACATGTAGTGTATAGTATGCCACATGTACTCTATGACACATGTACTGTATGACACATGTAGTGTATGACACATGTAGTGTATGCCACATGTACTGTATGACACATGTACTGTATGACACATGTACTCTATGATACCTGTAATGTATGACATGTATATGACACATAGTGTATGACACATGTATTGTATGATACCTGTAATGTATGACATGTAGTGTATGACATGTACTGTATGACACATGTACTCTTTGATACCTGTAATGTATGACATGTATTGTATGTATGACACATATAGTGTATGACAAATGTATTGTATGATACCTGTAATGTATGACATGTAGTGTATGACATGTACTGTATGACACATGTACTGTATGCCACATGTATTGTATGACACATATAGTGTATGACACTTGTATTGTATGATACCTGTAATGTATGACATGTACTGTATGGCATGTACTGTATGACACATTGTGATTACATTGTGATTGTACTGTGATTACAAATGTAACAGTACTGTTTACTGTATATCTGTATGTATGTCATAAATGTCATGATTAGATTAGATGATTAGATTAGATTCTTATATCTGTATATCTGTATGTTGTGTATGTGTAAATGTCATTATGAATTGAAAATGGGGGACCCTGATGTAAACCACACACCGACGGCGGAGGCAACCATGCAAGGTGCCAACCTGCTCATCTGGAGCAATTAGGGGTTAAGTGTCTTGCTCAAGGACACATCAACACGCTGCCCAGAAGGAGCAGGAATCGAACCGGGAACCTCCGGATTGCCAGACGACTGCTCTACCTCCCGAGCCACAGTGCCCCTGTATAGTGTATGTATAGTGTATGACACATGTACTGTATGACACATGTACTGTATGACATGTACTGTATGACATGTACTGTATGACATGTATTGTATGACACATGTACTGTTGCTCAGTCTCTCTGTTCTCTTACGTTACTGGCCAAGGTGCCGGCATTCTTGGCAACCTGGTATCCTGGTGTGATCAAGGCTGGGAAGCTTCCTTTACCTTTGGACTGCTCGTACTGCTCTGTGTACTTCACCTGTTGACAGAGGAGCCAGGACACAAACCGTCATCGATGCCAAACAAATTAATAAATTAATAAATAATTAATTAAATGACCATAGGCTACTGTACAGTGTAAATGAAGTGTAAATGAAGTGTAAATGAAGTGTGTATACAGGAGACACTCACGTCGCTGATGGTGTTCTGGTTCTGGGACACGCGCACCATCTCCTGATTGGTCACCATGCCAGAGTACCAGCTCTGCTGCTGGGAGAACTCAGACTGAGACTGGTAGGACTGTCCAAAACACAGACAAGATGTAATCCATTACTTCCCTGAACCAGTGCTACTGGAATATACTTTCAAAATGTAACATATTACTGTAGTCCTGCAACATGTAATCAGTTACTTCCCAGCCCTGACAATATAGTGGCCAGCTTCCTGTCCTCCAGCCGGTCGCATGTTGAAGACATCCATGAAACCTCAAGAGTTGTACTTTTTGTACAATAACCAATAACGTATTTTGGTTTCCACACTTTTTGATTTAAGTGTCGATATTACAGAACGTTTGTATTTAATCAATATTTTAAGTTAGACTTTTTGAATCGGAAAATAGCAATTATTTTTATATGATTTATTTTGCCAATATTGTACACATTATTGACAACCAAGACTGAAAAGTGCTATAGCAGGTAACATTCACCTAGTTTCAACTTCAACTGATTTATAAAGGAAATTGCAAGTAATCTGAAGAAAATGCAATAGTGTCAATATTTTCAGCTGTGACTGTACAACAGTCATTCATTAAAAAACACCTGTCCGTGAAGAGTTCCTGTAAATTCAGACATAACCTTTAATTCAAAGCAGCCAAAAAGAAGAGGTGGGCAGTGCTACACACAGCAGCCCCTCTCACTTAAAAAAATAGTAAATTAAGTATTTATAATCAACAGGAAAAGTTTACATATATTATTTCAAAATATTAAATTTTATCATCCCAGAATCGACGCTCAGCCCAACGATCAGCCCAAACATGACGCTTCTACTCAGCTGGCAGTGATTAGCCTAGCTAGCCCCGAGCTAGCTGCGGCCTGCTGGTACATGGTGGAAGACAAGGCTTGAGGAAGAGAACGGGGTAAGTTTGAATAAAAATGTTAACGCACACATTATTTATGTCATAATTTAATGTGTAATAGAAAAAAGAATCTTGCCCAGAAGATTAGCTAAATGCCATACACTCAAATTTTTCTAGTCCTGTGTGAGTAAAGTACAGTAAAATGCATTTGTTTGTTTCAAGTTGAAGTTCAACAAGTTGAAGTTCAACTACATGAAGAATAATAACAACAATAATGATGATAATCATACACATATTTTATATCATTGGAAAGCCCTAGTTGTTAGCTTAAAAATGGTACCAAATATGAGGTACTTTGAAATACCCATGCACTAACAAATAATCCATCACAAATCCATGAAGTTCAAGTTCAGGAAGGTTCAGATTTGGGATGAATAGGTTTAAAAAGGTTAAGAGACTGTAAACTGTTTGTTTTGGACTTTCGCAGATACAAAATGTAAATATGACTTATACAATAAGTAAATATATTACTTATGGCTATAACATAACTGTATTTTTATATATATAAAATACGGTCTCATCAGAAAAAAAAATATATTATATATTTTTTTTTCTGATGAGACCGTGTTGACATAGTACAACTCAGTGACATAGTACATCTCAGTGACACAGTACATCTCAGTGATGACATTACTTTAAAGTTTAGAGTACCTAAATTAAGCCCTCCTTCCAAGGTTCTTCTATGACGAGGGTTTGTTCACCGGGTGCACATCTATCTCACTCTCGTGTGGAGGAGCGATTAGCAAAACTATAAAGGCTTGTATCCCCCACCCAACCACCACAGAAGAAGAACGTACGCGGAAGTCTAATTCGGCCTTATGTCCGGCCCTGGCGAGAGGGTGTGGTTCATTTAGGCACTCTGCGGTACGTCAACTCCATGATGTGTCAAATACGTTACCTTTCCACTGAGATCCTGTTTAAATATGAATATATTGGATTAAACCAATAACATACGGTCAGAGTTCATGAGGAAATAAGGCAGAGAGGGATGGATTTCAGTTAAAAGGGGAATTTCGCCTCCGGAATTCTGTGGATAGAAAAGGGTTTTAGGCGTTTTCCCTTTTGGCAGGTCGGGGGGGGGGGGGCGAGCGTGGCCAGTCACTTTGCCTACGAGGGGGCGGGACCTCACCTGGCTGGCCATATGATTGGCTAGGCGAGCCTTCTCCAACTCCATGGACCGCATGTCACAGTGGAAGGTGGACATAAAGCGGTCGCCATCCTCGCGATACTTCAGCTACAGGTGCAGACAGATGGTGAGTGTTAAGCCAAGGCCAGCGCATACAGCACATACAGCACGTACAGCGCGTAAGCAAGCACATACATACATACATACATGCACATGTACACACACAAAATACATCCATTTTGATACACAGCCAATGTAATCTTGAACATTTTCATGTAAAAGGTATATATTTTGATACTCAATATCATTATATCATCAATTGATATAACAATGATTTATACTTAAAGGGGAACTATCTTATAAATGGCCTTTTCCAGTGTTTAGCATTATTTTCTAGCTATGTGGACTTATATTAATAGGATCTATGTCTCTAATTCTCAATTTGGCGCATTCTTCCAATTCTCATCTCACAATATTGTCCCTCACTCAAGTGAGTCATCTGAAATTTAGCGTATCTGTGACGTCAGAGGTTTCTCATCTGCATAATAACGCCCGCCCCATCTATGCTTGTAGCCAACTGCCAGCCACCTGTATTACTCATTAAGAGAGACCGCTTGGCCCCTGCACGTCAATGTCTCTGTAACCCTGTAGTTAACATGAATGAATAGAAGACTAACTCAGTAGTTAACATGAATGAATAGAAGACTAACTCAGTAGTTAACATGAATGAATAAAAGACTGACTCAGTAGTTAACATGAATGAATAGAAGACTGACTCAATAGTTTACATGAATGAATAGAAGACTAACTCAGTATGAATTAATAGAAAACTAACTCAGTAGTTAACATGAATGAAAAGACTAACTCAGTAGTTAACATGAATGAATAGAAGACTAACTCAGTAGTTAGTATGAATTAATAGAAGACTAACTCAGTAGTTAACATTAATTAATAGAAGACTAACTCAGTAGTTAACATGAATGAATAGAAGAATAACTCAGTAGTTAGCATGTATTTACAAGATGGAAAGCAAATCAATACAGTGCAAAAACCGCAACAGCAATGACAGCCGGGAAAAAAAACTGAGGCTCTTGCAGATTACCACTTTAAAAGTCAGATATTGCACTGATGTTGTGTCCACAGTGTCAAAAGCCCAAAGCCTGAACGCTTGAACAAACAAGCCCTTGCATCATGCTTACAATGCTAGCGATGTCCACTTTGAACCAGACAACCTGAGCTCACAAGATTAGGGGATAATATTAGTGCCGTTATTAATGTGTGTAACGTAATATGAGACCATCGAGGCGAATAGGAACCTGCCACGATGTTGAAGAGCTACTGGGGAATAATCTAGAAGTTTCACGTGTAATCTGAAACTAAGATTAGACCGGTGGGATTACATTACTGAGGTGAGGATGGACAGTGTAGTCTGGCATTGTCTTGTATAGGGGAACCACCTGAAGACCTATAGAAACATTGTTTTATAGCGTATAGCCATCGTCTGTACAGAGGCTACACAACCACATGTTCTGATACAGATTGGGCTCAGTTTGTTGGTCCAAACCTATAGAATTGTTGAAATATTGACATGTGAGAGGGTAGGGAGTTCAAGTCAACCAATAGATCAAATGTAAAAATGTAAATATAAACAAAGTAAAAGCTCTCAAGCTCCTATTAGCTAGCAGTAGCTAATGAGCTTGCAAGCCTATTGCTAAGCAAAAACTGCTGCATGGAACTCACAAATACGGTACACATATAGAGACACTGACAGACAGACCGACTGACAGACAGACAGATAGACAGACAGGAACAGGTGGAAGGGCAGAGGAGAGGAAAGGAGGTGAGTTTTTTTCTCCCCCCTGTGGTATAATTTTAACTCCCCGCTAGCGTAATGTGGACTAGCTAAACACGGGTGTCGCATCACAGGCCCAGAAATAGCCCGAGAGTTGCACTCTCCATTCCAGATCGCTGCAGTCACCACAGGCCCAGAAACTCTCCTGACAGCCAAGCATACAACCACTCCCCCTCTCTCTCTCTCTCTCTCTCTCTCTCTCTCTCTCTCTCTCTCTCTCTCTCTCTCTCTCTCTCTCCCCCCTCTCTCTCTCTATGTCTCTCTCTCTATGTCTCTCTCTCTATGTCTCTCTCTCTATGTCTCTCTCTCTCTCTCTCACAGGGGGGAACAGACCCACCTTTTACAAGCGACCCGACATGACGGATGACATGGCTCTACTTCCATGTCTTCTGCATACAATGTGTGGGTTAACAGATCTAAGTATACGTATGTGCGTGTGTGTGTGTGTGTGTTTGTGTGTGTGTGTGTGTGTGTGTGTGTGTGTGTGTGTGTGTGTGTGTGTGTGTGTGTGTGTGTGTGTGTGTGTGTGTGTGTGTGTGTGTGTGTGTGTGTGTGTGTGTGTGTGTGTGTGTGTGTGTGTGTGTGTGTGTGTGTGTGTGTGTGTGTGTGTAAAACAATACCACCAAACAAGAACATGTAGATGAACACCACCAAACAAGAACATAATATGAACACCACCAAACAAGAACATGTAGGTAAACACCACCAAACAAGAACATGTAGGCTACACCCATTAGTCACCGGTTAGCTAATCTGATCAAACATCAACAACGATCATCGACTTCTATTAGTGACTTATATTGTGTCAAACAGACTGCGGTCATGTGTTCATATCAGTGACTTTTATATTGTGTCTAACAGATTGCGGTCATGTGTTCATGTGTTATATATTTATATTTATATGTATGTGTTCATACTATAGAACTCATTTTGACACAAAGTCAACTATTAGTAGCTATATCTTTCCATACTGAAAGTATATTTTTAGTATATAGTGTGTTAAACGTATATTTATGGTATTTGCGGTACTTCTTATGTGCTTCCATGGACTAATTCAAAGCACATGTTTAGTATGATCAGACGTTAATATGCTGTAATCTAAGTACACTTTAAATTGACTTTGTTAGTGACCTCCACACGTAACCAGAGAGTGACTCGACTACAGCTGTACTTGACTTGTGTATAGTCCTGTACACAGTATATGTCCGTGTTAGAGAGGGTAGGTGTGCGGTCGTCTTTGCTTACCTCGCTGCTAGCCTTGGTTTGTCTCTTGGCGTTGATGTTGATGGGCGTCTCGTAGACACTGGTGAAGGTGTTGTTCCTGGGATTGTGTCTGGAGAGGGTTTTTGAAGCAACTCGTTCATTGATTTGATCATTATTTATCTCGAACACAACAAACGTACAAATCACAGTAAAGACAAAATGTAAACATATTAAATTAGTCCGTCTTCATCCATAGAAAAACCAACAAGGATGAGTTGGAGAAGAGGCAGAAGGAAGCACAGCTTATCTTTCTGATTTCATACAATATCATAACATTTAAAGTAAGAACAGGAGAGAGAAAAAATAACAATGAATAAAATAATGTTAAAAAACAAAAAGGTTAATATTCATGTGACATTTTTTTTGTCACCATTCTAGTGAATCTGTAAATTATAATTCTCACTTTTAGAATTTGAAAGCTGCTCTACTTTTGAACCTCTGGAATGTCAATACGGTTTATACGGTTTATAAAACTGGATCCCTGGACCAACTGAGCTAGAGAGAAATCCTCTGTTTACTCTCCACTCACTTTGCTTCAAAACCTTATTTCTGGACATACAATTAAAATTGAAAGGGGTAAACATTTCCTATACTTATCGACGACGTTGTCAAAGGGTAGAGCGAGTCTACCGATGGACAACATCATTAGTAAGAAGAAACTGGTGCTAGAGGTTAAAAAAGTACCCTTTAAAGGCCCCACAAAATCTAAATAGATGTTTATGTTATTTGATTACATATGTCTTGTACTGATTGTAACTTAGACTCCAGTATCTGTCCCAACAATGACAAAAAAGTTGTTTTGTAGGTATCCTACTCGCTAAATATCTCTTTGTTCAGGCATTTAAATTAGATATCAGGGAGGCCAACTCATCAAATGTACTTTTACATTTTCTTTTATTATGCACTTCCTGTAAATTTCATGTGTCAGTTCTATGCTAATTTTAAGCCTATTTCATACTACCTCTACACCTTGACCTTTCATACTACAGGTAATTTGCATACCGCCCCAACAGGTCCACGGAGGACGCCATAGCCCATGTGCTGCACACAGCAGCATCACACCTGGACAAGAGGCAGGGGAACTATGTGAGAATGCTGTTCATCGACTACAGCTCAGCATTCAATACCATAGTCCCCTCCAAACACATAGCCAAGCTCAGGGACCTGGGCTTGAACTATGACCTCTGCCAGTGGGTCTTGGACTTCCTGACGGGCAGACCCCAGGTGGTGAGAGCAGGCAACTGCACCTCCTCATCCATTACCCTCAACATAGGGGCCCCCCAGGGCTGTGTTCTGAGCCCCCTCCTCTACTCCCTGTACACACATGACTGTGTGGCACAGCGGAACAACAACACAATCATCAAATTTGCTGACGACACAGTAGTGGTGGGCCTGATCTCTGCAAACGACGAGAGGGCCTACCTGGAAGAGGTCAAGGTCCTGGCGGGATGGTGTCAAGAGAACAGCCTCTCCCTGAACGTCAGCAAAACAAAGGAGATGATTGTGGACTTTAGGAGGTCGGGGGTCAGGGACTACAGCCCCCTCAGCATCGACGGGGCACCGGTTGAGAGAGTGAACAGTTTTAAGTACCTCGGAGTCCACATATCCGAGGACTTGACATGGACCACACACATTGACAGTGTTGTGAAGAAGGCATGACAACGCCTCTACTTCCTCAGGCGCCTAAGGAAGTTCCAAGTCAGGTCAGAAGATCCTTAAGAACTTCTACTCATGTACAATAGAGAGCATCCTGACTGGCAATATCACCTCCTGGTTTGGGAATAGCACCGCACAAGACCGTAGCAGACTACAGAGAGTGGCCCGTTCAGCCGAGCGCACAATTGGAGGGGGGCTTCCCACTCTCCAGAACATTTACAACAAGCGGTGCATGGGTAAGGCTAAGGCTAATTATCAAAGACTCCAGCCACCCAAACAACTGCCTCTTTGAACTGCTGCGGTCAGGCAAGCGATACCAAAGTCTCATGGCAAGCACAGAAAGACTCAGAAGAAGCTTCTATCCCCAGGCCATCAGGTTGCTCAATGAACAATAACACTATGCAACAACCATCAAATGCACTCACAGCACACACAACCACACGCACACACTTACTTTAAACAAACAACTCACTGCAGCACCCACTCTACACACTTTAGAACACCAAAACACACTTTATATTTATTGGTAAAGAATTTGCTCTACAACCCATACATCAGTACACCTTACTATAAATTGTACCTAAATTGTACCTCATCCCATTTCTGCTTTGCACTATATAGTAGATTGTATATTAGTATATTGTATAGTATATTGTATGGTAACTCAGTTACTTCTACTCTGCATTGAACACTGTACATATGTACATACAGAACACTTGTGTCTACGTACTTGACTTCTATTTTTTACTTGCTATTAGGGATGCTCGATATTGGCTTTTTTACCGATACCGATATACCGATATTGTCCAACTCTTAATTTCCGATACCGATATCAACCGATATCAACCGATACCGATATATGCAGGGTTTCCCCCCGCCAAAAATTTAATAATTTCAGGTAATTAACATTACATATCTCTTGTTGTGGAATTAACACAACATTATGCATACTTTTGACAATAAATAAAATCTGAATTTGTTCTTACTTGCTTGCCTGGGTAAATAAAGGTTATAGAAAATGTAAAAAAAATTATAATAATAATAAAATAAATAAAAAGAAATTGAAAACCGATACCGATATTTTACGATATCACATTTTAATGCCGATATCGGCCGATAATATCGGTAGGCCGATAATATCGGACATCCCTACTTGCTATACTTATTTTATTTTATACTTATCTTTTTTGTCTAGCACAGTCTCTGGAGCGTAACAGAAAGAAGCATTTTGTATAAAAGTATTCTGTACTTCTGTATGACAACTAATAAAGAAACTTGAAACTTGAAACTTGAGGTACCTCTATACCTAGGCCTTTCATACTACCTCTACACCTTGGCCTTTCATACTACAGGTACCTCTACACCTAGGCCTTTCATACTACCTCTACACCTTGGCCTTTCATACTACCTCTACAGCTTGGCCTTTCATACTACTGTACCTCTACACCTTGGCCTTTTATACCTCTACAGCTTGGCCTTTCATACTACCTCTACAGCTTGGCCTTTTGATGCACTGTGCCGCTAGACTCGTTGTTAATATTTAGGATAATTTTAGTGCAGTTAATATTTTGGATAATTTTAATGACACAAATCATTATCAGTATTTTGGATATCAGTGACATATCATGAGTAACTGCACTATTTTTATTCTGCCTATTTTTATGCACTTCCTGTCATTCATGTTCAGTCAGTTCTATGCTAATTGTATACCTATTTCTTACTACCTCTTGTGCACTGTGCCGCTTAGACTCATTACAACACTGATTGCTGTACTGTAGATGAGAAGAATTTTATTGCACTGCACTATTGGATTATTTTGCTCTGTCTATTCTATTTGACTAACTATTTTATTGCACTGCACTATTGCACTATTCTACTCTGTATATTCTATTTTACTGTTTTATTACTGTCTATTTATGTGTATCAGTGATAATTAAACTGTAAACAAAGAGGCCTATTAAGATGTTAGATCCTAATATGAAAATGTGATTTATTGTTCTGTCTTACCATGACTTTGTCTATTTTGCTGCTGTCTATTTTATGCTTGATTTATACTTATTTTATGTCTGTACTGTATGCATTGCTTTTGATCTGCCAATTTTGTGCTCGTCTTTCGAATAGATATAAGATTAGTTTAGTTAATTTATTTTCGCAATAAAGTTTGAAACACGTAATTCCATTGTGGATGAACAGGCAGACATGGCAGGTCTAACACAGCTTGAATCATAAAATACATACATATTAAAAATGTCAATAAAAAATAAATTGTAATATGATATAAAATTTGATCACAGATCACATCAGCTTAAATAAAAATACTTAGGCTACGTTCACACTGCAAGCCTTATTCTGATTTATTGCTCAGATCAGACGTTGACATAAATGTTTCCAATATCAGATTCCAGTGTGAACTGGTCACTGCTCCTGAACTGACCCGCATGTGCAAATGATCAATAATGATGATGGACTTAAAACATTGTGAAAAATTTCAATCTAGAGTGACGTATGAGTCACATGAAAGTCGCATGACTGTTCACAGACTGAGGTCGCATTGCAAAAGGTCAGACCTGTATCTGATTTAGGACCACATATGAAAGTGAATTGAAGAGATCAGATTCCATGTGATTTGTGTTTTTCACACTGTCATGGAAAAAACAGATCTGGGTCACAATGAGCAAATAAATGTGATTCGGCCAGCTTTTGCCTGCAGTGTGAACGTGGCCTAAATGACCTCCTGGGTGTAGAGGGAGTTCTACTCACGCAGAGCAGTACGGTCTCTTCATGTGGCTCACAAAGTTGTTGGCGGTCAGCACCATCTTACACACATCACAGTTGAAACACGCCTTGTGCCAGTTCTGATGGAGGGAGAGCACAAACAAACACCTTATAGTCTCTGAGACATAGTGCCTCTCTGATTCAGCCTGATCTTTTTCTATTTATTTCATTAAATCATATACACAGGTAATAACTAGGGCTATCAATCGATTAAACTTGACAGCCCTAGGAAACAACACATAACACACAGCAGGTCATATCAAGCAACAAACAAGACCCTCCCCCCCTTCCCCTCCCACAGGACCTCCCTGAAAAGGCACCCTGGGCCCCACGTTGTAGGCATGCCCACCACAAGCGGCCGCGAGCACAAGCCATGGGTCTCCCAGAAGAACACCGTTCACCGGCCTACAAATAACACACCCTAATGTCTCCAAGGGCTGTAGGTCAAGCATCGCGAGGGTACAAGGACCTCCCTACGCACCAAAATTACTGCCAGCCCGAGCAACAACAGGCCAAAAGTGGCTAAAGTGGCGACTTTATAGTTTCAGCAGCATTAGCTAAAACAGTAAAATGTTCTTGTTTAGCCCCATGTATCCGTGCAACGGACTGTTCCATATAAATTATATCCAAATAGGCTAGTAACCACTACGGCTTCGACAGTGAATGTGGGGCCTGCCAACGCAAGGCAATCATTTTCTTAGCCGTTGTTAGGCCAGCCAGCCAGCCAGCCAGCCAGCCAGCCAGCCAGAGCCGGCGTTGTTGCAATGAGAATTTCAAATTGGAGTCATCATTCAACAATAGAAGTAATGGAGAGCAGGGTACATAGCAATTCAATATGTCGGACAGACATGAAGATACACAATTCCAAAAATGAAATACTTCCGGACAGTACCAGGAGAAAAGTACCTGCCTGGGGGCAGAGGGTGCAGTTTGGGGATTGAAAAACGTTCATATGAAATAGTTTGCGTGGGGTACAGTACGTTCTGCGAGTGAAATTATAGTGTATCATTTGGTGGTTTGGGTTTCTTGATGAAAGTGATATGTTGGTCCAGACTCTGGTTAGTTAGCAATCAATCTTTTTTCCATATGGTGTCAATCATGACTTGGCTTCAGTGTTGCTTTTAACAGCATGTATTATGTTTTGAAACCTCAGTTGCCTTTTGAGTTTAAATAAAGGTTTGAAATTAAATTAAAATGAAACATGGTCAAGCGGAAACTGAAAATGCAATAGTTGAGTAGATGTGTGTTCTCCAGGTGGTTCAGTAGATGTGTGTTCTTCTCCAGGTGTCCATGTGCAGGTATATTCAGACAGATATGTATATGTATATACAGGGTAAATATAAATGGATATATATGATATATACAGCACAGTTTTGTGCGTGATATGGGTAGACTATAGTATGAGGTAGGTAGTTATGATAATTATGATTACAGTGTAGGGCAGTTATAATGCTGTAGTACATTAGTGTAATTTTTCTCAAGTGTTTTATAATTTGCACTTTTGCTCCTTTACTTTGAGTTAGGGCTTCAACAACTAATCGACAACTAATCGCAGGTGATTGATTGATTGAAAATTTGATTGAAAATTGTATTGAACATTTTATTAACAGATTGCAGAATGGGTACAATACAGTACGGCTCAATACACACAATTGTTAAGGGGATGCAGACCAGAGAAATACTTTCGTCTTGTTTACATCAGGGTCCCCCATTTTCAATTCATAATGAATTGTAAGTAAGGGTGCAATTAGCACCGTGCAATCCATTCTTTGTGGATCCCGCCCATAGTTTGTGTTTTATGTTTTTATTTATTATTATTTAAACCCTTCAGCTCCTTTCACACTGAATCTTAAACAGGTTTTTGATTAAAATATATATTTATTTGCACTCTTGAGTTAATTATATTGTTTACACTGTATATTTATTCTCATATTTTTATATTCAGGTTAAATTTGATTGCCTATACTTATGTATTTCTACTATTACCCTGCCCATACCTGTACCTCCCCTCCCCCATGCTGCTACGACCCCCGAATTTCCCCAAGCGGATTAATAAAGGATTTTGCATAATTTATAACTCATTGCATAACTTTAAATTTGTATCCGATAAATCGATCAATCATTTAGATAATCAATAGATTAATATATTATCAAAATAGTTGTTAGTTGCAGCTCTATGTTTAGTTACTTCACTTAACTATTCAGTTTAGTCCACAACCTTTTAGTTAAACTAAACATGCTACTCTTTTCTTCACTACATTTATCTTGAACCTTGCATGAGTTGGTTGTATGAGTGTGTGTGTGTGTGTGTGTGTGTGTGTGTGTGTGTGTGTGTGTGTGTGTGTGTGTGTGTGTGTGTGTGTGTGTGTGTGTGTGTGTGTGTGTGTGTGTGTGTGTGTGTGTGTGTGTGTGTGTGTGTGTGTGTGTGTGTGTGTGTGTGTGTGTGTGTGTGTGTGTGTGTGTGTATGTGTGTGTGTGTGTGTGTACACACTGTATAATTTAATTTCAAACCTTTATTTCAACTCAAAAGGCAACTGAGGTTTCCCTTATTTACAGTCACATCAGGTGTACATACAGAAATAAGCAAAAGCAAAGGCATATAAAATCATAACAATAAAACAACAAGACAAGCCAAAAAGTAAGTATAACAAATCAATTAAAACACATACAACTTGATTGACAGGTTGGAGATCAAGGTTTTAAACTCTGCAACAGAGAGGAGAATCTCAAGCTTTAAGGACTGTAGCAGTTCATTCCATGAGCTAGAGCAGCGGTTCTCAAACTATGGGTCGCGACCCAAAGTGGGGTCGTGGGTACTGTAGGCAACAAAAATATATATAAAATGAAATCGCCTTTTTTTACTCAGAGAGGAAGCGCAAATTTTCCTTGCAGACAAAAACAACCCATTAGCAGAGAAATGTGCTGATAATGAGCTCCGTTAGTGGCACTCCAGGATAATCAGCGGAGATTTTGTTCATTACGCATGACGCAGCAGGCCACTGTCTGAGCAGGAAGCGCTCATGAGCAGGAAGCGCCATTGGGTCTCATTCCCGAATGGATTTACGACAAGAAATTTTCTCTCTGGCGAATTTGCGACATATTAGGGCTGAAAGAGTGATTCCCCAAACTTCCCTGAGATTGGATTCGGCCGTGGCTGAGAGCAGAATTTAAGAGTGCTGAGGAGCACACTTATGATTGATTGATTGAAGATTTTATGAACTTGACAAACTGTGTTCTCCATGTTCTTAATGGCTTTATTTGTGAGGAATCATAGTGATTCCTTCATGTCAACCCTACAGGCCTCCTTGGAATTAATTACTTAATCATAATTAAAATAAATATGACAATGTTTGTACGATAAGAAATTACGCGGATGTCGGAAAAATAAATAATATGGATTCATCTGATCACAGGGCAGCTGGATTAACCATATCTGAACCAGCTATTTTGGACAAACGTATAATTACTTTAATTACTCAGATATTCATACACAATTATGCAATTATTGTGAAATGATTGAAAATAATAATTATGTAATGCCTTCTGTGGAATTTGTATTAATTATTTGTTACATATCTGTTTTATTGATTAATTATACATTTGAAAGAATGCAGGTTATAGCCAACATGCAATATATCCCATGATTGGTACAATGGGACAGACATTTGTATGATAGCTATAACTTGCATTCTATCATTAATCATTAATCAATAAAACAGATATTGAAATACACTATGTAGCCTACTACACCAACACTGCAAATGACAGTGGATAAATAAATAAATAAGAACTAAAGCTAAGCGCGTGGAAATAGACTGCATTAATATTCCATGAGTCTTGTGTGTGCCAGTATATACGTGTCTAATGAATGAACAGTAGGCTCATATTATTCTAATTACTTGTTTCATTAGGATTTAGTAGATACTATATATATGCTCTGCCCTATACGTACAGTAAGTACAGTACACATATTAAGGCCGCCAGAGTCGGGCAGCGGACTGGTGGACTGTACTATGCAGCGCAGTATCTGCGATCTCCTAATAAAACAAGTCATTTGAATAATATAAGCCTGTACTGCGTTCATTCATTACGCACGTAGACTATACTGTGAGCGTGTGTGTGTGTCATTTTGATCGGTCGCAAAGCGCTTCCGCCACCATTTCCACACGGCTGCATCATTAGTTGCATTAAATGAGCTGGACAGGTGTGTCTAAACTCTCGACTTTTCTCGATTTCATTTGCACACGGCACAGAGCCTGCCTTATAAGGAGCTCTGGAGGCGTTGTTTTGTATGCAAATGACCTAGACGGGAACGCGCATTCATGTTTCAGAATGGTGACATTCCTCATCGCCGGCACCTCAGCTGTGATCGTTTGAGCCACTTAAGACATCTTCCCCACGCGTTGGGGACTCAGTCAGAGTGAACTTGTCGTAGATTCTGTCTCAGTCGGTTCCAAGATAAGTCTTCCAGAAGTCTTTGGGAAATATTGGGGAATGAGACCCAATGATCTTTCGTGTGACAAAACTGAAAGTTAAGTTCACTGGACAGGCCCTCGCAAAGTTCTGGATATCAGTCCGGAACGAGTACCCAGTGTTGTGTACTGCTGCACTGAGAAAGCTTGTCCCCTTCGGATCAACATACCTCTGTGAGGCCGGATTTTCAGAGTAGAAGCGGATCTCCACCAAAGCACACATGAATGCATTTTCTTTTCATGTTCTGGCAACATATTTGGCTAAATATGCCTCGTTTTATAAATGTGTATACAGAAACAATTCTGTTGCTTTTGTTGATAATATTAATTAATTTCATTGATAACATAGTGCTGTAATTTCATTTTCTAATAAATATGCATGATCAAGTTCAACAACGTGTGCTTTTATTTTGATATTCCTTAATTCCACATTGAAATTACGCAATACATTAAGTGTGGGGTCGCCAAAGAAAATCCTAGAGGCATCATAGCAAAATGCAGATTTACCCTGTGCAGAGCAAACTGGACCGGACCAGCCAGTCACTAGAACGGGTCCCATAGGTTCCAACATTCCATTCCAATAATGATGTGATATAAGGAGGTAGCTAAGCTTACCAATAATGATATAGTATAAGGACATAGCTTACCAAATAATGATGTAGTATAAGGAGGCAGCTTACCAGTAATGATGTATAAGGAGGTACAGTAACTAACCAATAATGATGTAGTAGTTAGGTAGCTTACCAATAATGCTGTAGTATAAGGATGGTATACCTTACCAATAATGATGTAGTACAAGGAGGTAGCTTACCAATAATGATGTAGTATAAGGAGGTAGCTTCCCAATAAGGGCCTTAAAAATGAACAAATACCAGTGTTTGCTGCGTCTCTCCATCAGAGAGGGACACATACATAACAACAAGTTCAGCTGTGCTTTACTTTCAACAGGAAGTACTATAACTAGGGCCATAACTGTACCACCAAACACCACCAACTACCAAGCCATGAAATACAAGAATGACGTACGCAGTATATATATATATGTAGGCTAGTTTAACTTATTCAATAACAAATACCTTCTAGAACTAATGTTACTTTGGTTTGATTTAAAAAAGGAAGACTTTTACTTTCTCCATGATACTAGTCTGACAGAGTATTACTGCTTTTCCCAGAATGCTATTCTATCCGGGTATTTTTTACTTTTAACAGAATGCTATTCTATCAGGGTATTTATACTTTTAACAGAGTACTATTCTATCAGGGTATTTATACTTTTACTAGAGTAATATTCCATCATGGTAATTATACGTTAGTAATATTCCATCATGGTAAGTATACTTTAGTAATATTCCAGCATGGTAATTATACATTAGTAATATTCCATAATGGTAATTATACGTTAGTAATATTCCATCATGGTAATTATACGTTAGAAATATTCCATCATGGTAATTATACGTTAGTAATATTCCATCATGGTAATTATACGTTAGTAATATTCCATCATGGTATTTATACGTTAGTAATATTCCATCATGGTATTTCTACATTAGTAATATTCCATCATGGTATTTATACGTTAGTAATATTCCATCATGGTATTTCTATGTTAGTATTATTCCATAATATTCCATCATGGTATTCATACAGTACGTTAGTAATATTCCATCGTATTTATACCTTCAGCAGAATATCCTACTTCCATAGGACCATGTCCTCCTTCCCTCTCAGACAGGCTCACCTGGCTGATGCAGTTGATCTTCTCAGCTGGGTAGACCACAAACCCACAGCGCGCACAGGACTGCATGTTGGAGCGCCGGTCCTTTTCCTGCTCCCCCAGAAAAATAAAGCTTCAGGGAAATGAGAGAAACGGGGACGTTCAGCTAAAGAAGTGAAAAGTTGGTCCAACGCGAGAGAGAGAGTCAGTCAGTCAGTCAGTCAGTCAGTCAGTCGCTCAGTCAGCCAGGCTAGAAGGCAGCAGTGTAACTCCCAGACAGAGGGTCTCTGGAGGGGATAAACTTAGCTCTGGGCTGCCTGAGACTACCCTGTCCCTCTTATTGGAGACCAAGTCCAACCCCCCCTTTGTATGACATGTCAGATGACTGGCCCCCATTCAGCTGTCTGTCTGCAGAGAGAGAGAGAGAGAGAGAGAGAGAGAGAGAGAGAGAGAGAGAGAGAGAGAGAGAGAGAGAGAGAAGAGAGAAAGAGAGAGAGAGGGGGGGAGAGGGAGAGAGAGAGAGGGAGAGAGAGAGAGAGAGAGAGAGAGAGAGAGAGGGGGGGGGGGGAGAGAGGGGGGAGACATGCGTAATGATCCTGGGATGTAGAGCTGGTCATAGTCAGTATTGACCAGTGCTCTTAAAAATAGGGGGCGTAGTGCACAGCGTGGTGGTATATATATATACTACAGTAGGACAGTACGCACTCACTTCTGTTCTTTCTGTATTATACACATACAGTGAGAGAGAGTCATCGTACTACTGAGGACACAATCTATTTTGAAAGTCATCTTTCACACAGTGCCATTCATTGCTTCTGCTGCATGATGTTGGAACAACTGATGTATGGCTGTACAGCACATGGGCTGATAATAATAAAAAAAAAAAAAAAAAAAAAAGTATAGCATAACCTGAGATTGTATAAAATAGCAATGTACAGAAAGACCCAGTGCCTCATCCGTAGCTAACAGTGTATTGCACTACCACAGGACCTAGCATGTCCTTCATGCTCTGTAAATAACTTATGTACAAATACCGATATGCCCTACTATGTTACTTGTTTATTGCACAATGTTGTTTTATTGGATTCTATTATATGTTGTTACTACTGTATTGCACATCGTTGCGGGCAAGACCACCCGCATTTCATTGTATACTTGTATGCCGTGACAAATAAAACTCTTGACTTGACTTGACTTGATAGTACTAATACTAATAATTACAATAATAATCTCAATCACTCTGGGGGTGGTCCTTCAGTGAGTTTATAAACAGCGACGCAGTGGGAACTCCATATAATGCTGTATATACTGTACCGTACATATCTGTAGATACTAGGGGTGTAACGGTACATAAAAACCACGGTACGTACCTCGGTTTTGAAGTCAAGGTTCGGTACGGTTTTCGGTACAGTGGGGGAAAGTTTGGCTTTCCATGTTCCACTCAGGGGTGATGTAGTGTGCAGTAACTAATTGTACTTGTAGGGCTCAACCAGCACTAGACTTTCTTATCAAAAAGGAAAAGTCACAAGGGTGCGGCTGGGTGGTGCAGCGGAGATTGCGCTCGTCACCAATGCAAGAGACTCCGGTCTCGAATCCGGGTGTCAGCATTGCCTCCGGATTGGGCCGGCCGTCATACTGGCTCAATTGGCAGAGTCAGCGGGTGGAAGTCGATGGGTGGTAATCTGGACGTTGTGGACAGCGACTCCTACAGGTCGGTTGGGGGACGCTTGCACAGCAGAGACAGGAAATGGCAAGGGTAGTGTGAGCCTCCCACACGTTACACCTCGCCAATGAGAGTCCGCGCTGGCAGGTGAAAAGATGTGACAGGCTGCCTCCTTGTGTACCAGAGGGGACATGTGATGCAAGGCTTCTATCCTCCCTACAACCGGCCAGTGGGGGGCATATGCGAGCAACGTTCAAGACAGGGGAGGGGAGAATTGGAAACACGAAATTGGGATGGGAGAAAAATTTAAAAAATAAGGAGAAAAAGTGGATAAAAAAAAGGAAAAGTCACTGTTATTTAAAATAAATAAATCGTGTGTACTAAATATATATTTACTTTTTAATTGCATGAAACATTATGAAGTATTCTCTTATGCCGCTTTTCACTGCATGGTACCTAATCGACTCAACTCGCTTTTGCTATTTGAGTGTCCTGGTAGCGTGTATATTTTCCCTAACGGACTTTCACTTCCGCATTCGGGATGCGCGATGATTGGCTACTGACGTTTCTCTCAGCGCCAATCGCGTTACGCCTAGTTATGCCTCTAACAGCCTGCTAGCTAGCTAACGCCTAGTTCTATCACTGGTTAAGCTTGGCGACTCTTTCGAAGTTGGTTAAGGTTAGAGTTTGGAATCAGGGCTGGTGGTCTATCGCCCTGCTCTAAACCAAACTCTAACCTTAACCAACTTCGAAAGAGTCGCCAAGCTTAACCAGTGATAGAACTAGGCGTAACGCGATTGGCGCTGAGAGAAACGTCAGTGGCCAATCAGATTGCGCATCCCGAATGAGGAAGTGAAAGTCTGTTAGCCGAGCTGAGGGCTTTTTCTACCTGCAACTTGTCCTTGTCAGAGACCAGCAAGGCTGAGTCATCCGCGAACAGGAACAAGTTGCAGTCACAAGCTGACGACATGTCATTTGCATAAATTAGGAACAGTAACGGTCCTAGTATGCTTCCTTGTGGAACACCACAGCTCACTGGGAGGGGGGGGGGGGGGGTAGATGATAATGATAGGGGTGGAACGGTATGCATTCGAACCATACACCTTTCGATACGACCTCCACGGTTCGGGGCATGTGTGTATTGTTCGGTTATAACGTAGCCGCAAGCTAGGCTAAGGTTACGTTAGCCTCAAGCTAACTAGCGTTAGCCCCGCAAGCTAACCGTGGAGTCACTTCCCTGTGTTGCATTAGTTCCATTAGTGGGGAAGGGGGGGGGGGGGTATATTGACGAGGCTTGACAAGAGGTTCAAAGATAACTTCGCATTTATTGGCTGTTGGTTTATATTATATCATCAGGTCTCCTTCCAACGCTGTGTGTTACTGTTGACTATTTACTTCCTCGTGTGACGTCACTTCAAATACGGCTACCAGGACGCGTGTATCACTTCCGCAACGGATTTAGTTGGATTTCGGTTTCCGGGTTCGCCTGATTGGCCGCGACGGCCACGTGACATGCCGTGGCCCGCCCCCGCGGCAGCGGCAGAGGCGGCAGCGGCAGACGCTGCTGTGTTTCACTGCCGCTTTCCCACTTCAACGCCAGAGCAATATTGTTGCGCCATCTTCTGAGTGCAGACGCGCTGCTGTTTAATCACTTTTCCCACTTCAATGACAGAGCTGCTGTTTAATAATATTGTCGCGTATCATTTAATCATTTATTATTTAAAATTTGAAAGACATACATTGTTGTCATCAATATTGTCGCACCATCTTCTGAGTGCAGACGCGCTGCTGTTTAATCACTTTTCCCACTTCAATGACAGAGCTGCTGTTTAATGCTCACTTTTCCCACTTCAATGACAGAGCTGCTGTTTAATAATATTGTCGCGTTGTGGAAAGCAGGATGAGAGAGCATTCGCACTGCAACTCGTACACCATACATTTCTGCTTTGCACTATAGCGTATTGTATATTAGTACATTGCATAGTATATTGTATATTGTATGGTAACAGTCTCTGGAGCGCGCCAGTAAGGCGCATTTGCACTGCAACTCGTACACCTTACTGTAAATTGTACCTCATCCCATTGCTGCGTTGCACTATAGCGTATTGTATATTAGTACATTGCATAGTATATTGTATATTGTATGGTAACTCAGTTACTTCTATTCTGCATCGAACATTGTACATATGTCTATACTGAACAGCGTGACCTCTATTTTTACTTCTATTTTACATGCTAGACTATTTTATTTCATACTTATCTTGTCTAGCACAGTCTCTAACAGTAACAGTAAGAAGCATTTTGGATAAAAGTATTCTGTACTTCTGTATGACAACAATGTATGCCTTTCAAATGTTAAATGATTAAATGATACACACTGAAATCTACGCTCTCTCATCCTGCTTTCCACAACGCGACAATATGATTAAACAGCAGCTCTGTCATTGAAGTGGGAAAAGTGAGCATTAAACAGCAGCTCTGTCATTGAAGTGGGAAAAGTGAGCATTAAACAGCAGCTCTGTCATTGAAGTGGGAAAAGTGATTAAACAGCAGCACGTCTGCACTCAGAAGATGGCGCGACAATATTGATGAAAACAATGTATGCCTTTCAAATGTTAAATGATAAATGATTAAATGATACACACTGAAATCTACGCTCTCTCATCCTGCTTTCCACAACGCGACAATATTATTAAACAGCAGCTCTGTCATTGAAGTGGGAAAAGTGATTAAACAGCAGCGCGTCTGCACTCAGAAGATGGCGCGACAATATTGCTCTGGCGTTGAAGTGGGAAAGCGGCAGTGAAACACAGCAGCGTCTGCCGCTGCCGCCTCTGCCGCTGCCGCGGGGGCGGGCCACGGCGTGTCACATGGCCGTCGCGGCCAATCAGGCGAACCCGGAAACCGAAATCCAACTAAATCCGTTGCGGAAGAGATACACGCTACCAGGACGAGTTTATATTTTCCCTTACAGACTTTCACTTCCGCGTTCGGGATGCGCGATCTGATTGGCCACTGACGTTTATCTCAGCGCCAATCGCGTTACGCCTAGTTCTATCACTGGTTAAGCTTGGCGACTCTTTCGAAGTTGGTTAAGGTTAGAGTTTGGTTTAGAGCAGGGCGATAGACCACCAGCCCTGATTCCAAACTCTAACCTTAACCAACTTCGAAAGAGTCGCCAAGCTTAACCAGTGATAGAACTAGGCATTAGCTAGCTAGCAGGCTGTTAGAGGCATAACTAGGCGCAACGCGATTGGCGCTGAGAGAAACGTCAGTGGCCAATCAGATTGCGCATCCCTAACACGGAAGTGAAAGTCTGTTAGGGAAAATATACACGTGCTCGGAACTCGGCAGAATCTGCACCTGGCTCGCTGATAACAAACTCACCATTACACCTGGGTAAAGTCCATTCTCTTCGGATCAAATAACAAACTCAGCAAGACAAACGGCTTCTCTGTTACAGTGGGTGACAGTATTGTCACAAGGAAAAATGAAATTACATACCTGGGGTCCATCCTAGAGGCAAATCTTTCCTGTGACAAAATGGCAAACAATGTAATCAAAAAAGTCAACGAACGAACAAGTTTCTTGTACCGGATCGCCTCTTTGGTAAACAAGAATACCCTGAAGACTCTAGCAGGAGCACTCATTAAAGGGTACTATGACTATGCCTGCACCTCATGGTACCAAAGCACCTCAAAGGCACTAAAAACAAGACTACAAACATCACAAAACAAACTGGTCAGACTACTGCTTGACCTGACTCCTAAAACACACCTCACCCCAGCCCATTTTGACAACCTAGGATGGCTTAGAGTAGACGACAGAGTACAACAACTTGCAATGGGCCTGGTCTACAAGATACACTATACGACCTGGGTGCCCATGTACATGTCAAAATACTTCCCAAAGGTCAGTGAATACCACAACCACTACACCAGAGGAAGCTCAACAAATCATGTTAAACCCAGATTCGGCTCAAACAAGGGACTAAACACGTTTAGCAATTATGCCACAACAATGTGGAACGCCCTACCCAAAGCTGTAAAGGAATGTGAATCCCTGCCCACATTCAAAACCGCTCTTAAAGAGCACCTACGGGAGGCTGCAATTCGAAACTGGCCACCGTAAATGCCCAAAATATATTCCCTCCCCGCCGTATGTATATTTCTCTCCCACCCACCCACCCCCCCTAATGTACAGTCCCCTCCCCATCATATGTATATACTCTGTCAGGATCTAGGGGTAACAGTACTGTATATTGGACTACCGTTTATGTCACAAATGTATCAGTACTAAATGTAACGGTACAGTACTATATACCTGTATGTCCCTATGCCATAAATGTAGAGGACGGTCGTTCGGCCGACGGTCGACGGTCAACTCCACGCGGTTGTCTCCATCCTCTTGGACGTTTGGCGAGTTTTTAATGCACTCTATTCTATTCCCGCCGTGGAGATATCTCTCTCTCTCTCTCTCTCGGGCCGGCTAGCTATGTTGGCTAACGTTATGTGGAGCCAGCGGGCCGGCTAGCTATCGTAGCTGACGTTCTGTTGGACCAGCGGGCCGGCTAGCTATCGTAGCTAACCTTATGTTGAGCTAGCGGGCCGGCTAGCTATCGTAGTAGCTAATGTTATGTTGAGCTAGCGGGCCGGCTAACTATCGTAGCCAACGTTATGTTGAGCTAGCGGGCCGGCTAGCTGTCGTAGACGTTATGTTGAGCCAAGCGGGCCGGCTAGCTAACGTAGCTAACGTTATATTGAGCCAAATGGGCCGGCTAGCTGTCGTAGACGTTATATTGAGCCAAGCGGGCCGGCTAGCTAACGTAGCTAACGTTATATTGAGCCAAACGGGCCGGTTAACTGTCGTAGCTAATGTTATATTGAGCCAAAGCGGGCCGGCTAGCTAACGTAGCTAACGTTATATTGAGCCAAACGGGCCGGCTAGCTGTCGTACCTGGTGTCAGTACCTGGCTACTCTATTTGCAGTTAGCCTATTTAGCTGATGTCGGCCGTTGGCTCCTTGCTACTTTGTTTTCTCTGGTATAGACCCTCTTCTCTTTGGATTTAAGTGTTGATCTTTGTCTTTTTGGATCTATGTATATTCATGTTGCCTTTGTGAAGTTATCTTTTCCTTCTGTTTTGTTCTTCCATTAAAAGTTGAATATCCTTTAGGGGCTCATCTTAGCTGTCTTGCTTATCTCTCTCTCTCTGTCTGGACCACAGACCCATCTCTCTCTCTCTCTCGCTCTCTCTCTCTCTCTGTCTGGACCACAGACTCATCTCTCTCTCTCTGGACCACAGACTCTCTCTGTCTGGATCATCACAGACTCGCTCTCTCTCTCTCTCTCTCTCTCTCTCTCTCTCTCTGAGCATTGCATTGCTTATAGTTGTCAATTGTGTCGGTCAGTTCATTGCAATTTTTCCTTCAGTCACATTTAGTTTTATCCTGCACCTGGACTAAAACAGGTTGGATGTGCACACAGCTGCTCTACTGTGTTTGAAGCAGAGCAACCATACCTGAAGCCTTGTAAACAAAGACATCAACACTAGAGTGTGTACTTCTATCTACACAGTACAGCCAAAGCATTCCCATTGCTAGGCAAAAACTCCACCTGTTTTCTACACTGCTTCTTCCCTTGCTGGATTTTCTGCATTACTGCCACTTGTACATGTGTGTTGTGGAGAAATTTGTAAAGCGATAACACTGTATATTGACGGTAGAACGGGAGCCCTCTCTTGCTCAGGGCCTCGCATTTCTCCCAGGCGGCCCTGCTCGTATGTATATATTTACTATAGGATCTCTGTTTAACAGTACTGTATATTTGCATATCTTGTATGTCACAAATGTAACAGTACTGTAGCCTATATCTGTATGTCATGTATGTCATAAATGTCATGATTAGATTAGATTTTTATATCTGTATGTTGTGTATGTCATAAATGTCATTATGAATTGAAAATGGGGGACCCTGATGTAAGCAAGACGAAATTCTTTCTCTGGTTTAACAAGTGTGTGTATTGAGCTGTACTGTACTGTACTGTACCCATTCTGCAATCTGTTCATTAAAATGTTCAATCAAGCAATCAATACTTTCTACATGCTGCAGCAAAGCCATGAGTATGCAAATATTTACATGCTTACAGTTCAAAAGGTGCAATGAAAAAAATATGTTTAAGATATTGCTCACCATCATTGTCAACGAGACTTTTGACTGTTGATTGATTGATTGATTGATTGATTGATTGATTGATTGATTGATTGAAAAGTTTATTAACAGATTGCAGAATGGGTACAGTACAGTACAGCTCAATACATACAATTGTTAAGAGGATGCAGACCTGAGAAAGACTTTCGTCTTGTTTCCATCAGGGTCCCCCATTTTCAATTCATCATATGACACACATGACATACAGATAGACAGTACTGCTACATCTATACATTTATGACATACCAGATTTTCAAATACAGTACTGTTTGTGATACTAAAAAAATCCAGAAGAAGAGTATATACATTTGACATAGAAACTGTGCATTGGGGGGGGTTGGGTAGGGGGGGGGGGACACTGTACATTGGAGTACTGACATACATTTGACATGGAAACTGTACATTGGAGGAGGTTGGGTAGGTGGGGTGGGGTTGGGTGGGGCTGTACATTGGAATAGCCATGCTTGGTCTTTATTGTACAACTGGGTTAGGACATTTGTAGGGGCCAGTTTTGAATTGCAGTCTCCCGTAGGTGTTCTTTGAGAGTGTTTTTGAAGGTGGGTAGTGATTTACATTCCTTTACAGCTTTGGGTAGGGCGTTCCACATTGTTGTGGCATAATTGCGAAACGTGTTTAGTCCCTTGTTTGAGCCGAATCTGGGTTTTACATGATTTGTGGAGCTCCCTCTGGTGTTGTGATCGTGGTATTCACTGACCTTTGGGAAGTATTTTGACATGTACATGGGTACCTTGGTCGTGTAGTGTATCTTGTAGACCAGGCCCATTGCAAGTTGCTGTACTCTGTCGTCTACTCTAAGCCATCCTAGGTTGGCAAAGTGTGCAGGGGTGAGGTGGGTTCTAGGAGTCAGGTCAAGCAGTAGTCTGACTAGTTTGTTTTGAGATGTTTGTAATTTGGTTTTTAGTGCCTTTGAGGTGCTTTGGTACCATGAGGTGCAAGCATAGTCGTAGTACCCTTGAATGAGTGCTCCTGCCAGAGTCTTCAGGGTATTCTTGTTTACCAGGGAGGAGATCCGGTACAAGAATCGAGTTCGTTGATTGACTTTTTTTATTACATTGGATGCCATTTTGTCACAGGAAAGATTAGCCTCTAGGATGGAACCCAGGTAGGTAATTTCATCTTTCCTTGTGACAATATTGTCACCCACTGTAACTGAGAAGCCGTCTGTTTTGCTGAGTTTGTTATTTGAACCGAAGAGAATGGACTCTGTTTTGCCCATGTGTAATGATAGTTTGTTGTCGGCGAGCCATATGCAGATTTTGCCTAGTTCCGAGCTGAGGGTTTTTTCAACCTGTAACTTGTTCTTGTCAGAGACCAGCAGGGCTGAGTCGTCCGCAAACAGGAACAAGTTGCAGTCACAAGCTGACGACATGTCATTTGCATAAATTAGGAACAGTAGTGGTCCTAGTATGCTTCCTTGTGGAACACCACAGTTCACTGTGAGGGGGGGGGATAGGGTACCGTTTACCTCCACCATCTGTTCTCTCCCCTCCAGGTAGGATTGTATCCAGCTCACTGATAAACTATCAAAACCAATTGCTTTTAGCTTGTCAATCAGAATGGTGTGATTGACAGTGTCGAAGTCCTTTTGTAGGTCTAGCATGACCATGCCGCAGTATTTGCCCGCGTCCACCTCTTGCTTGATGTGGTCGTTCAAATAGAGAAGGCATGTGTCAGTGGAGTGGGATGTTCTGAAGCCAGATTGGAATTCGTAGATTAGATTTTTATCCGTAAGGTACTTTTCGACCTGTTCGTATACTATTTGAGCTGTACTGTACCCATTCTGCAATCTGTTAAATAAAGTTTTCATTCATCATTCATCCATTCATAGCATGTATTATTGATGGGTGAAAAACCTTGGAAACGACTGTGGGTCATGCGCATGCGTGCGCAAGCGCAGGACCGCTGGTAGCACCGCTCGGTAGTAGTATCCATAGAACACTAGATAGCTGAACCGCCGCCATCTTGCTCCAGTCAGCCTTGAGTGAGGGTGAGTGAGCTGCACAGACAAAAATACTCATAACTCGCTGAAATATTGACGGATTTACAAACGGTTTGGTTTATTACAAGCATTATTAACGTGGCTATGATTCAAGCGGTTTGTATAAAAAAAAAAAAAAAAAAAAAAAAACGGCCTTTAAGTAGTTATAAGTAGCTGAGCTGCCTGGAGCAAGATGGCCGCCCTACGACGACGTCGCTCTCCATTGGCCAGCAGCGCGGGTAAACTATCTAGTGTTCTATATATATCTATGGTAGTAATGTATCCATCGGCAGAACGAGTAGGCTAGGGTATATCTGCAGAGCCACAGAGCCCAGGCTGGACGGGTTTGAGGCGGGGCTTTGTGGTGTGGACAAGTATTGTGGCCTGGACAAGTATTTGCACTACTGCACATGCGGATGAGGGGGGGGGGGCTCTCTCGCTCGCTCCCTCTCTCGTTTACGACATACACAACTTAACTTTCGTCTTGTTTACATCAGGGTCCCCCATTTTCAACTTAACTTTCGTCTCGTTTACATCAGGGTCCCCCATTTTCAATTCATCCGTCATGCTGGACCTACAAAAGGCCTTCGACACTGTCAATCACACCATTCTGATTGACAAGCTAAAAGCAATTGGTTTTGATAGTCTATCAGTGAGCTGGATGCAATCCTACCTGGAGGGGAGAGAGCAGATGGTGGAGGTAAACGGTACCCTATCCCCCCCCTCACAGTAAACTGTGGTGTTCCACAAGGAAGCATACTAGGTCCGCTACTGTTCCTAATTTATGCAAATGACATGTCGTCAGCTTGTGACTGCAACTTGTTCCTGTTTGCGGACGACTCAGCCCTGCTGGTCTCTGACAAGAACAAGTTACAGGTTGAAAAAACCCTCAGCTCAGAACTAAGCAAAATCTGCATATGGCTCGCTGATAACAAACTATCATTACACATGGGCAAAACAGAGTCCATTCTCTTCGGTTCAAATAACAAACTCAGCAAGACCGACGGCTTCTCAGTTACAGTGGGTGACAATATTGTCACAAGGAAAGAAGATATTACCTACCTGGGTTCCATCCTAGAGGCAAATCTTTCCTGTGACAAAATGGCATCCAATGTAATAAAAAAAAGTCAACCAACGAACTCGTTTCTTGTACCGGATCTTAGGGCTGGGCGATATGACGATATTATATAAATATCGGGTACAGTTCATTAACGATACACTTTTTTAACGTATTGTGGATATCGTGATGTTTTGCCCAAGAGGATTGTGTCGCGTCAATCTGGTCCACACCCGTTCAAACTTTTGAACAACGCCGCCCCCACACACACTACTGCATCAAAGTTACTAATTATTATTAACAAAGGCATTCGTTTTGTGGCATTAACGTTATATAGTTACACGTTCAATAACATTAGCGTATTTACCCAAACATAGCAATGTCCAATGACGACATAGATAGCAAGCGTTACTGTTCATATCTCAGCCCGTGCGGAGTTGTGCATGCCCATTCTGCGGTCTGTTAATAAAGTTTTCAATCAGACAGATGTATGGAAAGGCTTTTATTATAACATTCGTTGCAATAAAATCATTATGGCTTGTTTAGTCATGCTGCGGTGCGCTGGTAATCACTCGTCTGCCGCAGGGAGCTGTTGTTGTCGTTGAGCTGAGCTCAGCTCTCGTCAAAATCAATTGCGGAAGTAAAAAACGCATAGAGCTTGCCGATTGGTGCTAAGAACAGCAGGGCGGGTTCAATCGGTGTGACGTAATTGGCAGACTCTGCCGGCTGAATGATCGAATGAATGGAAACGTTATTAACGATTGCAGAATGGGTACAATACAGTACAGCTCAATACAACAACAGTGGACTGGGGGATGAAGACCAGAAAAAGACTTTCGGCTTTTTTACATAAGGGTCCTCCATTTTCAATTCATCAAAACATTTAGAGACATACAAATATACAGTAGTTTCATAAAAATGCTAAAATGCTATTTATTGATTGATTGATTGATTTAAAACTTTATTAACATATTGCAGAATGGGTACAGTACAGCTCAATACATACAATTGTTAAGGGGATGCAGACCAGAGAAAGTCTTTCGTCTTGTTTACATCAGGGTCCCCCATTTTCAATTAATCATATTTCATATCTAAATCATATAATATCTCATTGCTAAATATATGCAATATATAATCTAATAATCCAATAATCTAAATCTAATATATAATATAAAAATGCTAAATGCATGGGTATTTTATTTAGTCTTTAATGTTAGCTTGCAAACTCAAATTGTCTTGGTAAGCCTCATAATGAATTGTTTGGGGAAAAAAAGAAAAACATCGTGATGTGTATCGTGTATCGCCGAAAGGTCAGAAAATATCGTGATATCATATTTAGGCCATATCGCCCAGCCCTACCGGATCTCCTCACTGGTAAACAAGAATACCCTGAAGACTCTAGCAGGAGCACTCATTCAAGGGTACTACGACTATGCTTGCACCTCATGGTACCAAAGCACCTCAAAGGCGCTAAAAACAAAATTACAAACATCTCAAAACAAACTGGTCAGACTACTGCTTGACCTTACTCCTAGAACCCACCTCACCCCTGCCCACTTTGACAACCTAGGATGGCTTAGAGTAGACAACAGAGTACAGCAACTTGCAATGGGCCTGGTCTACAAGATACACTACACGACCAAGGTACCCATGTACATGACTAAATACTTCCCAAAGGTCAGTGAATACCACGATCACAACACCAGAGGGAGCTCCACAAATCATGTTAAACCCAGATTCGGCTCAAACAAGGGACTAAACACGTTTCGCAATTATGCCACATCAATGTGGAACGCCCTACCCAAAGCTGTAAAGGAATGTGAATCACTACCCACTTTCAAAAACACTCTCAAAAAACACCTAAGGGAGACTGCAACTCGAAACTGGCCCCTGTAAATGTCCGAACACAACCCCCTCCAATGTACAGTAAATTACCAAGTATGGTCTTGTCAATAATCCAATGTACAGTGTTGTTTGTACAGTTGTACAGTGTCCCCCACCCCTCCTACCCAACCCCCCCCCCCCCCCACTCCTACCCCCCCCCCCCCCCACCCACCCAACCACCTCCAATGTACAGTCCCCACCCACCCCTCCTACCCAACCCCCCCCCCACTCCAACCCCCCCCCCCCCACTCCTACCCAACCCCCCCCCCCCCCCCCCCCCCCAACCACCTCCAATGTACAGTCCCCCCCCCACCCCCACCTACCCAATCCAATGTACAGTTTCTACGCCTAATGTATATACTCTTTTCTTTCTGGACTCTTTTTGTATCACAAATACAGTACTGTAATTGCAAATCTGGTATGTCATAAATGTATAGATGTAGCAGTACGGTCTATCTGTATGTCATGTATGTCATATATGTTACGATGAATTGAAAATGGGGGACCCTGATGTAAACAAGTCGAAAGTCTTTCTCTGGTCTGCATCCCCTTAACAATTGTATGTATTGAGCTGTACTGCACTGTACCCATTCTGCAATCTGTTAATAAAGTTTTCATTCATTCATTCATCATAACATGACATACAGATAGACAGTAATGTTACATCTAGACATTTATGTACCAGATCTACAAATATACAGCACTGTTTGTGATACAAAAATATAGTAATAATAGAGTATATACATTTGAGGGGGAATAAACTGTACATATACAGCACTGTTTGAACCTGGCACACAACATACTTCACATGTAATTTTTCTTTTTACATTAACCTGGCACACAACATACTTCACATGTCATTTTTCTTTCACTCTAAAGGAAATATGTCTCACATACAGTAGACCCCCCAGTACTTTGTGGAGACGAAGATGATGAGTACCAGTCTTCTCCTCAGACATATAAAATCAGTTTTTCAATACAAGTACATTTATGCAAATGACATGTCGTCAGCTTGTGACTGCAACTTGTTCCTGTTTGCGGACGACTCAGCCCTGCTGGTCTCTGACAAGAACAAATTACAGGTTGAAAAAACCCTCAGCTCAGAACTAAGCAAAATCTGCATATGGCTCGCTGATAACAAACTATCATTACACATGGGCAAAACAGAGTCCATTCTCTTCGGTTCAAATAACAAACTCAGCAAGACCGACGGCTTCTCAGTTACAGTGGGTGACAATATTGTCACAAGGAAAGAAGATATTACCTACCTGGGTTCCATCCTAGAGGCAAATCTTTCCTGTGACAAAATGGCATCCAATGTAATAAAAAAAGTCAACCAACGAACTCGTTTCTTGTACCGGATCTCCTCACTGGTAAACAAGAATACCCTGAAGACTCTAGCAGGAGCACTCATTCAAGGGTACTACGACTATGCTTGCACCTCATGGTACCAAAGCACCTCAAAGGCGCTAAAAACAAAATTACAAACATCTCAAAACAAACTGGTCAGACTACTGCTTGACCTTACTCCTAGAACCCACCTCACCCCTGCCCACTTTGACAACCTAGGATGGCTTAGAGTAGACGACAGAGTACAGCAACTTGCAATGGGCCTGGTCTACAAGATACACTACACGACCAAGGTACCCATGTACATGACTAAATACTTCCCAAAGGTCAGTGAATACCACGATCACAACACCAGAGGGAGCTCCACAAATCATGTTAAACCCAGATTCGGCTCAAACAAGGGACTAAACACGTTTCGCAATTATGCCACATCAATGTGGAACGCCCTACCCAAAGCTGTAAAGGAATGTGAATCACTACCCACTTTCAAAAACTCTCTCAAAAAACACCTAAGGGAGACTGCAACTCGAAACTGGCCCCTGTAAATGTCCGAGCACAACCCCCGCCAATGTACAGTAAATTACCAAGTATGGTCTTGTCAATAATCCAATGTACAGTGTTGTTTGTACAGTTGTACAGTGTCCCCCACCCACCCCTCCTACCCAACCCCCCCCCCCCCCCACTCCTACCCCCCCCCCCCCCCCCCCCCACTCCTACCCCCCCCCCCCCCCCCCCCCCCCCCCAACCACCTCCAATGTACAGTCCCACCCCCACCTACCCAATCCAATGTACAGTTTCTACGCCTAATGTATATACTCTTTTCTTTCTGGACTCTTTTTGTATCACAAATACAGTACTGTAATTGCAAATCTGGTATGTCATAAATGTATAGATGTAGCAGTACTGTCTATCTGTATGTCATGTATGTCATATATGTTACGATGAATTGGAAATGGGGGACCCTGGTGGAAACAAGACGAAAGTCTTTCTCTGGTCTGCATCCCCTTAACAATTGTATGTATTGAGCTGTACTGCACTGTACCCATTCTGCAATCTGTTAATAAAGTTTTCATTCATTCATTCATTCACCCAAGACACAGAACATTAGTATGCAAAATAAAAAATGAACACAGATTTGAGTGTGAATGAAAACTTTATTTTAACAAGATTGCAGAATGGGTACAATACGTTATGTGGTCCTGGAAAAAAGAGAATATAATTACTTTCAAAATATGAATAAAAGGTTGTGCCTCTAATCACCACATCACTTGCCCACTTGGAGATGCAAATTGGCTTACTACTACACCATGTACTTGCAAGTTTATATTTAGTAAAGATAGCAGTCCTACTACACCATGTACTTGCAAGTTTATATTTAGTAAAGATAGCAGTCCTACTACACCATGCACTTGCAAGTTTATATTTAGTAAAGATAGCAGTCCTACTACACCACTTACACGTGCAGTAGTGCAAATACTTGTCCAGGCCATTATACTTGTCCACGCCACGAAGCCCCGCCTCAAACCCGTCCAGCCTGGGCTCTGTGGCTCTGCAGATATACCCTATTGGACAGAACAGCGGCGCGTCTTCCTGGATTACTCCACAAATCGGCAGAACAGCGGCGCGTCTTCCTGGATTACTCCACAAACGCTTTGTGTGTTTACAGTGTAAAGATTATCTGTAGCAGAACTCTACTGGTCTGGAACAAGACGTTCTTCCTGAGAAAACAGACATCAGACTGTGGACACCACAATATCTGTAAGTACAATTATGTTTACATTGTTTCCCTCTCTTGTAGCTCCTTCCTTGCAGCAGCGGCACTTGAAAGGAGCCTTGAAGTTGTCCAATCCCAGTTTAATTCAAAACAAATGCCAAATGTTTTAACATTTGTAGTACTTTACCATCTCCATGGTCAACTAACTGCTAGCATCTGCAGCGACGTAATTCTCTTCACAATAACATTACACTGCTCCCGATACCGGAAGCTACCTCTGTTGGCTCTATCGATAGCTGTAGTTTCAAGTTTTATTTTGTATTTGTCACATATAAGGTACAAGTACATTATAGTGAAATGCTTGGTTCCGTATGGCCCCCCTGAGATTGTGCTTCATACAGTAAAAATGAACAAAATCAAGCACGATTTCGACGGAGCCCACAGAGAGGCGAGACAGTGCGGCGCCATCTTGTTGACGTTGAATGAATGAAAACTTTATTTAACAGATTGCAGAATGGGTACAATACAGTACGGCTCAAATTCAATACACACAATTGTTAAGTGGATGCAGACCTGAGAAAGACGTTTGTCTTGTTTCCATCAGGGTCCCCCATTTTCAATTCATATAGACGCGGCAACTATGGGTGCGGCGGGTGCGGGAGCACCCCCTGCTGGCGGGGAGTGTAACTGCAAGCAGCGTCAGAAGATTTACTAAAAATTCATACAAAACTTTTATTATTTAATGATATTTTCTGTGTATCTGATTCTGATCTGAGTCTGACGTGGTGACGCACAATTGCTGCGCGGCACAGACAGTCCACACACACATCGGCGACGCCTACTACAGACGTGGATTTCGGTGCGAAGGTTGAATAAACAGGTTGAGGTTGAATAAACAGTACATATCGCTGTGTATATGTCCAACCTGCACATGCAAACAAGAGGACTCTTCAAAGACGTGGAAAATCTCCTCCATCTGTGTCTTTCCATGCCCATCTCCGTGGCCTCTTCAGAGAGATCCTTCTCGGCGCTCCGTCGCCTCAACCTGGATGCGTAACACAGTTACCCAGAAGAGACTCACTCACCTGGCCTTGCTGCAGATATGCATCAGGAGGTTCTGGACTCACTGGACATTCATGTTGTCATGAAGGAGTTTATTTCCACCACTCCTGAACGCAAGAGTTCGGAATAGGTAATGTGTGTTTATTATCGCTCCTGCGGCCTGCCCAGTGCGCCGTGCTCACTTGGTTAATGTTTCAGCACCACGGACAGCGATTGTTGTTGTGACAAAACTGCTGCATTTCGTGTGTGAACTGTCCATGTTGGTGTTCAAGCTTGTCTGTTGTAGTGCTTCGCGCATGCATTTAATATGACGGTATTATTATTATTTATCTCTGACTCGACCGCACCCCCAAGTCAGAATCACTTCCCACGTGCCTGTACACAACATACATGACATTTATGGCATAGGGACATATAGGTATTTAGTACTGATACATTTGTGACAAACGGTATTCAAATATACAGTACTGTTACCCCTAGATCCTGACAGAGTATATACATATGATGGGGAGGGGGCTGTACATTAGGAGGGGGTGGGTGGGTGGGAGAGAAATATACATACAGCGGGGAGGGAATATATACATGCGGTGGGGAGGAGACTGTCTATTAGGAGGTGGTGGGGGTTTTGGGCATTTACGGTGGCCAGTTTCGAATTTCAGCCTCCCGTAGGTGCTCTTTAAGAGCGGTTTTAAACTTTTGAATGTGGGTAGGGATTCACATTCCTTTACAGCTTTGGGTAGGGCGTTCCACATTGATGTGGCATAATTGCGAAACGTGTTTAGTCCCTTGTTTGAGCCGAATCTGGGTTTAACATGATTTGTTGAGCTTCCTCTGGTGTAGTGGTTGTGGTATTCACTGACCTTTGGAAAGTATTTTGACATGTACATGGGTACCTTAGTCGTATAGTGTATCTTGTAGACCAGGCCCATTGCAAGTTGCTGTACTCGTCTACTCTAAGCCATCCTAGGTTGTCAAAGTGGGCAGGGGTGAGGTGGGTTCTGGGGGTAAGGTCAAGTAGTAGTCTGACCAGTTTGTTTTGTGATGTTTGTAATTTTGTTTTAAGTGCCTTTGAGGTGCTTTGGTACCATGAGGTGCACGCATAGTCGTAGTACCCTTGAATGAGTGCTCCTGCCAGAGTCTTCAGGGTATTCTTGTTTACCAGAGAGGAGATCCGGTACAAGAATCTAGTTCGTTGGTTGACTTTTTTTATTACATTGGATGCCATTTTGTCACATGAAAGATTTGCCTCTAGGATGGAACCCAGGTAGGTAATTTCGTCTTTCCTTGTGACAATATTTTCACCCACTGCAACTGAGAAGCCGTCGGTCTTGCTGAGTTTGTTATTTGAACCGAAGAGAATGGACTCTGTTTTGCCCATGTGTAATGATAGTTTGTTATCAGCGAGCCATATGCAGATTTTGCCTAGTTCCGAGCTGAGGGTTTTTTCAACCTGCAACTTGTTCTTGTCAGAGACCAGCAGGGCTGAGTCGTCCGCAAACAGGAACAAGTTGCAGTCACAGGCTGACGACATGTCATTTGCATAAATTAGGAAGAGTAGCGGTCCTAGTATGCTTCCTTGTGGAACACCACAGCTCACTGTGAGGGGGGGGGGGGATAGAGTACCGTTTACCTCTACCATCTGTTCTCTCCCCTCCAGGTAGGATTGCATCCAGCTCACTGATAAGCTATCAAAACCAATTGCTTTTAGCTTGTCAATCAGAATGGAGTGATTGACAGTGTCGAAGGCCTTTTGTAGGTCCAGCATGACCATTCATTGTCAATGAATTGGTCGTAAAGTAGAATAGAGAATAGTAGTTGGGTCAAGAACCTCAATTCCGTGACCATTCTCTGGCTAAGATGTTTTGATGATTGATTTGACTCCTTTTATAAAAGATTTAGCCCCCCGGGGAGCTCCAGTAGCTCACCACGTACCTCGAGCGCTATTTCGGCGCCGGGGACAACCGTGCTCGTCACGGATCTGGGGTTTAGCGAGTTCGAATCCCGGACTGCAGCCGTGCCTTTCCCAGAGTGTCTTCCCCCCCATCTGTACCCCTTCAGCCTGTTTCTGTCGGTCATTCTTGACCAGAGTAAATGCGATAAACGCTAAAAAGAGCCAGGGGAATGGCCAAAGTTTAAAAAAAAAAAAAAAAAAAAAAGATTTAGCCCCTGTGTCCCTCCCAATAATCCAGTCATTTTGTCAGAGGGCCAAATCCAAAATACCTGCTGCCGCCATCTTGAAAAATGTACTTTTGAACCAGAGCACCTAGAATCATGTATGATACACTTGTCTGTGTAAGTCGACCATGAGGATTCCGATTCTGACAAAATGTTTACGTTATGACATAATTTTGACCCAGAAATAATAATAATAATAATAAACTTTATTTGTATAGCACATTTCATACAGAAGCTGCAGCTCAAGGTGCTTCACAACAGAAAAAAGACAGGCATAAAATGAGCACATAAAGTGCAGACATGTAAAATCACAATTTTTCACATTAGGATCTAACATCCCAACAGGCCACCTAGTTTATGGTTTGATTCAGTTTTAAATAGACAATAATAAAAGAAGCAAGATAATAGAAAATAGTGCAATAGTGCAGTGCAATACAATTTTAGAATAGATTAAAGAATATATATATATATATTACAGTGCAATAAAATAGTTCTGGATTACTGGATTACTACCATTTGGCTGGTAGATTTAAAAAAGGCAGATTTTTTACCAGCCAAAAATTATAAATTGCTTTTTAGTATATCGCCATGTGTTATTATTACTATAATACTCTCATATGCTATTTTCAATTAATAGCATAAACAACATAAGGAATATTAGCATCATTTTGAGTGGACTGAAGGAATGAGTCAGCGTTAATAGTTTTAAATGCAAATAATTTATTGAAACATAGAAGTGGGGTCGTTGGGACACACACAATGGGGGACCCTGATGTAAACAAGACGAAAGTCTTTCTCTGGTCTGCATCCCCTTAACAATTGTGTGTATTGAGCCGTACTGTATTGTACCCATTCTGCAATCTGTTAAATAAAGTTTTCATTCATTCACACTGTTTCAACTCACCACCCCCGCATCATATTGTAGTCCAGTCTGTCTTCAAACTTCCACTCCTCTCGACACACACACACACACCCTTTCCCCAGTCCACACTGTCTCTATGGCTCTGCCTCTGATCAGGATTAGCTTGTTAGCTTATGCTAATGTAATGTTCATTTCGGGCGATGTGGACATAAAGGAATGGCGACGATGCAAAGCGTGTTAGATGCATTTGACCCGTTGTGAGAAGAAAAAAACACACCACGGACGTATTTCGGATCGCAAAATAGCCGCACTGCTGTGCTGTGCAGCCCCGCTCGGCTGAGAGCAGAAGGCAGAAGCACGGTCTGGGGCGGATATGACATCGCGGAGTTGCTATGGTTTTTTTCAAAATAAGAGTATCATATGAACCTGACCGTTGCTAGCTGCCGGACCCAGATATATTATGACTGGAGCTGTGCTTAGGCGGAAATGAGACCTGTGACAGGATTTTCAAAATAAGAGTATCAATATGAACCGAATGCCTATCGCACCAGTGCTACTGAAGTAAATCCATTCATCGCACAGACCGCTGTTGCTGTAGCACGTGCGATATATATGTCGCACTGTACAGCCCTGGTGTACGCAGAGAAGAAGATGGTGTCAGCCTCAGACTGGTCAATGCTGTAGTTCTGCATTGGTTGCTGGGTTGACAATTTGGTGCAGTGGGAGCCAACAGAGTAGACGATCTCTGTATCTACATCCTGTGCAACAAGGTCGGTCACATAGCTGCATATTACTTTTTGGAGCCGCTCCTTGTTGCTGACACTACACGGCAGTGTTTTGAACTCTCTGACAGAGGGGAAGGGGTCGCCCAGTTTCATGTAGGTGTTGGGGACATGTACCTTACCTTGTACCCGCAGATCTCGCATGTCATCTTTAGATGAGTATTGTACAGGTAATTTACACAGATGATACGGTCAGCATCACCATGGCAGGCAAGGATGATGGATGACACCTTGTAGACACATAGTCCAGCCACTTGTATGGGGTGCCATCTTGCATCTACCAATCTTCTGCTGATGAGTTGCCATCCTCCAGATCATGCCCATGTCAACGAGCAATGTAGGGTTCTTGCAGATCTACAGATTGGAGAGAGAGCTTCTGAATAAGTTTAAGTTTTATAAGTTTCTTTAATAGTTGAAGTTTGAAGTTTTTTTAGTAGTCTACTCTTATAGCCTGCCTCTAGTCTAATGGCGCTTTTCCACTGCATAGTACCTACTCGACTCGACCCGCTTTAGGTACCTGGTACTTCGTTCCTTTTCCACTGCAGCCAGGTACTACTCCGTTTGTCTCCGTGTGGGGATGCAGGCGGGGCCGCTTGTGTACACTGAAAGCTCCGTGGGCATAGCCATGTCCGAGGGCTTGCAGCAAGCCAGAGTTTAACACAGTTTCAATCAATCAATCAATAACAACATTAACCAGACTCTCGTTGTGTCTATTCTGCTAAAGCTAACGTTACCTCTCATTGTGTCTATTCTACCAAGCAACCCGGGTTTAACGTTACCTCTCGTGTATATCTGCTGACGGTAGTATTAGGCTAATAACAACAACCAACTTAACACATCAATGATCTTGTTGTGACACTAAACTCTCCGCTCGGTGGTAAATTGGGTTGATGTCGGTTTTGTTTCATCAATAAATGAGGCAGAATACACAGTGAATCCATCCTTTTTTGTTTATTGCAGTTGGTGCTGTCGCAAACAAATCCTGAATGAAATACATCCTTAGCGAGGCAGTAAAGATGGCGGCTTTCTGTTTTTGTTCAGAGACTCCAACGTGTGACGTGTCTCTCTTCTGACCAATCGGTGGTCTGCAATGTTTCACATGACTTTTCTGGTACCACTTCTACCCAATAGGGTCGCTTGGAACCAAGTAGGGTATATCTGCAGAGCCGCAAGCCCAACGTCTTGGCGCTACTTTATTATTTTTATAAAAAACAGCGGTGATGCGGTATTCAGCCCAACTCTGCGGTGGGCGTGATGCAACAGCGATACCGCGGTAATGCGGTTATCGCGGCAGCTCTAGTTGTCATACAGAAGTACAGAATACTTTTATACAAAATGCTTCTTACTGTTACGCTCCAGAGACTGTGCTAGACAAGATAAGTATCAATAACATAGTATAGCATGTAAATTAGAAGTAGAAAATGAGGTCACAGTGTTCAGTATAGACATATGTACAATGTTCGATGCAGAATAGACGTAACTGAGTTACCATATAATATACAATACTATGCAGTGTACTAATATACAATACTATATAGTGCAAAGCAGAAATGGGATGAGGTACAATTTAGGTACAATTTACAGTAAGGTTAGAGCCATATGAAATCCGTTTTATTATTTTCCAAATTCCATTTTATTTTTTCCCAAATTCCGTTTTTTCCGTTTTAATATTTCAGAATTCTGTATTTTGCTTTTTATGCTCATTTTACCATCAGAAATAGTGTCTAATAAGTGGGAATGAATAAATGTCTACAATTGAATATGATATAACAGTCCATTTAATGTTTTTAAGTGCTGCAACTCAGAAATACAGTTACATTTTACACAATACTTTTCAAATAATATTGTGACAAAATAAAAATACACATTTCAAGTGTAAACAATAGATACAGCTAGCTACTACTGACATTATCACAATGTCAGTAGCTATAGCTATATCTATTTTATTGTGATGAAATATAGTAATGCATAATTTAGGCACCTTTAGTTTAGTTTATTTCGTTTATAAAGGACGGTGTATAATGACAATCGTTTGCATTAAACAAATGAATTGAAAATGGGGGACCCTGATGTAAACAAGACGAAAGTCTTTCTCTGGTCTGCATCCCCTTAACAATTGTGTGTATTGAGCTGTACTGTATTGTACCCATTCTGCAATCTGTTAATAAAGTTTTCAATCAATCAATCAATCAACCAGATCTAGCAAGAAGCTATCATTTCCATCTATAGTCCTATGTACTGTAAAACGTTTCATAGCTATTTAAGTTTATTTCGATTATAAAGGGCAGTGTATAATGACTCGTTTGCATTAAACAAATGGATGGGTGCACTAGATTTAGCAAGAAGCGATCATGTCCTAACGTATAGCTATTTAATCACAATAGTGTCGCAAGTGTTTTTGTGGCTCCAGTCCACGGAACGTTGACAGAATTAGCAAAACACCTTATCGCCGGAGGCATAAAAGTCATTAGGATACTGCTCTGCTCTGAATTGAGGGCTTATTGGGGAATTTATTAGCTTCTTGACGATGTAAACACCGAAGCAGCGAGACGCTTGGGAGACTGCCTGTGTTGTGTGTAACCCGCTCTAGCGTCCGCCTCCCCGGTCGCGTGTGCACCAAGCGTTCCACCCAAAAACGGAATTTCAGTCCAGATTAGGCCAAATTCTGCAATATTCCACGTTTTGCAGTTGATTCCATTTTTATTGGTCAATTCCGCGATTCCGTCCGCGATTCCGTGAACGCGGATTTCATATGGCTCTAAGTAAGGTGTACGAGTTGTAGTGCAATCCTTTATCAATAAATATAAAGTGTGGGGAGTGGGTGCTACAGTGTGTTTGTTTAAAGTGAGTGTGTGCTATAAAGTGTGGGGAGTGGGTGCTACAGTGTGTTTGTTTAAAGTGAGTGTGTGCGTGTGTGTGCTATGTGCGTTTGATGGTTGTTGTGTAGTGTTCATTGTTCGTTGAGCAGCCTGATGGCCTGGGGATAGAAGCTTCTTCTGAGTCTTTCTGTGCTCGCCTTGAGACTCCGGTATCGCTTGCCTGACCGCAGCAGTTCAAAGAGGCAGTTGTTCGGGTGACTGGAGTCCTTAATGATTCTCTTAGCCTTGCCCCTGCACCGCTTGTTGTAAATGTTCTGGAGGGTGGGGAGCCCCCCTCCAATTGTGCGTTCGGCTGAACGCGTCACTCTTTGTAGTCTGCTTCGGTCTTGTGCAGTGCTATTCCCAAACCAGGAGGTGATGTTGCCAGTCAGGATGCTCTCTATTGTACATGAGTAGAAGTTCTTAAGGATCTTCTGACTGACTTGGAACTTCCTTAGGCGCCTGAGGAAGTAGAGGCGTTGTTGTGCCTTCTTCACAACACTGTCAATGTGTGTGGTCCATGTCAAGTCCTCGGATATGTAGGCTCCGAGGTACTTAAAGCTGTTAGTGTTCACTCTCTCAACCGGTGCCCCGTCGATGCTGAGGGGGCTGTAGTCCTTGACCCGCGACCTTCTGAAGTCCACAATCATCTCTTTTGAATGAGCTTGCTCTTCTGTGTCTTCCTATATGTGCCGTTGGAAGTTGAATAAGGCCACACATTCCTCTACAACACGACAACTCTGGGAGATTTACAAGTTGACTGACCTCAACCAGGTCGATCACTACCTTGAGAGCACTCCGCTCCATCTAATTTTTTTTGCATAATGTCTATTACTAGATAATTATCATATTCAAGTTTTATAAATAATATTCCTGTATGAAACTGAACCAGACCAAATTGATTCATGTTATAAACCAGAATGTTTATTTAGCAATTATAATCATCACAAATAAATAAATACCTCTTTCCTGCAGGTATTTAAAAATATAATAATCTAAAAATAAAAGAAACCACATTTATTGCACAAATATTTTTAGCCACTTTTGTGCATGAATCACACTGCACCTACCGGGAAAAACTATTAAAAAAGCATTAGGTACATAAAACTCTACAATGAGATTAATGATATGGTAATATGCACACCATATGTGTATAATATGAGTCAATTAATAATACAAAACACATTTGATGTTATACTTTACCATTGCAATCATGCTCTCATCAGCATCAAATTGCAACAAGGAGCACACCATGCAGTGGCCCTCTACATTCCCTAGAAACAAAGTTTTTCATAAGGTTTTAAACTGTAGCAACTCCACTCATTCTGTATATGAGTAAATAAATCATGGTACACTACACTAGGGATGGGATAGAATATTAGACAATTTGAATAGTCATTCAGTCATTAAGATCGATTTCATTTTTTTTACAGTCGATTATTCGTTTTGTGAAAAAAAATTATATAATCTTTTTTTTTAATGCTTTATTTTTTTATTTTTTTATTGAAGCAACCATTCTTATTTAATTCGTTTTTATATTTAGAGGCAGCCTAATTTCCATAGCCTAATTGATCTAAAAGATGCACAATAAAGATGTTATTATAGGCTACGATGGTGAATGGTGTCATTTTGATTTATTGTCGGTCAGCTGAGCCGATCAACGTTCTGAAGGATTATCTGAACTTCAGATTGTGAAGTGCCTATTTATTAGGGATGCACCGATATGAAAATTTGCCACCGATACCGATACCGATTGTTCAACTAACACAATCGGCTGATACCGATATTTGTGGCAAATTCTTTTTTTGTAATATTTTTTTTCTTTTTTTTTCTTTTTTTTATGAAACTACTGTATATTTGTGTTACAAATTGTGCTCACCGATATGAACATAGGCCTCTTTACTTACTTAAAAAAGGAAACATCAAGAAATAGCACTATCTCTCTCCCAGTATGTTCTGCAGGGCTGCAGCTAGATACTAGTTCTCCCAGTATGGTCTACCGGCTGGGCTGCAGCTGGATACTATTGTCTCAACCAGAGCTCTCAACCAATGAAATTTTGATTGACAGTCGATTCTGCCAATTACGTCACACACCGATTGCATCCGCCTCTGCTGTTACCACCAATCGGCAAGCGCGTATACATTTTTTACTTCCGCTTTTGTCCGCCATTGATTTTGACTAGAGGTTTTTCTACAACAACAACGGCGGCGGCGCGGCCGACGTTTAGCTTTTAGCTCTGCAGGATGACTTAAACGAGGCATAATGATTTTACTGCAACGAATGTTATAATAAAACAAAGCCTTTCTATACATGTGTCTGATTGAAAACTTTATTAACAGATTGCAGAATGGGTAAAACTCAGGGCTCTATGAGCAACGGAAGGAACTGAGCTAGTATGAACGCGTAATGCTTGCTACGTTCGGGTAAATAATATGCTGATGTTATTGAACGTGTAACACTAACTACGTTAATGCCACAAAACGAATGCCTTGTTAATCATAAGTAGTAACTTTGATGCAGTAGCTTGTGTGTGTGTGTGTGGGGGGGACTGGGGACGGCGTTGTGCAGGTCGCGAGTGAACTTTTTTTTGTCTTTTGACGCTACACAAATTGATGGATATTTATCGGCTACTGCCATCGGCACATTCGAGCTTATAGGCCGATTGCAGTCAACAAGGCACTTATCGGCCGATACCGATACCCGACCGATACATCGGTGCACCCCTACTACAGGGCTGTACGTTAACTTTTTTTGCACATAGCACTGGTGCTACAGAGGTTGATAGTTTTGTAGCACAGGCCAAAATCTTGTAGCACAAGTATAAAACGTGTTATATTTGTAACAGTCACAAATGTGCCTATTGTATTTGTGTTATTTAGTTGCAGTGCCATGTTTGGCTGTCATTTAGTATATCGCCATGTGTTATTATTACTATGATACTCTCATATGCTATTTTCAATTAATATCATAAACAACATAAGGAATATTAGCATAATTTTGAGTGGACTGAAGGAATGAGTCAGCGTTAATAGTTTTAAATGCAAATAATTTATTGAAACATAGAAGTGGGGTCGGTTGGGACTTGGGACACACACACACACACACAATGGGGGACCCTGATGTAAACAAGACAAACGTCTTTCTCTGGTCTGCATCCCCTTAACAATTGTGTGTATTGAGCCGTACTGTACCCATTCTGCAATCTGTTAAATAAAGTTTTCATTCATTCATTCACACACACTGTTTCAACTCACCACCCCGCATCATATTGTAGTCTAGTCTGTCTTCAAACTTCCACTCCTCTCGAAACTTGTTTATATTTGAATATCATCATTATCTGTCCATCCTCAGTTTACTATAATATACTCCTGTCCTGAGTCCTGACTAGTGACTTCATCGTCTTTCCAAACGCACGCACGCACACACACACACAGGGAAGGGGAGAGAGTGCCCCCCCATTTCCCTTTCCACACTGTGTCTGCTGGCTCTGCGCCTCTGATCAGGATTAGCTTGTTAGCTTGCTAACGTTGTAGTGATTGTAATGGTACATAAACGTTAATTTCGGGCGATGTGCGCATAAAGGAATGGCGACGGTGCAAAGCATGTAGATGCATTTGACCCGTTGCGAGAAAGAAAAAACACCACAGACTTATTTCGGGACGTGTAGGCGCACTGCTGTGTTAACGCAGCAGTGCGCACCAACCGACCAACGCGCTGCTCCTTGCAGAAGCACGGATAGGGCGGATACGACTCGTCGAGTTGTCACAAGAGTTTTTTCAAAATAAGAGTATCATATGCACCTGAACGTTGCTAGCTTTCGGAGCCTAGCTGGAGCTGCGCGTGGGCAGAAATGAGACCCGCTACAGGATTTTCAAAATAAGAGTATCTATATGAACCGAATCCCTATCGCACCAGTGCTACTGAAGTAAATCCATCCATCGCACAGACAGCTGTTGCTGTAGCACGTGCGATATATATGTCGCACTGTACACCCCTGCCTACTATTTATGTGCAATACCCTTTGATTTTAATTATTCTATTAAAAAGAATAACTGAATTGAACTGAAACAGAAAATGTTAACAGAATTTAAACTGAAACTGAAAATAACAATATATTAAGGGCCTCCCACCGCTCCTGTAACTTCAGCCAAACAAACTTCACTAATGCCGCTTTTCCACTGCATGGTACCTACTTGACTCGACTCTACTCACTATTGCTAGTGGTACCTGGTAGGTAGGGGTGGACCGTGGGAGTCACCAGTTTCATCACAATACGATATCGATTCCTTGGACAACAATACGATATTTGCCGATATCACAAAGTCTGCCACGATACGATACAATTCAGGTGCCTGTGATCGATATGAGACTATATCATATGCCCATTTAACACAATCGGTAACATTTTATATCAACTCAAAAAAGGCAACGGAAATATCATTTGACATTTTTATTTCTGAGCTCTTTCAGACATTTAAATGAAAAACAATCTCCTGTTCACTGTAATAGTGCTTTAAATAACTAACTGAAATAACTTTCTAAACATTTTAAAGCAGAACTTTTCGCTAAACCTAATATTTAGAGTCTCAAACAATATATTAGTTAGAACTTAACCAAGGTCACCACTGTCGATTTCCTGAGAGTCGAAGGTCACTCACCTTAATATTTTTCTTAAGTAAGCATATAAACAATATAAACAAGTTAGTGGATATTGTACAAGTAGTGTCGCAATCACAATAGGTTACCACTTGTAAGTGCAAATGCAGATTGTCCACGGAGTCTAGGTGTATCAATCTGTGCATACGTAGTTCGGGAGTAGGTGCGACTACCTCGGCCGAGAACGTGCCGATCGACTTGGGATTGGTCACGCCGTGTTCAGGAGACTTAGGCATAGTGGCATACAAATCTATTGGATCATATCTCCAGCACCCCCACAGCCGTAGCAACAACCACTTGATGTCGAGACTCTCCTCCACATTCATTCATTTTCTCCCCCCGCTCTCTCCGCATCTGGCTGCATTTCAACAATATTGGAGACTGCAAAACTGAGTGCTGAACTTGCTAAATGAAAATATGCAGAGTCGGAATTCCCATCACTAGTATAAAAGTCTATAGGATCATGTCTTCAGCACCCCCACAACCATAGCTACAACCAATTACATCAAGGCTCTCATCAACATTCATTAATTTTCTCCCCCCGCACTTCCTCCATGAGCTCAGAATACCGGAAGTGTTGTGGTGGTCTATAGGAGACGTCCATTACGTTTCATTGCCCCATATAATTTCCTGATTAGTCACGTGGTACCGCCGGCGCATGAGTCTTCGAACGTCTTTCTGGATTACTCCATAAACGCTTTGTGTGTTTACAGTGTAAAGATTCTTTGCATCTGGACCAAAACGTTCTTCCTGAGAAAACAGACATCAGACTGTGGACACCACACCACAACATCTGTAAGTACAATTATGTTTACATTCTTTTCCTCTTGTCGCTCCTTACTTGCAGCAGCGGCACTCGAAATGACCTTGAAGTTGGACAATCCCAGTTTAATTGACATAATTATAGTTTAAAAAAAAACATATTCAAGAATAAACATCATAACCATGTCACAACAGCAGTTATAATGTATATTTTCATCAATACGTTTGTTTACCAATAGGTTAAAGTGTTATTAGTGAGGATTTAGATTTTTTAAATGTGTTGTCATGAATGTCCCTATTGGGATTAATAGTGCAATAACTTGCTTTTTCACCAAACTTCACTTAAAACAAATAAAAGGTGCCTCTTGGTCATCAAACAAGAATGAATTTCCCTATTGGGATTAATAAAGTGCAGATCTAACTTTCACCAAACATCACTTATTGTAAAATAAAAGGTGACTCTTAGTGATGCACCGATGTGAAAATTGTGGCCGATACCGATAACCGATATTAATATTGCTGTTCTGGCCGATACCGATATTTACCGATGTCGATATCTCTGTATAGAAAACACTTTTTTATGATAATCAAATAAAGAGCTATTTTCCAAAACGCATAATTCTTTTACTTTTGTAACTTATTTTCAGAAATGACTGATATTTTGAAACTATTTAAGGCCAAAACATGTCAAAAGAAAAAAAAAAGATTTTTTTTTTTTTTTTTTTTTTTATTTTAAAATAAATATCGGCCCTATCTTGATATCGGTCCGATACCGATGTGTAAAAAAACGGCCATATCGGCCGATATTATATCGGCGGCCGATATATCGTGCATCACTAGTGACTCTTAACACATTTCCGGGAAGTGACCTGGCCTTGCCGTCCATTAAACCTGTGTGGTGAACGTAGTTGTACTTTGTAGAGCTAAACCTATATTTTATAGTATAGCTATGGGTCTAATAACACCATCGAGTCTCATTGAGCTGCTTCTGGTCAACGTGCAAAAAAAAGATAATTTTTTCATCCGTACATTTCCGTTTTGAATTGCTTGAATGCTTGAAATGTTTGATTTGATTGAATTGTTTTGAATTGCTTGAATGAGCAATTCCAGGGGAAATACGCAAACAGCGTTTTTGTGTAATTCAATAAACACGTAATTGTTTGCCTGATTATCGAATTTTCCTGAAATCAATGCTAGATCATCACTATTATCCTTTTTCGTGCACGCATGCAATGTGATTTAGACCGGCGCGCCACCCCCACCCCCCTCCCCTCCTGCAACCCAACGGCACACAGCCACACAGCCACACACATAAAACACAGATAGCTTCAATAGCTGTAGAAATAAATATCAGATCAATGCAAGCTTTCATATATGGTGTCCTTACCTGGTCTCTGAAGTAATGCAAAAAAAAAGAATCCAATAATCTCATCGCCATTCCAGTTATCCACAGCGATCCTGTCCCCGACGTTGTTGGGCATTGTACTTCAACGGGCGGGCGGGGTCAGTAGTCCAAACCATCCCTACAAGCGCTTGTTTTGCCGGAGTGTTTAGGACCCGCCCCCATGTCGCAGCTCTAAACTAACCCATTTCTAACTGGGTGCAATAAGGGCGGTATAAGACCGTCTGCCAGCTCAGACACACTCAGAACAGTATGCACTAGGTGCCCCGCTGAATTATGAATGGCAATAAATAATAAAAGAAATACTGTGACAGAAACGTAGATCTACGTTTCCGGCAACCAAAGTGTTAAAAACTATCGTACAAATTTTCATATTTGAAAATCTTCCTAAATCATTCATTCGAATTACTCGATTAATAAGATTGGAAGAGTAATCCGTTAGATTACTTGTTACTGAAAAAAGTAACGCCGTTATTTATAACGCTGTTATTCCCATCACTGCCCATCAGCTGGGAAATTTGTCTTGGGCTTACACCCATACTGCAGCCACAGACACAAGTATACAGACATGACACAACTGACTCCAAACAGAGGTGATGAACAATATAAAAGATACAATAAAGTATCTGCACAGCAGGATGTCTGGCAACACCACATGTGTATATATATAGTAGTAATAGTATAACCAAATGTCGATTATTGAATATCTATAATATAATGACCAAATATCGCTTATTCGATAATTGCCGGCCATTTATCTGGCACTATTTAAAAGTTTAACTGAGATCGGGATAAAGGAGTTTTTAAACCTGTTTATTCTAGAGCGTGGAACTCTAAACCTCCTCCCAGAGGGCAGTAGCTCAGGCCAGGCACACTATACACACACACACACACACACAGAGCAACAGAGAGAGACGGGAGCCAGATTTAAATAAGAGTCTGGAAAAAGTTCAGAAATGAGCGAACATAGAAAAAGAAGCAGCATCTGGCTGCATTTCAACAATATTGGAAAATGAATGAATGTGGATGAGAGCCTTGACATTAAGTGGTTGTAGGTACGGCTGTGGGGGTGCTGGAGACATGATCCAATAGACTTGTATACGCCCGAGTCTCCTGAACACGGAGCGACCAATCCCAAGTCGATCAGCACTTTCTCTGCCGAGGAATGGCCACTTTTCTGGACCTACTCCCGGACTACGCATGCGCAGATTGCCCACAGAGTCTCTGGATTTCTAGGCTCATCAATCTGCGCATGAGGAGTTCGGGAGTAGGTCCGTAAAAGTGACTATAGCTCGGCCAAGAAAGTGCCGATCAACTTGGGATTGGTCGCTCCATGTTCAGGAGACTCGGGCGTATAAAAGTATATTGAATCGGGGCGCTCTAGTAGCACACCATGTAACACGCTGCGTCGCGAAACAGGCGACCCGGGTTCGACTCGGACCTGGTGTCCTTTGCCGAATGTCTTCCCCTGCTCTGTCTCCCATTTCCTCCTCTCCCCTCTCTCTACCGGACTGCCCGGTAGTACAAACCAATAAAAATCTACAAAAACATATATTAAAAAAAAGTGTATTGAATCACGTCTCCAGCCCCCCCACCCCCCACAGCTGTAGCTACAACCACTTAATGTCTAAGGCTCTTATCCACATTCATTCATTTTCTCCCCCCGCTCTCTCTCCCATGATTTCAGAATACCGGAAGTGTTGCTGTGGTCTATATAATTTCCTGATCAGTCACGTGGTACCGGCGGAGCGTCTTCCTGGATTACTCCACAACCGCTTTGTGTTTACAGTGTAAAGATTCTCTGTAGCAGAACTCTACTGGAACAAGACTTCACATCTGGATCAAAACGTTCTTCCTGAGAAAACAGACATCAGACTATGGACACCACAACATCTGTAAGTACAATTATGTTTACATTGTTTTCCTCTCTTGTCGCTCCTTCCTTGCAGCAGCGACACTCGAAAGGAGCCTTGAAGTTGTTCAATCTCAAAACAAATGCCAAATGTTTTACATTTGTAGTACTTTACCATCTCCATGGTCAACTAACTCCTAGCATCTGCAGCGACGTAATTCTCTTCACAATAACAAATTACATTTCTCCCGATACCGGAAGCTACCTCTGTTAGCTCTATCGTAGCTGTAGTTTAAAGTTGAACTTTTGATGACTAAAAAATGAACAAAATCAAGCACAATTTCGACGGAGCCCACAGAGAGGCGCGACAGTGCGGCGCCATCTTGTTGACGTTCATTGTCAATGAATTGGTCGTAAAGGATAATAGAGAATAGTGTTTTCTTTTTCTTGTCCTTTTTTGATACGTGAATGACAATTGACAATACGGATGTATTGTTAAACTTTAGCCTAAGAGTAGCGTATTGGTAATTTCAGGGCTGTACCGAATGCTTCGATCATAATGTTGACATTCTAAATCAACATTCAAACTTTTACTTTTTAATAAAAATAAATATCTTTTTTTATGTGTCTATTCATTCTGTTTAAACCAATGGTGTTTTTCTTCACAGTTGCAGATAAAGATTAGGCTAGACTAATATTATACTATAAGACGTCACCATCACTTTCGTACCAACCATGCCCTTATTGGATTATTTATGTAGACCGCCTGCTAAAAATGCATTGGAGAGCTTACAAGTGTGTCTTTCATTTGATAGTACGTGCTTTACAATTTAATTACTAAAACAATCCATAAACAACAAAAATATCCATAAAATGTCAATAAAACGTATGAAACCCTCCAACTTGACTCTGTCTGGAGGAGGGATATACCAGACCTGGAAAATGACTTTGATTGGCAAGGAGCCTGGGCAAATGTCCGACTTACATCAAGGAACCCGGATCATCAACAAATCAATCTTAACTATATTCACAGGACATACTTGACTCCTATAAGACTGTGCCGAATGGGGCTTAAACAAGATTCCAAATGCACCCAATGTGCAAATGGGGACGAAGGGACATTTATGCACATGTATTGGGACTGCTCACCAGTTAAGGCATTCTGGAAAGATGTGACCCAACAAATATCAAAACTCGTATCTTGGAATATACCTGTACACCCCTCGGTATTATTATTGAATGATGTTTTTGAGTTTGCAGTGAATCCACAGCTAAAGAGATTGGTTTTATCGGGTATCACAGTAGCCAAAAAGCTGATCGCATCACGCTGGTTTCAACCGGAAAAAATGTGCCGTAAAGTTTGGTTTCTTACATATCTCGATGTAATTTACCATGAAATATCTACAGCAAGAATTCTGGGTCTCAATGAATCCAAAATGTCAATGTGGTTAGAAGTGGTGGAGAGAATAAAAGCTAGCTTATAATGGTAGTGTCTGGTTAGGTGCAAGGGATAGTGGAGGTACTTCTCAAGGTGGGGTCCGGGAGGGGGGGGTTCGAGCTGAGCATATGTGTGTAGGTTTTTTTAGATAACAGGTATTAGAGGTATATCTTATATAAGACAACTAACTAAAATGTGATCTCATTGGATGTGCCCTGACAATTAATGCTTGTATATCTTATCGTGTGTTGTCATGTTTGTTTATATGTTTGTTTAAAAAATAATAAAAAAATAAAATACAAAATGTCAATAAAACTAGAATAAATGTTAAAATATATAAAGAAAAATATAAAATAACTCATCTGTAAACATTTTATATGTACAACAGGTAAAGTGACATGTGAGAACACTGAAAGAGAGCCCCCTGGTGGAGATCTGTAGACATGTCAAGTGTGGGATAACTGACTAACCCAGGGGTCAGCAACCTTTATTATCAAAAGAGCCACTTCCCCCCCCCCCCCCTCCCACAAAATAAAATGCTCAGGGAGCCGCACAACCTATTTACCCTTAAAATGAAGATACCGCAGTGTATAACGTTTTATATATCCCCAAGCATACCCCACATTTAGCATAAAACGCCTGAAGTAATTTTTATTATACTTTATACTTATAGCACACAGTTTGTTGCATTCATGGAATTATAAAGCAACAAAAAGAAATGTTTTGACTTTTTATTGCTGTTTTTACCTGTTATAACAAAGGAAAACCTCAAACAGACCTATTTTTAAATAAAACACAGAGGAGACTAAACACTGGTGTCTGTAGACCGACTTTGAAATAAAACCCAGAACTATTCAGGTATATTTGAGTCCTTCCCTTATTTGCGGAACATTTATAAAATAAAAAGTAGTCCATTTTGAAAAAAGACTACCATGTGTAGACCTACTTTGAAATAAAACACAGAAAAGGAGAAAAAACACTGGCATCTGTAGACCTACTTTGAAATAAAACCCTGAACTAATAAAACCAGTATAATTATAAATGCCCCCAACATTTTTAGATACCCCATACTGGAGGTAGAACAAAACACGAGAATGTTTTTCCTCATCTCTAAGGTCTCTCATATATGAAATGGATTCTTGTATAAAAATATTTTACTGCAAACCCTGTTAAATTGATAGATAACTTAACGTGAAGCCGAGACTGAAGAAGACTAGCAGATGACATGTTGCACAACAATGCAGAGGATTTATCAATATTTTGGATTTAAACACCGTAGCAGCAACTGGAGAGGATCAGTCCAGATTTTTTTTAATTTTTTTTGATCACCTGTGCCTGTGAGACTAAGTCCGCGGGAGTGTGTGTTTTTCGTGTGCGTGTGTGTTTCCATTGGTTAACATTATTGGGCGAACAAGAAAACTAAAGAAAACTGTAAAATTGTAATGACCCTGCTGTGTTACAATAAACATATAAATAATTCATTCATGGTTTTATTTTAGGGACACCTAGGCTGTACTAGACTAGTAAACGGGAGGGGAGAAACGGCCCAGTGCAGAGTGTCAGTGCGTGTTGTTCTGTCCGCTTGTCATCGATCGTGCCTTTCTTTACAAGCTTCAACGTTTTATTCATCATCTACATTTGGCAATACAAGCTTAATATTCAACGTTAAAGATCAATGTAAGCCAGTGTAAATTAAAGATATTGAGCATAGATTTGTAAAATGTATGACGTATATTCTTCGTATGGCTGCGCGACGCACCGTGACGTGTAAATTTGCGTTACACCCCATTATCATTTGTATATATTTATTTATTATTGTTATTACTGTACGTACCTCCAGATCATGTAGAATCGGTCCCTTGACATGACCTCGGGGAGCTTCGTTTGGAAAAGCCATTTTTTTCTGGCGCCAGTAGTCTCTCCTTGATGTCAACTGCAGGACTCCCATGGACAGACATAGACCCACAAAACATTGTATTTCGGCCACGGTACCTGGGGTCCAAAGACTGGGACGAAGCTGGAGTTGCGCTTTTGCTCTGCATACTGATTCGTTTCACATACAATCCCCGTCCACAGCTCCTCAGTGAAAATGTAGGAGAATATGCCGTTTGGAGATATTCCCTTCTGCAAATTTATCTTCACCCCGGGTTGCCTTCTGTATGGGAACTTTACGCGGGGAACAAAGTCATCCCGTTCAGTTTTCCACTCGCCCTGGAAGCCGACAAATTCTTCTCCCACCAGAAAATCTTCATCTTCATCAAACATCATTTGTACCCACTAGGGGTGGACGGTATAAACGGTATACAGTATAAACGGTATGAATTTGCTCTCCGGTATGGATTTTGACTATACCTTGTAACCGGTAGAGCAGCTCTAAAATAGCAATGACGTCATGTAACCACAGCGCAACTATTTCACTCGCATTTGCCCCTAAAATTTTATAGAATTAGTCATAGATAATATGTGCGAACTGGAAAAAGTTATTTAGGAGCACAGAGGCTTTGCGCAGTGGGCGTGTCAACACGCAATTGTCATTTCATAATAAACGCATATCACGCACGGCGCACAGCAAGTTTCAATTTCAGTTCCTGGCATTTTTAACCAGTGGAGAAAGGTAAGAGAGATTTCCCTATCGTTTTTCTTATATGAATTATTCAACCTACGTTAATAAAACATACCTGGTGATCAACTACAGTTTGCTGTGAACATTATGATATGTGTGTAGTGTTCTGATAACGACTATTGGTGAAGCGATGTCGAAATTAATTTGGGTTAGGCAGCGGGAGCTCGATGCTGGATTTGCGAGAAGCATGCAACTGCAGAGCTGCAGAGCTGACAGCTGTGCCCGCACAGTGCAGTACTCCAATTCAGCCATTGGCAATTCAGCCGTTGGGTGGGTGGCGCTGTTGAGCGGGCCTGTGACCGGACCTGAAAGCGCCGCTGGCTCTGCGGCTCTGCAGTTGCATACTATTGGGATTCGTTTATCGCTTCGTTGGGAGCAGCACGGAGTCTCGAGGGACTTATTTTATTTGGAATATAATGACTGTATACGCAAAAGTAGCCTAGTTTTAAGTTAAAATATTATAAATCTACATGCCTTGAGGATGTCATTCTTTATATAGCCTGCCTATCAATTGTTTTTAAGCTCAATAAACTCTGACCGGAATTTCTCCCATTTGTCCGGCTGATTGAAATCTTGCAGGACACGGAGACCGGCAAAAAAAAATTCGAACGGAAACCCTGATACCGTGATATATACCGTTACAGTCTATGCTTCAAATTATACTGCGATATACATTTTAGACCATACCGTCCACCCCCCACTGATCCTTGATGATGGGATCAGAAGGCACATCGTTATCCGAATCCTCTCTTGCCACTTGAATGTCAACATCAAGATCGCTTCCCTCACTGGAACTGGTGTTATCCATGCATGACAGCTATGATGCAATCTTTTTTTTTTTATGGCAAATGTCAAAACAAACTCTGCGAGTCCACGTGTATTCGACCAATAACGAAGCATTTTATTAGTCACATGACCTTAAAAAAACATATACACATCCCTTGCACTCACCCATGTGGGGTTTCAGCCAATGGTGGCGCATTTCATTTGTTAAATGCCTTGAAAATGACTACAGCACGGAAATACACACAAACGCGTATCCCGGCATTAAGCGCACACGCACAAATGTGTTTCCCGGCATTAAAGGTATATACACACAAATGTATATCCCGGTCTAAATCGGTTAATAATTTTCTTTTACTAATTTAATCAGATTAATCACTATCCAAATTGAGGATTTAGTTTGAGGATATTTATTTAAAAAAATGTGTTTTTAATTACAGGTAGTCATAAAATATGACGTCAGACATTCAAAGCTTCGTTCGAATACTTCAATAGAAGCTTTGAATGTTAAAAAATGACATTCGGTACATCCCTTAAATTGTTTGTAATATGTTTATCAGATCAACATATTAGCATAATTATATCTAAATAACTTAGTTAGTTCTGTCATGGAATACATGTATTCAGACCTATACAACTGCATATACACAGAATTAGTGCTGGGCGGTATGGCCTAAATTTGATATAAAGATATTTTTTTGCATAATGTCGATATTCCATATGACTCAATATTTATGGTATTCAAGTTTATAAATAATATTCCTGTATAAAACTGAACCACACCAAATTGATTCATGTTATAAACCAGAATGTTTATTTGGCAATTATAATCCTCACAAAGAAATAAATACCTCTTTCCTGCAGGTATTTAAAAATATAATAATAAAAAAATTAAAGAAGCCACTGTAGCAATCAGGGTAGGGGCCTTATTATTTTAACTCACAATATTTCAAATAGCAAATTTGTGCAAAATAACTTGAAGGTATGCTCTTCTACATTAACCACAATTTTAAATACAGTGAAATAATCAATTAAACTAAAATAAATAATAAGTCTGTAAGACTTGTATGAAATATGTTGCAACGAAGACAGGCAACACTACAAATCTGTTCATCACCTGAAGACAAAGCACGTTATAGTACGATGAATGTATCAAGCTAAAGGGAGCTGTGACTCCTGCCACTCCTGTAACTTCAGCCAGGTACCATCGGCAAATTTCAACAATGGGGAAACCGAAAAGGCAGAGTCGAGTAAGTACCATGCAGTGGAAAAGCGCCATAACATAATCTCAGCTCCTCCCGTTATGAGAGGACGAGTACCAAATGGAGAGAGATAACATCAGCAATCTCATTCCATATAGCCAAGAACATTATTCCCATTTATACAGTGGAAAAAGAAGGATTCCGAAAACGAATTAAAACATTAGAACAGAGATATGAGTTGCAAATTGATACACTTTACGTGTCCTTTTTTTAAAAACGAATTCGGTCCCGCTCTCATCTTTCTCTTTCTCCGCCATGTTCGCCTGCAAGAGCTAATCAGAGCATTAATAAAATATAGATTGAATCGACGTTCACGATATATTGCCCAGGACTACATAGAATACAATCTAATAGAAGTACTTTATTGATCCCGTGGGAAATTCAGCACTACAGATCGCTCACAATAAACATTTAGGTAGTCAAAATAAAAAATCATAAGAATAGAAATACAGTATGGGATAGGGCTGGGCGATAACGATAACTATAATTATCGCGGTATATTTTAATTATCGATTGATAATAAAAAAATATCTACTTTTTTTATTATATATAATTTAAAAAAAAATTTGACCTGCAACAGGGCAGTTTTAAAACCAGAGACAGTGGACAGACTTGTCTTTCTTGCCTGCAACTTAGGCCCCGTTTAGACGGAAACGCTAGCAGGTGAATCCGCAAAAATATTTTTACGGATGTGCCTTTCGTTTATACGGAAACGGCGTTTTTACGGGGTGAAACCGCAAAAAAGTGAGACTACCTTCCAGGGTGGAATTCCTAGAAACGCAAAAGCTTTGCGCTCTCGTCTAAACTGTTAAACCGTATAAATCTGTTAAAACGATGACGAAAGGGTTGTCACGGCTCTGGTCGCGCGTACTGCTTACGTCACAGGTAGCAGGTATGCGCCAGTAGCCGAGACGTAAACAAAGCAAGTATGTCTGACTATTATCAACGGAGATCACCTGAAGGCTACATTGGCAGTACTTTTAACCCTTTCACTGCCACACGACAGAAGGTTAACCCTTTACTATCACACAACCGGCTGTCGTGTGGCAGTGAAAGGGTTAAATACATAAGAATCTGTCCCGCGGCGTGAGTGGACCCACTGTCTGTGAGTGACTCTGATTTGGTCCAATCACATTCCCCATCCACAGTCTGCGAATCAGAGGCAGAGTAGGGCGGGTCTTCACAGCACGTCATGTGACATATGCGCCAATCGTGTGACAGCGGTTCTCCGTCGTTACAGCCTCGTCTGCACAGAGAATTCCACCCCAAAACGCTCGTCTAAACGCAAAATTAAAAGTGAAACCGCAAGATGACTTTTGCGGTTTCTGTTCACAAAACGCTCGTCTAAACGTAGCCTTAAAGTAATGGCTTTGCTTGTCCAAATGACAATACTGACCAAATTGAGATTTATTTTTCTCTTGTCCGTTTATTTTGTTTGCTTTCTAATTTAAAATACAGTTTGAAACAGTCTGTACACAGTAGGCTATGTGTGCTAGCAGAGCTAGTCGCGAGTCACGGTGCACATTGTCCACCAAAAAAGCGCCAAAAGATGGAAAAGAAACGAGCAGAGCCAGAACTATTCAACTCTCCTGGAGCCACAGCCAGCAGAGAAGCCTGTTTACTTTCGCTTTCAAACCAGCTGCAGCCTGAGAACTGGAGTGTGAGGGGCTGTAACACAAAAAATGCCGGCAACGACAAAGAATTGCTGCAAAATAAACATAAATGTTTAAAAAAGAAATAATAATAATATTTAATACTTATAACAATATTGATAATTATAGATATCGATATTATAGATATCTAATTTTTTTGTATTCGATATCGATATTGTGATATCATTTTTGGACATATCGCCCAGCCCTAGTCTGGGATATACATTCTAAAATATGTATATACATTCAAAAATATACAGCCAAAGATTTACAGTAAATGTACAGTAATAAAAAAATTATTTAAGTGTATGTAAAGTAAAAACGTCCAGGAAGATTTTGTACTGTCACTCTGTGCTCAGTGAGGCACAGTGATGCTTGTTGTATAGTCTGATCAAATCAAATCAAATTTATTTATAAGGCCCGACAACACACGTTAATGTCCCCATGGGCCGTATAGGTCTTCTTTAAACAAGTCAAGAAGAAAACATAACAATAAGTCAAGAACAGAACAAGAACACTAAGGTCCAAAAAATTTAAGATAAATGCAAATAAATGAAAGAATGCAAGCACTCCCAGACATACCCCACGCGAAGGTAAGGAAAAACTCACTAAAACCTAACAATAGGCAAAAATGCTCCACATGCAGTGTGGAGGAGAGAAACCTTAGAAGGGCCATTCAAGGGGGGATCTCCCTTCTTAGATGTCGGTGATAGTAGTGTTGCAGACTAACAGTTGGTAAGCATGCACTCAAGTGTGTAGTGAAACACAGATGAGTGCATGCAATAGCAACTGAACATTTTGAAAGATTAAAGATAGAGCTAATAGCGATAGCAACTGAACATTTTGAAAGATTGAAGATGGAGCTGATAGCGGATCTATTTGAGGCACAGGGGCGGCGCAAAGAGGGTCACGTCTTCCCCGTCTTAGTCACGGGACATTCAACACTCCGGTCATTGCTCAGGGACAGCCGGAGACAGGGAGATAGGGGGCGGCGCAGAGAGGGTCGCGAACTCCCCGACATCATCGCGGGACGTCCGGCACTCCGGTCACCACTACGAGACCTCCGGAGACAGGGGGGCACGCAGAGGGGGTCGCAACCTCCCGGCCTTCATCACGGGACGTCCGACACTCCGGTCAGCACTCCAGGACAGCAACTCACAGGGGGACAGGGAGACGGGATAGGCGTTAGACAGCTCATGTGATTGTAGTGGGCGGACATAGCAATAGATACAAGTGGTAAGCATATACCGTAATTCCTCTAATAGTAACCCCGGCTTGTATTTGTTTCAACTGTAGCGGGTACCAGGCTTGTATTAGGAGGAGGCCTGTATAAGAGGGAGGCCTATATTTACAATTTTCAAACGGATCATAATGAATAAATCAACATTTTGTGTCAGTTTGAACCCAGTAAAATGTACTGGGTTCATTTATTGAAACCAAGTACTGTATGAAATAGTAAACAGTGCAATTACAGGTGGTCACTGGTCATTTCAACGTTTTCAAAGTGAAATCAAGTAACTAGCTCAGTATGCAGCTCAGTATATTAGTAACCCGGCTTGTATTAGGAGGCCGGCTTATAATTGCTTAGCTCAAGAGCGCACCCGGCCATTAATAGAGACCCGGCTTGTATTTGAGACCCGGTTACTATTAGAGGAATTACGGTATGAATGGAGTAGATATATGAAGTAAGCATATTATGTGAATAGAATAGAAGTACTTAACCCAGCAATGAAACCGCGTTGACTGTTAATCTGTTAACAGTCTGTTAATACTGTTAATCAGTTGACAGGACCACGGACAGACGACGGTAAATAACTGATCCAAGGCCTCGGTGGTGCATGTAGCGCAGTCACTGCAATCTTGGCCAAGACCCCGAGGCATCCATCACCTTAGTCAGCGCTAGGAGACGGGCACTCAGAGAGATGGGGAAGGGGGGGGGGGGGGGATAGGGGGTGCCATGTAGTACCCTGTAGTGCCCTGTAGTACCATGTAGTACCCTGTAGTGCCATGTAGTGCCATGTAGTACCCTGTAGTGCCATGTAGTACCCTGTAGTGCCATGTAGTACCATGTAGTACCCTGTAGTACCATGTACCCTAACTAAACTAGACAGATTAATCTAAAGGTCAGTCCCCGACCAGGTGAGATCAGGGTAGGTTGAAGGAGAGAGAGAAAAGATGAGTCTTAAGCAGGGATTTAAAAGCTTCGACAGAGCCATCGCCCCTGATGACGGCAGGTAATTTGTTCCACAGGTAGGGAGCGCGGTAGACAAAGGCTCTGTGGCCGGCGGATTTCTTTTTAACCCTAGGGATCGATAGAAGCCCCGCATTTTGTGAGCGCAGAGCACGAGCGGGCGAGTACCGGGAGATGAGATCGGATAGATAGAGCGGTGCAAGCCCATTTAAAATGTTGTAGGTGAGGAGTAGCACGTTAAAGTCAGATCGTGCTTGGATAGGAAGCCAGTGTAGGGCGGACAAAACTGGTGTGATGTGATCAAATTTTCTAGTTCTAGTTAGTATCCGTGCAGCCCAGGGTTTCCGTTAGAAAAAATTGTTGCCGGTCTCCGTGACCTGCAAGATTTCAATCTACCGGACAAATGAGATTAATTCCGGTCATAGTTTATTGAGCTTTAAAACAATTTATAGGCAGACTATATAAAGAATGTCATCCTCAAGGCATGTAGATTTATAATATTATTATTTAAAACTAGGCTACTTTTGCGTATACAGTCATTAATATATTCCAAATAAAATAAGTCCCTCGATACTCCGTGCTGCTGCTGACTTGAAATAAAATAGACCGCGTATGTGGGCAGTCGGTCCGACACTAAACAGCAGTCTGTTATAATCACATTTTTATGAGCTAACGAATTCCGTTATATTGGACATTTGTATTAATTATATCAAGCGAAGAACTGAGAAATTTTGCAGAGAGAGACGGCAACGTTATCGTGGCCGGGTTTGCGTGATGTATTTCTCCACCTCCCAACGACTTGGTGCTGGTCATAATGTCCGGTGAAAACAACTCCCTCCAAGCACAACTTGATCACCCGAACCGTACCAAAACAGGCCAAAATTAAATAGCCCATGCGACGAACGATTCATTACATTCGTTTCATCGTTGCTCCACCAAGCAGCCGGTCCAACAATGAAAGCTGTTATCAGCGCGAGCCGGCAGCAGTTAGTTTGCAAGAAGCATCCAGCTGCAGACCCGCAGAGCAGCTTTCCAGGTCTGGGGACCGCACTGTGCCAGCAAAGCTGGTGGGTTATGTGGGTCTGCAGCTGCATGCCTTCCGCAAATCCAGCAGCAAGCTCTCGCTGAGCGAAGCAACGACAACAAACGCAATGATTGTTTCGTTCACCCAACTCCAGCCCATCCAAATACAATTCAAATAATCAAACTGTGCCCAGAGGGAACTATTTTCACCGGACACTATGACCGGAGAGATTAAATATGTCGGACTTCAACAGATTTTGCCGGCCAAATACCGGTAATTACCGGCTAACGGAAACGCTGGTGCAGCCGCATTTTGCACGAGTTGAAGATTTTTGATGCTTGAATTAGGTAGGCCTGAAAAAAGTGCATTACAGTAGTCCAGACGTGATGAGACAAAAGCATGAATCAGGGTTTCAGCATCAGCCAGAGTTAAAATGGGGCAAATTTTTGCGATATTACGAAGATGGAAGAATGCAATTTTGGTGAAATTTTTTATATGTGCATTAAATGAGAGGGAGGAATAAAAAATGACTCCGAGGTTTTTTATGGTGGAGCTCTGGGATACATGACGGGTATCAAAGTTGAGGGAGATGTCCTGAAACAGGCCTCTGTGGTTTGGGGGGCCAACAATTAACATCTCAGTTTTATCTGCATTAAGGAGTAGAAAGTTTTGCGACATCCATTTTTTGATGGCAAGCAAGCAGGCCTCAAGGTTTTGTAGTTGGGAGGAATCATTTGGCTTAATAGGTATATATAATTGGGTGTCATCAGCGTAAAAATGAAAGTTTATGCCAAATTTGCGTATGATATCGCCGAGGGGTAGCATGTAAATCGAAAATAGCAAAGGGCCCATGGCTGTTGTAATGAAGTACTTCCTGTGCCGTTCAGTGTTGCATCTTGGGAGTCTTAGTCTAACACTGAATGTGCTCCTTTTATCAGCCAAGTCCGTGTATAGTGGGTGGGAGGGGTTGTCCATGATGGCATGGAGCTTGGCAAGGCTCCTCCACTCTGACACCACAGCCAGAGAGTCTAGCTCCACTCGCACCACGTTACGGGTATAGGGCATAAAAAAATATATTGTTTGTTTCCTGTTGGTTGTCAGTTAAGGCATGGGTAGGTAGGGAATTTTTATTTATTTTTTTATTCTTTCCCACGGCGACTATGGATAGGGAATTTCTTTATTTAATTAAAATGTTCACAACAACATGGATGCATGTACTCTGCCAGCATGTTTAATATCCATAATACTAAAGGTTTGACTAAGATTTCTATGAAACTTTATTCTATATAAAAAAAAAAATCTGATTTTTTTTTTCTTCTTTTTTTAAAACTCATAAAATATATTGGGTCGCACCTAAATCGGCAGGGTCGGTCAGCAACCGGAAACAAACAATATTTTTTGTTATGCCCAGGTATAGTTCGGAATATACTATTCCAATACTGAGATACACACAATCTGTGAAAAACACATTGCTGTGGAAAATCACATTGCTGTGGAAAAACATAATCTGTGAAAAACACATTGCTGTGGAAAAACATAATCTGTGAAAAACACATTGCTGTGGAAAAACACAATCTGAAAAACACATGCGCAATACTTCCCGTAACACTTGGTTGTTGCAATATCGTTACCAAATAGGAAGGGGGGCTTGCATGCCGATTGACGAGGTCACAAGACCTGGGCCCTCATTCATCAAGTTTTCTTGGAAAATGTTCTATTTCCACACGTAAGCACAGAATTTAGAATGTGTGCACGCACAAAAAAAACTGGATTTATCACACGTGCGTACACAGGTCCTACGCACACCTGTCATGATAAATATCACCTTGCTTCTACGCTGAGGCTCATGCACACTTTCACGTATTTGCATACCAAAACCGCCCCGATTAACCATATACGGTATATATAACACCCCCATGAAATGTGGAAAAATGGACTAAACCGAGGGAAGCGTGTTATGAGACAGGCTGACAGACGTGTACACGTACGGTGATGTCGGATATGATATCTATTAACCATTGCTGCCTGGGCAGCGCAAACACTAATAAAGACCGTGCTGGAATATGACTGCCTTTTTCCGTTTTCTTTGATTAATACCCAGGGATTAAAGTTCTCCTCAATTTTATTCCAAATCGCGACGGATTTTCCGTCAATTTTCTACCTGCTGCATATGATTTCTAGAGGCATACAATCTATTTTGATGTCAGTATTGGGTAGCCTATATAAACAATAATACGAGAGCATATACAGGAACAATGAATCTCACTGCCATGTATGATGTAGCCTGCCTATGTGATCAATACATGAACTTGAATTCCATCATGTTTGTGTGCGGGAGCTCACAAGGCTGTTGTCACAATGGGTGGTAGTACAGTAATAACAGTCTATACAATATCACGATGGACCATGCCATGTAGCCTATGTTCTATTATGACATGATCTGTGATGACAAATGTTCTAGAATGTTTGATTATGACATCATACTCTGACAGCATGCCTATGATCAATAAAAACGCGAACTTGAATCCCACCATCATATTTACATAGTCTGTCCACTATCTTTATTACTTTGTTATTCCCCCCCCCCATCTATGTAAAGCAACCTTGCATGGGTCTCTTGAAAGGCGCTATGTAAAATGAAGCTATTATTATTATTGTTGTTGTTATTATTATTATCATGTCTGTGTGCTGAGCTCAGTGAAGTTTCAACGGAGCGAGGTAATCTATTCTAATCAACAAATTGAAGTAGAAAGCATTCCGTTGTGGCCAATCTTATTTGGAAACATGACACAAAATAATAGTATGTCGCTTTTTATTTGAAACAATATTTAATGGCGTTTGGAGGTGGGTGTTCTGCTTCTGCCCCCCGTGCCAAACAAGCAAGCCAACCTCTTGTTCCCGCATGAGCCCGTTATAATTACACTACTGTCGCTATTTTACAATGAACTATAATGAATTACGGGTCATACAGAAGTTGAACACGCCAGTGTTGGAAGTAATGCACGGAAGCTTATTTCCGCGTTGAAACTAATGCATTAACTGAGGAGCGCATATGCCGTAGTAACGATATTCTACCACTGGGCGTCAGCTAAGCATGCTCAGAGCTGTGCGTAGACATAAGCACAAAGTCAAGCACAAGTTCAAATTGATAGATCCCACACTTTGCTTAGAAATGGTCGTACGCACGGCTTAAGCACATATCTGTGCGTACGTCACGTTGATACATGAGGGCCCTGGACTCTGAGGAGAATGACGTAACAGATTCAGTATATGAAATTACTATCGGAGGAAAGGATTTCTGTGGTGTTTGCATCTGTCTGCATCTACAAGGGGCTATAATTGAGACTTAGTCTAGTAAGTGATTTTTATTCCTTTTGAAATCTTTTTGAAACAACAAAGTATACAACAGTTCACACGCTTATTTCACATATGGGCACAGAGGCAGTGGCGTTGCATGGGTAAAATTACTGAGGATGCCAATAAGAATATTTTGTATGTTTTGATAATGCGTTATTAGATCTACAACCCGTTGCAATAATGGAACCAGTTTTAAACAACCGCCCTTGGAGCAGATTCACTTTTAAATCACATCAATAACTACATTTGGAGCATAACACTTTTTTAGAACTTGAGAAATACAAAACGCATACAAAATCTGAACTCTTAATTGATGTACTTCTCTCTTCTCCAGGTACAATTGCTGCATTGCTCCCCAACAACAAGCAGAGATATGAATGAGTCAAGGCCTCACTGCTGTGACCAGTGTGAGAAGAGCTTCAGTAGAATAGACGGCTTAAAGAAACACCAGCGCATTCATACTGGAGAGAAGCACTCCTGTGACCAGTGTGAGAAGAGCTTCAGTAGAATAGACAGCTTAAAGATTCACCAGCGCGTTCATACTGGAGAGAAGCCCTACCACTGTGACAAGTGTGAGAAGAGCTTCGCACACTCTGGCAGCTTAAGGAATCACCAGCGCATTCATACAGGAGAGAAGCCCTACCACTGTGACCAGTGTGAGAAGAGCTTCAGTGAATCTGGGAGCTTAAACAAACACCAGCGTATTCATACAGGAGAGATGCCTTTCCACTGTGCCTTCTGTGAGAGGGGCTTCAGTGAATCTGGAGGCTTAAAGCAACACCAGCGCATTCATACAGGAGAGAAGCCCTATAAATGTGACCAGTGTGAGAAGAGCTTCAATCAATCTGCAGTCTTAAAGAAACACCAGCGCATGCATACTGGAGAGAAGCCCTACTCCTGTGACCAGTGTGAGAAGCGCTTCAGTAGATATGATAACTTAAAGAATCACCAGCGCATTCATACAGGAGAGAAGCCCTACCACTGTGACCAGTGTGAGAAGAGCTTCAGTGAATGTGGGAGCTTAAACAAACACCAGCGTATTCATACAGGAGAGAAGCCTTTCCACTGTGACTTCTGTGAGAGGGGCTTCATTAACTCTGGAGGCTTAAAGAAGCACCAGCGCATACATACAGGAGAGGAGCCCTATAAATGTGACCAGTGTGAGAAGAGCTTCAGTAACTCTAGCAACTTAACGAAACACCAGCGCATTCATACAGGAGAGAAGCCTTAACACAATAACCACCACGCAGATATTGCTGGGTGTTGTGGAATTGCCAGCGTGTTGGGACTGTTTTCGTGATATTTCATGATCTTTGCAGAGCTATTTCTATATTCTCTATTATAGCTATGGGGAAATGGTTCGGCTCATTTTTACAAAATCTATTTGCTGTACAATATGTAAGAAACGGTTTGTTTCTACATACATTCGTTCGTTCACAATTCCAAGCTAAACATTGACTGAAATCCAGGCTCATTTCCTAGAAACAGTTATGGACCGTTTTCTGCGCTATGCGCAAATCATGTTCTTTGCTCGCCCGAGATACATTTCCAGGTCATGACCAGACGAGCGTTCCTCTATCAAAAGCTACATGGGGGGGGGGGGGGGGGCGTGAAGTTATCGAACAGGTTATAAACCAATTTAGACTGTTATTTCTTGAATCACAGGAAAAACAATTGCGTTATACATTAGTCTGTATTTTACTATAACAAACTTGAAATGCAGTAAAGCTATTATTATATCGATCAGGTAGGAATATCTTGTATTGATCAGGTTAGTAGATATTATATCGATCAGGTATTACAGATCATAGGTAACATGACCACCAAGGTATTGTTCAGTTATCAAGATGGGGGGGGGGGGGGTGCACGAAATAAACTAAAATGTTATAACCCATTTAGACTGTTTCTCATTCCTGTACCGTTTATACTCTGCTCCTGTGTTGTAGACGGTGTTTTCTCTGTACCTACCTGTATTCCAATAATGGATTTGTCCATACATGATATAAAAAACATTCATCAGTGTTTCCCCTATAGCGCCGCTGCTGAATTAGGACCGCCGCTGCTATGAACTAGACCAGGGGTCGGCAATTAGGTTTGGCCACGGGCCAGATTTTCCCCAAGCCATTGCTTGGCGGGCCAGGATCAAAAACAATGGCTAATTTAATATAGTGAAAAAAGACAAACGTTTTTCTCTGGTCTGCATCCCCTTAACAATTGTGTGTATTGCGCCGTACTGTATTGTACCCATTCTGCAATCTGTTAAATAAAGTTTTTTAATTCATTCATGAACAGCAGATCAGCTGTTGCAGATCACCGCGGCGCGTGATGAACAGATCAGAAGACAGAATGCATGAAAACACGACTCACCATACCTTGTTTGTTGTTAAGTCCTCCAAAATCCCTGCTAATGTTTGAAACATGTCACATATCCACTCGCCACCCTCAAATTCCAGATTGGCGTTGAATGCAGCTACTTTATCTGCCAACTTGAACACAGTTGTCATAATTTCCTCGTTGTTGTTGTTGTTGCCACATTATGCAGAGAGGACGTCGGCTCGGCACGCAAGAATCACCGACCTGTTGCGATAAACCCGTATTTTAAGTATGGCTCCTGTTTATTAAAACAAGCGTTATATTTCCCCGTTGCAAAGAAGCTATCCAAAGATGTTTGTTTTGTCTTTTTAACACATTTTGTTACTCGCTCCATCTCGAACGCGGAAGTGAAAGTGCGTTAGGGAAATATACACATTGGTTCTCCCAGTCCATGTGACCATTTCTAGCATTTCAATTGGCTATAGTGACAGACATGCTTTTGATGACTACCGGTAGATAGATACAGCTTCACAATAAAAGACACCCTGGCGTCCCGAGTGAATATTTCCCGTGCGTAAAATAAATATCATATTCTCAAAATAATCTGACGGGCCAGAAATTATTGCTGGCGGGCCAATGTCGGCCCGCGGGCCGCCTATTGCCGATCCCTGAACTAGACTATTAAAAATAAAAAAAATTGTTTTTCTTTTTTATTTTTTTTTATCATTTCGTTTGGGCTGTGGGGGGTGCTTAACACATTGGGGACGAAGCACGTATTTATACGTGTTTCGAATCCATGCGTTGTGGACAGAATCACGTATAAATACGTGGCAAGTTGTTATTGCTTTTATTCCATTTTAATAACCTGTTCAAGGTCGCCGACCGGCACTGCAGATCTACCCTAGTCTGTGAATTCGAGAGTGCAATACCGGCCAGATCCTCTTAGGGGCGCTATCGCGATAATAGTGTTCCCTGTGGCAGAGGTTGTCTTTTTTTTTTTTTTATCTCTAATGTAGTTTTCTACTCATCTGAAGCGATAGCTATTGTCTGTTGCATGGGATACGTTTCGGATCGCAGATTTCACCATGCAATAAGGGGATTTATCATCAGCCAATGGACATATCGATCTACCAGATGGCGATCGATAACTGGGAAATGCTCGAGGGGATCAGCCCAGACCACGGTAAGATCCCCTTCACGTAAATTACAGCCCGATCGGACACCGTTCTGATAGCCATCCAGGCGAACGGCCTATGTGGCTAGTTAGACGAACACTGTTATTGGTAATCAATAATAATAAACGACGTCCCCCGCCCCCCCCCCCCCTTTCATGCATACATGCTTTGGGACAGTCCCGATCATATGCAGTTTGAGTAATGTTAGCAGCTATTAGCCATTTATCTAGCTTTCCAGAAAATATACGAGACCAAATCCGTGATAAAGCTTATATTCACGGCGCTATAAAATGAGAACCTATTGATGCATTTTTTTTCTTCTTTAAGCCATTTTGAAGGGACGGTTTATGAACTCTATTGACAATGAGAATGGACAGATAGCAATACTATAAAGTATAAATTTAGCTCTACAAAAAGACACGTTTGTTTACATTCCCCGGTCCTCTTGCCATTAATTAGACTCAGCCCAGTGGTCGCGAAAGTGTTAATGTAAAAGACTGACCTGAGGAAAAGGCTGCAGGGAGAAAGCACTGCAGTCTAGTCGATTTTGTGTTTTGAGCACAAAGTTCATCATAAATCTAGCCTCTTTATTTTGCTCTCAAAGTGCACCAGATTTTTTAAATGTAAAAAAGAAATGCCCCCGGACCCCTCCAGAGGCACAGCACCGCTGCTGAATTTTCTTTCAGGGGAAACACTGTTCATAAAGTATTCTGTATAGGTAGGTAGGAAATATCAGGTATTTATCAGGTAGTAGTATTTCCAGGTGAAGCTAATTGCTATATTATCAACCACGAACAAGTAAGTTATAACACAATTACTGGTGTAGGTCTAGAATCATACAGAAAACTTTATTATAAAATACAGAATACTTTATAATGCAGAAAACTTGAAACGTTGATGAAGTGAAATTTTTTATTTTCACTTACAATATGTGCAAATCAGCCGTCGGAACCAACCATTGTTTGTGCATTAGAAAACCGTGACATTTACAGCACTGAGCACAGTATACACATAAGACTTTATAAAAGTATAAACTGGGTGACTGCCATCAACCATTGTTTCTGTGCATTAGAAAAGTATGACGGTAACATTCACAGTACAGTATACACTGATAATACTTTATAAAAGTACCATTCAGTTTCTGTGCATTAGAAAACCGTGACAGTACAGTATATATGTGTAACGGTTGTGACAACGTCACCTCAAACTTCGATGCCCCGAGGGAGTTTTGAACACGGGTATCCCACGCCACGTGCAACAGCACAGACCACTATACCAAGAGGTGAATTCACTTCTTTGTAACGTGTCTATCTGTCTTTTGAGGATGAGTGAGTTTAACCCATAGCACCGCTACTCACCCCAGCCCTTTGTGACTGCGCTTCACGATACCATCCGTTACATATGTATTAGGGGTGTAAAGGTACACGTACCGAACCGAACAGTTTCAGTGTGTACCGTACCGAACGAATACAACGGTATGTTAAACGCCCACCGGGGGCTGTTTTTTTCACAATATAATAATAATTTATTATTTTTTCTTTTCTTTACAAGTCGATTATTAATTTCAATATAGAATATTCGTTGACAGCCTTACAAGTACAATTAGTTACTGCACACTACATCACCCCTGAGTGAAACATGGAAAGCCAAACTTTCCCCATTGTACCGAAAACCTGTACCGAACCGTGACTTCAAAACCGAGGTACGTACCGAACCGTGGTTTTTGTGTACCGTTACACCCCTAATATGTATACACTGTTATTATGTACACTGTTATCCACTATAAAACTATATATACACAAAATGATCACCAGCCTCCCACAGGACAAATGATGAATGGTGTTGACAAGCTAGATCACTAATATTACTACTCTGAAAGTGGTCCAAAAATGCCTATGCAATATTTACAACAGTGGCCCAAATATATCTGTGCAACGCATTTGTCTGGTACAGAAAACAGTACAACTACCCACTATGCTACTGTGAAACTATTCACAGTGTATTATAACCTTGATGGTGAGATATTTACTATACTATACTATATACACTCAGCTAGCATAACTGCATTATAACCTTGATGGTGAGATATTTACATATTTACTACACTATATACTACTAATACTATCTACTATCTATCAGAGTGGTACACATGGTACGGCGAAGTACGCATCCGCATGTTTCTCTCTATCATACAAAGATGGATTATTTAGAATTTCAGGCTCCCCGCCTCCCCACAATATGGCTGCATCGAAAAACAGTAGCCCGTTTTTGAGTCGCACAGGAAGTACGATTTTATGCCATACCTGGTTGGCTTGTTGGGGTTGTAGACCCTGAATATTAGGCGTCCACGCCATGCCAGCATCCCCTCATCGATGGCGATGTCGCAGCTGGGCTGGTAAAGCTCTCCAAACCACGACATCACATGGTCCAGTACAGGGCGTACCTTGTACAGTTTGTCTCGCGCATCGATGTCAGCATTGTCAGCGAAGTGGAGGAAGCGCCAGATTAATTAAAATCTGTTCCTGGGCATTGTGGTAGAGAAAAACGGTGTTGAAACGAATGGGTCCGTGGACCAATACATGGTCATAGCTGGCTTCTTGATGACACCGGTTAAAAAGAAGAGGCCAAAGAACCACCTGAGCTCCTCCACAGACACGGGCTGCTCGTTAGGTTGGGATCCAGCAGGGCAATGGACTGCTCAGCGTAGAGGTTGGTCTCCGCTACAATCATGCTGAGGAACTCCTCGCTGAGGAACAGACCTATGAAGTCCGCAGGCCGGTCAGACACCAGTGCCGCAGCATCCTGGAGCGGTCCTGGTTGGGCTGTGAATGGTATGTCTTGTGGCACCCAGCCCTCATGAGTCCAGGTCTCCTGGCTCCGACCACGCGCCGCCGACCTGCTCCTCGTCCCCGTTGCATCCCTCGACCTGTCAATTATACAAATATACAATTATAACTAGCCTAACCCGTAACGAGAAGGCCCTACAGAGGCCCTACAGAGCGCTCAGCCGAGCGTACCACGGGTATTGCACTACCTCCCCTGCAGGTTCTATACAACAAGAGGTGCAAATCCAGAGCCTGCAGAATAATGAAAGACCCTCACCACCCCAATAACAGCCTGTTCCAGCTGCTGAGGTCAGGCAGACTATTCGCAGCCTGCGAACCCCAGCTACTAGGACAGAGAGGCTTCGGCTCAGCTTCTTCCCCCAGGCCATCAGAGCCTTGAACACTGAACACTGAGTGCCACAGAACACTGAACTCTCCACACACAAGCACACATGAGCACACACACAACACGCACGCTGTACACGCTCGCACACTAGCAGCCACTTTAACATGAGCAAGCACACACTCATGCTGCACACGCCCACACTTATGGCCACAAAGGAAAGGTCACTTTAAAAATAGTATAGCAACGGTAACAGTGTATTGCACTACCAAAGGACCTAGTCCTCCATGCTCTGTAAATAACTATGTACAAATACCGAGATGTCCCACTATGTTACCTGTTTATTGCACAATGTTGTTTTATTGGATTCTATTATATGTTGTACTACTGTATTGCACATCGTTGCGGGCAAGACCACCCGCATTTCATTGTATACTTGTATGCCGTGACAAATAAAACTCTTGACTTGACTTGACACCCTACTGTACACAAACATTCCTATAACACGTAGTTACAAACTGTGTATGAGTGAGTGTGTGTGTGTGTGTGTGAGAGAGTGAGGCTTACTTACCCCTCTGGCTCGAGTGTGCCGTCCCCACCTCTGGTTGTGGAACATCTGTCCCCTCTGGTTCTGGAATCACAGGAAGGTAACAAATACATTATATTAGATTTATTGTCCTTTTATTTACATGATATATATATAGCATTATGTAGCATTTGTTCTCACCTATATTGGTTGGAGTAGTTGACCTGCTCCTTCTGCCCGGTAGCGCACCAAAGTCCGATTCTGTTCCTGAGTCTGGGATCCAATTCAGTCAGTTTTATTGTCACAATGCCGCATCCGCATAATTTAAACAAATATCTACACATACAGTAAACACACGCATGAATACAGTATGGATATATATTAGTTCTCAACTAAAAAGGTAGGAGTAATTGGCCTTCCATGCATTCCCTCTCCCTCTCCGCCAGACAGAGAATCGGTCTCTGAACCTAGGATCCCAAAATCATGGTCAGCTGTATTTCTTCTAAAGACACAGATAATTGCATTTCACACTTCCCACAATGTATATAAAAAAAATATATATACAGAGAGACAGAGGGCTAGAGGGAGAGAGTGAGGGAGATAGAGACACAGACAGAGAGGGAGAGAGAGACACAGATATAGAGACAGACAGACAGAGAGGGAGAGAGAGATAGACACATAGGGAGAGAGGGATAGGGAGAGAGACACAGATACAGACAGGGAAGGAGAGGGATATAGAGACAGACAGAGGAAGAGAGGGATAGGGAGAGAGAGAGACACAGATAGAGAGACAGAGGGAGCGAGACACAGATAGAGAGAGACAGGGAGAGAAACAGAGGGAGAGAGATAGACACAGAGAGAGAGGGAGATAGAGACAGAGAGACAGGCAGAGAGGGAGAGAGAGACACATATATACTACAGAGAGACACAGAGAAACAGGGAGAGAGAGAAACAGACACAGGGAGAGAGGGACACAGATAGAGAGAGACAGACAGAGGGAGAGAGGGATAGGGAGATAGAGACAGACAGAGAGGGAGAGAGAGACATATATAGAGACAGACAGAGAGAGAGAGAGAGAGACCTATAGAGACAGACAGAGAGGGAGAGAGAGAGACAGAGGGAGAGAGAGTGTCTGGTCAGAGCAGATAAATATATATTTAAATTAACTCGTATCTGCTCTGACCAGACAACATAACCCTCTAAAATGACAAAAATAAACCTCCCCCTGCAATAAGTTAGTGGTTATTTTTCTTATTTGAGGCCTGGACCCTCATTTTTCAACGTTGCGTACGCACAGATATGTGCGTAACCCGTGCGTACGATCATTTCTAAGCAAAGTGTGACTTATCAATTTGAACTTGTGCTTGACTTTGTGCGTATATCTACGCACAGCTCGGAGCATGCGTACCTGACGCCCGGTGGTAGAATTATTACAACACGGAAATAAGCTTGTTATTATTTTGCGCACAGACCGCAGAAACACGGGAACGTTTTGATTAATAAAAGGCTTTGCCATAACGTTAAACGAAACAAGTGGAACACGGGAACGTTTTGATCATATATTTTTTTATTCAGCACAAAATCAAAACAGTACAGATATGCAGATATACTTTACATCACGTTCTCAATCAACATCATGTCTGTACCGTATCATTAAGAGACAGCTATGCTTGGGGAAGGGGAAGGGGCGTGGGGGACAGACACAAAAACCAACAACAAAACAAAATAAATAAATAAACAGGTAACCCAGAATATACTACGTGTCAACCTCTCTTCTCTGGGTGTAGTACAGCAGTAGCAAACATTCTCTTATACCCGAGCTTTGGTTGTATCACCATCACTGCATTACAAATCCAACCCTTCATCCTCCATCACTGACCTTTCTCAAAAGCATGTAAATGCATGCAGTTAGGATTGCGTCCTTCTTCCCATTCACATATCCCTTCTATTCAGCACAAAATCAAGACAGTACAGATATGCAGATATACCTTACAACTAGTTCTCAACCAACATCCTGTCTGTACTGTGTCATCAAGAGACAGCTATGCTTGGGGAAGGGGCGCAAAAATAAATAAATAAAATAAAAAATATATATATATACTACATATGTGGTTCAAACCATTTTAAAAATAAAATGACAATAAAATGGGGAGTGAGATAAAAATAATAAGATGAAAATAAGTAATACATTGCCTTTATAGCCATATTCGCTCTATGCAAGCCCACTTTCTATCGAACTGTTCACCTTGCAACCTGATCAGATGAGTCATCCTCCCCATGTCCTGAATTTCTTTAACTTTGTTTAGCCATTGGTTATGTGTTGTGGGACTGGGTTTTAACCAATTAATTGTGATCATTTTCTTGGCAGCAGTTAACAGTATTTGAAGAAGATACACACTTTTCCTTTCCTTTCCTCAATGCCCTCTGGTATGACTCCGAGGATGGCAGTTTTGAAATCTTGTGGAATGTCCATGTCGAATACTTTTTTTACATCCCTGAATACATCATCCCAGAAGTGACATAGTTTTGGGCATGTCCAGAAAATGTGTGTATGGTTACCTATTTGTTCACCACATCCCCTCCAGCATTCGCTTGTGGGAGTCGTACCTTCTTTAGCAGTCAATAAGGGGGTCTTGAAAAACCTACTAATGACCTTCCATTTATATTCTCTCCAGGAATTAGAATTAGTCACCTTATGTGCTTCAGTACAAACATCGAACCACTCCTCTTGTGAGATCTCCTGTTGGAGCTCAGCCTCCCACTTCAACTTAATGTATAGCGAGTCGTTGGGGTTCATTGATATTAGGTTTTGATATAATTTAGAAAGAATTTTTTGTATTGAAGCATCAATTTGGATATTAGCTATAAAGCGTTCTATAGCAGAAGGGTGTCGAATTTTGTCCCAATCTTCCTGGTTTTCTAAAAAAATTCTTAATTGGAGACATCTGAAAAAGTCAGTACTAGGAAGGCTAAACTCCACTCTGAGTTGTTCGAAAGATTTAAGCTGGGCGGAGTGAATAAGTTGGTGAACAAATTTCAGACCCTTTGTCCTCCAACCTCCCCCTGCAGTAAGTTAGTGGTTATTTTTCTTATTTGAGGCCTGTGTCTAAAACAGTACAGTGAATTGCATGTACATACACACGATATGGAAATAAATATGAAGACATAGTTTTCAAGAGATAAGTGCGTCAAAATGAGACCGCTGAAACGCATTGTGGTTAGGACCGCAACGTCTGCCCAGGCCCAATTCATCATCCGATGAGACCTCCTTCCTCACCACCTTCTTCCCTACACTACGCTTCCTCATGATGGCGATGATAAATAACTAATATAACTACTAATACAACTACTACTCTACTACTACTACTACTACTGCTACTACTACTGCTACTACTACCACTACTACTGACAAAGTACTACTAATTAGCATGACTGTACTTTCTAAAGTACCTGGATAACTTACAATTACTACTACTACGATCTACGACTACTACAAATACTAGGAATGATACAATCTGCTCTCATGAATCTCAAATAATCTCTCAATGTAAATATATCTCTCTCTCTCAAAAACCATCTCCAACACTCGATTCTGTAATGGGCGTAGTTTATGTACCTGCACGAAGCGTGAACTGGCCAATCATAGCTGAGATCTATTCATGTTATAGTATCGTATAGCTACCGCTCTGCGTCTACTGGAATATATCCCTATATCAGTCTATACACATAAATCTCCACATGCACCTATATACACCCATCCATCTGGCCACACCCCCATCCGCTCCTCTACATAAGCAGGGGTGTGGCCATGCTAACAGCTCCTTCCTTATTTTCACCACCGGCAAGTGTCTGTATACACCACTTGAGTTTAGTGCCAAAATAGTTGGAAAGGAGCTACGTTGAAGAAATGGAGCTGCGTTGACATTATATCTTTATTTTCTCTCTCACTATTTTTCGAGGAAATACAGCGATAATGTCTTCGCCACCGGAGTGTCTAGAAGATGATGATCATTCTGACCTCCACCGGCATTTTCGTATTAGGGGCTCGCGTCGCTGAGCTAATCCCTGCCGGCATTCCTCCGGCTCTGCAGTTGGACAGGCATTACCTCCCCGGCTCTGCAGTTGGACACGTTGCTTGAGAGGCGCTCTGCCGTGTGAGGGTTTTGTGACACAAGTGCCAGGTGTGTTGCTGTGGGGGGAACGGCTGCACAACTTACGAAAGCCGGCTCCAGGCTGGTACCCTTTTTTGCTGCCTCTTAGCGGCGTGGAGAGGGTTCTGGTTTGATGCCCACGTTACATGAGCTCCTCATCAGGAGCTTTGTTACCTGGGACCGTATCCGAATCTGCGGTTCAATTCCCCGGATCTCTGGACAAACGGGTCCCCTCTGTCGCCGCGCGGGCCCCGCTTTCAAGATGAAAATCACCCGGCGCGAGGGAGGTGAGTTTGGTGTTTCATTATGAGAATACCCCATGCTCAAGTTGGCTATGGTCCGAGAGGATGAGAAGAGGAAAAGGCAGCGGCTGTCTGAAGTGTGGGTCTGTATTGCGTTTCTCACGTGCAGTTTTCAGTGGTAGCTGCTTAGCTTGCTTCCGAGCCGGGTTGAGCTAACTGTTAGCCAGTTAGCTGTTAGCTACGAGGTTAGCTGCCCGTACGCTCACTCGGCTGGGAACGTTAGCTTGATGCATTCAGTTAGCCTAGAGTTAGCTGTTAGCTTGTGCTACAGCCGTTGAAACATTAGCCGTGAGGATAGCAGGCCCTAGCACTCTGACTACGACGTCATCTTTGACAGACGATGTAGTCGGGCCTGCACCATGACCGGCTGCAGGAGGGGCGTCTCGCCGGAGCGAGTTGCCACGCCAGCGAGAGACCTTTTCGTCAACGTGGAGACCAGCCTGTTGCGTTCTTTCGTCCTGCGTTCGTTGGTGCAGGTAAGGGTCCATTGGACATTACCCCACTCTTCCTTCCTTCCCCTCCCGAATGTTTTGTTAATAACGATGTTTTTTCCAAAACGTATGTTGCTTCACTACATTTGGAGATATGACATGTGCTGTGTGTGAATTGTCTTGATCGCTGGTATAGCTTGGGTACCACTGGCCAAAGCTTGTGCTTTTCTCTCTACCTAGAAAACAGCGTTGTTTTTTACGTGAGTAAAAATGAACTGTGTTTTTGTTGTATGATGAGAGGTTGTCTGTGTTCATGTAACGTTAGACAACGTAGCTGAGCCCACAACTGGCTGGGTTAACCTGCAATGCTATGCATAGTGGCATGTGATCGGGGGATGAGTCCCTCTCTCAGCTTGTGATGACAATAAACAGGTGGCAAGTTTTTTCACATAAACAGGGCTGTACCTGTTCAAACAAGTCGTATCAGGGGTAAGGTGGTGAGGGGTGGGTTTCCCCGGTTTTCCCCTGGGCCCCCCCCCCCCCCCCCCCCCTCCCCTCAAACATGATTTTGTTTACAATATGTGTGTTGTTTCACTGTTTTTGGGGATACGGTGTAACCCCTCAGCTTCTGCTGTTGTGATGGAGGGTTGTGTGTGTCGTTAAGATCCACAACTGGGTTAGGTGTTGGCCTACAGAAGTTACATGTCGCTGCTGTCGGGACAAAACCTCATAACTCCATTTTTTTAATATTTCTTTTTTAATATAAATCAACTCTGTAGATCATCCTCCATATGTGTGTGTGGGTTTTACAAAGTTTAAACAATGGGAAAGCATTAAACCGATCATCTGTCTAAACCTCCTAACTCTATTCACCCTCAAATCTGTGTTTGTTTTTTTCATCTGCTGAAAAGTTGGGTTTTTGGTAGGGATGTCCGATATTATCGGCCGACCGATATTATCGGCCGATATCGGCAGTAAAATGTGATATCGGAAAATATCGGTATCGGGGGGGGAAAAAAATAATAATTTTTTTTTTTTTTTTACATTTATTTAACCTTTATTTACCCAGGCAAGCAAGTAAGAACCAATTCTTATTTTATTTATTGTCAAAAGTATGCATGTTGGTTTAATTCAACAACAAGAGATATGTAATGTTAATTTTTACTTTTTTAATTATCATATTTTGCACAGATAATGCTTACATTTAGAAAGCCTTTTGAATGCATCCAGTGAAATTATTAATTACCTGAAATTATTCCGTTTTTTTTGGGGGAAACCCTGCATATATTGGTATCGGTTGATATCGGTATCGGTATCGGTATCGGTATCGAAATTAAGAGTTGGACAATATCGGAATATCGGTATCGGTAAAAAAGCCAATATCGAGCATCCCTAGTTTTTGGAGTTATGAGGTTTTGTCCCGACAGCAGCGATGTGTAAGCTCTTGTACCAGGGCCCTTGGCCCTCTCTTGGTCTGTGTTTTTCTTCCTTTAGGAAAAGGTGTAAAGATTCAGGTGGCAGGTTCGCACATGAGCCTACTGTATGTGAAGCTGTTACCTTGACAGGTATACATGCGCTTCATGTATATACATGGTGTCATGGCTCTGCTTTGTCATTGCATCGTATCAGGGGTGAGGGGTCATGAGGGGGTGAACTGATAAACCCTCCCTCCCCTTTTTCTGATTGGTCAAGTCAAGTCAAGTCAGTTTTATTTGTATAGCACATTTCCAGGCAGCGGCAGCTGACACCAAAGTGCTTCACAAGCAAGTTGATAAAAACAAAATAGTGTGATGCAAGGTATAAGATTAAAAGAAAATAAAATAACATAGCAAAGCAATGAAAGCAACAAAAACAAAACAATATGGTGCAAGATATAGGATTAAAAACATAATAAAGCAATGAGTGTAATAAAAACTGGTAGGACACAGTAAAACAAAGAGGATAGAAGGGCCAGGGGTCTAGTGGTGGTTAAGTAGGGGGGAAGGCCAAGGAGAACAGGTAGGTTTTCAAGAGTGATTTAAAAGCCTGTACGGTCTGGGCAGTCCGTACGCTGAGGGGGAGGCTGTTCCACAATCTAGGCGCTGCGGTGGAGAAAGCTCTGTCTCCCCTAGTCTTGAGCCTGGTTCTGGGTACCACCAATAGCATCTGGTCAGCTGATCTTAGGGATTGTGGGGGGTGTGGCGGTGCAGGAGCTCGGACAGATAGGAGGGAGCCGTGCCATTTAATGATTTAAAAACATTTAGGGCTAATTTAAAATCGATCCTGAAGCTAACAGGCAGCCAGTGGAGCGAGGCCAAAACTGGGCTGATGTGTTCGTGTTTTCTTGTTTTGGTGAGGAGGCGCGCGGCTGCGTTCTGCACCAGTTGTAGGCGGCGGAGGAGGGACTTGTCGATGCCCGTGTACAGAGCATTGCAGTAGTCGAGGCGAGTGGTGACAAAGGCATGTATCACCGTCTCTAGGTTACTTTGGGAGAGGTATGCCTTTGTCTTCGCCAGGAGTCTAAGGTGGTAAAAGCTGTTTTTAATTACGGCGCTGACCTGTTTGTCGAATTTAAAATTGCTGTCGAAGATGACCCCGAGGTTCCTGACAGAGGTGGAGAGGTTTGGACCCAGGGGACCAAGTGCGTCAATGAGGGGGGCCGGGGGGGCACTATTAAAAACAATGACCTCGGTTTTCCTTTCGTTCAATGTCAGGGAGTTTTCGGACATCCAGCACTTGATTTCTGCCAGGCAGTCAAGCAGTGGTTCTATTGACGTCTTCAGTTGACGTTATCAGGGTTCTTGTTAGAATTACCATTGATATGTTTTGGGTCTCGACGTGTACATAGTGCTGGCCCTGGGTGCTTCTGATAGGAACCACGCATGGGCTTGTGCGCCTTGGTTGCTCATCATTGAAACAGCGTTTTTGTGGGGCAACTAGGATGGAGTTTTGTCTCTTCCCAGCGCCAGTGTACTAGGTTAGTCTCGATGAATTCTCGTTCATCTCTGGGGGGAGATAACGGAATAGATCAAAGCATTGGTGGAGGGGTCTCACGCCTTTGGGGTGGGCCACCGGGCGCGGCTTGGTGGCGCCCTCTGTGATGTTTTAGATCGACACGCGTACCTACCCCTCTCCTGGGACTGGGGCTGGCGGCGTGATTAGGACACAGGACTGGTTCTGGTCGCGCCGGACCAGGTCAGTTAACCCCTTGTCCACCGGGGCGCAGATCTGCTGTTCTGGTAACCTGAGGGACTTGTGCTTTTTCGAGGGGGAAATGCCGGGTCGGCCCGGGCGTTGCAGGGTTTGATGTTATGGAGATGTTCATGATTATGTCACTGCGTGTTATCCTTCACTGTTGCTTGGTCCATATTGTGTTGTACCTTGCGCTGTGCTAAAGGAGCCTGGTCCTTCTCCATTATTTTTCGCCCCTCTCTTCTCCTGCTTGGCGGGGCTGGGAGGGGGCTGTCGAGGTGGTTCTTGTACCCCTCTGGCATCCTTGTGTACGTCCCGGTCCGCCGGGCCCAGGTCCGAACTAAAAGAGTTCTCGTCGACCTGTTGGCCTGGGTTAACCCCTTCTTGAAAACTGAAACACTTGTACTGCTGTATAGCCAGTGTATACCCGCAGTTGTGTCTTGGAGTTTTGGATTTTTTTTCTTGGGGGGTTATAGGAACAACCGCCTCATGTTAGAACCAAGGTGGTGGTTGGTTTCTAGGTGTGTTGGTAGCGGAGTCGACTCTCGGGGTAGGCCGGGCTTGGCCCCGTCTGCCTGTGAGTGTGCCCACGCACCTTTCATGACGTCTGCCAATCATGTCAGCCTTCTCTGCCTCGGCCCCTCTAGAGGGTCAGGGTTTTTTGTGGAGGCTGCGACATGGTGCCCAGCATACCGTACGCCCCTTCCGCCGGGGGTGCTGTTTTCAGCAGACCCCTTTGGCGCCTGTCTAGTCCGCAGTGCTCCAGGCTCAGGTCGAGTGGCCTGTTGCCTGGATTGAGGGATCGACCTCTTTTGGGGGTTGTCTCCCCGGTGCGCTGCCTGGTCCCGCTGTGGGTGTAGCCTCTTGAGTGCTTCGGGGCGGCATGCTGTAGGGGGAAGGGCCTGCTCTTGGATGCACTCTAGATAAGGCAGGAAATATTTAATAAACTTTATTATTTCTTATTTTGAGTGAACTGCCCCTTTAAGCACGGTGCGTCCACACCTGTCTGTCTACAGTATATGTCTGTGTACACATGCACACACATTATTTCAAACATAATTTCACATCAACCATTGTTTTAATTGCTTGCTTTCTGTTATCGTCCCACCAAGTACAGGGAGGACTGGGAGAAGACCAAGTCCAAAGCCTGTGACATCGGCCTGGACACCCTGGCCGTCAGAGCAGCCAAAGAGTCCAGAGACCTGGCCAGTGATGTAAGCAACCCTAACCCTAACCTCTGTCTGTACATACCTGCATATAATCATTTTTACATATCTGTAGATACTATATCTATATCTGTACATATCCCTTACCTACTCTTTTTTTTTTTTTTACTTTATTTTTTAGCGTTTATCGCTTTTCTGGTCAAGCATGACCGACAGAAACAGGTTGAAATGGGATGTAGAGCAGGGGAAGACATTCTGAGAAATGACGGCGGGTCCGGGAATCGAACTCGTGTCCCCCAGATCCGTGACGAGCACGGTTTTCCCCGATGCAGAAATAGCGCCGAGATATGCGGTGAGCTACGGGAGCTCCCCCCCTTACCTACTCTTACTAGTTACGCTGCTGGCCAGTATGATCTACTACCATAGGGTCTTTATACCTGTATCAATGTACATATTAATACTACAACTCTGTACATACATCTGATGAAGACAGAACACTACAGTTTATCTAGACTAGAGGATAAACAGAGACAAAACACTATAATTTAGCTAGGGGACATGCATGGATAGCAGTCTCTTTGCATCTAAATTATGGGGGTGGTGTTAGATAAAGTTGACCACTGTGTGAATGTATTACTTACGTTGCTGAGAAGCCGGGCGTTCTTCTTGGCTTGGACGATCTCTGGGGTGTCTGTCACCGCACTGTACTTCACCTGGTCAATGTGTTGCCTGTAGTTCTTCTGCATGGAGGTACAACCAAATATGATGATGAATACAACAACGTTAAGAAATAATAATATGATTTGCAACTTTCATCAGTCATAAATATTGTGTTTTACATTTGATCGCCTCAAGGCTGATTTCCTTCACAAGAGGCATTTGAACACATACTTTCGTTGAATTTTGAGTTGTCAGTCAACTTTGTAACACTACCTACACTTACTAGTTACACTGCTGGCCAGTATGACTTACTACCATAGTGTCTTTATACTGTACATATTAATACTACAACTCTGTACATACATCTGATTAGCACAATTACTCAGTAGTACTAATTTATATATTTTATACCCAGTTTAATCACCTGTACATTGCATATTACTATTGTACTTTACTGTTACATTTGCACTCTGGTTGGATGCCAAACGTCTTTTTGTTGTACTGTACTTGTGCTGTATGATGACAATACATTTGAATGTAATCTAATCAAAACCTGTGGTGTTCAATGTCTCATCCTGTATCTTCTCACATACCTCTACTGTATATAAAGCTTTATGTGTGCCTTGCTCTTATTTTACTCTGGTAAAACAACGAGTAGGCGAATGATTAGGCGTTTTTCTGTCAGAGAGGCTCTGGACCGAATGATACATGTTATAAATGTTATAAATGTAACATTTGGAACACATTTCTAGTGTCTATTCTTTGTATTTTCATTGCAGTTCTTCATGTTCACCACTAGTCTGAGACATTGTTTACATCTTAAAAATGTGTTAAATAAGATTTGGTGATGATTAATGGTTTTCCTATTAATTATGTAAGAGCAGTTAAAACAGACCGACCAGGAACACCAAAGACAGGGGGGAGAAAGTAACAACGACAGGAGGGTTGAGCCAGACCCAGACATGTGGAGATATGTGTTTGTTCAATATGATGTAAACAACAGTTACTGTGTTGGTTAGCCGTTCTGCCCCTAGTGGAGGCATTGTGTAAGACGGGTTCACTTTGCATCCATGACACTGTGTGTCCTCGTCTTTCTATACTAACGCCATTTCTATACTATACTACATCATTATTGTAGTATTATAGTGTACTATACTAACTGGTGTTTGTTAATTTTTAAGGCCCTTACTGGTAAGCTATACCTCCTTATACTACATCATTATAATATTGTAGTATATATTATAGTGTACTATATTGTACTATACTAGCCTATACTAACTGGTGTTTGTTCATTTTTAAGGCCCTTACTGGTAAGCTACCTCCTTAATGTAGCAGGGTGGATTATCCCTGCTTCGTGGGAACAAGTGTGCACAGTCACTGGGTAGCGAGACACAGTAGATCTCTGGCTAGCTGCACCTCCGTCTTTGGGTCTGGAGCGTCAACTGGAGGCTGGCAGTGGGAGTGGATGGGGCCCGGGATTTACAAACCTGGTCCGGTACTCTGGTCTTCCTCTCCCTTCCAGGGCGGTCAGCAGTACTCCCCAACACGCTCTCACTTTCCCCAATTACTCCTCTAACCCTCCCACACCTAGTGACTGAATTGTAAATAAATAACTTGGTTCCCCCCGCAAGCAGTACCCTCCCTCGTTGACACTAGAAACCTTACAGTAGGAAAGGGAAGGTTGAATAGGAAGGGGTTAATAGTATATATGTTACCCACACCAAAAGAGTTAACACTAGGCACAGGAATGGACACGCACACAGAACCCCATTTAAGCCTTTATGTTATTTGGTACTGTTACAAGGATTTAAGAAGAATGGTCGTCTAGAATGAGATCTTACCATGGCTCTGGTTGTAACTCAATATCTTACGGACACGTATATTATACACCCACCTCTGGGTTAGTACCAAGACTAATATACGTCAATGTGTTGGACTCCTCACCCACGTCTGGGTCAGTACCCGGTATAATACCTCCTATCAGGCTTTAATTATATGGCAAGCATAATACCTCCCTAAGGCTTTGCTTATGATGCGCCAGGTCTGTAACCTCCCCACAGGGAAAGGGTTAATTAAATGGGAAAATATTATTAAAGAACAAACACGTTATCACACTCAAAGAAAATGAAAAGAAATCAAAAGGTGGGCCCACAAATACCAAACACAAGTCCTATATTAATGCCGGCATGTATTGTTAATGGGGTACCCCTAGAACTGTGGTTAGCAACGTTAGCTTCGCCCACGGGCCGCACCACACTGTGTACTGTGTAATAGCTCCGGAGCGTAGATGCTCAATTGTACTCAACCAACATGGCGGCCTCGCCGCACCACCACCGTCCGGGTGGCAAGATGGCGTCGAGCGCTCTCGGCAAGGGTGCTAGCAGGCGGAGCTGGAGCAGAGGGGCAGTGCTGGGCTGAGAGCGTGTGCTGGGTGATGGCGACCTCTGTTGCTCTGAAGGCAGCCTGGTGCAGATCTGGTTGTAGGCAGCCGGAGCAGACCGGTTGTAGACGGTTGGTGTTGGGTCGACGCGCATTTATAAGCTCGCCCTCACTAACACTGCAGCTACACTCTGGGTCCCAAACAGCCCTCCTGCTAGACGGGGTATATAATAACGCAGGGTGTCCCTAAACACCGGTCCTCTTCACGCCACGCTGGCGGGACACCTCCACAGAGAGGATAGCTTTAACTTAAGCCCAACTCGGCTATACCGCCTTTGTTCTAGGATAACTCGTTTTATATCACTAGGGATATTCAGGGGGGAAACATGCAAGGCTCCACTACGATTACGTTCATAGGATAACCCGTCACATGCTCCGGTTCAGTTCGTCCGCCCGTGTTTCACTACGGGGCTCCCCGATCCACGTCTGTTCACAACAATCGTCCGGACTCGAAGAGGTCCGTCTCCCCTCTTCCGCCTCCATATATTTCCTTCCATCTCTCTCCGACACTCTCTGCCTGCCACCGCCCCCTGCTGGTACCGCCAACTAGTCACACAGGGAAAAGTCTGATAGAGTATGGTCCAGTAACCCTGTTCATAATCCATATTCCAGCGATAGAAGAAGGAAGAGCTTGCGTCATTGTTCGAGGGAATATTAACGGAGACTAATTAGTAGGTCTTGGTGCATCAGGGGAGATGAAAAGGCAAGTCAGCACTTCTGAATAATAGTCCTATTTTCAGGATGCTACATTAATATGCTACATCATTATTGGAATGGAATTCTGGAACCAATGGAACTCATTCTAGTGACTGGCTGGTCCTTAAGGTCCCTGAGTTTGCTCAGAACAGGGTAAATATGCATTGTGCTATGATGCCTCAGTCTAGCTCATGGAATGAACTCCAACAGTCCTTAAAGCTTGAGATTCTCATTCTCCCCTCTGTTCCAGAGTTTAAAACCTTGATATCCAACCTTTGTCAATGAATTGTACGTGTTTAAATGTATTTGTTATCCTTGCTCTTTGCCTCGTCTTGTTATTTAATTCAGCCCTTTATTTATTCTCGAAAGGACAATTGAGGTCACCCTCATTTTCAATGTCGTTGAGACTTACAGACATTTCAATGCATGCAATAAATGTTTTACAATATAATAATAAATATTAATAACTATCTATATAGCATTTTTCATACATGGACCCAGAGTGCCCCACAGCAATTAGTATAAAATGAACATAGGCATAAAATCAGCATATAGTTGACAGAATAAAAAACAATGCATAAATAGGAGACATAGGAATAGGCATGCAAGACAATAAAACTAGTGCAACGTAAACGTGCAGACATAAGAATAGGCATGAAATAAGTACAATGTTATTGTTATGATTCTATATGCTGTGGGATTTTATATGCTGTTTTTGCTTGGTAGACGGGAGACTCGCATCCTTCAGCGGGTCCAGCTTTCTCTGGCTCTGGTAACCTGGCGTGCTGGTGGCTGGGTAGCTGTAGTCACCGTGCTCAGTCTTGCCCTGTTCGTACCCCTGTTTGTAAGCGATCTGGAATGTACAGAGAGACCGTGTTAACAAAGACACTGGCAGAGAAGCGCCATCACGTTTTACTTTCCATTAAATCACCGTTAGCCAGATTCAAAAGCCATCCTGATTCCTTTCAATTAAATCACCGTTAGCCAGAATCAAACACAATCCTGATTCCTTTCAATTAAATCACTGTTAGCCAGAATCAAACACAATCCTGATTCCTTTCAATTAAATCACCGTTAGCCAGAATCAAACACCATCCTGATTCCTTTCAATTAGATCACCGTTAGCCAGAATCAAACACCATCCTGATTATTTTCAATTAGATCACCGTTAGCCAGAATCAAACGGCATCCTGATTCCTTTCAATTAAATCACTGTTGGCCAGAATCAAACGGCATCCTGATTCCTTTCAATTAGATCACTGTTAGCCGGAATCAAACACCACCCTGCTTCACCACAGATGAGGCAATGTAAGCGTTTGTGTGATAGAGTAGTGAGGGGGATCAATGTGTAAATTTTCAATGTTGTTTTTGCATCTCGTTCCAACTGCTGTAAATGGTAAATGACTGCATTTATATAGTGCTTTTCATCCAAAGCGCTTTACAATTTGTTCCTCACATTTTACCCATTGACTCACACATTCACACACCAATGGCAGAGGCAACCATGCAAGGTGCCAACCTGCTCATCAGGAGCAATTAGGGGTTAAGTGTCTTTGTTACGTGCCCCCGTGGGGAGACGCAACACTAGGCCACAGACAGGATAGGTGAGGGTGCAGTGACACAAAACACCATAGACAGATTGTAAAATAACAATATTTATTTTACACAAATGAGGATCAGCAACACAGAGAGCAAAGAGGACCTACCAGTGAGCACCAAATAATATCAAAAGGAAACAAAAGCCCACCCCCCCCTTGACAGGCGCGGACGCCCCAAAGTACAGGAGGTGGTGCTCACTCTAAACTGGTGTCTTTAACAGTAGTTCTCCTACGTGATGCAGATGTAGACCCCAGGGTATCTTCCTGCCCTCAATGTCCCTGTGTGCGAAACAAAAGATTAATAACAAAGCAAAACAATCACCATAGGCTGGGTGACGAGGAAATAAGAGAAACAAGTATACACAGGTTAGGGTTAACAGAAATGTACACAAACTATAAAGACTCCTAAACACAATGCAATGAACCAGAGCTTCAGGTACCAGCTCTACACCAAATACACAACAATATTTCCTATGCTAACAATAATGAACCAGAGCTTTCACCAGCTCTGGTACCAAAAGATACCTAAGAACTCAAACCGAGCTTTAACCAGATCTGGTACAAAAGCACCCTAAAGAGCCACCGCTCTAATTACAAACGGATACAAAGAGCTCTCCCACAAAGACACAGAATAGTTACCACAACCAATGAACCAAACGAACCAGGGAGCCAACTAACACTGAAACACAAAGGGTATTATGAAGGGAGAGTGGATGTTGATTGCAGAACGAGTCTCAGCTGCCGCTGCACCGGGGTGAGTTGCTGATTGACCAGCTGCTGCTGCAACTGGGAACCTGGGGATATGTAGACACAAGAGGGAGACAAGACAACAACAAACAAAACATGCCTATATACACAACAGATTACATACATTACTCCCATATATATACACATAAGGACACCGTCCGTAACAGTCTTGCTCAAAGAAACTTCGACACGCTGCCCGGGAGGAGTGGGAATCGAACCGGGAACCTCCGGATTACCAGACGACTGCTCTACCTCCCGAGCCACTGTCTTACACTTCCCCTTGTGGACATTCCAACAGCCTGGACGAGGCCTGAGAACAGCAGAGCCATGGAAGGCTGTGCAGGGCTAGCGCTCCGCTTCAGAGTAGCATGCCAGAGGTGTGATGTGTCCGGCTATAGGGAGGCCACTTGATCATACGTGTCGAGCTTGATCCCACTAGGCATGTTCTCTCTCACCTCCAGGGGAGTTCTACAATGAGGCTCTTTTATGTATGACATATAATCTTACATTTTACTGTATATTACTGTATATTGTCGGACTGTATATTTCAGAATTTTGGAATGTATATACATATTTTAGAATGCATATCTCTTCCTTCTTATTCCTATTATTATTTTGACTTTTTGACTAGCTAAATGTTCATTGTGCGCGATCTGTGGTGCTGAATTTCCCTTGGGATCAATAAATTACTTCTATTCTATGATGTATATCATGCCAGTTAGGGTACCTTGTGTATACTGCACCTTGCGTATACTGTTTACTTTAACTCTTACTCATAGTATATATCAAGATAAAAAAATATTATTATATTTATTGTAACGTGTAATATAACCGAGGGCATACAGACCCTCATCTGCACCTTTGTTTACACTGTTATTTTCCTCATATTTTTATATTCAGATCTAATTTTATTGCCTATATTTATGTCTTTCTACTATTACCCTGGCCATATCTGTACCTCCCCTCGCAAATTTACCAAGGGGATCAATAAAGGAATATCTCATGTTATACAGTATACATATGGACTCCGTTCACAGAAACCTTTACATTGAGGAAGGCTTTAGGCATGTTATTATTATCTTATCGTGTCAGTTTTGCTGATGATGTGAATGACGTATGTTGAGTTCTCAGTGAGGACATCACCTCCTATTCCCTCTTATATATTAACATCTTTGATAAAACTCTTACATCACTTCCTGTTCCCTCTTCCTATATATTAAAATTTTTTTTTTTTTTGGTTTATCTTTTTTTATTGGAAGAATTTATGCAGATTTATACATTTCAGTTCTATTTCATTCTGGTTCCGCTCAGCGTCATTCTGCACTAACCTCACTTCGTGCCTAGCACTGAATAAAAAACTCCACAATGTACCTTTACATACCGACATCCGTCTGGCCACACCCCTATCCGCTTACCTTCATAAGCAGGTGTGTGGTCACCTACTCGCCTCCTTCTTCACTTTCACCACAAGGAAGTGCCTTGGTATATACCCACACTTGACGAGGTTGTTTAGTCGAAGAAAGTTGATACATGTTTACATTTTTTCTTGCTTTTTTCTTCTCTCATATATTTAAAAAGAAAAAAGCGAAGTCATAATGTTTACCTCGGTGGGTCACGCTCGCAACGTCACCCTTCAACAGCGGTTCTCCATTGCCTCCTCTGTCGTGCGTCTTGGAGCGGGGTTGAGGCCTCTCTCGTGGTCGGCAGCCACACCCGGTAGGCGTCCGATGGATAGTTTGCCTCTCCAAGGAGCTGGTGCACCAGCGCCGTCTCCTGTGCGATGGCCTGGTTCCGGCTCTGGTTCCTCTGCTTCCGGGGAGTCGTCCGCTGTTGGGCGGCCGGCTCCTCTGGTTGCGGGGGATTTGAGACGCAAACTTTTTGCATCAGCTCGCTCCCGTCGCAAGATGGTGGCTTGTAGACGCGAACGGCCTGGTTTTGGTGAGTTGCTGGAGCCGGATGAGGATGCGTCTGATTCTCCATGGCCGATGGAAACAGAGGACTACATGGTAGAAGCGGACGGGTTCTTGTTCGAAGCCCCGGTGGAGACATGTCCCCCGCCCGTCCAGGTAACACTATTACATTATACACATTGGTGTATAATATAAGTGTCTAGAAGGTATTGAGTTACAACTTGGGTAATAGTAAGATTCCATTCTATTTACACCATTGCCATTAAATCTTTGTAACTGACCAGTACTATTAACTATAAAGAATTAGATGGGAGTTCTGTGTGCGTGTCCCTTCCTGAGCCTATAAACAACTATTTTGGTGTGAGTAACGTTAATACCATTAACCCTTCCTATCAGGGTTCGAATTATCATCTGAGAGCTATGGGGGCCCCCTGAATTTTGTTTTTTTACTATTATTTTCCTGAAATTGTGGCTGTTTTCGAAGTCATATTTAGAGGAATATCTCATTAGAATTTGTCTAATACTGAGTAATAATGACATCACACAACAGTCTATTGTGTGATGTCATTATTCAGTCTCATTCTTAACCATCAATATTTGTTCATTTTCTTACTCACCTCTGATATATAATGCCATATTTACTTATTTGCATTTTGCATCTGATAAAATACAACAATTTAATTTGAAAAATAAGACAAAATGTATGAACTTGAATTAACATTTATTTGTCTCTGCACTTATAAATCAAAAACTAACAAAATAATCGAATGGAAAAAAACAGCAGCATTCATCAGGATACAGTAAGTAACATTATCATCTGATAATAAAATGAACATAAAAGCTGCCCTCTAGTGGCCGGCGATAAACTCTTCATACTTGTATAAATCAAAATAAATAATGTTATAAACAAATGAGCACAGGTAGTCAAGCAACTCTGCATCTGTGCCCTTATCAAGTTCAACAAGGTCAAGAAAAACATTGTCCACATCTCCATCCCCAGTGACATCACATCTGACATAAATTATCATGTAAGCTTTTCCATGAATTGTGCTTTCATCCAGTGTTATACTGATACGTGAATCCTGCGATTTGACATGAGAATTTTTTTTTTTTCATCTCTGTGGCAATGTGCTCTATGATCTGTGCACAAGAATGATCGGATCGGTGAGCTGGCCCGACTGTCGCACCGTTCAACTCATTAAGTGTCATAAGGGGGTTCAATTTGGTATAAGTCAACCTTTCTTTAGCGACAGTATATGCTGCCCTGAATGAACTGGCTGTCTCCTTGAGCAAAGCAGATGTGATTTCGCTCACTTTTCTTGGAAGCACTTCCTTCTGGGTTTGACATTCTATAGCTTGCTTATGAGCAACGCTATCACTGTGCAAGTATATTTTCTTCCTCAACTTCTTGCTCTGAGAGCTACTCACAGTCCCATTCATCCACTGCTCTGCCAAATGGGCTCGAAATGATTTATTTAACAATATCTTGGCGTTTTTACATGGAAGGCAGCCAATGCATCCCTCCTTGGCAAATAACCAGCTATATTTATTTTTCCAAAAGATCCACTGACTCGGACCCCAGCATTGTGGTGGTTGAGTAGCAGCGCAGTCCAGGTCTAGTGGTGGAGACTCGGGTCTGGCAGTGGCAAACGGCGCGGTAACAATAACAGGTGCACTGCGCACAGGAGCAGCAGAGCTAACACTAATACTAGCACTAGCAGTGTCAACTTCAGTGACAGTAGCGCTGCTAGCTGCTGCACTAACAGCGTCAGACTTTGGCCTTTTTATAAAACCAAAGCTGTCCAGCTTTGTACAGCCTTGCGGCGGTTGAGCCTTTTTTTTGGCGGCATGTGGCGTACTGTTTAGTGTTTATGTTTTCAGTTGCAGCCTGCAGGACACAGACGGACCGGCAGCCTTCTGTTTACATCAGCTGCTTCTTCTTCACTAGGTTGGAGTAGCGTTAAACTTATGGGGCGACGCTCATGGGCGACACATAGCGGCTTGGAGGTGAAATGCAGCCTATTCCACAACATTAATTACTCTGTTCTTTTAAAAACTGAAAAGAAAAATATGATCTATTAACAATTTATTTAGGTAGCATAAATAATACTAATTCGTACATTAAAAAAAAAATATATATATATATATATATAATTTTTTTGAGAGACCCCCACAGGGGGTCTTGACTATGGGGGCTCAGACTATAGCTATGGGGGCTGAGCCCCCATTGGTCCCCTCATAATTCGAACACTGCTTCCTATCCAACTTTCCCCTTACAGTCATTAAGGTTTCTAGTGGTCATCAAGGGAGGGTACTGCTTGCGGGGGGAACGAATCTATTTATTCATCTATCAGTCACTAGGTGTGGGAGGGTTACGGAGGTATTGGGGGAAGTGAGAGCAAGTTGGGGAGTACTGCTGACCGGCCCGGAGAGGCGAGGAAGACCAGAGTACCAGACCAGGTTGGTAAATCCCGGGCCCCATCCACTCTCACTGCCGGCCTCCAGTTTGACGCTCCAGGCCCAAAGACGAGGGTGCAGTCAGACGGAGCTCTACTGTGTCCTGCTACCCAGTGACGGTGCACACCCGTTCCCACGAAGCAGGGATAATCCACCCTGCTACAATATGGTTGGCTTGTTCTTTGTACTTGTTCTGGGGGGGGGGGGGGGGACACACAGAATGTTGAATATTGACAAAGAGACTAGAATGACAATTGTCCCCAACTACACTATTGAGAAACGTATTGGCTGCAGTAACTATTTTGTGACCACATGAGGGCAGCAAGGGAAAGGCTTATCACATTAAATAGGGAGGTGTAGTCTGACGTTTGATTGATTGATTGATTGATTGAAAACTGTATTAACAGATTGCAGAATGGGTACAGTACAGTACAGCTCAATACATGCAATTGTTAAGGGGATGCAGACCAGAGAAAGACTTTCGTCTTGTTTACATCAGGGTCCCCCGTTTTCAATTCATCATAACATATATGACACACACGACATACAGAAAGACAGTACTGCTACATCTGTACATTTATGACATACCAGATTTGCAAATACATTTTGTCTGAATGATAGAAAGGAGAAACAGTCCAGAATAGACTTGTCTGAATGATATAAAGGATAGCAGTCCAGAATAGACTTGTCTGAATGATAGAAAGGAGAAACGGTCCAGAATAGACTTGTCTGAAATGATAGAAAGGAGAAACGGTGCAGAATAGACTTGCCTGAATGATATAAAGGAGAAATGGTCCAGAATAGACGCAGAACGCTACTGTGTCATTGTCAAAAGGACAAGCATTATCAGATGTTCCCTGTCCTTGGATGGAGAGCACTAAAGCCTCAGAGACACGCGGCAAAGACACAAGGAATGCAGGCCGTCGCCTTTCTGTCCAGACAGACAGAGAGACAGACAGACAGACCCGACAGACAGAGTGCACAATAATTATTTTCACTCAAACACACATACAGTACGTGGTCACATATGCACACATACACGCACACACACACGCACACACACACACAGACATTGACCAGCAACAGTGTCAGTTACGGCACGGTGGTGTAGTGGTTAACACTGTCGCCTCACAGCAAGAAGGTCCAGGGTTCGATTCCCGCTTGGGGACCAGGTTTCCATGATGCCAGGTACTCAGGTGGGGTATCTCCCAGGCCTTTCTGTGTGAAGTTTGCATGTTCTCCCCGTGCTCGCAAGGGTTCCCCCCCCCGATAAGATAAACCCAATGGAAAAACATGCACAACAGATCGCTAACGCTGTGGCGTCCTTGACGAAGACGGACAGGAGCACTTGGATTGGTCCCCGGGGGCGCGGCTCACGTTGACGCCCTATCTGCTCCCGGCTGCCCATGGGGGGAAGGACAACGGTGTGTGTGTTAAACTGCATGACAAATAAAGACTTCTAGTCTAACAATTACATTAGTTTTGAGAATGACTGATGAATTGCTACTGTATGGTCGCAGAGAGGGCTCAGTGTAGATTTATGGCAACGACAAATAGTCGTAAATCTTATGACGTGAATGAGCAACAATGTACCTATGGTTGTGGATACAGTGGAGTCCAGCGTCCCTCAAGAGGTCATTATTGTGAATAATAGGAATACTATTTAGTATTAGTATTTTTATTTACCTCATTGAATTAATAATTAAAAACCATGATGCTAAGAAGTAATAACTTGTGAGATGTATTTATGCATACACTCGATGTATACCGACCTACTGCTTTCACTGTCTACAACTGTCATACACTGAAATCATAGTAATCATAATAATCATAACTACCTACCTCATACTGTAGTCTACCCATATAACTGTATGATAGCATGTATAATAGTACTGTATATACCGTATATATACATTTATATTTACTGCATAATATATATATCCATATCTGTTTGAATATACCTGCATATAATCCATACTCTGTATGATGCTGTATATACCGTATATATTTATTCTTACCGCATATATATATATATATATCCACATCTGTCTGTACATACCTGCATATAATCATTTTTACATATCTGTAGATACTATATCTATATCTGTATCACTTACCTACTCTTACTAGTTACACTGCTGACCAGTATGACTTACAGTACTAGTTACTACCATAGTGTCTTTATACCTGTATCACTGTACATATTAATACTACAACTCTGTACATACATCTGATTAGCACTATTACTCAGTAGTACTGATTTATATATTTTATACCCAGTTTAATCACCTGTACATGTATATTACTAATGCACTTTACTGTTTCTGTTATTTTTGTTGTACTGTACTTGTGCTGTATGATGACAATACATTTTAATCTAATCAAATCTAATCTAATCTACTGACTGGATCCGTTCTGTCCAACTGGTAATTACATGACACATTTAACAACCATGTCATTTGAGATAATCAGTGAAAAGTCTGGCTCCACGAAATCCCCATTCTTACCTGTACTTCCTGCCTGGAAGTGAGATTCAACCTGAGCACTAGGTCGTATCTATTATCTTTATACCGGTATCTAGAGGCAAACTGTAGACCAAGGAGCACTGGAAATGTGGGAGTCATCCCTATGTTCCCTCAGCCCTATCTTCCCTCAGCCCTATGTTCCCTCAGTCCTATGTTCCCAAAGCCCTATGTTCCCTCAGCTCTATGTTCCATCAGCCCTATGTTCCCTCAGCCCTATGTTCCCACAGCCCTATGTTCCCTCAGCCCTATGTTCCTTCAGCCCTATGTTCCCTCAGCCCTATGTTCCCAAAGCCCTATGTTCCCTCAGCTCTATGTTCCCTCAGTCCTATGTTCCCAAAGCCCTATGTTCCCTCAGCCCTATGTTCCCTCAGTCCTATGTTCCCAAAGCCCTATTGTTACAAAGGGTCAGATTAAACCGAATATATATATATTTATTGCCTGAGATCCCATGTATAATATTTGTATATCGTTTGATATCCCTTGTATATTCTTTGTACAATATATACGGAATATCCCTTTACCTGGTAGCAGGACAGACCATAATATTCGTTCTCCTATTGGAAGCGATCCCCCGGCGCCACTGCCTTACCCCCTCGAGCTGACTTCAAAGGTACCGACGAGATATGTCTGTACATGCCCAGCTTCTGCCCATGAATACGGCTGGCGAAATACGAATGGTACTATTTGTTCACGGTACATATAAACAGGGCGCAAGAAATGTAGAATTCCCTTGCAGTTCCCTTTCAGTTCGCCTTCAGTTCAGTCTGGTTCAGTTACCCAAGCAACGTCTCACCCACTACGCAACGTGGGCAGAGCAGGGCTCGCATTGCCCCAAGATAGAGTCTCGTGTTATCCTAATACGTCTGTTTGTCGTATCGTTCGCTATTTATTAGTAAGCCTTCATTACGAGTCAAAGACCACGTGGAGTGAGTGATTGTGCGTCTACATAGAGCACTTATTGCCCGTGCTAATAGTATAGTAACGTCAAGGTCAACCGTGCACTACCGCACCGGAGGATATCTACACCGAACCAGCAGCACCACGGAGGATTTACACCCCGCCATCAGTGCCACTTTCGGGCAAGGATTATTATTCTTCATTCTTCACCAAGTTGCTGGAAGCAGAGAACCGTCTACACCCACTGCTGTGGGATCCACGTGCCCGTGGGGACATCACTCAAGCCCGTCTTTGTCGTACCAGAGACCCCACGGCTTTCACCTGCAAGGCGCGCAACCTGGGACCAGGCTGCCTATCCCCGCTGACACAGGGGTGACATCGCCTCCTTGAACCCTGGACTTGCATAGAGCTTTGTCCCCCTCTACTGGCTTACAACCGGTAGTACACCCTCCACAGAATATCCCTAGATCTAATCCTTAATATTCATTATTGATTTGCCTGCACATTCTATTTGCCTTATAAGCGCAACTAAGTCATGTAATGTAATCCTTTATGTAATAAATATTCTAACTATCTAAATATTCTATTCTGTTATTGTGGGAGTGTTCTAATCTAATATACTTATGTACAGTATTGGCCAGTAGTACATAGACGGTAGTGATTTAATGATATCAATACTTGATTAATACAGTCAGGGAATTGTACCCCTCAGTTACAATTGGTCCTTCGAGCCGGATAATAATCAGCGTAATATTAATATAATATTAATATTGACATGGCCGATGACGAACACTCCACAAACGGTTCTCCTAAGCTAGATCGCCCGCAGCGCAGACGACAGCCACCTCCCGATCTAGAGGCATACTCTGTCAGTCCAATACCTAGCTTTAAAGGGAAGTCAAACGCGGAAAAAGTAGAAAGTAAAATTATGTCTGACCTTAACAACCAGGTTACCCCGACCACAGAGGCCCTAGTGGGTGCTAATGTAACTGACCAAGCTCACGGTGGGGACCAGGAGGGAACTGACACGACTTTACCCCCAGACAATACCGAAGAAATAGCCCCCGATCAGCTCCGGGAGGAAGACAACCCTAAAGAGACGCACACCCAGGAGACGGATCTCCTCGGTACGCAACCGGAGAACGGATCTCCAACAAGTACTGCCGGGAGCCGATCGCCCCGAACGGCGTCTTCCCCCAGCGAGGCGGACAAGATGCTGGCGCAGGCACTCATCGCCACCCTGGCAGCCTCCACCGAACGCGATCGACTTCAAGCGCAACAGACGTGCGAGCGCGAACATTACGCAGGTGAGCGAGAGCGCTTCCAGGCGCAACAAAGGAGCGAAGACGACCGAATAAGGCTGGAGACCAGACGCCTCCAGACAGAAGAGAACATCGAGAGAAGCCGCGCCGACGTCGCAAATGCACAGCTCCACGCCGCCCATGCCAGCGCCAATGCCCAGCGCGACGTCGCCAACGCACAGCGCGACGCTGCCCAGGCCAGCGCCAATGCGCAGCGCGACATCGCCAATGCCCAGCGCGAAGCCGCGCGCGACGCAGCCCATGCCCGGCGCGAGGCAGAGCACGACCGGCTGCAGGCGGAGCTGATGGACAAACTGGTTGCCATGGCGACACCCCCTCACTCCGCACGGAGCTCCCAGAGATCGTCCAGACATGGGTCTAGGACACATTCCCCTACCCGACGAAGCGACCCGGGACCCCGCCTACAGGAGGATCCTGTCCACGTCTCGGAACCCCCTCCCCAGCCGGTCCATACGAGACCTAGCAACCGGGGTACAGAACCGAACCACGCCGAGAGACTGAACAGCAGACTCCAGGTCCTAGCAGAGGAAGAGGAGGAGGAAGAGGAGGAGTGTCAAGCCGACCAGCAGCAACGTGCTCTGGCCCAGGAGGCCCAGTACAGCCCCGACCAGCAGCAACGTACTCAGGACCAGGAGGTCCAGTACAGCCCAGAAGTCAGCCCCGAGGCCCTACGCTACAAACCCCTGACTCAACTCACGGGTGAGTTTGACGCACCGTCAGCCCCGAGGAACAGCACCTGGGTACCCGACCTTCGGTACCCACCAAGTACCAGCCCAAGACGACACGCAAGAGGAGACTCGCCTAGGAGGCCTCTCCCCCAACGCTCACCGATGTGCCAGTCATCCATGACATCATACATTGCCACGCCGTCATTTCCCGACTTCGCCTATGAGAGTCGAGCACAGTACACGGAGCTCCGGATGTGCCTAGAGACAATGATGGTGGATGTCGCTGATGAACGCCACAAGTATGCAATATTACTGAAGCACCTGAAAGTACCGCGAGCGCACAATATAGCGCTGGCCTATGCCACCTCTTCGACACCATACACAGCGGCCCTAGCGGCGCTGGACCAGAGATATGGACGTATATGGGATTACGTAATAGAAGAGATAAGGCATATTGACCGCTTACCCCCAGCCACAGACAATCGCTCACTAGACGACCTGTCAATCAAAGTGCAGTCCCTGGTAGGGATGCTGGGAGCGCAACGGGAAAAGGGCATGCATGAGCTATACGCCAACTCTAACGTCGAGAGGATTTTGGAGAAGCTGCCACCCGCAAGACAGGAGCGCTTTAGGCGACAGAGAGATTACCGGGACCCCAACGGCCCCGAGCCATCCCTCCTTGATCTAGCCGACTTCCTGGCGAGAGAAGTCAGCAGCTTACGACTGGATACCTTCGGGCGGAGCACGCCAAGCTCCAGAGAGGGACCCAGGAGAATAAATGATGGAAGAAGATCGGTGACTGTCATGCACCAATCAGAGTCAGTACAGCAGCACCAGAACCACAACACCCCCTCGACGAAAGAGGACCAGTGGAAGATTGAGTGCCAGTACTGTGAGGGAGAACATCGGCTCCCTCAGTGCGAAGACTTCAAGAAGCTGACCACGGATGACGTGAGCCAGTGGGTCAAGGACCACCGCCGCTGCTTCCGCTGCGCGCGCAGCCACCTAGCAGCTGAGTGCCACTTGAAAAGGAAGTTCAGCAGGTGTGGTGGCACCCACCTGGAGGTCCTGCACGACATCAACAAGCGTCAGCCAGGACAACCGAGTGGGCCCGTCGCGTTACTGTACCATGCCGAGGCGGTGGCACCAGCACCGAAGAGCCACCAGACCGCTCCCTACTGTACCTACTGCGACGGCGGACACTGGCTGGCACAGTGCGCCGAATATAAGACACTGAACCCCGTCCAAGTGAACCAGTGGCGTGAGGCGGCCCAGGCGGGCGCCGCTTACCGCGCAGCACGGTGCGGAGCCCACCAGAAGGTCCAAGACAACCGACCAACAGGAGTGCTCCACATTGACCAGCACAGCGAGACCCCCCGAGTGCTCCTCAAAGTGGTCAGAGTGCTCCTGAGCCACGGGGACAAAGTCATGGACACTTACGCCATCCTTGATGACGGGTCAGAGAAGACCCTTCTGCTCGCGTCCGCTGCGGCCCAGCTGGGACAACGGGGGAGCGAGAACCAAATGACGATTCGGACAATAAGAAGAGATTTAAAGACGATAAAGGGCGAGAATGTCTCCTTCACTATCGCAGCAAGCGGGCAGCCAGAGCGACGGTATAGGATTACAAATGCTTTCACCAGCCAAGAAATAGGACTATCACAGTGCACCTACCCCATCCTACAGCTGATGGACAAATACGTGCACCTGCGTCAACTACCTATCCCGCTCATAGACGGCGCCACCCCGACCCTGCTGATAGGCTCCGACCATGCAGACCTCATCGTCCCGATAGACCGGGTCCATACCGGAACCCGAGGCTGTCCTGCAGCAGTCGAGACCCGCCTAGGGTGGACACTACAAGGCCCCCTCGCTAAATCTCTCAACCTAACAGCAGCCACTAGCTGCCTCCACTCCAGAGCGACAGAAGAAGACACCGGCCTCTCCCCCGTACAGCAGAGGCTATTGACATTAAGCGAGAGGCCCGTGAGAGAACCGTGGGTACCAGAGGGAGTTCGGAACTCCACCCCCCTCAGCTGCGCTTCAGACGTAGCTGACCTCGAACCCAGCACCCCAAGCGACTCCTTGACGGGGCGGCCGGGACCGGCCCCTCCTCACACGGGGTACAGAGCGAACAAGAGAAACAGACGGAGGAGGAGAAAGCACAGCCAAGCCCAGATCAAAGCAGTCTCAGGCCCGCTTCCTCCTAAGCCCCCCTTCATCCCGTCCAGTCGTCATGACCATAGACCAGTCACCACCCCGAGCTGCGTGGCCGGCCGGCCGCGTAAGCAAAGTGACCACTGGTGCCGACGGAAAGGTCAGAGTGGCAGAAGTGCTCGGCCAAGGGCGGATCTACAACCGACCCGTGGCGAGGCTGATCGAGTCGCCAAGGCTCCCCGACTTGCTTAATGACGACCATGACCCCTGACTTTGTGAACTGCCCGACCCCTCACAGACATTGAGTAGTGGACAGTGCGGTTAATCTGTCTCTGCTTAGCTAATTAGGTGGGACTAATTAGGGGGCGGCTGTTACAAAGGGTCAGATTAAACCGAATATATATATTTATTGCCTGAGATCCCATGTATAATATTTGTATATCGTTTGATATCCCTTGTATATTCTTTGTACAATATATACGGAATATCCCTTTACCTGGTAGCAGGACAGACCATAATATTCGTTCTCCTATTGGAAGCGATCCCCTGGCGCCACTGCCTTACCCCCTTGAGCTGACTTCAAAGGTACCGACGAGATATGTCTGTACATGCCCAGCTTCTGCCCATGAATACGGCTGGCGAAATACGAATGGTACTATTTGTTCACGGTACATATAAATAGGGCGCAAGAAATGTAGAATTCCCTTGCAGTTCCCTTTCAGTTCGCCTTCAGTTCAGTCTGGTTCAGTTACCCAAGCAACGTCTCACCCACTACGCAACGTGGGCAGAGCAGGGCTCGCATTGCCCCAAGATAGAGTCTCGTGTTATCCTAATACGTCTGTTTGTCGTATCGTTCGCTATTTATTAGTAAGCCTTCATTACGAGTCAAAGACCACGTGGAGTGAGTGATTGTGCGTCTACATAGAGCACTTATTGCCCGTGCTAATAGTATAGTAACGTCAAGGTCAACCGTGCACTACCGCACCGGAGGATATCTACACCGAACCAGCAGCACCACGGAGGATTTACACCCCGCCATCAGTGCCACTTTCGGGCAAGGATTATTATTCTTCATTCTTCACCAAGTTGCTGGAAGCAGAGAACCGTCTACACCCACTGCTGTGGGATCCACGTGCCCGTGGGGACATCACTCAAGCCCGTCTTTGTCGTACCAGAGACCCCACGGCTTTCACCTGCAAGGCGCGCAACCTGGGACCAGGCTGCCTATCCCCGCTGACACAGGGGTGACATCGCCTCCTTGAACCCTGGACTTGCATAGAGCTTTGCCCCCCTCTACTGGCTTACAACCGGTAGTACACCCTCCCCAGAATATCCCTAGATCTAATCCTTAATATTCATTATTGATTTGCCTGCACATTCTATTTGCCTTATAAGCGCAACTAAGTCATGTAATGTAATCCTTTATGTAATAAATATTCTAACCGAGTATTTTGTGTGGAAAACCGTGTTATTGTGGGAGTGTTCTAATCTAATATACTTATGTACAGTATTGGCCAGTAGTACATAGACGGTAGTGATTTAATGATATCAATACTTGATTAATACAGTCAGGGAATTGTACCCCTCAGTTACACCTATGTTCCCTCAGCTCTATGTTCCATCAGCCCTATGTTCCCTCAGCCCTATGTTCCCACAGCCCTATGTTCCCACAGCCCTATGTTCCCTCAGCCCTATGTTCGCTCATAGTATATTCTCTGGTACATCTTTATGTCAAACCGGGTACCGTCAGGTTCTACAAGAACATTTTTACCTTTATCGAAGAATACCTTGGCACCGCTTGCAGTAGCAGCTATTACAGAGAATAGTCCTTGTGGGAACGATGGTACGTATAGAGCGTTCTTTAGCGTCACTGTACGCCGACGCCCCTTACTGTCCGTGAGGCATACCTGTGCGTCTCCCCTCTCTTGCGCCAATCCGTAGGTGCATCTACCGTCCGCCAGCTCCATGCAGTGCCTCTCCGGGTGGAAAGTGTCGTCAAAGTTCTTGAACCGACTCCTATCGTTGATGACATGGGACGATGCACTTGTGTCCACGATCAGTCTCCTTCTCTGGGCCCGCTGCAGCTGGGCCGGTCCGGCGATGCCCGCCGTCCGCGCCCCACAAGCGCAGTCTTCTTGTTCCGTTATTCTCCGGGCGCCGTCTCGATTCATCTCACGTCGATCGTCGCCGTCATCGTGTCCGCTGTCGTCACCCCGTCCACAGCCGTCACCTTGTCTGTAGCCGCCATTTTGTCCGTGGCCTCCGTCTCGTTCATGGCCGTCATCTTGTCTGTGGCCTCCGTCTCGTCTGTAGCCGCCATCTTGTCCATGCGCGTATCACGCGCTCTGGTTGTGTTTCTTCATGCACGCTCTGTCTGTGTGCCCCGTGGATTTGCAGAAGCTACACCAGACAGTCTTTGTGCAGTCGCTTCTCCGATGGCCTTTATCCCTGCATCGCCAACACGCCAGTTCCGTCGTGGTCCTGGTTCTCTCTCTTGGCGTCGCTCAAAGTTCCTTAACTTAGCCTTGAACTGTCCCAACGTCATGTCCGTTGAACCGTGTGTTACCAGGAGTGTGAACGGTTTGTACAGCTCCGGTAGTCCTCTCATTATCATCGCCATCATTAGCCCATCGCTTGGTGCTTCTCCGGCACTCCTCAGTGGCGTCGTGATATGCTCCGCTCTGTTGACGTATTCGGTCACAGTCTCGGTGGTCCCCTTCCTCAGGCCCGTTAGTGCTATGTAGAGGGCCATGACTCTGGGTCTTCCTCGCCCGATGAAATGCTCTCTCAGTACCGCCAGGCTTTCTCGGCCTCTGTCTTTAGTGTCACGGAATATCAGCCCCAGGCTGGTGTCGTCGAGCATCGGCGCTAACTCACAGTACGCGCTTGCGTTACGCTGGTCGTCCAGGGCTTGCTCTTCCGCCGCCAGTTCTCCCGTGGGAGCCGCCAGGATCGTCTCCTTCAGCCCCGCCCCGTGCATGCAGCACAGCATGCGCTCTTCCCAGAGCTCATAGTTCTCTGCTTTTCCATTGAATGTCGGCCATTTGTCCCTTCTCTTGTTTTCCATCCTCTTCGTTAGTGGTATGCTTAGCTTTTGCTCTTGTTGGCCTAGCGTCTAGCCACGCGGTGCTCCCGGCGCTAACCTAGCCTATACTTCAGCTAAGCTTGCTACAGTACCCTTATTATTTCGCCCCGGCGTTATCTGGGCCCATAACCTGTTAACAGAATTCGGCTATAGGGTGACAATAATGTGGTCAATGGTTTCTATCTTGAGCCTTAACTGGCATGGTTCCTTTTTATTCACATGGAAAGAGCAGTAACACAGGTCTTCTCTCACTGAGAGACGTGGGGGGAGAGAAAGAAGTGGGAGGATACATTTACTTTTATACTCGCCACAAGGTGGTGTACCTGAGTGGTTCCGCCTAGAGCGCCCTCTAGTGGAAACAGATATATATGCAGCCAGACAGTTACTGGTGGAGACAGTTATATATGCAGGTAAACAGTACTAGTGTAAACAGCCATATATACAGTTAGACAGTTACTAACAATCCTACACAGAACCTCTGACTTCAACAGGGAGGCTGCAATTCGAAACTGGCCCCCATAAATGTCCGAACACCCGACCACCCCCTCCTAATGTACATTTCCCTCCCCCTCGTATGTATATATTTACTGTTAGGATCTCTGTTTAACAGTACTGTATATTTGCATATCTTGTATGTCACAAATGTAACAGTACTATATATTATGTATGTCATAAATGTCATGATTAGATTAGATGATTAGATTAGATTTTTATATCTGTATGTTGTGTGTATGTCATAAATGTCATTATGAATTGAAAATGGGGGACCCTGATGTAAGCAAGACGAAAGTCTTTCTCTGGTTTAACAATTGTGTGTATTGAGCTGTACTGTACTGTACTGTACCCATTCTGCAATCTGTTCATTAAAATGTTCAATCAATCAATCAATACTTTCTACATGCTGCAGCAAAGCCATGAGTATGCAAATATTTACATGCTTACAGTTCAAAAGGTGCAATGAAAAAAATATGTTTAAGATATTGCTCACCATCATTGTCAACGAGACTTTCGACTGTTGAGCTGTACTGTACCCATTCTGCAATCTGGTAAATAAAGTTTTCATTCAACATTCATCCATTCATAGCATGTATTGATGGGTGAAAAACCTTGGAAACGACTGTGGGTCATGCGCATGCGTGCGCAAGCGCAGGACCGCTGGTAGCACCGCTCGGTAGTCACGACTCACTAGTATCCATCGGCAGCAGAACAGCGGCGCGTCTTTCTGGATTACTCCACAAACGCTTTGTGTGTTTACAGTGTAAAGATTATCTGTAGCAGAACTCTACTGGTCTGGAACAAGACGTTCTTCCTGATAAAACAGACATCAGACTGTGGACACCACAATATCTGTAAGTACAATTATGTTTACATTGTTTCCCTCTCTTGTCGCTCCTTCCTTGCAGCAGCGGCACTTGAAAGGAGCCTTGAAGTTGTCCAATCCCAGTTTAATTAAAAACAAATGCAAAATGTTTTACATTTGTAGTACTTTACCATCTCCATGGTCAACTAACTGCTAGCATCTGTAGCGACGTAATTCTCTTCACAATAACATTACACTGCTCCCGATACCGGAAGCTACCTCTGTTGGCTCTATCGATAGCTGTAGTTTCAAGTTTTATTTTGTATTTGTCACATACGGTACAAGTACATTATAGTGAAATGCTTGGTTCCGTATGGCCCCCCTGAGATTGTGCTTCATACAGTAAAAATTGACAAAATCAAGCACGATTTCGACGGAGCCCAAAGACAGTGCGCCGCCATCTTGTTGACGTTCATTGTCAATGAATTGGTCGTAAAGGAGAATAGAGAATAGTAGCTGGGTCAAGAACCTCAATTCCGTGACCATTCTCTGGCTAAGATGTTTTGATGATTGATTTGACTCATTTTATAAAAGATTTAGCCCCCGTGTCCCTCCCAATAATCCCGGCATTTTGTCAGAGGGCCAAATCCAAAATACCTGCTGCCGCCATCTTGAAAAATGTACTTTTGAACCAGAGCACCTATTGATTGATTGATTGAATTGATTGATTGAAAAGTTTATTAACAGATTGCAGAATGGGTACAGTACAGTACATCTCAATACATACAATTGTTAAGGGGATGCAGACCAGAGAAAGACTTTCGTCTTGTTTCCACCAGGGTCCCCCATTTTCAATTCATCATAACATATATGACATACATGACATACAGATAGACAGTACTGCTACATCTATACATTTATGACATATCAGATTTGCAAATACAGTACTGTTTGTGATACAAAAGTGTCCAGAAAAGGAGTGTATATACATTTGGCGTAGAAACTGTACATTGGAGGAGGTTGGTGGGGTGGGGTTGGGTGGGTTGGGTGAGGGCTGTACATTGGAGGTGGGGGGGGGGGGGGGGGGGGGGTTGGGTAGGGGACACACACACATTTTACACTGTACATTGGAATGTTGACAAAGCCTTACTTGGTCATTTACTGTACAACTAGGTTAGGACATTTGTAGGGGCCAGTTTCGAATTGCAGTCTCACGTAGGTGTTTTTTGAGAGTGTTTTTGAAGGTGGGTAGTGATTCACATTCCTTTACAGCTTTAGGCAGGGCGTTCCACATTGATGTGGCATAATTGCGAAACGTGTTTAGTCCCTTGTTTGAGCCGAATCTGGGTTTTACATGATTTGTGGAGCTCCCTCTGGTGTTGTGATCGTGGTATTCACTGACCTTTGGGAAGTATTTTGACATGTACATGGGTACCTTGGTCGCGTAGTGTATCTTGTAGACCAGACCCCCTATAATCATGTATGATACACTTGTCTGTCGACCATGAGGATTCCGATTCTGACAAAATGTGTACGTTATGACATCATTTTGACCCAGAAATCCAAGATGGCCGCGACCCAGTAATAATAATAATAAACTTGATTTGTATAGCACATTTCATACAGAAACTGCAGCTCAAAGTGCTTCACAACAGAATAAAGACAGGCATAAAATGAGCACATAAAGTGCAGACATGTAAAATCACAGTTTTTCACATTAGGATCTAACATCCCAACAGGTCACGTCTAGTTTATGGTTTGATTCAGTTTTAAATAGACAATAATAAAAGAAGCAAGATAAAATAGACAGACAGAGTAAAATAGTGCAATACAATTTTAGAATAGATTAAAGAATATATATATTTTACAGTGCAATAAAATAGTTCTGGATTACTGTTCAACAGTTCAAAGTCGTACAATGGTAAAACTGTTCTGAATTACTGTTTCAACAGTTCAAAGCCGTCCCAAACCTTTGTTCGGTATCCATTGTTCAAAACATGACAGTAGAGCAACATTTTTACTTTTAATGTCAAAAACAATTTTACCATGGTACTGCTGTACTTTAAACAAACTACCTTCATAAAGATCTCAGTAAAATAATTGATGAATGTACAGTATCACAAGATAACGACGAGATGTCTCGTTTGTTCATGCCGACCGTTCAGTGCCAACGACGAGAGAGCTCGTTTTTTTTTTTTTTATTTCATCAATCTAGCCTCACGTTACCACTGCAAACTCTCTCTGAGCTCCATTGGGAAAATACCGCCCCTATCGTCTCTCCCTGTGGTACTGCACCCCTTTGGAATGGATTGAATGAAACGCATGAAAAAAAAATCCTGCTTCCACATTTTACTTCTCGGGCAAGTCACCCGAGACGATCAGACTCATTGTGGAGCCCCAGAACAGCGTGGAATACATTTCCAGTACCCATGAGCGTTGGATCAATAAACGCGATCGATATTTGGAATGGCGATCAGGAATTGGAATAATCTTTTTGGAGAACATCTGATCTGAGGTAAGGAATCTATTTTACCAGTCTTAGGATAATCAGAGCTTTTTTCACAGAGATATCAACGTGTGCCCTATGTGTGTGTGTTAGGGATGAGTACCGAATTCGGTACTTTTAAAGGTACTTACCGAAACACGTCGGTACTACAGAGTATCGATTCACGTGAGATACAAGGTAAAAAAAGATGTGTACACTTTTTTTTACACTGTTTTTTCGTGTCAACGTTCACATGCACAATATACGCTTACCTAGGATTTGACTTGATTCAACAACAAAGCAGTCGGGGCAATGGCAAGCCGAAAATGTGGTTATTTGAAGTCTGGATTTTTTTTTTCACAACTGAGGTAGGTAGATTACATTTTTAGAGACTAAAGTACCGAAAAAAGGTACCGTTGGGTACCGGTATCGATTCACAGGTACCGGTACCGTATCGGTTCAAATGTGAACGGTACCCATCCCTAGTGTGTGTGCTGATCAGGAAATGAGAATCGATTTTTCAGCCCGCTTCTATAGCGTGCATAAGTACACATATACTATCGATAATCTAGCGTTTATTTGAAAACGATTCATAAATAGGCCGAAAAATGCCAACGTTTTTTGTGTATTCCAGAATATTCCAGTAAAGGGCGTTTATCACAGAATCTTTATATTTTCCTGAAACTTTCAAAAAACGAGAGTTTTTCAAAATGGTATAAAACGGAAATAAACCGATTTAAATAATAATAATTTAAAAATCCGCTTCGACAATGTTCACTGCAAACAAGTAATTGATAAGTGACAGCCAGATTATACACACAATTTTTTTATGCGTTCGCAAATATGAGAGCTCTATCATTGATGTGGACGCTGGCACGCAACAGGGTTCTGGGGCACCCGACCTCCGGCACAGAAAGTGTTAATAGTTGTAACTTGAACAGGTTAAGAATGAAACCACTTTAAATATGTCATGACTCATGATCAGTCCGAATCGGCATTCTGCCTCACTAGATTCTGAATCAGCAGATTCCAATGAATCCCCCCTAGTCCTCTGTACATCATCATCTCCCTCCTCATTGTCCTCTTACTCGTTTTCTTCAGCTGGCCCTGGTGCAGGTAGATGTGTTGGGAGAGCAGGTTGTGTGTGGCGGACAGGGCGACAGCGACCACCCACCAGCTCCCAGCCATGTCCGAGTGGTGTTCTTCATTCTCTTCCACCTTATGGCACGGGCTTCAGCCATGGTGCTACTCTTCTTGTCGCCATAGATAACATAATAATAATAATGGATTGGATTTATATAGCGCTCTTCATGACACCCCAGTGACCCCAGAGCGCTTACATAGTCCATTATTCGTTCATACACAGTCATACCGGTGGTGGTAAGCTACAATTGCAGCCAGAGCTGCCCTGAGGCAGACTCACGGAAGCGTGGCGGATAATCATCGCCTACGGCCCCTCCGACCACCACCAACATTCATTCACATGCATGTCATTCATACGAGGCAAGTAGGTTAAGTGTCTTGCCCAAGGACACAATGGCAGTGGGATGGACATGGGCTTGAGCGGGATTCGAACCACCAACCCTTCGATCATTGGATGACCCGCTCTACCCCTGAGCCACGCCGCCCCACAACATGTCATGTGAACTCGAAAAGCTCCTCTATCACCTCAAGGTCAAGGCTATCTCCCCACCGCAAGAGCAGCCGTCGTGCCACACGGCTCTTTGCCACCTCATCAATACATCGACAACTTACCCTGCCATAGAAGCCTGAGTTGGCATCACAGCCTGTAATACAGTGTAGCTGCACAATACAGTCTGCCATCTCCTCATAACCAGACCATGGCAGAAGACGGTCTCCTGCTTTCTCCTGATACAGAGCATACCGGGCAGCTGTTCCGAAATTACTGCTGCCACGACATAGGCATCGGTGTCAGCTGCATCAATGACAACAGGGCCACTGTAGCCTGACTCGCATATAACTGTGTACGCAGAGAAGAAGATGGTGTCAGCCTCAGACTGGTCAATGCTGTAGTTCTGCATTGGTTGCTGCATTGGTTGCTGGGTTGACAATTTGGTGCAGTGGGAGCCAACAGAGTAGACGATCTCTGATCTACATCCTGTGCAACAAGGTCGGTCAGATAGCTGCATATTACTTTTTGGAGCCGCTCCTTGTTGCTGACACTACACAGCAGTAGGGCTGTGTAGTGTCATTTATAGTGTCATTAGTGTTATCTTATGTTGTATGCCAGTGGTGATGTTCCTAACAAATTTCGTTGTACCAACAATGACAAATAAAGATCTATTCTATATTCTAAATACTTAGAAGCTTCGTTCAATGGCACAAGCTTCGAACATAAAAAAACCGATATAATAATAATTAATTTTTATTTATATTTTGCCTCAAATCTTGCCCCTCCATTCCAATGAAACGAAAGTAAGCGGCGCCTCGACTCCACCTCTCTACAACAAGCACGTGGAGATTATCTGTGTTGAAAACAAGGACATGTGCAGCAGACATGTCGACGAAGAAGTCATCAGACGTGTGGTTACACTTTAAAATATGCAAAGACAATGCCCAAAAAGCAGAGTGCCAGATATGCCAGAAGAAAATGACATATCGCAACTCTACAACAACTTTGTCAAATCACCTAAAAAACGTAAGTAACGTTGTACACGACGGCGACGCCACACAACATTAATAAGGCTATGCCTATGCTGCTATGACTAATGTGTTACCAAGTTGGCTAATTTAATTGTAATCATCTGCTTTTGTAGGTGCATTGTCTGATATAATTATAAATTATAAATATAATATAATTGTTTGCTTGATAGACGAAGGTTGCAACATAATTATGTAATGTCATGTCGTTGGCTGTGAGAGCAACCCCACTGCACTCAGGCAGCGCAGCCGAGTGAAATCTTGTTGGCTGCGTCACAGTCACGAAAGGGGCTACTTAATTCATTAATCCAATCCACTTTATTTATAGAGCACATTTAAAAACAACAAAGTGCTGTACAAGTCCCACAACATAAGATAAAAAATAATTATAATTAATATATATATATTATTTTTCTCTCTCGAAGCTTCGAATTAAAATCGAAGCTCGGCCCCGAAGCTTCGATTGCCAAAAAAAAGCTTCGCCATGGCAGGCAAGGATGATGGATGACACCTTGTCACTGTGGACACATAGTCCAGTGCCATCTTGCGTCTACCGATCTTCTGCTGATGAGTTGCCATCCTCCAGATCATGCCCATGTCGACAAGAGCAATGTAGATGTAGGGTTCTTGCAGATCTACAGATTGGCGAGAGAGCTTCTGAATGAGCTTGCTCTTCTGTGTCTTCCTATATGTGCCGTTGGAAGTTGAATAAGGCCACACATTCCTCTACAACACGACAACTCTGGGAGATTTACAAGTTGACTGACCTCAACCAGGTCGATCACTACCTTGAGAGCACTCCGCGCCATCTCAGCAGCTCTTGCCTTGAGTTCCTTCCTGGGTTTCTCTGTGTATGGCCCCTTGGCAAATGTCAAGCGCTTACTCAGGGGGACGGGTGCATAGAGGGAGGTTTTCTTACTGATGGGCTGAGTTGAAGTCCGTAATGAGTTCATCAGAGGCAGGACGGGCTGACTGTAAGGTGCAGAGGGTGGGTGAGGCTCGGTTAAATGGGAAGGAGTCAAACCAGTAGTTCTGTCATGGAATATATGTATTCAGACCTACTGCATAGTGTACAGAATTAGTGCCTAAATTAGGCTAAATGTGGCCTAAATTTGATATAAAGATATGTTTTTTTTGTGCATAATGTCGATATGACTAGATAATTATCATATTCAGGTTTATAAATAATATTCCTGTATAAAACTGAACCAGACCAAATTGATTCATGTTATAACCAGAATGTTTATTTAGCAATTATAATCATCACAAATAAATAAATACCTCTTTCCTGCAGGTATTTAAAAATATAATAATCTAAAAATAAAATGAAGCCACATTTATTGCACAAATATTTTTAGCCACTTTTGTTGTCAAATTGGGCACATTCAAAATGTGCCCACCTACTGCATGAATCACACTGCACCTACCGGGAAAAAAAAGCATTAGGTACATAAAACTCTACAATGAGATTAATGATATGGTAATATGCACACATTTGTGAGTCAATTAATAATACAAAACACATTTGATGTTATACTTTACCATTGCAATCATGCTCTCATCAGCATCAAATTGCAACAAGGAGCACACCATGCAGTGGTCCTCTACATTCCCTAGAAACAAAGTTTATCATAAGGTTTTAAACTGTAGCAACTCTACTCATTCTGTATGAGTAAATAAATCATGGTACACTACACTAGGGATGGGATAGAATATTAGAAAATTCGAATAGTCATTCAGTCATTAAGATCGATTTCATTTTTTTACAATAGATTATTCGTTTTGTGGAAAAAAAATATACTTTTTTTTAATGCTTTTTTTTATTATTGAAGCAAACATTCTTATTTAATTCCTTTTTTATATTTAGAGGCAGCCTAATTTCCATAGCCTAATTGATCTAAAAGATGCACATGCTACTGTTTCTGTTTGTTTATTAAAGCTGGTTGATAGGCCAATGCAATGCTGTTATTGGCTACGATGGTGAATGGTGTCATTTTGATTTATTGTCTGTCAGCTGAGCCGATCAACGTTCTGAAGCATTACTTCAGATTCTGAAGTGCCTATTTATGTGCAATACCCTTTGATTTTAATGATCCATTCTATTAAAAAGAATAACTGAATTGAACTGAAACTGAAAATTTTAACCGAATTTAAACTGAAGCTGAAAATAACAATATATTAAGGGCCTCCCACCGCTCCTGTAACTTCAGCCAAACAAACTTCACTAATGCCGCTTTTCCACTGCATGGTACCTACTTGACTCGACTCTACTCGCTATTGCTAGTGGTACCTGGTAGGGGTGGGAGTCACGAGTTTCATCACAATACGATAACGATTCCTTGGACAACGATACGATATTTGCCGATATCACAAAGTCTGCCACGATACGATACAATTCAGGTGCCTGTGATCGATATGAGACTATATCATATGCCCATTTAACACAATCGGTAACACAATCAACTCAAAAAAGACAACGAAAATTTATCATTTGCCATTTTTATTTCTGAGCTTTTTCAGACATTTAAATGAAAAACAATCTCCTGTTCACTGTAAAGTGCTCAATAGTGCTTTAAATAACTAACTGAAATAACTTTCTAAACGTTTTAAAGCAGAACTTTTGGCTAAACCTAATATTTAGAGTCTCAAACAATATATTAGTTAGAACTTAACCAAGGTCACCACTGTCGATTTCCTGAGAGTCGAAGGTCACTCACCTTAATATTTTTCTTAAGAAAGCATATAAACAATCCCTTGTTAGTGGATATTGTACAAGTAGTGTCGCAATCACAATAGGTTACCACTTGTAAGTGCAAATGCAGATTGTCCACGGAGTCTAGGTGTATCAATCTGCGCATACGTAGTTCGGGAGTAGGTGCGACTAGCTCGGCCGAGAAAGTGCAGATCGACTTGGGATTGGTCATGCCGTGTTCAGGAGACTTAGGCCGGCGTATACAAATCTATTGGATCATATCTTCAGCACCCCCACAGCTGTAGCAAGTGCAACAACCACTTGATGTCGAGCCTCCACATTCATTCATTTTCTCCACCCACTCTCTCCGCATCTGGCTGCATTTCAACAATATTGGAGACTGCAAAGCTGAGTGCAGAACTTGCTAAATGAAAATATGCAGAGTCGGACTTCCCATCACATCACTAGTATAAAAGTCTATTGGATCATGTCTCCAGCACCCCCACAACCGTAGCTACAACCAATTACATCAAGGCTCATCAACATTCATTCATTTTCTCCCCCCGCACTTCCTCCATGAGCTTAGAATACCGGAAGTGTTGTGGTGGTCTATAGGATATATATCTAACCGTGACTAACCTTACTGTCATGCACTTTTCCTAATAAACGAACCTACACTGTAACACGCAACACTTTGATAAACATTGTTACTCAGCTGATAGAGTTGTACCCTTCTTGCTGTCTTGTCGTACAGAACTTGTAAGTCGCTTTGGATAAAAGCGTCAGCTAAATGACTAAATGTGTGTGTGTGTGTGTGTGTTTCCATTGGGTGGGGCCGGGGGACAAATACACTGGAGGAAAGTAACCCAGCTCAGCACTGCCCAAATTATATCATCACTATTGCCTGTTTGAAGGATATCATCCTCAAATACATATACACCTACATGCCCTGTAGAATTCCACACATAAGAAAGAAAGATAATGGGATGAATAAACAAAATAGGAAATAAAATTTAGATAAGGTGCTACTGAGATGTTTTGGTGAGTTCTTTGTTTTTTTGTGGAAGTTGCCCTTCTTAAAAATGCATGAACATTCACTGATAATTGGTCTGTAGTGGAGTCTACATTGCCGGACCATGTAGAATCCGGACCTTGTAGACTGACATAATTCTGTGCATAGTTTAGTCTACACAGGCCATATTTCAAATAATCAAAATCTTACTTCATTCATCTTAAACATTCTTGATTTGGGGGATTGGTAGTTCCCATGAAATCTGAAGTTGTTCAAACGACAACAGCGATCCACCTTGAATTAAATCACACAGCCGAGTGAAACCTTGTTGGCTCAGACACGAAAGGGGCTACTTAATTAATTAATCCAACCCACTTTATTTATAGAGCACATTTAAAAACAACAAAGTTTACGAAAGTGCTGTACAAGTCCCACAACATAAGATAAAAAAAACAATTAAAAAAAAATATATATATATATATATATATTTCTTTTTTTTCCCCGAAGCTTCGAATTAAAATCGAAGCTCGGCCCCGAAGCTTCGATTGCCAAAAAAAGCTTCGAAGGTCAGCCCTACTGATTAGTCACGTGGTACCGGCGGGGATGCCCCCCGGACCCCGGTTTTAAACGGGAACCGGTTCTATATTAGAAAATACCGGAGTATTTATAAGCTCTGACGTCCTCGGTACTGCTATCGATACTCTAGAGAAATTATTATTATTATTATTATTATTATTTAAAAGTTGCGAACGATCCTCTCTGTCTCTGCACGAGAAGCGAGCCGCAGCCAGCGAGTCAATTATTACACACACTCCTCGCGAGTCGCTCGCTAGTGCTACACATAGACATCCGGGTACTACATACGGGTACTCCTTAATGAAAGTCCCCGACGCCCCGTGCTATAGCGCTCTGCACACAGACAGCAGCTCTGCATGCACTGAGTCGTGATCATGGCGGATAGAGCGAAGCGTTCTAAAGTATGGATATACTTTACAAGGGTCAATGCCGACAATGCACGTTGCCACAAGTGCAACAAAACATTTGCCAGTAAGGGTGGCAATACGAGCAAATCAATTTATCAAAACATCTGTTGGCAAAACATGATATTAGTGTGCAGAAATGCGCGTATTCGACTGCCTTGCGCGCAGTGTTCCATCTGCATCCACTGCAGCCGTAACCGTAAGCCAAGATACGGAGTTGCCTAGGCTAATAACGAATTATTACAAATAGGCTAATAAACAAAACAATTGTTTAGCTACAAATACTACAATCTAAACTTTTTATAGATCGTCAAGCTGAGGCGTCAGCCACTATGTCCCAGGCCAGTGAGCCCAGGGCCACCACATCCTCCCTCTACCTCCCTCCACCACCCAAAGTCCTTTATCCCTAGCAGCTAGAGGAAGGATGACAGAGGATAGGGTGAACCAGTGTCACAGTTCTGTTAGCCTTTTGCATTTGTTGTTTATTATAAAAAGTCTATAATTCAGAGTCAGACACATTTAAAACATTGTTGCTGCTGTTGCTGAAGAAATTATATTAATTTATTATATTTATTTATAAAGTTATATAAAAGAACATTGCTGCTGCTGTTGCTGAAGAAATTATATTTATTTATAATACTTATTTATAAAGTTGTATTTATAAATAATAAAGCAATGTTGATTCTGTTCTTAATTAATTGTCTTTTTTTCTTGCAAAAAAAGAACCAAAAAGAACCGATAAGAGTATCGATAAAGTACCGAACCGTTAAGCAGTATCGATAAGAGTAGTAGTATCGATAAAATCCTAACGATACCCATCCCTGGGTACCGCCGGCGCGTGAGTCTTCGAACGTCTTCCTGGATTACTCCATAAACGCTTTGTGTGTTTACAGTGTAAAGATTCTTCACATCTGGACCAAAACGTTCTTTCTGAGAAAACAGACATCAGACTGTGGACACCACACCACAACATCTGTAAGTACAATTATGTTTACATTATTTTCCTCTCGTCGCTCCTTCCTTGCAGCAGTGGCACTCAAAATGACCTTGAAGTTGGATAATCCCAGTTTAATTCTGACATAATTATCGTTTTTTTTCAAACGTATTCAAGAATAAACATCATAACCATGTCACAACAGCAGTTATAATGTATATTTTCATCAATACGTTTGTTTACCAATAGGTTAAAGTGTTATTAGTGAGGTTTTAGATTTTTTAAATGTGTTGTCATGAATGTCCCTATTGGGATTAATAGTGCAATAACTTGCTTTTTCACCAGACTTCACTTAAAACAAATAAAATGTGCCTCTTGGTCATCAAACAAGAATGAATTTCCCTATTGGGATTAATAAAGTGCAGATCTAACTTTCACCAAACATCACTTTTTGTAAAATAAAAGGTGACTCTTAACACATTGAGTGCCACGCCCCTTCCGGCGTTTTGCGCTCTGATTGGCCACTGATGTTTCTGGTCGCACCAATCGTGTGACGGCAAGTTCTTTCACCGCTTAGGCACTCTTTCGAAGTTGGTTAAGGTTAGAGTTTGTCTTAGAGCAGAACGCCAGCCCTGATTCCAAACTCTAACCTTAACCAACTTCGAAAGAGTCGCCTAAGCTTAACCAGTGATAAACTAGGCGTTAGGTAGTTTGCTGCTGGTCGAGGCGGAAATGGGCGCGTCACGCGATTGGGCGCACATGTCGCATGACCAGAAACGGCAGTGGCCAATCAGATCGCACCAGAAACGGCAGTGGCCAATCGGATTCGCAGAACGCGGAAGCATAAATGCGTTAGGAAACTAATAGACGCAACCTGGCCTTGCCGTCCATTAAACCCATGTAAACGTAGTTGTACTTTGTAGAGCTAAACCTATATTTTATAGTATAGCTATGGGTCTAATAACACCGTCGAGTCTCATTGAGCTGCTTCTGGTCAATGTGCAAAAAACAGCCCTGATTCCAAACTCTAACCTTAACCAACTTCGAAAGAGTTGCCTAAGCTTAACCAGTGATAAACTAGGCGTTAGGTAGTTTGCTGCTGGTCGAGGCGGAAATGGGCGCGTCACGCGATTGGGCGCACATGTCGCATGACCAGAAACGTCAGTGGCCAATCAGATCGCACCAGAAACGGCAGTGGCCAATCGGATTCGCAGAACGCGGAAGCATAAATGCGTTAGGAAACTAATAGACGCAACCTGGCCTTGCCGTCCATTAAACCCATGTAAACGTAGTTGTACTTTGTAGAGCTAAACCTATATTTTATAGTATAGCTATGGGTCTAATAACACCGTCGAGTCTCATTGAGCTGCTTCTGGTCAATGTGCAAAAAACAGATAATTTTTTCATCCGTACATTTCCGTTTTATACCGTTTTGAATATGAACATAATCCGGCTTTGAACTGCTGCTGTCAGGCAAGCGATACCGGAGTCTTAAGGCGAGCACAGAAAGACTCAGAAGAAGCTTCTATCCCCAGGCCATCAGGCTGCTAAACGAACAATAATCACTATGCAACAACCATCAAATGCACACAGCACACACACCCACACGCACACACTCACTCAAACAAACAACACACTGCAGCACCCACTCTCCACACTTTAGATCACACAAACACACTTACACTTTATATTTATTGATAAAGGATTTGCACTACAACTCGTACACCTACTGTGAATTGTACCTAAATTGCACCTCGTCCCATTTCTCCATTTCTGCCTTGCACTATATAGTATTGTATATTAGTACACTGCACAGTATTGTATATTGTATGGTAACTACGTCTATTCTGCATCGAACATTGTACATATGTCTAAACTGAACACTGTGACCTCATTTTTTTTACTTCTAATTTTACTATGTTATTTTATTTCATACTTATCTTGTCTTGCACAGTCTCTGGAGCGCAACAGTAAGAAGCATTTTGTATAAAAGTATTCTGTACTTCTGTATGACAACTATTAAAGAAACTTGAAACTTGAACTTGAAACAACAGAGAGAGACTGGAGACAGATTTAAATAAGAGTCTGGAAAAATGAGCGAACATAGAAAAAGAAGCAGCATCTGGCTGCATTTCAACAATATTGGAAAATGAATGAATGTGGATGAGAGCCTTGACATTAAGTGGTTGTAGGTACGGCTGTGGGGGTGCTGGAGACATGATCCAATAGACTTGTATACGCCCGAGTCTCCTGAACACGGAGCGACCAATCCCAAGTCGATCGGCACTTTCTCGGCCGAGCAATGGTCACTTTTCTGGACCTACTCCCGGACTACGCATGCGCAGATTGCCCACAGAGTCTCTGGATTTCTAGGTTCATCAATCTGCGCATGAGGAGTTCGGGAGTAGGTCCGGAGAAGTGACTATAGCTCGGCCAAGAAAGTGCCGATCAACTTGTGATTGGTCGCTCCGTGTTCAGGAGACTCGGGCGTATAAAAGTCTATTGAATCGGGGCACTCTAGTTAGGGATGGGTACCTTTCACATTTGAACCGGTACCTGTGAATCGATACCGGTACCCAACGGTACCTTTTTTCGGTACTTTAGTCTCAAGAAATTTTATTTCAGTCAATTGACTCAGTTTTTAATTCAGTCGTAAAAAAAAAATCCAAACTTCAAATAACTACAATTTCGACAGTTTTCGGCTTGTCATTGCTCCGACTGCTTTGTTGTTGAATCAAGTCAAATCCTAGGTAAGCATATATTGTGCGTGTGAACGTTGACATGAAAAGAAAAAAGTTAAAAAAAAAGTTTAAAAAAAAATTAATAACATTTTTTTTTTAATTTTTTTTTAGAATTTTCTTTCGGTTTCTCACTTGATTCGATACTCGGTAGTACCGACGTGTTTCGGTTCGGTACCTCAAAATTACCGAATTCGGTACCCATCCCTAACTCTAGTAGCACACCATGTAACGCGCTGCGTCGCGAAACGGGCAACCCGGGTTCGACTCGGACCTGGTGTCCTTTGCCGAATGTCTTCCCCTGCTCTGTCTCCCATTTCCTCTCCCTCTCTCTCTACCGGACTGCCCGGTAGTACAAACCAATACAAATCTACAGAAACATATATTAAAAAAAAAAAAGCGTATTGAATCATGTCTCCAGCCCCCCCCCACAGCCGTAGCTACAGCCACTTAATGTCAAGGCTCTTATCCACATTCATTAATTTTCTCCCCCCGCTCTCTCTCCCATGATTTCAGAATGCCGGAAGTGTTGCTGTGGTCTATATAATTTCCTGATCAGTCACGTGGTACCGGCGGAGCGTCTTCCTGGATTACTCCACAAACGCTTTGTGTTTACAGTGTAAAGATTCTCTGTAGCAGAACTCTACTGGAACAAGACTTCACATCTGGATCAAAACGTTCTTCCTGAGAAAACAGACATCGGACTATGGACACCACAACATCTGTAAGTACAATTATGTTTACATTGTTTTCCTCCCTTGTCGCTCCTTCCTTGCAGCAGCGGCACTCGAAAGGAGCCTTGAAGTTGTCCAATCCCAAAACAAATGCCAAATGTTTTACATTTGTAGTACTTTACCATCTCCATGGTCAACTAACTCCTAGCATCTGCAGCGAAGTAATTCTCTTCACAATAACATTACATTTCTCCCAATACCAGAAGCTACCTCCGTTAGCTCTATCGTAGCTGTAGGTTAAAGTTGAACTTTTGATGACTAAAAAATGAACAAAATCAAGCACAATTTTCGACGGAGCCCACAGAGAGGCGCGACAGTCCGGCGCCATCTATTTGACGTTCATTGTCAATGAATTGGTCGTAAAGGATAATAGAGAATAGTGTTTTCTTTTTCTTGTCCTTTTTTGATACGTGAATGACAATTGACAATACGGATGTATTGTTAAACTTTAGCCTACGAGTGGCGTATTGGTCATTTCAGGGCTGTACCGAATGCTTCGATCATAATGTTGACATTCTAATTCTAAATCAACATTCGAACTTTTAATTTTTAAATTATTGATAGTACATGCTTTACAATTGAATTACTAAAACAATCCATAAACAACAAAAATATCCATAAAATGTCAATAAAACTAGGGCGGCTAGGTGGTGTAGTGGGCAAGTCACTCGCCACCAATGTGGAGACGCTGGGTTCGCGTGTTCGAATCCAGCTCTCCACATTGTTTTCAGTTTGGCTGGTCGTCCGTACTAATACAATTGGCAGTATTAGATGGTGGGAAACTGATGGGTGGGGATCGGGCGTTGTGGACAGCGACTCCTACAGGTCGGTTGGTGCGCCTGCGCAGTAGAATCAGGAAGTGTCGGGGGCAGCGTGAGCCTCCCACGCGTTACTCCTCGCCACTGAGAGATCGAGCTGCGCAGGTGAAAAGATGCGACTGCTGTTACCTCAAGTACCGGAGGGGACTTGTGCTATGTATGACTTAGTCCACATTGCAGCCGGCTTGTGGGAGGCAAGAAACAGCGTTCGTGACAGGGGAGGGTTGAATTGGATGATACGAAATTGGGATGGGAGAAAATATAGAAAATGGGAGAAAAAGTGGATAAAAAAAAAAGTCAATAAAACTAGAATAAATGTTAAAATATATAAAGAAAAATATAAAATAACTCGTCTGTAAACATTTTATATGTACAACAGGTAAAGTGACATGTGAGAACACTGAAAGAGTGTGGAGATCTGTGGAGAGATCTCTGGTGGAGATCTGTAGACATGTCATGTGTGGGATAACTGACTAACCCAGGGTCAGCAACCTTTATTATCAAAAGAGCCACTTTTCCCCCCTCCCACAAAATAAAATGCTCAGGGAGCCGCACAACCTATTTACCCTTAAAATGAAGATAACACTGTATAACGTTTTATATATCCCCAAGCATACCCCACATTTAGCATAAAACGCCTGACCCAAAGTAATTTGCGATTTATTATACTTTATACTTATAGCACACAGTTTGTTGCATTAATGGTATTATAAAGCAACAAAAATAATTTTTTGACTTTTTATTGCTGTTTTTACCTGTTATAACAAAGGAAAACCTCACACTCTTATGAAGAGGAGAAAAAATACTGGCTGTGTAGACCTATTTTTTTAATAAAACACAGAAGAGGAGACAAAACACTGGCATCTGTAGACCTACTTTGAAATAAAACCCTGAACTATTCAGGTATATTTGAGTCTTTCCCTTATTTGTGGAACATTTATCAAATAAAAAGTAGTCTACTTTGAAAAAAGACTACCATGTGTAGACCTACTTTGAAATAAAAGACAGAAAAGGAGAAAAAACACTGGCATCTGTAGACCTACTTTGAAATAAAACCCTGAACTATGCAGCTCTATTTGAGTCTTTCCCTTATTTGTGGGAAAAAAAAGTAAATCTTTCGTTGTTCGCAAATTTCGCACCACATATAAGGCATACAGGTAAGCCTGCATCATTAGTCGTGAAAGCAAATTAATCTGTCCACGCTGAATTAAACCCTCTATTTTCCTCACTTTCCTTTTTTAGGATTTATCCATAGTTAGCTTACTGGGGGGTCGAAAAACTCAAAATTAGCCACTTGCAGACGGCAGGGAGAGGCGCGGGGGTGTGACGTACTGTATATTTTAGTTGATGAAATATTTTTGTTGACTAAATATTTTAGTTGATGAAATATTTTTTCATTTCAGTGTCACAGTATGACATAGATCCAAAAAAAAAGTAAAAAAAAATGTTGGGCCAGGGAGCCGCAGCTGATTGGCTAAAGAGCCGCAGGTTGCCGACCCCTGGACTAGCCCAACTATACATACAAAAAGGGAAATAAATAAAAACTGAATTTCCACATACTTAAAATACATTACATGTTACAACAAGTCATGCATCCTAAAATGATCAAGGATAGCATGTTAAGTGTGTTTGTGTGTGTCAGGGTTTCCGTTAGAAAAAATTGTTGCCGGTCTCAGGGTCCGGTAGATTTGTATCTACCGGTCAAATGAGAGAAATTCCGGTCAGAGTTTATTGAGCTTAAAAACAACAGGCTATATAAAGAATGACATCCTCAAGGCATGTAGATTTATAATATTTTAACTTAAAGCTAGGCTACTTTTGCGTATACAGTCATTATATTCCAAATAAAATAAGTCCAGAGATTCCGTGCTGCTGCCGACTTTAAATCAAATAGGTGTCTGTGGGCAGTCGGCCCGACATTAATAAACAGCAGTCTGTTATAATCACATTTATGAGCTAACGAATTCCGTTATATTGGACATTTGTATTAATTATATCAAGCGAAGAACTGAGAAATTTGGCAGAGAGACGGCAAAATTATCGTGGGGTTGCGTGATGTATATACTCCACCTCCCAACGACTTGGTGCTGGTCATAATGTCCGGTGAAAACAACTCCCTCCAAGCACAACTTGACCACCCGAACCGTACCAAAACAGGCCAAAATTAAATAGCCCATGCGACGAACGATTCATTACATTCGTTTCATCGTCGCTCCACCAAGCAGCCGGTCCAACAATATCAGCGCGAGCGCCGCAGTTAGTTTGCAAGAAGCATCCAGCTGCAGACCCGCAGAGCAGCTTTCCAGGTCTGGGGACCGCACTGTGCCAGCAAAGCTGGTGGGTTCTGTGGGTCTGCAGCTGCATGCCTTCCGCAAATCCAGCAACAAGCTCTCACTGACACAGCGTCGTCATTACCAGACCGGCTGCTGAGCGAAGCAACGACAACAAACGCAATGATTGTTTCGTTCAACGCACCAACTCCAGCCCATCCAAATACAATTCAAATAATCAAACTGTGCCCAGAGGGAACTATTTTCACCGGACACTATGACCGGAGAGATTAAATTTGTCGGACTTCAACAGATTTTGCCAGTCAAATACCGGTAATTACCGGCTAACGGAAACGCTGGTGTGTGTCAACTGTCACGGTGTTGGGGGAGGCACATGGGGTGCAGGGGCACATTGCACTGCCGGCATCCATACAGTGTTGCACCAGGACGGCCAGGCTTCTGTGAACACACAGAGCAGACCTTTCTCTTCTCGAAGATGACCTCCACATCGTGCACCGCTGAGGCTCCAGCTGGTCTAGCCATGCGTTGAGGAGCACTCCTTGCTCTCACATCAGTGACCAGCTCCATGGCCAGGTCCTCCACGAAGTCTTTGAAGCCAGCCTTCACTGCTCCAGCACTCCTTCCTACGATGTAGGCATTGTAGCAGCTGACCGTCGGGGAAAAAGAAGAGCCGGCACCACCACTTCTTTGACCGGTGCTTGAATAGTAGCCTACCATGTGGTCCAGCAGGTCTACTCCCTTCATGTATTTCTGGTAGTCAGCCAGCCAGGCAGGCAGGCAGGCACAGAGACCTCGGTCTGGCTGTCTCCTCCCTTTCTTCTCTGCACTGTTCCTCTGGCCGTGGGGTCGTGGTGGTTGGACAGGACATTGACAACCTTGGTGTCCTGCCACGCACAGAAGTTGAGCGTGTCCTTCTGGGCCACATGGTACTGGTGCTTCTTCAGGCCAGACGGTCTGGGGGGGGGGAGTCCCTTCCGATTTGCCCAAATGGTTCCACAGGCATCCACGCCTTTCAGCCTCAGCTCGTCAAGCAACTCCACACCAGTATAAAAGTTATCCATGTAGATGGACAGGTGGGACCCATAGTAGGGTTTGGCCAGATCCAATAGAACACGGTGGGCAAGACCTTTCTCTGCCGGCCCCTCACGTCCAGTGTAGACCTGGAAGTTGGAGCAGTAGCCGGTGGAGCTCTCCGCCATCACCCAGACCTTGATCCCCCACTTGGTCGGTTTCATAGGGAGATGCTGTCGGAAGGCCAGTCTCCCCTTGAATTTTTACCATACTTTCATCTACAGTGACCTGGCCGTTCACCTCGTAGATCTCCTGGAACCGGCTGGTCAGGTAATCCAGGAACCATCTCACCTTCCTCAGCTTGTCAGAGACAACCGCAGTGTTGTTGTCTTGCAGGTGCAGGTATCTGGAAATGCACATATTGTTGGACACATTTTAACTTCATAATTATTATTACTGTTGTTACTATTATGAGCTATCATTGTCATATTTATTTATTTTGCCATCAATCATGATCTGGAAATGCACATAGAGTTGTTGGACACATTTGAACTTATTATATATATTTATAATAATTATAAATGCCCCCAACATTTTGAGATACCCCTACCGGAGGTAGAACAAAACACAAGAATGTTTTTCCTCATCTCTAAGGTCTCTCATATATGAAATGGAATAGAATAGAATAGATCAGATCTTTATTGTCATTGTTACAATGAAATTTAAAATGCAGCCCTAGGTGCTAGTAAAAATATAAAAACACTATTAAATATAAAAACAGGAGTAAGGCATAAATAACATTAACATAAACAGGGGGGTGTAATTGCACTATCCCTTTAATGTTGTGTGTGCGTGGGGGGGAGGGGGGGTGCAAGGGAGACTGTTGTTTAACATTTTAGTTGAGTTTAGTGCACATATGGCCCTAGGATAAAAACTAAACTTCAGTCTGTTAGTCCGGGTGGGCATGACGCTGAAACGCCTGCCCGAGCGCAGCCGTACGAGGTGTTTGTTGCCCGGGTGGTGTGGGTCTTTCAGTATTTGTATTGCTTTTTTAAGGCAGCGGGAGTTGTATAGTCCTTCCAGTGAGGAGAGAGGGCAGCCGATAATTTTCTGGGCCGAGTTGACGACCCTCTGGAGCGCCTTCCTCTCTGCGGCTGTGCAGCTGAGGAACCACACGTTGATGCAGTAGGTGAGGATGCTTTCCACGGAGCAGTGGTAAAAAGACACAAGCAGGTCTTCTCTGAGGTGGTAATTTCTCAGTATTCTCAGGAAGTAGAGTCTCTGCTGTGCCTTTTTCACAATCGCCATGGTGTTGATTCTCCAGGTCAGGTCATCCTCCAGGTGGACACCCAGGAACTTGATGACCGAGACTCTCTCCACGCATCCCCTGTCGATGTACAGGGGCTGTATGTCGGTCTTCTTCCTCCTGTAGTCCACGATCATCTCCTGGGTCTTTAGCTTATTCAGCTGCAGGTTGTTATTTTTGCACAGGGCTGACAGCTGCTCTACTTCATCGTGGTACGCGGTCTCGTCGCCTTTTGAGATGCAGCCCACCACGGTGGTGTCGTCAGCGAACTTGATGATGGTGTTGCTGGGGTGGACTGCGGTGTAGTCGTGTGTATAAATAGAGTAAAAAAGGGGACTCAGCATGCAGCCCTGTGGGGATCCGGTGCTGTGGAGGTGTGGGGGCCTATCCTGACTGTAACTGAGGGGTACAATTCCCTGACTGTATTACTAGATATGATACTTACTACCACTACCTTTGTACTTAATATTCGGCCACCCAGTACACGGCATAAATATATTATCATAAACACTCTCACGTAGATGAAACGGATCCAACACAAATGTACGAAGTCGAAGTATGCGTTTATTACTACACAGCAATGGTGTGTAGAGCAAGCACTTAATCACTTAATTACATTTATGAATTGAAATAGTATGCACTTTTATGGCAAAGAGTATTCGTCGGTATATCAATAGAGAATGTCCAATCTCTGATGGCGCAGGTGGTAAATATACGACCTGGAATAGTTAAGGAATAACAGCAATGATACTTTAATGATTATAAGACTGGATACACTAAGGGGGGGTTAATCCGGTCGCTTGTAAGCCGACAGGAGTAGGAGGGGGGGGGGGGTAGAATCCGGCTGCCTCGTCCGGCCAAGGGTATCCCAGGTGAACCCACTGTAGTGCCGTTCAATGCGCCGGCGATCCTTGGACCACAGATGAAAGCAGGTGGACTCTTTGTGGGCCGGCTCTCTCCGGTCCACGGGGGAGAGACGTGAAGCGACCTCGTCTTGCAGAGCGTCTCCTCACCTTGCGTCCTCTCCAGGGGGGGGGGGTTCCAACACACGGCAGTGTCGGGGGTCTTTATCCATGGAATAATCAAAGTATACAAAGCATAATCCGTGCCTGGGAAGGCGGGCTGTCGTCGGTAGAATAATCCGGTATACAGGTCCACTCGCTCGTCGGCTCTGGGGCTCCTCGGGTGCAGCTTCACATGGGGTCAACCACCCTGGGTAAGCAGCCAGTTCTCTGCCCGAAACGATGGGGTGCTGACTACGGTAGTATTCTCACCGCACGAAGCACTATATATTAACAGACTATTATTAGCTTAATAGACTACGTCCAACTCGACGATATAGTGCCAAATATGACTATTCAAATATTAATATACACGATGTCTCAATACCGATGGTAGGCGAACTTGGCCTTACTCCCACACGTGGCGTCGCGGGGAGGCTTTACGTCTGTGACTCTATTGGAGGGTAAGAAACTGGACTGAAAAGAAAGTCCTACTTTAGTAGCGCAGTATATATACGCACTATGAACAAATAGTCCCATTAGTGGTGCGGTAGCCAGATTCCTACGCGGAACTAGGACTTGTTCGTACATGTGGAGCGGTACGTTTGAACTGGGTCTGAGGGGTATGGCAGCCTGGCACCAAGGTCTCGACCAATAGTAGAATGGAGACTATTATGGGATGTTCAGTAGGCTAGAATGGATATTCAATGCATATTGTACAAGGAATATACAAGGGATATCAGGGAATATTAGAGAATATACAAATACAATTAAATATATATATATAAATAAATATATATATTCGGTTTAATCTGGCCCTTCACAACAGCCACCCCCTGATTGGTCCCAGACCTAATCAGTTAAACAGAGACAGATTAATCGCGTTGTCTATTTACACATAAGGGTTTGCTGTAGGGGTCAGTCAACTTCACAAAGTCATAGGGTTGTAGGGTCATGGTCATCATCGATTGTGTCTGGGAGTCGAGGCAGTTCTATGAGCCTCGCCACGGGACGGGTGTAAGTGCGACCCTGGACGAGCACTTCAGCTGCTCGGACCTTGCCGTCGGCACCGGTGATCACTTTGCTTACGCGGCCGGCCGGCCACATAGCTCTGGGCAGTGATTGATCAATAATCATGACGACTGTTCCTTCTGTCAAATTGTCTCTCTCCTTTACCCACTTCTGGCGGGTCTGTAGAGACGGTAGGTAGTGCAGTAGGAAACTGTTCCAAAACTTGTCGGCTAATACTTGGCTGTACCTCCACATTCGTCGGCCGTTCGCTTCTTCAGGCCGGTACATTGTCTGGGGTAATGCAGGATCTAGCCGCCCCATCAGGAGTGTGTTGGGGTCTGCGGAGATAACAGTGCTCAATCCACAGAACACAGACTTCTTATTTTCCACCTCCTCTGGACTTGCTTCCCTCGGGATAGGCATGGGCCACTGTCCTTCCGGGAGCTTTAGGAATGCTGGGCCGTCACTGTAGACATTGCGACGGGTGAGGTCATCCAGGGGGATCCCCCGGGTGATGACGTCAGCTGGGTTCTGTTTTGTATCAACGTAGCGCCACTCTGTTTCTCCGGTTAACTCTTCGGTTAAGTCTTGAATCTCGGTGACTCTGACTCCCACGAAGACTTTGTACTTGCATGAGTCCGATTTGATCCAGGCGAGTACCGTTGTGGAATCTGACCACAGGATTGTTCTAGACACCGGTATGGTGAGCTCACGTTGGATGAGCGTGGCTAGGTGCGCTCCGGCTAGGGCTGCGCAGAGCTCTAGACGTGGGATAGATTGTTGCTTGCGTGGGGCTATTCTCGAGCGGGCGAGGACAAATGCTGTGTAGATCTCTCCCCCCTGGTCTTGGGCCCGCAAGTAGGCTACTGATCCGTATGCGACCTCTGAGGCGTCACTGAAGACGTGTAAGTCCATTTTACATGTCTCTGGCCTCACCGTGGGTGGGAAGTAGCTTCGGCGCATATTAACGCCTGGGAGTGAGTGGAGCTCCATCTCCCACTCTCTCCAGGTGGATGCAAGGTGTGCGGGAATGGGGTCGTCCCAGCCCTGGTCCTTGTCCCACAATGCTCGTACAATCATTTTTGCCCTGGTGGTGTACGGTAGAATACATCCTAGCGGGTCATATTGTCGGGCGAGTGTTGTGTACACACTCCGTCTGGTGGTCGGCGCCGCCGGCGGCCTTCCCTGCTCCGTAGTCAGGGGCTTGTGTCTGTAGTGAAGCGAATCTGTTTTGAATCGCCACACCAATCCCAGGGTCATCTCCTGGGCTTCTCCCGGGATTGTAGCCATCCAGGTCTCGCTGCTGGCTGCCTTGTCCTCGGAGGAGAGGCTGCGCAGTACTTGCGGATCGCTGCTGGCCCACTGCCTGAGATCAAAGCCGCCTTTGATCAATGAGGCGCGGAGTTTAATCAGGAGAGCCTCGGCTTCTTCTTGGGTTGAAAGGCTTTGTAGACAGTTGTCTACGTAGAAGCTGTTCCTTACGCTGTGTCGGACCTCTTCGTCCGCTGCTGGGTCCTCTGCTACATGTTTCTGTAGTGCAAATGTAGCACAGCAGGGGCTGCACGTCGTTCCGAAGGGGAGGACTTCCCATTGGTAGATGGCTGGGTGCTCATCTCCTGGCTTCTCTCTCCATAGGAACCGTAACAGGGGCTTGTCCGCCTCTACTAATCTCACCTGCAGGAACATTCCTTTAATGTCCCCGCTGATGGCCACCTTTTCCTGGCGGAAGCGGAGTAGAACGCCGAGTAGGGAGGGGCCGAGTGTGGGACCGGGCAGTAACTCTTTATTTAGATTTTGGGATCCGATCTGGTAGCTGCAGTTAAATACTATGCGGTCTTTACCGTTGTGATGGACCTTGTGGTGGGGCACGTACCACGATTCAGTGGTCTGGTCAGCCTCTTTAATGTCCATCTTTGTGACGTGTCCCGCTGTGATGAGCTTCTCAATCTCAGCGCGGTATACACTCTCTTGGGCGGGGTTCTTGGCTAAGCGCCGCTCCGTGTTCGGCAGGTACCGTTCTGTGGCGTCTGTCTTGGCGTGGAAAGTAGGCATTCCTTCTCGCCGCAGGAGTGGCGTGGCGTATCTCAACACGCCGTTGACCGGGACTCTCTTGGTCCCTGTCTCGAGGAGGTGAATGGCGTAAATGTCATCTTTAGAGCGAATGTCTTTCTTTCCGTTCTTAAAGGGCATTTGTTCCAAGGTCCATAGCCGCTCTACGTGTTGCAGGAGTGCGGTTTCTCCCTCTGTGACTCGGGAGTGGAGACATCTAGTGGCTGTACTTCGGTTGAGAGATTTGGCGAGCGGGCCTTGGAGAGTCCATCCCAAACGGGTCTCGACTGCTGCAGGACAGCCTCGGGGTCCGGTATGAACCCGGTCTATCGGGACAATGAGGTCTGCATGGTCGGAGCCTATCAACAGGGTCGGCATAGCATTGTCTATGAGCGGGATCGGTAACTTGCGCAGATGTGCATATTTCTCCATCAGCTTGGCGACGGGGTATGTGTACCGCGACAGCCCTATTTCTTGGCTGGTGAAAGCGTCTGCAATCTGGTACCGTCGCTCAGGCTGGCCGCTTGCTGCGATAGAGAATGAGACATTCTCGCCCTTTATCGTCTTCAAATCTCGTCTTATTGTCCGAATTGTCATTTGGGTTTCGCTTCCCCGCAGCCCTAGCTGGGCCGCAGCGGAGGCGAGCAGCAGGGTCTTCTCTGACCCGTCATCGAGGACGGCGTAAGTGTCCAGGACTTTATTCTGGTAGCTTAGTGTCACACGCACTACTTTTAGGAGTACTCGGGCTCCACTGCTGCTGGCGGGATCGATGTACATGACGCTCGCTTTGCGGCTGGATGGTGCAGGTGAAGGGCGCCGTCTGTTACTGTCGTGAAGTATGTCCAGATGGGCTCCATCGCACTTGGTGCACCTTTTCTTTAAGCGGCATTCGGCTGCCATGTGTGAGCGCGCACAGCGAAAACAGCGCTTGTTGGACTTTATCCATTGACCTGCTTCCTCCGCGTTCAGCTTGGGGAAGGAGTCACATTGCGCTAGCCAGTGTTCTTTCTCACAGTAGGGGCACACTATCTTCCACTTCTCCGTTCTGGAGGGGGTACTGTGGCTCCTGCTGCTCGGTACTGACTCCGATTGGTGCATCACAGTCACCGATCTTCTTCCATCATTTAGTCGTCTGGTTCCTTCTCTGGAGCCAGGGGTGCTCCGTCCGAATGTATCTAGCCGTAGGCTGCTGACTTCTCTCGCCAGGAAGTCTGCTAGATCGAGGAGGTTCGGTTCGGGGCCATTCGGGTCTCTGTGGTCCCTCTGCCGCCTAAAGCGCTCCTGACGAGCGGGCGGCAGCTTCTCCAGAATCCTTTCCACATTTGAGTTGGCGTAAAGTTCATGCCTCCCCTTCTCTCTTTGCGCTCCCAACATCCCTACCAGGGACTGCACTCTGATGGACAGGTCGTCCAGTGCTCGATTGTCTATTGCTGGGGGTAAGCGGTCGATGTGTCGGATCTCCTGGATCACGTAATCCCATATGCGCCCATACCTCTGGTCCAATGCTACCAGCGCTGCTGTGTATGGGGTGGTGGAAGTCGCGTAGGCGAGCGCTATATTATGTGCGCGGGGCACCTTTAAGTGCTTCAGTAGGATGGCGTATTTGTGGCGTTCATCCAATACATCCACCAACATGGTCTCCAGACACATGCGGAGTTCTGTATACTGGGCCCGGTTCTCTTGGGTGAAGTCGGGTACCATAGGCGTGCCAATGTATGACGCTGACTGTGGATACATCGGCGAGCGTTGGGGGTGAGGCCTCCTAGGCGAGTCTCCTCCCGCTCCTTGGTATGGGCTGGTACCGGCAGTGTACCATGGCCCGCTTGTCCAGGTGCTGTTCCTCGGTGCGGGTCGTGCGTCGTGCTCACCCGTGTATAGAGTCGGGGGTCTGTAGCGCAGCTCCGCGGGAGTATAGCCTGGGCTGTACCGGACCTCCTGGTCCGGTAGAGTACTGTGCTGTTTTCGGGCGTGGTTCTCCTCCTCTTCCTCTTCGTCTTCAGTTAGGTCATCCAGTGCTTGTAGTCTCTGGTTTAGCCTCTCCACAGGATATGCTGCTCCTTCCCGGTTGCTAGGTCTCGCTTGGACCGGTGGGGGGAGGTGGTCTGTGGGGGGTATAGACCTCGTCTGTTGGTCAAGTTCAGGGTTGTTTACTCGGCTAGGGGATGCCGCCCTGGAGGTGTGTCTAGACGAGTTCCTGGAGCCTCTGGCGGAGGGAGAGGGTGTTGTCCGTCTGATCAGCTGTTCTATTAGTTGCGACTGCTGTCTGTCGCGCGCTGCGTCCCGTTGAGCACCGGCTCGTTCTCGGGCCACATTCTCTTCCATCTGAATGCGTCTTATTTCTAGACGTATCTGCTCGTGTTCGCTTCGCTGCTGGATCTGCAGTCGGTCGCGTTCAGCAGCGGCGTTCAGGCTGATGAGGAAGGCCTGCTGTAGGGTCCTCTCTGCCTCGCTGGGAGAAGGCGGTTGTATAGGGGAGCCTTCCCTCGGGGTACTCCTTGCGGAGCCTTGGAGCTCTATCTCCACGGTGCTCTCCCCGTCTTCTTCCGTGCCGAGTTCTCTCTCGGTAGCATTGTATTCCTCCCGGGACTCATCGGGGACTACTTCTTAAGTACTGGCGGGGTGTGAAGTCATGTCTGGTTCCCACTGGTCCCCACCGTGAACTTGGTCAGTTACATTAGAGCCCGTAGGGGCCTCTATGGTCGGGGTAGTCTGGGCGTTGGGGTTAGACATACTTTTACTTTCTAGTTTTACCGCGTTTACTGTTAGTAGAAGACTAGGTTGTTGACTGACAGCGTAAGCCTCTAAGTACTGAGGGAGCCGTCGTTCGCGCTGCGGGCGTTGGTTAGGAGGATCGTTTCGTGGAGTGTTCATCATAGGCCATTTCAATATTAATAACACTATATTAATATTACACTAATTACCCTCCGGCTCGAAGGACCAATTGTAACTGAGGGGTACAATTCCCTGACTGTATTACTAGATATGATACTTACTACCACTACCTTTGTACTTAATATTCAGCCACCCAGTACACGGCATAAATATATTATCATAAACACTCTCACGTAGATGAAACGGATCCAACACAAATGTACGAAGTCGAAGTATGCGTTTATTACTACACAGCAATGGTGTGTAGAGCAAGCACTTAATCACTTAATTACATTTATGAATTGAAATAGTATGCACTTTTATGGCAAAGAGTATTCGTCGGTATATCAATAGAGAATGTCCAATCTCTGATGGCGCAGGTGGTAAATATACGACCTGGAATAGTTAAGGAATAACAGCAATGATACTTTAATGATTATAAGACTGGATACACTAAGGGGGGGTTAATCCGGTCGCTTGTAAGCCGACAGGAGTAGGAGGGGGGGGGGGGTAGAATCCGGCTGCCTCGTCCGGCCAAGGGTATCCCAGGTGAACCCACTGTAGTGCCGTTCAATGCGCCGGCGATCCTTGGACCACAGATGAAAGCAGGTGGACTCTTTGTGGGCCGGCTCTCTCCGGTCCACGGGGGAGAGACGTGAAGCGACCTCGTCTTGCAGAGCGTCTCCTCACCTTGCGTCCTCTCCATGGGGGGGGGGTTCCAACACACGGCAGTGTCGGGGGTCTTTATCCATGGAATAATCAAAGTATACAAAGCATAATCCGTGCCTGGGAAGGCGGGCTGTCGTCGGTAGAATAATCCGGTATACAGGTCCACTCGCTCGTCGGCTCTGGGGCTCCTCGGGTGCAGCTTCACATGGGGTCAACCACCCTGGGTAAGCAGCCAGTTCTCTGCCCGAAACGATGGGGTGCTGACTACGGTAGTATTCTCACCGCACGAAGCACTATATATTAACAGACTATTATTAGCTTAATAGACTAGGTCCAACTCGACGATATAGTGCCAAATATGACTATTCAAATATTAATATACACGATGTCTCAATACCGATGGTAGGCGAACTTGGCCTTACTCCCACACGTGGCGTCGCGGGGAGGCTTTACGTCTGTGACTCTATTGGAGGGTAAGAAACTGGACTGAAAAGAAAGTCCTACTTTAGTAGCGCAGTATATATACGCACTATGAACAAATAGTCCCATTAGTGGTGCGGTAGCCAGATTCCTACGCGGAACTAGGACTTGTTCGTACATGTGGAGCGGTACGTTTGAACTGGGTCTGAGGGGTATGGCAGCCTGGCACCAAGGTCTCGACCAATAGTAGAATGGAGACTATTATGGGATGTTCAGTAGGCTAGAATGGATATTCAATGCATATTGTACAAGGAATATACAAGGGATATCAGGGAATATTAGAGAATATACAAATACAATTAAATATATATATATAAATAAATATATATATTCGGTTTAATCTGGCCCTTCACAACACTGACCCTCTGGGGGCGGTCAGAGAGGAAGTCCTTGGACCACCGGCAGAGGGGATGGTTTAGTCCAAGGTCCATGAGTTTGGGCACTAGTCTGTCAGGCAGGATGGTATTGAATGCAGAGCTAAAGTCCACGAAGAGCAGCCGTGCGTAGCCCCCCGCTCTCTCCAGATGGGACAGGGTAGAGTGGAGAGTTGTGGCGATGGCATCCTCCGTGGACCTGTTGGCTCTGTAGGCGAACTGGTGAGGGTCTAGTCCGGGTGGGAGGCTAGAGATGATGTGGGGCTTGAGTGTCTTTTCAAAGACCTTCATGGGTAGGGAGGTGAGTGCGACTGGACGGTAGTCGTTCAGGCAACTGATGGAGTTCTTCTTTGGGACCGGGATAATTATGGAGGTTTTCAGGCAGGGTGGGACGATGGCTTGGGACAGGGACTGGTTGAAGATCTTAGTGAAGACCCCTGTCAGCTGGTCAGCGCAGACTTTCAGCACCCGTCCCACGACACCGTCCGGCCCCGCCGCTTTCCTAGGGTTCACTCCCTTCAGTGTGCGTCTCACCTCGTGCTCCGTGAGGATGATGCTGCTGAGGGCTGGTGAGTGTGGTGAGGCTGCTTCTGTCGGCACCGCCTCGGGGGTGGCGTTGATGTGCAGTGTGGATGTTTTTGTCTGCCTCGCCTCGAATCGTGCAAAGGAGTTCAGCTCCTCTGCCAGCTGAGGGTCACCCTTGTTGGCTGAGGAGTGGCTGGGTTTGTAGTTGGTCATTTGTTGGACCCCCTGCCATACCTGTCTGGTGTTGTTGCTCTGGAAGCAGTCCTCGATCTTCCCCTTGTAGTCGGCCTTGGACCTCTTGATACCTCGCTTCAGGTTGGCTCTGGCAGTGCTGTATAGCTCATTATCACCAGACCTGAAGGCAGTGTCCCTCTCTCTGAGCAGATGCTGCACCTCTCCCGTCATCCACGGCTTCGTATTGGGATAGACCCGGATACGTTTGTCCGCGGTGACGGAGTCTAAACAGTGCTTGATATATCCCAGCACTGATGAGGTGTACAGTTCCAGGGCCCTCATTCATCAACGTGGACGTAGAATATGTTCTATTTTCACACGTAAGCACAGAATGTAGAATCAGTGTACGCACAGGAAAATCGGGATTCACCACACGTGCGTACGCAGGTTCTACGCACACCTGTCATGATGAATCTCACCTTGGCCCTGCGCCGAGGCTCGTGCACACTTTCACGTATTTGCATACCAAAACCGCCCCGATTAACCATATACGGTAATGGACACCCCCATGAAATGTGGAAGAATGGACTAAACCGAGGGTGTTGTACACTGTCGGATATTATACCTATTAACTTCCTAAAAGACCATTGCTGCCTGGACACCGCAAACACTAATAAAGACCATTAACCACTGTTTTGCCGTTGCCCGTTAGTGTCATTAATGCATGCTGGAATAAGAATGCCTTTCTTAATCTATTTTTAATATTAATAATTATTATAATACAATAAAAGACAGCTCCGTCTTTTAATACACATATATTGTACAGTAACGTCAAATAAATACTACAGTCCCCGCTGAAATAAAGGTTCTGCACGCACATACCAGAAGTGATCTACAGCATAAAAGATAGCCACTTTATAATACTATTCTGAGTAGATAATTCATCTGTATCGCAACAGAGTCACAGATCTGGTCGGGGCAGGTATCATTATGTCGGGAAAATCCTTATGAAATAAACAAAAGTGAATTAAAGAATTTAAAAACAAAGTTTAGCATATTAAATTGTTTTATAAGCTTTCTGAGTAGATAATTCATCTGTATCGCAACAGAGTCACGGATCTGGTCGGGGCAGGTATCATTATGTTGGGAAAATCTTTATGAAATAAACAAAAGTGAATTAAGGAATTTAAAACGAAGTTTAGCATATTAAATCGTTTTATAAGCTTATAGCTTTTTTCGTGCTGATTTGAGAGGGTCCAGCTGCAGAGCCGGAGAGCAACTATCAGGGCCAAGATAGCACTTATACTATTTTGAGAGAGACAGCAGAGAGACAGACAGCAGAGAGACAGACAGACAGACAGACAGACACTGTTCCACAGTGTGTGTGTGTGTGTGTGTGTGTGTGTGTGTGTGTGTGTGTGTGTGTGTGACTACTAGTCTAATAGTAGAGACTCAGCCCCCCCCCCCCTCTGGACCACCTCCTAGTAGAGACTTCTCTAGGAAGAAGACGAAGATGAGGATTAAGGCGAGACACTGCAGGTGAATAGGCAAATATACCTTTTTTGTTGATTTTGAGATTCTGTTATATTTTGCTTCCTAAACATGTCTTCTATGAAACTAGTGACAATAAAACGTCAATAACACACATTTAGTTGTTCATTTTACTTCATTTTGCCTTATTGCATCCATAAATGTCCACATATTTAATGGGGAAGTGCCTCATTTGCATATATAAACATACATTTCAGAAAACTTGTCTCTACTAGGAGGTGGTCCAGAGGGGGGGGGGGGGGTCTCTACTGGGAGGTGGTCCAGAGGGGGGGGTCTCTACTAGGAGACTAGTGGTCACACACACACACTGTGGAACAGTGTCTGTCTGTCTGTCTGTCTGTCTGTCTCTCTGCTGTCTGTCTCTCCGGCTCTGCAGCTGGACCTTGATCAAATAAGCACGGAAAAGCTTTTAAGCTCGTAGCTCCAATTTGGGTCCCAAATTGCGGTACAAATGAAGGAGGTGTCTCGGGTAGTGGACTCTAGTTAATATTATGTTCTCTCTGCAATTAGACTGCCCCTCATTCATCCCTATCTGATGCTATCTCTGAAAACAGTTCCTGCGAGCGCAGTCAGTGTGCACCCCATAACGCTATATATATAAACCTGCATTCATTCGGAGAGAAAGACCTATTCCACATGCTATTTAGGGTTTGACAATAATTACACTAATATCGCTATTTCACAATGAACTATAATGAATTACGGGGGTCATACAGAACACGGCCAGTTTCTTTATTTCCGCGTTGGAACGAATGCATGTACTGAGGAGCGCTTGTGCGTAGTAACGATATTCTACCACTGGGCGTCAGCTAAGTGTGCTCTGACCTGTGCGTACACGTAAGCACGGAGTCAAGTTCAAGTTGAAATTGATGAATCCCACTCTTTGCTTAGAAATGATTAGGGCTGTCTTAAATGCTTCGAAGCTTCGAACGTTCGATTCGATGGCACAAACTTCGAACATTAAAAAAAAAATCGAAGTTTAAAAAAAATTTCAATTTTTTTTTTTACTTCGATTTGTGTGTGTGTGTGTGTGTGTGTGTGTGTGTGTGTGTGTGTGTGTGTGTGTGTGTGTGTGTGTGTGTGTGTGTGTGTGTGTGTGTGTGTGTGTGTGTGTGTGTGTGTGTGTGTGTGTGTGTGTGTGTGTGTGTGTGTGTGTGTGTGTGTGTGTGTGTGTGTGTGTGTGTGTGTGTGTGTGTGTGTGTGTGTGTGTGTGTGTGTGTGTGTGTGTGTGTGTGTGTGTGTGTGTGTGTGTGTGTGTGTGTGTGTGTGTGTGTGTGTGTGTGTGTGTGTGTGTGTGTGTGTGTGTGTGTGTGTGTGTGTGTGTGTGTGTGTGTGTGTGTGTGTGTGTGTGTGTGTGTGTGTGTGTGTGTGTGTGTGTGTGTGTGTGTGTGTGTGTGTGTGTGTGTGTGTGTGTGTGTGTGTGTGTGTGTGTGTGTGTGTGTGTGTGTGTGTGTGTGTGTGTGTGTGTGTGTGTGTGTGTGTGTGTGTGTGTGTGTGTGTGTGTGTGTGTGTGTGTGTGTGTGTGTGTGTGTGTGTGTGTGTGTGTGTGTGTGTGTGAACTACCCATCCCAGTTAGGACAGCCGAATCCCGTCCAATCTTTCGCCGTCGACTAAAGACTCACTTCTTCAACCATTATCTGAAATGATATAAAAATCTAACCGTGACTAACCTTACTGTCATGCACTTGTCCTAATAAACTAACCTACACTGTAACACGCAACACTTTGATGAACATTGTTACTCAGCTGATAGAGTTGTACCCTTCTTGCTGTCTTGTCGTACAGAACTTGTAAGTCGCTTTGGATAAAAGCGTCAGCTAAATGTAAGTGTGTGTGTGTGTGTGTGTGTAGGTGTGTGTGTGTGTGTGCGCGCACCTTGTAGAATTCCACACATAAGAAAGAAAGATACTGGGATGAATAAACAAAATAGGAAATATAATGTAGAAATGCATGCAATACATAAATAAATATGAATCTCCATATATGAAATATAACATTTAGATAAGGTGCTACTGAGATGTTTTGGTGAGTTCTTTGTTTTTTTGTGGAAGTAGCCCTTCTTGTGGAAGTAGCCCTTCTTAAAAATGCATGAACATTCACTGATAATTGGTCTGTAGTGGAGTCTACAAGGTCTACATTGCCGGACCATGTAGAATCCGGACCTTGTAGACTGACATAATTCTGTGCATAGTTTAGTCTACACAGGCCATATTTCAAATAATCAAAATCTTACTTCATTCATCTTAAACATTCTTGATTTGGGGGATTGGTAGTTCCCATGAAATCTGAAGTTGTTCAAACGACAACAGCGATCCACCTTGAATTAAATCACACAGCCGAGTGAAACCTTGTTGGATGCGTCAGTCACTACTTAATTAATTAATCCAACCCACTTTATTTATAGAGCACATTTAAAAACAACAACGTTTACGAAAGTGCTGTACAAGTCCCACAACATAAGATATAAAAAAAATGTAAAAAATTAAAAAATAATTATAAAAAAAAAAAAAAAATCGAAGCTTCGAATTAAAATCGAATCTCGGCCCCGAAGCTTCGATTGCCAAAAAAAGCTTTGAAGGTTAGCCCTAGAAATTATCGTACGCACACGGCTGTAACGGCGTTTTCCTTGGGTAATCCGATTTCTAGTAGGTCGTGTCTACTGTAGCTATTTTTAGCCCCACATGATGTTAGTAAGAACAAACAGACATTCACAAACAGTACAAACGTGCACCGAGTGTCAGACCACAAAGCCTCAGCGACCAGTCGCAACGCCATCCTTCTTGTATGGATTCTTGTATAAAATGTTTTACTGCAAAACCTGTTAAATTGATAGATATTGTTATACACTCCCAAAGGAAAAAATCACCAAAATATAGCCTGGTCTTTATGCATGTAGGAAATATATACCTATGTACACTAGGGTTGTCACGATACCAACATTTTAGTTTCGATACTATACCAATATTAATTTCGATACTTTTCGATACTTTCGATACTTTTCCTCAAAATCAGGGAAACACTCTCAGATGTCAGTTCTTTATTTTAAAACACAACAATGACAAGAATAAATTAAGTAAATTAAAAGCAATGGCATTCAAAATGCTGGAGAACTTTTTTTGCACTCAAAACAGTTGCTGTACAATGTTTCTGAACCCAGCTTTCTCAACTGTATCTATATTGGAACTTGGTCCATACAGATGAACTCTGCGGCTGCCCTGTTGAGCCTTTTATCATCTTTGGACTAAAACTAATACTATCATAATCTAGAACTACGTTATGTCATATTGTAGGCTGTTTAACAAAAATAAAATAGATTTCCGTTGTCTTTATACAGTATTTATGAACCATTAATGGGCAATTGTCAAATGTCTCTGTATAAATCACGTTTGTGACTAAGCCATAGAGATGCTGTGTTTACTAGCTTTCAGCACGGCAGTTTAGGCTATGTATAGCTTATTAGGCTTTTCAATTTATTTTCTATTCTTGCAAATAGCATTGTGGACATTTTCGAATGCTCGTATAAGGAACTGTAGTCACGAGAGCTAGCATAGCTCGTCCAACGAATGTTGGCATCAATGGCATGACTACAGTACTGATAGGAGCTACTGTAGCATTAATGTTAGTTATCACAACCATCTGCAATCGCAGTGAGGATCTTTATTGATTAACGTTAGCTAGCTAGCTTTAACTAGAATTATAGTTCGCTAGCTATATAAGCTAACGTTAGCCGAGTTTACTCTATGCAAAATGTGCTAGCTAGCTAACGTTAATCAATAAAGATCCTCACTGCGATTGCCGATGGTTATGATAACTAACTAATCGCAGTGAGGATCTTTATTGATTAACGTTAGCTAGCACATTTTGTATACAGTAAACTCTGCTAATGTTGGCTTATATAGCTAGCGACCTATAATTCTAGTTAAAGCTAGCTAGCTAACGTTAATCAATAAAGATCCTCACTGCAATTGCCGATGGTTATGATAACTAACGTTACGTGCTACAGTAGCTCCTATCAGTACTGTAGTCATGCCATTGATGCCAACATTCGTTGGACGAGCTATGCTAGCTCTCGTCTAAACTAGAGTTTGTTGTTCTTCATACCAGAAGGTTGCTTCCGGTAAACTAGCGCAACATCACCACTGACAGCAGCACTGTGCTCCAATAGGAAGGCATTCGCATGCATAAATGAATAAATAAAAAAATACAGTTTTTTCCACAAACGCCGTATAGTATCATTTCGAACACTCTAGTACCGCAGTACTATACTAATACCGGTATACCGTGCAACCCTAATGTACACATACTTAACCCATTCAGTGCCAACCACGAGTATAGTCGGGTTAACTAGCCAACCGTTCCGTGCCAATCACGTGTATAGTCGGGTTTTAATCGTTATTTCTTTTATTAGCGATATTCATTCATTTCCATCCATCCAACCTGATGTTATCATTGGGAATGGGTCTGAGCTCGCAAAAGGGCAAATACCGCCGCCTATCGTCTCCCGGATGGTATTGCACATAATTGGATTGGATTGGCTGGGAATGTGCATTGAAAAAATAACTCCGGTCCGGGTTTCCCTTCTCGGGCAAGCAGTATCGTGTTACCACATTGACTGAGGACACTCAGAGCAGTGTCGATTATGTGTTTTGGACTATAACGTTGGATCAATAAAGGCGATCGATATTTGGAATGGCGATCAGGAATTGGATTAATCTTTTTGCAGAACATCTGATGTGAGGTAAGGAATTTATGCGTATGTATGGCCAAAAGAAAATGGAGGATGGACGTCCTTGCACCAACCTGGATGAGCTGAGGTACATGCTAGCATCTACCACAGATTCATCAGCTGCAAATCTACCCCCAACAGAAGATTCCTTTCAGCAACATGTGTTGAGAGCCTTGTACCAAACAGCAGTGTGGCGTCACAGCCATCTGGCCAAGCCTCTTCTCTGGAACCCAGTTGGTAGAGGGTGGAGGCTCAGAGAAGATGGGTCCATTGAACCTGTGATGTTCCAGAAAGCACCGGCACCTAAGGAAGTTCGAGACATCACCCACCTGTACTGTAAAGATGGAAACTGCAATGATGCCAGCAAATGCCAATGTCTTTCAGTGGGCTTGACTTGCACTGAGTTTTGCTCTTGCTCTTTCCCTGACTGCCCAAATATGATAAATTGTCACTGATGATAATGTGGATGAGTGATGGTGATGTGTTGCTAGAATCAAGAGGTTTATTTGTCACATGCATACCAGGGCATACAGTTAAATTTTGGGTAGTCATGCCCGCATCGATTGTGCAATAATACAATAATAAAATAGACATAGAAAAAAAAACAGATAAGACATAAGATGTGCATGATAAAAATAGACATGCTAAATTCCTGAGAAGGCACTGGTTCCTATGTACACTACTATACAATATACAATTTTAACTCTGTCATTATGTTTTACTTACTATATCTAAACTATACTATACAAGAACCACATCTGTTCTTTCCTTTTGTGTTGTGTGTGTGTGTGTGTGCTCATGTGTACTTGTGAGTGAAGAGTTCAGTTTTCTGATGGCCTGGGCGAAGAAGCTGAGCCGGAGTCTCTCTGTGCTCGTAGCGTGTGTACATACATGTAGGCGCTTGCCTGACCGCAGCAGCTTGAACAGGCTGTTGTTGGGGTGGTGGGGGTCTTTCATTATTCTGCAGGCTCTGGATTTGCACCTCCTGTTCTATAAGTCCTGCCGGGGTCTTCTCCGATACTCTGAACTTCCTTAACTGTCAGGTGATAGAGGCGCTGTTTCGCCTTTTTCACCACAGAGAATCTGTGTGTTGACCATGTCAGATCCTCTGTGATGTGGACTCCCAGTGTTAATTTTGTCAACTAAAATGATGACGAAAGATGTTCGTCAACGAAGGTTTTTTTCATGACGACAACGAGACGTGACGTCACGTTATTGAATACCATGTGACGCCAACGAGACTAAATAGTTTATTAAATATCGTTGACCACAACTGAGGACACAAAAATGTAATTTACAAAAACCAGGACGAAATTTCTCTTCATTTATGTTGATATTGTTGACTAAAACAAGACGAGACAAAATAATTATAACTTTTCTTAATGCCATCGTCCCGACAGAGCAGTGTGACGGGGAGCTCTGTTATTAGCATTAGCTGAAGAGCTATTTGAAAAGCTAGTTTTAGCTTAACGTTAGCTAAAGTTGGGACTATTCATAATCCAGCTGCAGACCTGCAAGCAAAGTATTCCAAGGTAAATCACTTTTTCACCAGTAACGTTACATTGTTTGTATTTCCATCTAGCTCGCGTTAACTAGTGGCTAATGTGGCTAACTGATCGACCTCTCGCACACAATTAATGACAGTGTGGACAGCCATACCGGTGACTTATGTTTAGCTTTTAGTGCCAAATGATAAGAGTCTGAGGCGGAGTCTCAAAAGAGAATGTTGAATATTTATTTTGCATTAAAAATCACAACCACAACGTATAATGTCTGTGTGGAACCAATGTGCCAACAACCTTTCCGTGGGTGAAGCATAGTTGAGCATAGTTGTCAATTAATGATACTAATACTAATCTATACAATCACCTGTTGTTGAATAAATACCATTACTTTCTAGTTATTACTAAAAAGCTATATATATAAAACAGTAGCTGTAAAAAAGAAAAGAAAAATGTTTTATAATTTATATAATATAATTTTTCTTTTTGTACATTAACTAAAAATAGACAAAAATGTCATCCGTTTGTCGACTAAATCTAGACTAAAACAAAAAAGACAAACTGACTAAGACTAAAATGCTCAGACATTTAGTTGACTAAAACTGACTAAACGAAAAATAAATGAAAATGACTAAATATGATAAACGAAAAAGGAGCACTTGACACATGACCAAGACTAAAACTAAAATGAAAATAGCTGCCAAAAGGTACATGAAACTGCTCACCATGTCCACGATAGCCCCATTTATCCGCAGCGACGTGTGTCCCCCCCCCCCGCTGTATTCTCCTAAAATCCACGATCAGCTCTTTGGTTTTACCAATGTTCAGGAGTAGGCTGTTATCCCGGCACCAGCGTGCCAGTTCATCAACCTCCTCCCGATAGGCCTTCTCGTCATTGTTAGATCAGCCCCACCACCACAGTGTCATCCGCAAACTTCACTATGGAGTTGGAGCTGAACCTGGCCACACAGTCATGCGTGTACAGTGAATACACCAGGGGGCTCAGAACGCAGTAGATTGAAATAAAGGTGTTCTATTTCAATTTCAACCTGATTCAATTGGATCTTTGTTTCCATATGAAGTATCATAAAATGTATCATATGAAATGTATAATTTATTAACATTATAGACCAGAACATTACCTCAAGTGACTTTACTTTGCAGTAACATTGAATTTGTCAACATGCTTCTCACCACTGATAATGGGCTTTGGACTGAAGACTTCATTATGTCAATGTTTAATTTTCTTTCATTTAGGACACCTCATACATTTACTGATGTAACTCCCATGCATGCTATATTTACACATGTGGTATTGCTGGATTCAGCACAACCACACCTTTCCGAAAAAGCCCTGATCTGTGTTTCTATGACAATCCATGGCAGAGCTACTACAAAGTAAATGAGAACATTCTGCATAGATTCACATCCAGGTTTTTCTATTAGGTTAAGCGACTGTGACTGCTAGCATGTCAAGTTTGAAAGCTCTTGGAGCTTGTATTATTAATCTACATGACTTTATATGTCTCAACTCCCATACGACCAGGCTATATTTTGGTTGTTTTTTCCTTTCGGGGTGTATAACAATATCTATCAATTTAACAAGTTTTGCAGTAAAATATTTTTATACAAGAATCCATTTAATATATGGGAGACCTTAGAGATGAGGAAAAGCTTGCTTGTGTTTTGTTCTACCTCCGGTATGGGGTATCTCAAAAACTAAAGCCCTTTTTGACAGTTTGTCACAGCACTATATGCAACAACTTAGTTTCAGTTTCACTTGTAGAGAGGATTTAACTTAACGTGAAGCCGAGACTGAAGAAGACTAGCAGATGACATGTTACACAACAATGCAGAGGATTTATCAATATTTTGGATTTAAACACAGTAGCAGCAACTGGAGGGCTCAGTCCAGAAAAGTGTGTTTTTTTTTCTTCTTCTGATCAGCTGTGCCTGTGAGACTAAGTCCGCGGGAGTGTGTGTTTGCGTGTGTGTGTGTTTCCATTGGTTAACATTATTGGGCAAACACACCAAATTGATTCATGTTATAAACCAGAATGTTTATTTAGCTATTATAATCCTCACAAAGAAATAAATATCTCTTTCCTGCAGGTATTTAAAAATATAATAATCAAAAAATTTAAGAAGCCACTGTAGCAAGCAGGGTAGGGGCCTTATTATTTTAACTCACAATATTTCAAATAGCTAATTTGTGCAAAATAACTTGAAGGTATGCTCTTCTACATTAACCACAATTTTAAATACAGTGAAATAATCATAATTAATCTAAAATAAATAATAAGTCTGTAAGACTTGTATGAAATATGTTGCAACGAAGACAGGCAACACTAATCTGTTCAATCACCTGAAGACAAAGCATGTTATAGTACGATGAATGTATCAAGCTAAAGGGAGCTGTGACTCCTGCCACTCCTGTAACTTCAGCCAGGTACCATCTGCAAATTTCAGCAATGAGGAAACCGAAAAGCCAGAGTCGAGTAAGTACCATGCAGTGGAAAAGCGCCATAACATAATCTCAGCTCCTCCCGTTATGAGAGGACGGGTACCAAATGGAGAGAGATAACATCAGCAATCTCGTTCCATATAGCCAAGAACATTATTCCCATCAAGGATTCCGAAAACGAATTAAAACATTAGAACAGAGATACGAGTTGCAAATTGATACATTCGGTCCCGCTTGCATCTTTCTCTTTCTCCGCCATGTTCGCCTGCAAGAGCTAATCAGAGCCAGGGTTGGAGTCTCTCCGCCCCTTCCTTGTTGTCTACACACACAAAATGTAAAGCAAGAGCAACAAAATCTCGTGTGAAAACTTAAGTAGTTTAGAAAATAAAACTCGATGTTACCCTTTCCATATCGAGCATTAATAAAATATAGATCGAATCGACGTTCACGATATATCTCCCAGGACTACATAGAATATAATCTAATAGAAGTACTTTATTGATCCCCTGGGAAATTCAGCACTACAGATCGCTCACAATAAACATTTAGGTAGTCAAAATAAAAAATCATAAGAATAAAAATAGTCTGGGATAGGGCTGGGCGATAAAACGATAACTATAATTATCGCGGTATATTTTAATTATCGATTGATAATAAAAAAAAAATATCAATACTTTTTTTTATTATATATAATTTACATTTTTTTGTGACCTGCAACAGGGCAGTTTTAAAACCAGAGACAGTGGACAGACTTGTCTTTCTTGCCTGCAACTTAAAGTAATGGCTTTGCTTGTCCAAATGACAATACTGACCAAATTGAGATTTATTTTTCTCTTGTCCATTTATTTTGTTTGCTTTCTAATTTAAAATACAGTTCGAGTCTGTACACAGTAGGCTATGTGTGCTAGCAGAGTTAGTCTCCAGTCGCGAGCAGGCCATGTGAGTGGATTGGAGCGTGAGCGGCGCGGGGCGCGGAGCGGGCGGTTTTGACGTGAGCGAGGAGTGGGTTTTAAAATGGGTCGGCGCGACGTCCGGAGCGAGAGTTCTCCTCCGCTCCAATCCACTCCAGGTTTAACACTGTTGATGTAATATACATGCAGTACAATGCCAAAGCAACAGATGGCGATGTACAAACATGAAGGCCATTTTCAACCAATGAGAAGGGTGAACCTGTGATATCCGGTTCAGGCTTTGTCACTGGAGAGACGCCCCTCTCTCACTCCTGTTAGAAAAAGTATCGACGCCATTGTTGTTGACGTTAGCTTACATGCTAACGTTAATGGCAGCGACCATAGCATTGTGGCTCGGCTAGCCTATCATCGCTTAATATAGCTAGTGAATGGATAAACAACGTTATTTAACATTGCAGAATGGGTACAATTACAATGCGGCTCAATACAAACAATTGTTAAGGGGCCCAGGGGGTGTAGACTGTTGTAGTTTGAGCTAATTTACACCATGCTCCCAAAAAAAAAAAAAAAAATCTGCCGAGCGATCTGGCGCGGGGCTCGATTCAAGGTGAGCGGGGAGCGAGCGGAGAGCGACTTGGGGGCGGGGTCAACATGATCGATTAGCGGAGCGGACCAAGCTTTAAAGAGCGAAGAGCGGATTTCTCGGCCGCGCCGATCCGCTCACGTGGCCTGGTCGCGAGTCACGGTAGTGGTTTGTCTACCAAAAAAGCGCCAAAAGATGGAAAAGAAACCAGCAGAGCCAGAACTATTCAACTCCCCTGGAGCCACAGCCAGCAGAGAAGCCCGTTTACTTTCGCTTTCAAACCAGCTGCAGCCTGAGAACTGTAGTGTGAGGGGCTATAACTCAAAAAATGGCGGCAACGACAAAGAATTGCTGCAAAATAAACATACATATGTAGTTAAAAAATGTAATACTTATAACAATATTGATAATTATAGATATCGATATTATAGATATCTAATTTTTTTGTATAGATATCGAGTGATTCGATATTGTGATATCATTTTTGGACATATCGCCCAGCCCTAGTCTGGGATATACATTCTAAAATATGTATATACATTCAAAAATATACAGCCAAAGATTTACAGTAAATGTACAGTAATAAAATTATTTAAGTTTATGTAAAGTAAAAAAGTCCAGGAAGATTTTGTACTGTCACTCTGTGCTCAGTGAGGCACAGTGATGCGTTGTATAGTCTGATGGCTGTTGGAATGAAGGACTTCCTGTGCCGTTCAGTGTTGCATCTTGGGAGTCTTAGTCTAACACTGAATGTGCTCCTTCTATCAGCCAAGTCCGTGTATAGTGGGTGGGAGGGGTTGTCCATGATGGCATGGAGCTTGGCAAGGCTCCTCCACTCTGACACCACAGCCAGTCTAGCTCCACTCGCACCATGTTACTGGTATAGGTATATTTCAGAATATACTATTCCAATACTGAGATACACACAATCTGTGAAAAACACATTGCTGTGGAAAAACACATTGCTGTGAAAAACACATTGCTGTGGAAAATCACATTACTGTGGAAAAACATAATCTGTGAAAAACACAGCAAAAACACATTGCTGTGGAAAAACATAATCTGTGAAAAACTTACGAACACTTGGTTGTTGCAATATCGTTACCAAATAGGAAGGGGGGCTTGCATGCCGATTGACGAGGTCACAAGACCTGGACTCTGAGGAGAATGACGTAACAGATTCAGTATATAGGAAATTACTATCCGAGGAAAGGATTTCTGTGGTGACTGAATACAAAACACACAAAATCTGAACTCTTAATTGATGTACTTCTCTCTTCTCCAGGTACAATTGCTGCATTGCTCCCCAACAACAAGCAGAGATATGAATGAGTCAAGGCCTCACTGCTGTGACCAGTGTGAGAAGAGCTTCAGTAGATATGACAGCTTAAAGATTCACCAGCGCAGTCATACTGGAGAGAAGCCCTACTCCTGTGACCAGTGTGAGAAGAGCTTCAGTAGATATGACAGCTTAAAGAATCACCAGCGCATTCATACAGGAGAGAAGCCCTACCACTGTGACCAGTGTGAGAAGAGCTTCAGTGAATCTGGAGGCTTAAAGCAACACCAGCGTATTCATACAGGAGAGAAGCCTTTTCACTGTGACTTCTGTGAGAAGGGCTTCATTAACTCTGGAGGCTTAAAGAAACATCAGCGTATGCATACAGGAGAGAAGCCATACCCCTGTGACCAGTGTGAGAAGAGCTTCAGTTACTCTGGAGAATTAGACAAACACCAGCGCATTCATACAGGAGAGAAGCCCTACCACTGTGACCAGTGTGAGAAGAGCTTCAGAAACCCTGGCAGCTTAAAGGTTCACCAGCGTAGTCATACAGGAGTGAAGCCCTACCACTGTGACAAGTGTGAGAAGAGCTTCAGAAACTCTGGCAGCTTAACGAATCACCAGCGCATTCATACAGGAGAGAAGCCCTATAAATGTGACCAGTGTGAGAAGAGCTTCAGTCAATCTGGAGTCTTAAAGAAACACCAGCTTATTCATACAGTAGAGAAGCCTTTCCACTGTGACCAGTGTGAGAAGAGCTTCAGTAACTCTGGAGGCTTAAAGAAACATCAGCACATTCATACAGGAGAGAAGCCTTAACACAATAACCGCCACGCGGATATTGCTGAGTGTTGTGGAATTGCCAGCGTTTTGGGACTGTTTTTGCGATATTTCATGATCTTTGCGGAGCTATTTCTATATTCTATATTATAGCTATGGGGAAATGGTTCAGCTCATTTGACAAAATCTATTTGCTGTACAATATGTAAGAAACGGTTTGTTTCTACATACTTTCGTTCGTTCACAATTCCAAGCTAAACATTGTAAACATTGACTGAAATCCAGGCAAATTTCATAGAAACAGAGTTATGGACCGTTTTCTGTGCTATGCGCAAATCATGTTCTTTGCTCGCCCGAGACACATTTTCAGGTCATGACAAGACAAGTGTTCCTCTGAATGCAGTAAAGCTATTATATCGATCAAGTAGGAATATCGTGTATTGATCAGGTTAGTAGATATTGTATCGATCAGGTATTACAGATCATAGGTAACATGACCACCAAGGTATTGTTCCGTTATCAACATGGGGGGGTGCATGAAATAAACTAAAATGTTATAACCCATTTAGACTGTTTCTCATTCCTGTACCGTTTATACTCTGCTCCTGTGTTGTAAGACTGTGTTTGCTCTGTACCTACCTGTATTCCAATAATGGATTTGTCCATACATGATATAAAAAACATTCATAAAGTATTCTGTATAGGTAGGTAGGAAATATCTTCTATTTATCAGGTAGTATTGCCAGGTGAAACTGCTATATTATCAACCACCATGGGGCCTGGCGCTAACGAACAAGTAAGTTATAACACAATTACTGGTGTAGGTCTAGAATCATACAGAAAACTTTATTATAAAATACAGAATACTTTATAATGCAGAAAACTTGAAACTTTGATTAAGTGAAAAAAAATATTTTTTCTTCAGAAGATGCACAATATGTGCAAATCAGCCGTCGGAACCAACCATTGTTTGTGCATTAGAAAACCGTGACATTTACAGCACTGAGCACAGTATACACATAAGACTTTATAAAAGTATAAACTGGGTGACTGCCATCAACCATTGTTTCTGTGCATTAGAAAAGTATGACAGTAACATTCACAGTACAGTATACACTGATAATACTTTATAAAAGTACCAGTTTCTGTGCATTAGAAAACCGTGACTGTACAGTATATATGTGTAACGGTTGTGACAACGTCACCTCAAACTTCAATCCCACGCCGCGTGCAACAGCACAGACCACTATACCAAGTTCAAGTTCAAGTTCTCAAGTTCTTTAATAGTTGTCATACAGAAGTACAGAATACTTTCATACAAAATGCTTCTTACTGTTACGCTCCAGAGACTGTGCTAGACAAGATAGTATCAAATAACATAATAACATAATATAGCATGAATTTAGAAGAAGAAAATGAGGTCACAGTTGTTCGGTATAGACATATGTACAATGTTCTGAGTTACCATATAATATACAATACACAACTATGCAGTGTACTAGTGTACAGTACTATCTAGTGCAAAGCAGAAATGGGATGAGGTACAATTTTAGGTACAATTTACAGTAAGGTGTACGAGTTGTAGTGCAATCCTTCATCCATAAATATAAAGTGTGGGGAGTGGGTGTTACAGTGTGTTTGTTTAAAGTGGGTGTGTGCTATAAAGTGTGTGTAGTGGGTGCTACAGTGTGTTTGTTTAAAGTGAGTGTGTGCGTGTGGATGTGTGTGCTATGTGTGTTTGGTGGTTGTTGTTGTGTAGTGTTCATTCATTGTTCGTTTAGCAGCCTGATGGCCTGGGGATAGAAGCTACTTCTGAGTCTTTCTGTGCTCGCCTTGAGACTCCTGTATCGCTTGCCTGACGGCAGCAGTTCACTTCTTTGTAACGTGTCTATCTGTCTTTTGAGGATGAGAGTGAGTTTAACCCATAGCACTGCTACTCACCCCAGCCCTTTGTGACTGCGCTTCACGATACCTTCCGTTATGTATTAGGGGTGTAAAAGTACACGTATCCGAACCGAACAGTTTCAGTGTGTACCGTACCGAACGGCTCTAGTGTGTACCGAACGTATACAACGGTATGTTAAAGGCCAACTTGCAATGTTAAACCCTACTCTGCAATTATGAGTAGTTTACATCATTGGTATCTAATTTTTTTTTTTCATTTGACGCCGGAAATGCCACTCAGAAAGGGTTAAAAAGGTCCACGCACGAATAACATGCACAAGCAAATCTAAAAGCTTATCAGACGCTAGCACGGCCGTGATGTCACTTCAGGCAACTTATGCCCGTCCGGGTCATAGTACTACTGGATATATGGCGCTGGCTAACGTTAGCATTATGTCTACTGTCGTGAACCATTTTAGATCGGGGCATGTAGAGGAGTTTGGGGAATGAGTAAAATCATGTGCAGGTCCTCTTCTCAGACCTGTGGGGCAGGCAAAGCACTGCACACGCATCATGCAAGCTACACGTCGCTGCATGTTGATCAATAGTAGCCCACTCGGTGCATCACAGTCAGTTAGCTATCATGGTAGCAGCTATGAGCTAACTAACGTTACAAGCTCAAACACCTTATAACTACTACTATTGTCGTGTCCATAAGTTCCCTGGCAGAATACTTGTGAGGACAAAGGTATACAAAGAGGAGAGAACCATTTTAAATCGGGCATTCATGCCGGCTAACAAGCTAGACGTCGGGGCATGTTGTTAGCACAATAGCTACCAAGCTAAGCTACGTTAGCTTCTAACGGTGTATACACAATATGTACAACAACACAATGATCAAACACCTTATAACTACTACTATTGTCGTGTCCATAAGTTCCCTGGCAGAATACTTGTGAGGACAAAGGTATACAAAGAGGAGAGAACCATTTTAAATCGGGCATTCATGCCGGCTAACAAGCTAGACGTCGGGGCATCTTGTTAGCACAATAGCTACCAAGCTAAGCTAAGCTACATTAGCTTCTAACGGTGTATACACAATATGTACAACGACACAATGATCAAACACCTTATAACTACTACTATTGTCGTGTCCATAAGTTCCCTGGCAGAATACTTGTGAGGACAAAGGTATACAAAGAGGAGAGAACCATTTTAAATCGGGCATTCATGCCGGCTAACAAGCTAGACGTCGGGGCATCTTGTTAGCACAATAGCTACCAAGCTAAGCTAAGCTACGTTAGCTTCTAACGGTGTATACACAATATGTACAACGACACAATGATCAAACACCTTATAACTACTACTATTGTCGTGTCCATAAGTTCCCTGGCAAAATACTTGTGAGGACAAAGGTATACAAAGAGGAGAGAACCATTTTAAATCGGGCATTCATGCCGGCTAACAAGCTAGACGTCGGGGCATGTTGTTAGCACAATAGCTACCAAGCTAAGCTACGTTAGCTTCTAACGGTGTATACACAATATGTACAACGACACAATGATCAAACACCTTATAACTACTACTATTGTCGTGTCCATAAGTTCCCTGGCAGAATACTTGTGAGGACAAAGGTATACAAAGAGGAGAGAACCATTTTAAATCGGGCATTCATGCCGGCTAACAAGCTAGACGTCGGGGCATCTTGTTAGCACAATAGCTACCAAGCTAAGCTAAGCTACGTTAGCTTCTAACGGTGTATACACAATATGTACAACGACACAATGATCAAACACCTTATAACTACTACTATTGTCGTGTCCATAAGTTCCCTGGCAGAATACTTGTGAGGACAAAGGTATACAAAGAGGAGAGAACCATTTTAAATCGGGCATTCATGCCGGCTAACAAGCTAGACGTCGGGGCATGTTGTTAGCACAATAGCTACCAAGCTAAGCTAAGCTACGTTAGTTTCTAACGGTGTATACACAGTATGTACAACGACACAATGATTTACATTATTACAAATATGGTAACGTGGTTGTAGCTTTTACAAATAGTGGTTCGCTTTAGAGATGGATGGCTATGATCACGGAGCAATAGTGTTAGGTGAAACAGATACATTTTCATTCATCACTCCTCGGCTAGTAGTAGCAAGGCTCTCTGCCTGCCACTAGCTGTGTGTGACTCTCCGAGCCCCTCGCTGCCCTGCACCTGAAGTGAATTGGCATAGCGACTAACAGTGGGATGGGAGAAAAATCGGAAAAAGAAGGAGGGGGAAAAAGATAATCAAAACAACTGGCCCAAATATATCTGTGCAACGCATTTGTCTGGTACAGAAAACAGTACAACTACCCACTATGCTACTGTGAAACTATTCACAGTGTATTATAACCTTGATGGTGAGATATTTACTATACTATACTATATACACTCAGCTAGCATAACTGCATTATAACCTTGATGGTGAGATATTTACTACACTATACTATATACTACTAATACTATGTACTATCTATCAGAGTGGTACACATGGTACGGCGAAGTACACATCCGCATGTTTCTCTCTATCATACAAAGATGGATTATTTAGAATTTCAGGCTCCCCGCCTCCCCACAATATGGCTGCATCGAAAAACAGTAGCCCGTTTTTGAGTCGCACAGGAAGTACGATTTTATGCCATACCTGGTTAGCTTGTTGGGGTTGTAGACCCTGAATGTTAGGTGTCCACGCCATGCCAGCATCCCCTCATCGATGGCGATGTCACAGCTGGGCTGGTAAAGCTCTCCAAACCACGACATCACATGGTCCAGTACAGGGCGTACCTTGTACAGTTTGTCTCGCGCATCGATGTCAGCGAAGTGGAGGAAGCGCCAGATTAATTAAAATCTGTTCCTGGGCATTGTGGTAGAGAAAAACGGTGTTGAAACTAATGGGTCCGTGGACCAATACATGGTCATAGCAGGCTTCTTGATGACACCGGTTAAAAAGAAGAGGCCAAAGAACCACCTGAGCTCCTCCACAGACATGGGCTGCTCGTTAGGTTGGGATCCAGCAGGGCAATGGACTGCTCAGCGTAGAGGTTGGTCTCCGCTACAATCATGCTGAGGAACTCCTCAGTGAGGAGCAGACCTATGAAGTCCGCAGGCCGGTCAGACACCAGTGCCGCAGCATCCTCCTTTTTTTACTAATATAATAATAGCATAATAATGCAAGGAAACCGTTTCAAAGTGCAATAAACCTTTATTTAACATTGGAAGACATTTTAAATATCCTAAATAAAAAAATGCTCAGTTTGATTGTTTATTATAAAACAAACTGAAACTGGAAACAAGCCCTCTGTCTGGCTTTTTGTGTCATCCTTTTAACATGTACATTGCGGTACCATGTACAAAATGTTAATACAGTATGAGGAAAAAACTGTGGAAACGTAATAAATAAAAAGGCAGTGAAACAATAATCAAATAAACACCAAAATATATACTATCTATTGGAATGGAGACTTCAGCACAGGATAAACTAGGGATGGGCAAAAATAATCCAGATCGATTGATCACATGATGTACTCGAGTACTCGTGGAGGAAAACGCTGTACAAAATAAACGTCTTTTCCGGTGTTTTAGACTTTTATTTTGAAACCCACCCACCGACCGGAGCGGAAGTATTGTTGTTATTATCCTAGCAGCACCAGTGCCGTAGAGAGAGAGAGTTAAGACACTCCCATAGGACTGTGTTGTTATCGTGGAATGCGGAAGTAAAGCGCCTCAGTACGTAGTTCAAGTCTCAGCTCAACGCCATGCATTTTCATTGTTGCCGAGGCGGCACTCGCTGGTAAGTTTACTTTACTTTACTTACTTTGTAAATTTTAACGCATTAGCAAATGTTGATCCTAAGTTAATAGCTTGTTAAGATTCTAAATGCAGTTAGAACGTTACCATACTGACGTTGGCTGGCCTAACGTTATATTTACCAAATTATTTGCAGTTATTGGTGTTCATTAGTTTATCATTGTTTATTAGATTTATTGTTAAAGTGAGCAACACGAGATAGACTGGTCTTCGTATAAGGTACAGTAAGGTTATAATATGACTAACACATGACACTAGATAGACTGGTCTTCATATAAGGTACAGTAAGGTTATAATATATAGATAATAACACATGATACTAGATAGATGGTCTTCATATAAGGTACAGTAAGGTTACATAATATAATATATAGACAATAACACAGTGGATACAGACCTGTCTGGCTCTCCTCTCGTGGTCTTGACTCTAATGAGAGACATGTCCCAGTCATTTGGAGTTGTGAGGTTGATTATTATTAGTAGTAATGTAGTTTGTATATTATTAGTAGATATGTAGGTTGTATATTATTAGTAGAAATGTACAGTCTCCTCCCCACCGTATGTATATTTCTCTCACACCAACCCACTCCTAATGTACAGTCCCCTCCCCATCATATGTATATACTCTGTCAGGATCTATGGGTAACAGTACTGTATATTTGAATACCGTTTATGTCACAAATGTATCAGTACTAAATACCTGTATGTCCCTATGCCATAAATGTCATGTATGTTGTGTATGTCATAAATGTCAATATGAATTGAAAATGGGGGACCCTGATGTAAGGTAAGGTACATTTTATTTATATAGCGCTTTTCCAGATTAAAATCACAAAGTGCTTTACAGGCAGTAAAAGGTTAATCAGAATAGAATAACCACACATGTTACATCACATACAAGATTGTAGAATACTTAAAAAATAAATGAATTAAAATACAATCACACATACACACATGTTATACCACATACATGATCAATTAAAAGCCTCACTGTATAAAAAGGTTTGTAGACCTTGTTTAAAAGACTCCACACTAACAGCAGACCTGATTTCATAAGGTAGCTGATTCCATATCTATCTAGGTCGTCCTCGGACAGGCCCTCCATCGGTGCTTCCAGTCATCCCGATCCTCCATGCATCTGGCTAGCTCGCCGGTGCTTTCTGTTCCCGCATCTCTCCTGAGTACGTCCACGTAGGTTAATGTGGGACGTCCTCGTGATCGATGCCTGTGTGTTGGTTCCCACAGCACAAGTTTGCTGGTTGGCATCTCATGGTGTCTCTGGCAGTGACCTGCCAGCCTCATTCTCCTGACTGCCACTTTATCGCTCACCTTTAGCACCCCCCCATACAAGTTTGCATTAGTGACATGCTCATCCCTGTTGATGTTGAGCACCACACGCATCATTCTGGTGTAGCACCCATCCAAGGACTTCTGCAGGGTGGGCTTCAAGGTCCAGCATTCACTGCCATACAAAAGGACAGACTCAACTGTTGCATGAAAGAAGTTGAGCTTGATTTGACGGGGGAGGTTGGATTTCCACACACTGGTCATGCCGTTTAGAGCCCTCCACGCAAGATCCATAGCTTGGGTGCTACGACTGAAAAAGCCCGGTCACCCTTGGTTTTCAGTTTGGTCCGGGGGACGACGAGCTCTCCTTGGTCGGAGGAGCGGAGAGCCCTATTAGGGCAGTAAGGAGTTATAAGCTCAGCAATGTAGCTTGGGGCTTCACCCTTTAAAGCCTTGTAGGTGGTGAGCGCAATTTTAAAAATAAAAATGTAAACAAGACAAACGTCTTTCTCTGGTCTGCATCCCCTTAACAATTGTGTGTATTGAGCCGTACTGTATTGTACCCATTCTGCAACCTGTTAAATAAAGTTTTCATTCATTCATTCCAGGAGCCATGCTGTTGTCTGGTAAGATGGAGGTCGTTGTTCCTGCTCCACCATGAATTTCAGGCCAGCACTTGTTGCAAAGAACCCGGACACATTGAACCTGTTATTTTAATATTTTAAATGAGTCAAACAGTGAAACTGTAGAAATTCAGATGAGTCAAATTGTTTCAAAAATAGAATAGTTTATTATCTGTTTCTATGGCCATAGAAAGATTATGCACAGTTTAAAATTTGACAAATTAAGATGACAAATTAATAACGAGATAATGACAAGAAAGGTAAACAAAGGTGAGATTATGGGTTTTGTCGTATCTGTCACAAGATTGATATGAAGACAACGAGAAAAAGAACATGATGTGATTTACTTGGACATGTCATATCTAAGTCAAGCTGGCCTGACCTTTTTCTTCTCCTGTCTGTGTCCAAATGCTGCAAGCCAACCATGGTAAGATGTTGATCTATAAAAGTTAGATGTTATGATTAAGCAAGCAAAATATGTATACTAAAATACCAAGTTTCCCACAGCAGAAACTGGTGGGTGAACTAAACCCTCTAAAACATGTAAGTGTGGAGACCCTGAGCAGACTGTTGACCACATCCTGACCATCTGCCCCCTATACAAACCACCCTCGGAAGCCAGCCTCTTTGATGTGGGACCAGAGTTAAGGGCATGGCTACAAGATACGGAGTTGGACCTCTGACGTTACACGAAAGAAGAAGAAGAAGAAGAAGTGACAGAAAGGCCCTAGCACTACAAACAACAGGAGTGGAAGACTGGATCTCTACATGGACATATTATAGGCCTATAATAATAAAAAATGTGTGGAATGCATTTGGTTGCTTTGTATATTTTGTACTGTTGGCCAAACTTCTTTCTTGGCTTAATTGAGTAGTATCAATGGTTACAGTATGAAATGTAAATGCTAAGAAATGCAGAGTAAACAGCTTGAGGTATGATATTCACTGCATTTCCATATTCACTTTGTGCATGTATGAATGTCTTATAGATAGCATTAAGATGTGTGTATTTATGACCATAGAAGCACAAGAAAAATATGAATGCATACATACTGTAAATGTTACAGTATGTAACGTTAGCCTATGCAAATAATATTTTTTGTAACTTATCCTATAGGTTATGGGACAGTCCACAGAAAAACTGACTAATGCTGTCTCTCTGCCACTCCCCTGAAATGCTATTATATATATTGAATATAAAGTGTTGTCAACATATAACTGTAATGTGGGCTGATTAATACAATTATGCTTGAGTGTTTAACAACTGCCGTGATATGGCTAATGTAAAAGAATAGTCATCAGTAGCTATAGTAACGTTCGAAATTGCCGTCATTGCCTAGTGATATAAAGTAATATAATGTAAATATTAAAGTAGCAGACATGTAAATGATATAACGCAACAGTGATCAATGCACATTGTGTTAATAAGTACCAAAAATTGCTGTAACAGTAGTAGTTCTGCCGTTCTGTCCCGCTGAAATCAAGTACAGTGCTCAGTGCAAAAACAAAGTGGAACTAAAGGTAGCTACGTGAACCACGTGATATCCTGTCGGCGAGATCAAAGCGTGTCGCAACTCTCTCTCTCTACGGCTCTGAGCAGCACCTATGAGCGGCCAACTTGTCTCGTCCGGTTCTGTGTTTTTGAGCTAATGATAAAACAAATGTTGAGATTGTTGGAGAACAACTAACTTTAGGTTAGTTGTAACGTTAGCTACTAACATTAGATGCAGCTACTACAGGCAATCAACGATGAGGAGGAAGCGTCAAAGCCGTATATAATAGAATAGTAGCCCTGTGGTGCGTAGGCACGACTCGAAACGACCTGTTATAATAAATTAATTCATGTTTAACTTGTCCCTGTGTCCAGTCCTTTGACTAGCCCCACCCGTTCATTGTAAACAATGATGCATGTAATTGTATTAACGTTATTCTGTGTTGTAGCTATGCTATACGTTGTATTTAGTTTGTTAGCTATTTAGCTAATGTTGATACTTAGCATTGAATAGCATCAACGCTAGATCTTTAATCTTTATTTAGCAGTCCAGTTTCTCCGGGCAGTAGCGAGTAACTACTTGGGTCTAAAAATAGCTACACTACAAAGAACGCTACTTGGTTAAAAGGAGCAACACTATTGAGAAATGTTGTTAAGCTATGTGGTGTTGCTAGTGCCCCACGGAGCTCCCGTGCTGTACTCTGTAGTAAGGCCAGCGGCCCCCCACACGGAGAGTGACTGACAAGAGGTACTGGTTCCGCCTCATTAAAACAAACGCGCAAATAGCAATTAATCGCGCCCGTCAAAATCATTGCATTCATTTTAATTATTGCGCCGATTAATCGATTTATTGCTTATCGCGGCAGGCCTACTCTGGCTCGAGTGTGCCGTCCCCACCTCTGGTTGTGGAACATCTGTCCCCTCTGGTTCTGGAATCACAGGAAGGTAACAAATATATACATTATATTAGATTTATTGTCCTTTTATTTACATGATATATATAGCATTATGTATTATTATGTAGCATTTGTTCTCACCTATATTGGTTGGAGTAGTTGACCTGCTCCTTCTGCCCGGTACCGCACCAGAGTCCGATCCAATTCAGTCAGTTTTATTGTCACAATGCCACATCCGCACAATTTACACAAATATCTACACCTACAGTGTATGTGACCTCTAAGGACAACAGGAGGCTCTGCTCTAAAGGAAGTCGGTGATTTCAAATACCTGGGCTCGTGGGTCAACTCGTCCGAGCAAGACCTTAAAGGGAGGAAGGCGCTTGCGTGGAGGGCTCTGAACGGCATGACCAGTGTGTGGAAATCCAACTTCCCCCGTCAAATCAAGCTAAACTTTTTTCATGCAACAGTTGAGTCTGTCCTTTTGTATGGCAGTGAATGCTGGATCTTGAAGCCCACCCTGCAGAAGTCCTTGGATGGGTCAGTGGCGGCTGCTGGATTCTTCTCCACTAGGGGCGCTATACCAAACATTTTGCAAACATGTACAAGGCACGCATTGGCGAATATTATCACCATTGCCATCGATCAATATATGATCACAGTCAGTCAAATGCAACCACGTTTCCAATAGCCCAACACAAACACGCACAGCTCTCTCTCTCTCTCTCTCTCTCTCTCTCTCTCTCTCACTCTCTCTCTCTCTCTCTCTCCCTCTCTCTCCCTCTCTATCTCTCTCCCTCTCTCTCTCTCTCTCTCAGATCGATTCAATAAGAAACACATATGTATATATTGTCATTTTAAACAAGTTACCATTCATTGTCTGAGTGGTTATGCTCCACCCGCGGCGAAATTAGAGAGAGAGAGAGAGAGAGAGCGAGAGAGAGAGAGAGCGAGAGAGAGCGAGAGAGAGAGAGAGAGAGAGAGAGAGCGAGAGAGAGAGAGCAAGAGAGAAAGAGAGGGGGGGAGAGAGAGAGAGAGAGAGAGAGCGAGAGAGAATGGCGTTCTATCGCCATGCTCTAAGACAAACTCTAACCTTAACCAACTTTGAAAGAGTGCCTAAGCTTAACCGTCGAAAGAACTTGCAGTCACGCTCTAAGACAAATAGCTGACAACAACAACTCACAACAACACAACTATCTCTACCTAGAAAACCTAAAATCGGGGAAAAAAAACTGACGTCGGCCAATCAGAGAGCGTCTCCGCGAAATGCGGCTACAGAAATTCTTGACGCTGCTGCCTAGACCGCTTCAAATCGCCCCCAGATTCCAACATAATAGTCATATTTCAACGCACAACGCGTTACGCACTGATTGGCTGCGACGGATACAGCGATCAAACAGTGACACGCACTCAGAGCGCTATTGCGTCTAGCCCGGGCCGAGAAATACAAAAAAAAAAAAAGTGAGTCACTTCCTGTTCAGGAAAACGAGTATTTTTTATTTTATATATTAACGTTATATTGTGCATTGGAAACACAAACATACTTAAAATGAGTAAATATTATTCATTTTAAACATGTTTATATTATTTATTTAATAATTTTTCTTGTTCTTCTCTCATATAACCAGGGCAGGGCCTGAGGGGGGGCGGCGCCCGAGCGCCCCTAGTGGCGAGCCGCCACTGGGATGGGTGCTACACAAGAATGATGCGTGTGGTGCTCAACATCAACAGGGATGAGCATGTCACTAATGCAAACTTGTATGGGGGGTGCTAAAGGTGAGCGATAAAGTGGCAGTCAGGAGAATGAGGCTGGCAGGTCACTGCCAGAGACACCATGAGCTGTTAAGAGCAATCTGTTAATAAAGTTTTCAATCAATCAATCAATTTCAATCAGCTGCCAACCAGCAAACTTGTGCTGTGGGAACCAACACACGGGAATCGATCACGAGGACGTCCCACATTTACCTACGTGGACGTCAGGCATGCAGTAGTGCACAAACGCGGTTAAACGCCGTTTAGGTATGTCACTGAGGCAGAAGTGCGCGCGGATGTGCACGCGCGCACACAAAAATGCGTTCATTGTCACTGGACTTGTCGCGCCGGCACTTATCACCTAGACTTTGCATAATAATAGGATACCGATAGGCGATAGCATAACAACGGACTCCTCTCCTCCACTACCGCCTCTCCACCAGCGTCAATGAGTCCTCGGAGCAGCCGCCCAGCTCCGGCGGGGAGTCGCTGAAGGAAACTGTCCTTCTAAACTAACTCTAAGTTACATTGTTAATTTATTTTGTATTTACTTTTCTAGTTTAAGTTAATTCAATTAAAGAAATTGTAACTACAATTACATTTAAAACATTTATGCATAATAATCATCTGTTCTGTGCGTAAACCGAGGGAACATGTATGCGCGTGTGCGTGCACGTGGCGTTTGGGCATTTCCCATATTACGACTGCACCACTGGTGGACGTACTCAGGAGAGATGCGGGAACAGAATGCACCGGCGAGCTAGCCAGATGCATGGAGGATCGGGATGACTGGAAGCACCGATGGAGGGCCCGTCGAGGACGACCTAGATAGATAGATAGATACAGTAAACACACACATGAATACAGTATGGATATATATTAGTTCTCAACTAAAAAGGTAGGAGTAATTGGCCTTCCATGCGTTCCCTCTCCCTCTCCGCCAGACAGAGAATCGGTCTCTGAACCTAGGATCCCAAAATCATGGTCAGCTGTATTTCTTCTAAAGACACAGATAATTGCATTTCACACTTCCCACGGTGTATATAAAAAATATATATATATATACAGAGAAACAGAGAGGGAGAGAGAGAGGGAGATAGAGACACAGACAGATAGGGAAAGAGAGACACAGACACAGAGAGAGACAGACAGACAGAGGGAGAGAGACACAGATACAGACGGAGGGAGAGGGATATAGAGACAGACAGAGGAAGAGAGGGATAGGGAGAGAGAGACACAGATAGAGACAGACAAGGAGAGAGAGACAGAGGGAGAGAGACACAGATAGAGAGAGACAGGGAGAGAGACAGAGAAACAGAGAGAGACAGAGGGAGAGCGATAGACACAGAGAGAGAGGGAGATAGAGACAGAGAGAGACAGACAGAGAGGGAGAGAGAGACACATATAGAGAGACAGAGAGGGAGAGAGACAGACAGACAGGGAGAGAGACAGAGAAACAGAGAGAGACAGAGGGAGAGAGAGACAGACAGACAGAGGGAGAGGGACACAGATAGAGAGAGACAGAGAGGGAGATAGAGACAGACAGAGGAAGAGAGGGATAGAGGAAGAGAGGGATAGGGAGATAGAGACAGACAGAGAGGGAGAGAGAGAGACATATATAGAGACAGACAGAGAGGGAGAGAGACAGACAGAGAGGGAGAGAGAGTGTCTGGTCAGAGCAGATAAATATATATTTAAATTAACTCATATCTGCTCTGACCAGACAACATAACCCTCTAAAATGACAAAAATAAACCTCCCCCTGCAGTACGTTAGTGGTTATTTTTCTTATTTGAGGCCTGGTGTCTAAAACAGTACAGTGAATTGCATGTACATACACACGATATGGAAATAAATATAGACATAGTTTTCAAGAGATAAGTGCGTCAAAATGAGACCACTGAAACGCACCGTGGTTAGGACCGCAACGTCTGCCCAGGCCCAATTCATCATCCGATGAAGAATCTAATACAGATGAATAATATCGTTAGTTGGCGAACTAACGTATACATAATCACATGGACAGAATGCTCTCAATACACCGATGTGCCACGCACACATGATAGCTGCATAGGGACACACACACACATGTGCTAATTTATGATAGCCCGTATCTCTTACCTGGACTTGGCATCTAGTCCGTTTCGGCGGCGTCTGTGTCGCTGGTATCCGAGGAGTCAACACGATAATCCGTAACTCGGACCCGCTTCCTTTGATTGATTGATTGATTGATTGATTGATTGATTGAAAACTTTATTAACAGATTGCAGAATGGGCACAGTACAGTACAGCTCAATACACACAATTGTTAAGGGGATGCAGACCAGAGAAAGACTTTCGTCTTGTTTACATCAGGGTCCCCCATTTTCAATTCATCGTAATGCCGCGGTGCAGCGATACGCTCCGGCGAGACGGGCAGCCTCTATGCCTTCTACAACGGCGCTCAGTTTCCGGGTTCACATTAATCACAGAACACGCCATATTAAAGCGCTAATACGGTATATATATATACGCGATGGACGCAGCAGGCAGCCTCTATCCCCCCCCCTCACAGTGAGCTGTGGTGTTCCACAAGGAAGCATACTAGGACCGCTACTATTCCTAATTTATGCAAATGACATGTCGTCAGCTTGTGACTGCAACTTGTTCCTGTTTGCGGACAACTCAGCCCTGCTGGTCTCTGACAAGAACAAATTACAGATTGAAAAAGCCCTCAGCTCGGAACTAGGCAAAATCTGCATATGGCTCGCCGACAACAAACTATCATTACACATGGGCAAAACAGAGTCCATTCTCTTCGGTTCAAATAACAAACTCAGCAAGACCGACGGCTTCTCGGTTACAGTGGGTGACAATATTATCACAAGGAAAGATGAAATTACCTACCTGGGTTCCATCCTAGAGGCTAATCTTTCCTGTGACAAAATGGCATCCAATGTAATAAAAAAAGTCAACCAACGAACGCGATTCTTGTACCGGATCTCCTCTCTGGTAAACAAGAATACCCTGAAGACTCTAGCAGGAGCACTCATTCAAGGGTACTACGACTATGCTTGCACCTCATGGTACCAAAGCACCTCAAAGGCACTAAAAAACAAATTACAAACATCTCAAAACAAGCTAGTCAGACTACTACTTGACCTGACTCCTAGAACCCACCTCACCCCTGCCCACTTTGACAACCTAGGATGGCTTAGAGTAGACGACAGAGTACAGCAACTTGCAATGGGCCTGGTCTACAAGATACACTACGCGACCAAGGTACCCATGTACATGTCAAAATACTTCCCAAAGGTCAGTGAATACCACGATCACAACACCAGAGGGAGCTCCACAAATCATGTAAAACCCAGATTCGGCTCAAACAAGGGACTAAACACGTTTCGCAATTATGCCACATCAATGTGGAACGCCCTACCTAAAGCTGTAAAGGAATGTGAATCACTACCCACCTTCAAAAACACCTACGTGAGACTGCAATTCGAAACTGGCCCCTACAAATGTCCTAACCTAGTTGTACAGTAAATGACCAAGTAAGGCTTTGTCAATATTCCAATGTACAGTGTAAAATGTGTGTGTGTCCCCTTCCCAACCCCCCCCCCCCCACCTCCAATGTACAGCCCTCACCCAACCCACCCAACCCCACCCCACCCAACCAACCTCCTCCAATGTACAGTTTCTATGCCAAATGTATATACACTCCTTTTCTGGACACTTTTGTATCACAAACAGTACTGTATTTGCAAATCTGATATGTCATAAATGTATAGATGTAGCAGTACTGTCTATCTGTATGTCATGTATGTCATATATGTTATGATGAATTGAAAATGGGGGACCCTGATGTAAACAAGACGAAAGTCTTTCTCTGGTCTGCATCCCCTTAACAATTGTATGTATTGAGCTGTACTGTACTGTACCCATTCTGCAATCTGTTAATAAACGTTTCAATCAATCAATCAATCAATCAATCAATCAGGCGATCACTGCTACTGCTATTCACCAGTACGTCCATCGACATGAATGGATATTATGCCACAGCCGTGTTGCAGTCAGACATGATGGTGGATGAAACGGATGTATGTAGATGGTGAACAAAGCAGACTTTGTGGGGCATTTGAGGTGTTTACCATTACCAAACAGGGAACAGCTGTGGTGTTGTAATGGCAACATTAAACTGAAAGGCTGAGACCATCCGGTACATGTTTCTATTGTTCATGGGCGTATTATGGGGTATGTTTTATTGCGAAAATACTGTACATCTATGTGAATGTCAAATATGTGAATTTCAAAGGTTGTTCAAATGGAATGTTTGAGGTTGAGGGGTTATAAAATAGGCTAATCTGAGATTTATACAATTGATTTAGCTATAACAGTCTCTCCTGTTCAGACCTCTGGTGAGTGTACTGAATTAATAAAAAGTCACCTTCAAAGTAATGTGTCTTCAATTATTTTAATTATGCAGAAAAGGCCCAATCAGTGATCCAAATGTAAACCACAGGGTATAGTCTCCACCACCAGAAACAATAAGAAATTAAGGAGACTGGTTGATTGACTTCTTGATACAAGGACTACATTGACTAGACAACATGTAACTATGAGTTTTAATTGTAATTGCTGTATTGTGTGACCAGGGTTTGTTTACTTTGGTAATTGTATGTTTTGAATTGTACTGTACTGTACCCATTCTGCAATCTGTTAATAAACTTTTCAATCAATCAATCAATCAGCTGCGTTGTGTTAATGTTACAAAGTACAGTTGCACGTTACAATGTACAGTTGACAGCTGGGCTACAATGTACAGTCGCGCGAAATAACGTTATGAATGCCCGAAATAACATAACGTTACAAAGTACAGTTGACAGCTGCGTTTAATGTACAGCTAAATAACGTTATGGCGTTATGAAAGTACAGTTGACAGCTGCGTTGTGTTAATGTACAGTGAAATAACGATATGGCGTTATGTGGTCCTCATTTGGATAATATGTAAAGTACAGTTGACAGCTGCGTTGTGTTAACGTTACAATGTAAAGGGAAATAACGTTATGGCGTTATGTGGTCCTCGTTTGGATAATATGTAAAGTACAGTTGACAGCTGCGTTGTGTTAACGTTGCAATGTACAGGGAAATAACGTTATGGCGTTGCGAGTGAATCTGGTCCGCGTCGCGATAATATACATGTATTCCATTTCGGCGTCTGAGCGGGGAAAAAGAAAATGCGCATTTGGAGGGCGTTACCGGGGCCAATCAGGGCAAAATGCGGAAGCGCTCTTGCACTCTTCGGCTGGGATTAATATAGACGTCGGCCGGCTCTGTGCGCCGCTGACTCGGTCCAGCTCCAGCGGCCGTCTTCCGCCTGCGATATCCTCTCTCTGAGGCGGCTCGTTCTTATTAATCCCCCATTGTTCAGGTCGACATGGTCGCACAAACACCTGTTGGAGGAGTAGTGGGGGAGAAATGAATGAATGAATGAAAACTTTATTTAACAGATTGCAGAATGGGTACAATACAGTACGGCGCAATACACACAATTGTTAAGGGGATGCAGACCAGAGAAAGACGTTTGTCTTGTTTACATCAGGGTCCCCCATTTTCAATTCATATCGACATTTATGACATACACAACATACATGACATTAACATGTCTGACGAGCACAGAGTTGCCAGTCAATAATTCTTGCTATTTAAAAATATTCCTCTTCTTCTCCCCCACTACTCCTATGTTGTGTATGTCATAAATGTCAGCGTTCAAGTCTGAGCTCCGCTCTGAGTGCCTGGATACTGGACTTTCTGAGTGAAAGGCCCCAGGCGGTCAGGGTGGGGGGTCAGACCTCCAACACCATCACCCTGAGTATCGGGTCCCCCCAGGGCTGTGTCCTGAGCCCCCTGCTGTATTCACTAAGTTCAGCTCCAACTCCATAGTGAAGTTTGCGGACGACACAGTGGTGGTGGGGCTGATCTCTGATGACGAGAAGGCCTACCGGGAGGAGGTTGAGGTACTGGAACGCTGGTGCCGGGACAACAGCCTGCTCCTGAACATTGGTAAAACCAAGGAGCTGATCGTGGATTTTAGGAGAACACAGCAGGGGACACACACACCACTGAGGATAAACGGGGCTACCGTGGACAGGGTGAGCAGCTTCAAGTACCTGGGGGTCCACATCACAAAGGATCTGACATTGACAACACACATAGACTCAGTCGTAAAGAAGGGCGAAGCATCGCCTCTACCACCTGAGACAGTTAAGGAAGTTCAGAGTCTCGGGGAAGATACTCCAGTCCTTCTACTCCGGAGCTGTAGAGAGCATCTTGACTGGAAACATCACTGCCTGGTATGGAAACAGCACGGCACAGGACAAGAAGGCCCTACAGAGAGTGGTACGCTCAGCTGAGCGTACTACGGGTATTGCACTACCACCCCTGCAGGTCTTATATAACAAGAGGTGCAAATCCAGAGCCTGCAGAATAATGAAAGACCCTCACCACCCCAACAACAGCCTGTTCAAGCTGCTGCGGTCAGGCAAACGCCTGCGAACACCAGCAACTAGGACAGAGAGACTTCGGCTCAGCTTCTTCCCCCAGGCCATCAGTCTTGAACACTGAACTCTCCACACACAACACACACACTGTATACGCTCACACACTAGCAGTCACTTTAACATGAACACACACACACACACATGCTGCACACGCTCACACTTATGGTCACTTTACACAATGAAAGGTCACTTTAAAAAAAAACAAGAACGGGAGTGGTTCTTGTATAGTAAACAGATGGATAGCAAGCTAGCATAAGGACACATAGTATAACTGTAGATTGTATAGTATAGCATTGTATAGTAGTGTACATAAGACCCAGTGCCTCATCCGTAGCTAACAGTGTATTGCACTATCACAGGACCTAGCATGTCTTACCATGCTTTTGTAAAACTCATGTACATATACCTGATATGTCTTTACTCTTATTACTTGTATGATTGCACAAATGTCGCATTCTCATCCTATTGGATTCTTATTATTGTATTATGCACAATCGTTGCGGGCAAGACCCCCCGCATTTCACTGTATACTTGTATGCCGTGACAAATAAAACTCTTGACTTGACTTGATTAAACCAATGGAGTAGCTCACCTTGTTTGCAGGGCTATAACTATTTAAATATTATAGCTATATATGCAATACTATGGCCCATTTGACATCGAGTATCTATCGTTCAAGATGTGGAAAAGGAATATTTTTCCATCCATACATTATCGTTTTATACCGTGGTGAATATAAGTATGTTTTTAGAGTGGTCTGGGGTCATTCCTGGAAGGCTAGTAATGACCTGCGACGCATATTATAGTTAATCCATTGGCATTTCTTCCCTATACACACGCTACAATAAAAAATTCAAATGCATATGATCGGTATATTATGTCCATCATGCATGCATGAAAGGGGGGGGGTCGTTTATGATTAATTGATTGTCAATAACGGCATTTGTTAGTACAACAGCATACATTGATCAGAGCGATGGCTAGATGGCTAGTGCTCAGGACAAGGCCTTTGCGCCCATTACGGAGCGGCAGTGTAACCGCTCGGCCTCGGCCTCAACAGCACCTGCTCCGCAACATGATTTTACACGTGTTGCGGGTTCCGGTCCCAGTACGCAGCCGGTTCCACTGCAACCCCGTCGTTCCGTCCTTGTGATTGGCGACTCCATCACACGGCATATTGAGCTAGACAAGCCAGCCGAGATCAAATGTTATGGGGGAGCCAGAGCTACCGACATTGAAGCCAACCTGAGATTTCTGGCGAATAGCATAGTCAAGGCAAAAGGTAACCCACGTATCACACCCACTGAAGATAAATTCGACCATATTGTTATACACGTCGGAAATAATGACTGTAGGATGAAAGTCTCTGAGGTCACAAAGATCAACATAGTTAGGCTTTCTGACCTCGCCAGAAAGATGAGTCGGCATCGAGTAATCTTCTCTGGCCCCCTGCCTGTAAACCGGCATGATGATGAGTTCGTGAGTAGGACAGCTTCTCTACACCGATGGCTGGAAAAATACTGTAAAGAACAGGGCTTAGGGTTCGTGGATAATTGGTCCTCTTTCTGGGGGCACCCTGGCTTGCTGAGAAAGGACGGCGTGCATCCTAACATGCAAGGCGCCTCTCTCTTATCTCGCAATATAGACAAGATTATAGCTTCGGGCTGACAGCCACCCCACAAGCATGCCAGGGTGCAGGCTCTTAGCGAGCCTGCTAGTCATGCTAAACTGATGGACCCTGCCAATCCTTATACCTTTCTTGCTCGGTCCCTCCTCCACCAGGCTCCCCACTCCTCTCTTTCTATCTCTACCCCTAAACCTGTATACCCAATCAAAACTAGAATATCCCGTTACGCTCCGCTTTACCCAGCTCGTCCTTGTGCGATAAACCATGCCAACTTAATTGCGATTAAACCTACCCGCATGGCTGAAAACCGCGCTGCTAAGTATACAGAGAGTGTGAAGGTTGGCCTTATCAACATCCGCTCTCTGCCAACCAAAGCTCTTTTGGTAAATGAACTGATAACAGACCATAGTCTCGACCTATTTGGCCTCACTGAGACATGGCTTAAACCTAATGACTTTCTGCCCTTAAACGAGGCCTCACCCCCTAATTTTAGTAGCTCCCACATTGCACGCACCTCCAAGAAAGGAGGCGGAGTTGCTCTAATTTATGACTCTAAGCACAACTTTACATCCGACGCAAACTGTAAGTTTTCCTCGTTTGAGGTGCTCCTGTTGCATCCCTCTCCACCCAACAGAAAGTGTGGCGGTCTGATTCCTACCTCCACTGCATCCTTTGTAATGGCTGTCCTATACCGCCCCCCAGGCCCTTACACCCTCTTCCTAGATGAATTTTCAACTTTCATCTCTGAGCTTGTTATGCGCTCAGATAACATTTTTATTGTTGGTGATTTTAACATTCATTCCAATAAAACTCTAGATCCCCTAAATAAGGCTTTTACCGACATCATTGACTCTGTCGGTCTCATTCAAATCGTTGACCAACCCACTCACAGTGGTGGGAACACCCTTGACCTAGTCCTAGCCCGCGGTCTCACTGTGTCAAATTTGACCGTCTCCCCCTATGTTCCTGCTCTCTCAGACCACTACCTCATCAAATTTCAAATTGATCTGACGGTTTCTCGCCCAGACAGTGTAGAATCCTACATGAGCCGTCGTATTAACGCCTCAACTGTCCCAATTCTAGTTAACTGCCTACCAGACACCCTCTCTCCCTTCCTCTCTTACTCTGGCCCCCTTGATCTCTTTACAGGCAAACTTAATGCCGCCCTTCGTAGCACGCTCGACATTGTCGCTCCCCTTAAACCTAAAATTAAACGTGCTCCGCAAAAACTAACTCCCTGGTTTACGGAGGAAACGCGCTCCTTTAAAAAGGCTTGTCGCAAACTTGAACATAAATGGCGTTCGACCAAACTCGAAGTATTCCGCCTCGCCTGGAATGATAGTTTACGTAACTACAAAAAGGCACTCTCACTTGCCAAAACCTCTTATTTTTCCAGGCTCATAAATGAAAACAAAAACAACTCAAAGTTTCTGTTTGACACAGTTGCAAAACTTACGCAGAAACAACCAAGCGCCCTAAACCATGCGTTCTCGGCTAACGAATTCATGACATTTTTTACCAAGAAAATTGACCTCATTAGAGATGAAATTGTTGCTTTACTCAACAATCAGAGTCCCTCCCAACCTTTGACGGGCATTCCCCCTGACTTTGATTCCAGTCATACGCTATGCTGCCTTGAAAACGTCTCACTTAGTGCCCTCTCTAAACTGGTTGGCGCGGCTAAACCTTCAACCTGTCTGTTTGACCCTCTCCCAGCAACTCTCATCAAAAAACTCTTCCCAACTCTAGGCCCTGCCCTACTCAATATCTTCAACACCTCTTTGTCTACTGGCGTGGTGCCCCTGGCCTTTAAATCAGCCGTCATTAAACCACTACTTAAAAAACCGAACCTCGACCCTCTAATCTTGAAAAATTACAGACCTATCTCCAATCTCCCATTCCTATCCAAAGTGTTAGAACGGATCGTCGCAACGCAACTTACTGACCATTTATCAAACAATAATCTTAATGAATCATTTCAATCTGGCTTTAGAGCCTTACACTCCACCGAAACGGCGGTTACCAAAGTCACAAATGACTTACTGCTCTCTCTTGACTCAAACCTCACCTCTGTGCTCTTATTGCTTGATCTCAGTGCAGCCTTTGACACTATCGATCACTCGATTCTTCTAGGTCGGCTTGAGAACCATGTTGGCATTCGGGGTCTCGCACTAGCTTGGTTTAAATCCTATTTAACTGATAGAACACACTGCGTGGTCTATAATGATTTAACATCTGAGACCCTCCCAGTGCAATGTGGTGTCCCACAAGGCTCTGTCCTGGGCCCTTTGCTATTTTCGATTTACATGCTACCCCTCGGCGATATCATACGCAAATTTGGCATAAACTTTCATTTTTACGCTGATGACACCCAATTATATATACCTATTAAGCCAAATGATTCCTCCCAACTACAAAACCTTGAGGCCTGCTTGCTTGCCGTCAAAAAATGGATGTCGCAAAACGTTCTACTCCTTAATGCAGATAAAACTGAGATGTTAATTGTTGGCCCCCCAAACCACAGAGGCCTGTTTCAGGACATCTCCCTCAACTTTGATACCTGTCATGTATCCCAGAGCTCCACCATAAAAAACCTCTGAGTCATTTTTGATTCCTCCCTCTCATTTAATGCACATATAAAAAATGTCACCAAAATTGCATTCTTCCATCTTCGTAATATCGCAAAAATACGCCCCATTTTAACTCTGGCTGATGCTGAAACCCTGATTCATGCTTTTGTCTCATCACGTCTGGACTACTGTAATGCACTTTTTTCAGGCTTACCTAATTCAAGCATCAAAAATCTTCAACTCGTGCAAAATGCGGCTGCACGGATACTAACTAGAACTAGAAAATTTGATCACATCACACCAATTTTGTCCGCCCTACATTGGCTTCCTATCCAAGCCCGCTCTGACTTTAAAGTGCTACTCCTCACCTACAAAATTTTAAATGGGCTTGCACCGCTCTATCTATCCGATCTCATCTCCCGATACTCGCCCGCTCGTGCTCTGCGCTCACAAAATGCGGGGCTTCTATCGACCCCTAGGGTTAAAAAGAAATCCGCCGGCCACAGAGCCTTTGTCTACCGCGCTCCCTACCTGTGGAACAAATTACCTGCCGTCATCAGGGGCGCCTGCTCTGTCGAAGCTTTTAAATCCCTGCTTAAGACTCATCTTTTCTCTCTCTCCTTCAACCTACCTTGATCTCACCTGGTCGGGGACTGACCTTTAGATTAATCTGTGTAGTTTAGTTATGGTACAGGGTACTGCATGGCATTACAGGGTACTACATGGCTTACATAGCTCTACATGGCACTACATGGAACTACATGGCACTACGGGGTACTACATGGTACCACAAGGCACCACAGGGTACTACATGGCACTACAGGGTACTACAGGATACTACGGGGTACTACATGGCACTATGGGGTACTATAGGGTACTACATGGCACTACGGGGTACTACATGGCACTACAGGGTACTACATGTCTGCTCCTTTGCAGCACCACAAACATGGGAACTCTCTAACTCTTCCCCCCCCCCCCCCCTCTCCCCCCCCCCCCCCCCCTCCCTCCCCCTTCTCTCTGAGTACCCGTCTCCTGGCGCTGACCAAGGTGATGGATGCCTCGGGGTCTTGGCCAAGCTTGTAGTGACTGCTCTACATGCACCTCCGAGGCCTTGGATCAGTTATTCACCGCCGTCTGTCCGTGGTCCTGTCAACTGATTAACAGACTGTTAACAGATTAACAGTCAACGCGGTTTCATTGCTGGGTTAAGTACTTCTATTCTATTCACATAATACGCTTACTTCATATATCTACTCCATTCACATATATGCCTACCACTTGTATCTATTGCTATGTCCGCCTACTACAATCTCATGAGCTGTCTAACGCCTGTCCCGTCTCCCTGTCTTCCTATGACTTGCTGTCCTGGAGTGTTGACCGGAGTGTTGGACGTCCCGTGACGAAGGCCGGGAGATTGCGACCCCCTCTGCGTGCCCCCCTGTCTCCGGAGGTCTCGTAGTGGTGACCGGAGTGCCGGATGTCCCGCGATGATGTCGGGGAGTTCGCGACCCTCTCTGCGCCACCCCCCTTCCCCCTGTCTCCGGCTGTCCCTGAGCAACGACCGGAGTGTTGAATGTCCCGTGACTAAGACGGGGAGGACGTGACCCTCTTGCGCCGCCCCTGTGCCTCAAATAGATCCGCTATCAACTCTATCTTTAATCTTTCAAAATGTTCAGTTGCTATCGCTATTAGCTCTATCTTTAATTTTTCAAAATGTACAGTTGCTATTGCATGCACTCATCTGTGTTTCACCACACACATGAGTGCATGCTTACCAACTGTCCGTCTGCAACACTACTATCACCGACATCTAAGAAGGGAGATCCCCCCTTGAACGGCCCTTCTAAGGTTTCTCTCCTCCACATTGCCTGTGGAGCTTTTTTTCCCTATTGTTAGGTTTTAGTGAGTTTTTCCTTACCTTCGCGTGGGGTATGTCTGGGAGTGCTTGCATTCTTTCATTTATTTGCATTCAAAAAAAAAATGTTTGGACCCTATGGTGTTCTTGTTCTGTTCTTGACTTATTGTTATGTTGTCTTCTTGACTTGTTTAAAGAAGACCTGTACGGCCCATGGGGACATTAACGTGTGTTGTCGGGCCCTATAAATAAATTTGATTTGATTTGATTTATGAGAACAATGGACAACCAAGCTGAAATTAACGTTAGATTGCTCTTACCTGTGGCCGATGAGACTCCAAAAAGAATATTCCAATTATTTGATTGCCATCTGCTAGATCGTATGTCCATTTGGCCCACGCCATAACCCCCAAAAGCATAATGATTCTGGTGTCCCGAAGGCGATTCAATGCGATCGAGTGTATATCTTGATCCATGTTACAAGATAACTCCGCCCGGAATACTTTCAATGACGCACAGAGTCATACTTCCTTCAGAAAGTAAGTACAACATCGGCCGCATACCACCAGGCGGCAGTATCGGACCGTTGCGATCTCAGACACAGTGCCACACATTTCCACAGCACAGCAGGATGAATTATGAATAGAAATAATGATCCAATAACGAGTATACTCGTTGTTGGCAGTATTCGATTGGCGGGCTATAACGAGTTAACTCGTTTTTGGCGGGGAATGGGTTAAAATCGAAAAAAAGGAAAACGGACCAAATAACGTATATATACGTGGTTGGCATTCAACGGTTGTCAAGTAAACACATATATAAACGTTGTTGGCGCAGATTGAGTTAAGTTCACCTCAAATATGTTTAATGTTAAGGATTTCTTTCATGATTATCTCTTTAAACAAGTCATATTTCCTTGACATAAACTTTATAATTCTGAGGTTGTTTATGTTTAGTATCTGGCTTTATGCACTTAGCAGCAGAAAATAGAAAGAAAAACACCTAGTCCTAATGGCATGTTTTATATTGTATATCATTATATTAAATAAAAGCTTTCATTACAAAATCATATGTAAACACTATTTTATCGTAAATTCAAAGGAAGCTGGCTGGTAAGGAAAATGGAGGTCAGTCCAACAGGTGAAATACTAAGATAATTGTATTTATGGAGATTATGTTACCAATTAACGCAAAGCAATACTTAATTTGAATTTTTTTTGCTCTGCATATAAGTTCGTTTGCCGAGCTATCAAACAAAGAATTTGTCAAAAACAGACCCAGAAAGTCAATGGGCCGGTCGGATATGAGTGCTGCAGCATCATGACGTGGTCCTGGGCTGGCTGTGAATGGGATGTCGGTTGGCACCCAATTCTCATGATGCCAGGGCCCTCATTTATCAATGGTGCGTGAATGAATGAAAACTTTATTTAACAGATTGCAGAATGGGTACAATACAGTACGGCTCAATACACACAATTGTTAAGGGGATGCAGACCAGAGAAAGACGTTTGTCTTGTTTACATCAGGGTCCCCCATTTTCAATTCATAGTGACATTTATGACATACACAACATATATGACATCATGACATTTATGGCATAGGGACATACATGACAGACAGGTATATAGTACTGTTACATTTGTGACATATACGATATGCAAATATACAGTACTGTTACCCATATATCCTGACAGAGAGTATATACATATGATGGGGAGGAGACTGTACATTAGGAGGGGGTGGGTGGGCGGGAGAGAAATATACATACAGTGGGGAGAGAATATATACATACGGTGGGGAGGAGATTGTACATTAGGAGGGGTTGGGTGGGCGGGAGAGAAATATACATACAGTGGGGAGAGAAATATACATACGGTGGGGAGAGAATATATACATACGGTGGGGAGGAGACTGTCTATTAGGTGGGGTTGGGGGGGTTTGGACATTTACGGTAGCCAGTTTCGAATTGCAGCCTCCTGTAGGTGCTCTTTAAGAGCGGTTTTGAATGTGGGTAGGGATTCACATTCCTTTACAGCTTTGGGTAGGGTCGTTCCACATTGATGTGGCATAATTGCGAAACGTGTTTAGTCCCTTGTTTGAGCTGAATCTGGGTTTAACATGATTTGTTGAGCTTCCTCTGGTGTTGTGATCGTGGTATTCACTGACCTTTGGGAAGTATTTTGACATGTACATGGGTACCTTGGTCGTGTAGTGTATCTTGTAGACCAGGCCCATTGCAAGTTGCTGTACTCTGTCGTCTACTCTAAGCCATCCTAGGTTGTCAAAGTGGGCAGGGGTGAGGTGGGTTCTAGGAGTAAGGTCAAGCAGTAGTCTGACCAGTTTGTTTTGAGATGTTTGTAATTTTGTTTTTAGTGCCTTTGAGGTGCTTTGGTACCATGAGGTGCAAGCATAGTCGTAGTACCCTTGAATGAGTGCTCCTGCCAGAGTCTTCAGGGTATTCTTGTTTACCAGAGAGGAGATCCGGTACAAGAATCTAGTTTGTTGGTTGACTTTTTTTATTACCTTGGATGCCATTTTGTCACAGGAAAGATTTGCCTCTAGGATGGAACCTAGGTATGTAATTTCATCTTTCCTTGTGACAATATTGTCACCCACTGTAACTGAGAAGCCGTCGGTCTTGCTGAGTTTGTTATTTGATCCGAAGAGAATGGACCCAGGTGTAATGATAGTTTGTTATAAGCGAGCCATGTGCAGATTCTGCCGAGTTCTGAGCTGAGGGTTTTTTCGCACAGATATGTGCGTAAACAATGCCTACGATCGTTTCTATGCAAAGTGTGGGATTTATCAAAATGAACGTGTGCTTGAGATTGTGCGTATATCTACGCACAGCTCAGACCGTGCGTACATGTCACCAAGCGGTAGAATATGAAGACTGTAAGCAGGGTATCTGCAGGTTTAGCCCAGTCAGATTTAAGGCTTTTTAAGACTTTTTAATGCCACTCAGAATTAAATTTAATACCAATTTCACGATAACAAAATGGCAAAAATCATGGGTACTCTCAGTACTCATTCAAGGGTACTACGACTATGCCTGCACCTCATGGTACCAAAGCACCTCAAAGGCACTAAAAACAAGATTACAAACATCACAAAACAAACTGGTCAGACTACTGCTTAACCTCACTCCTAAAACCCATTTTTACCCCTGCCCACATTCAAAACCGCTCTTAAAGAGCACCTACGGGAGACTGCAATTCGAAACTGGCCACCGTAAATGTCCAACCCCCCCCCCCTCCTAATGTACAGTCTCATCCCCATCATATATATATAATATTTTCTGTTAGGATCTCTGGGTAACAGTACTGTATATTATTTGCATATCGTATATGTCACAAATGTAACAGTACTACAGTATATACCTGTATGTCATGTATGTCCCTATGCCATAAATGTCATGATGTCATGTATGTTTTTACTGTATTTATTTCTGTATATTTTATTTCATTTTTATTCTATTTTACTCTACTCTTATCCTAGGCAACTTGATTGATTTGTGTTATTATTCTAATTCGTGACCTGTCCTGTCTAAATGTTTAAATGTTGAGCGATTTGCAGTGTCAAATTTCCCACGGGATAATAAAAGTATTTCTATTCTATCTATTCTATGTTGTGTATGTCAATATGAATTCAAAATGGGGGACCCTGATGTAAACAAGACAAACGTCTTTCTCTGGTCTGCATCCCCTTATTATTGTGTGTATTGAGCTGTACTGTATTGTACACATTCTGCAATCTGTTAAATAAAGTTTTCATTCATCCAGTTGTTTTGTTTTTGTGGTTTGGTTGAATGAATACTTTATTTAACAGATTTCAGAATGGGTACAATACAGTACAGCTCAATACACACAATAATAAGGGGATGCAGACCAGAGAAAGACGTTTGTCTTGTTTACATCAGGGTCCCTCATTTTCAATTCATAGTGACATTTATGACATGCACAACATACATGACATCATGACATTTATGGCATAGGGACATACATGTATATATTACTGTTACATTTGTGACATATATGATATGCAAATATACAGTACTGTTACCCATAGATCCTAACATATATATATATATATATATACATATGATGGGGAGGAGACTGTACATTAGGAGGGGGTAGGTGTGTGGTAGAAAATAAATACATAGGGTGGGGTGAAGCTCTCACTCTCATCAACACAAACGTGTCCTTGCCCTTGTTTACATCCGTGAAGAGATTTTTTGGATGCAAGAAGCCAATCCAAACCTGGCTATGTAGGACGTTTTATCTTTTCCACACGTGAATGTTTTAGCGACTTCAGAGTCAGGGAACATCGCTTGAAACACCTCTCCTAGTCCCTCATTTCCATTGTAGGACTGATGCTTTGCGACCGTATTTAGAACCCACAGTACCTCAGCTTCCAGGGTTGGCGTGGAGCCGAACGTTACCCGGACAGGTGCAGATGTAATTGGTGGTAGACCTACCTGTCCCTCAGCAGTTGATGTGGACAGCGTCGCCGTCGAAAATAAATTTGATATTGAAGTTGTCTGCAGGCGGGTTTTTGCAGAGGTAAACATGCTTAGCGCTGTGCATGTGTGACTCGACTGCTTTTATTCCCATCGTTCCCAGTTTAAAATCCTTTTTGCAGAGTTTGCAGCGGGCCTCGTAATTATCTTTCACTGGGACCAACCACGGTGCAAACAGAGGGTTTAATCAATTAAACTAAACTAAACGTCAGCGTTATCGCTACGGCTTGAATAACGTGTTACCTATGCTCCGGTGTTCTGAAATAGCTCCCGACGGCGACACACATTAAGGACCACATTAAGGTTCCGCCCCACTGCGTACCGTTTGCGTGAAAGAAAAAAAAAAAGCCTGATTTATCTCCCGTTAATAGTTTCCCCCCAGATTTCACAATGAAACATAAGATGACATGGCATGTTTTTAAGACCTCCGAAAGTCGGATTTAAGACATTTTAAGACAAATTAAGGCCTTAATAGTTGATAGTTGAATTTAAGACTTTTTAAGACTTTTTAAGGTCCCGCGGACACCCTGTGTAAGCAACATGAGACGGACTTTCATGCATTAGTTTCAACACTGACGTGTTCTGTATGACCCGTAATTCACTATAGTTCATTGTAAAATAGCGACAGTAGTGTAATTATTGTCAAACCCTATAAATAGCATTTGGAATAGGTCTTTCTTTCCGAATGAATGCAGCATGGTTTATCTGTATAGCGTTAATAGAAAGGGATTCCACTCAGCAGTGGCGGCCGGCCGATAGAGGGTGGTGGGGTGCCGCCCCCCTGGTGAAGAGAGAAGGAGAAGAAGAAATTTCATTTTTTGATTTTATATTTTCGACCCCTAAAAATAAACTAAACATGTTTAAAATGAATAATAATTACTCATTTTAAGTATGTTTGTGTTTCAAATGCACAATAACGTTAATATATCAAATATAAATCATTGTTTTGTGCATGATTCACATGACGTCACTCTCTCTCTCCTGATAGAGTACCCCTAATCCTGGGCGCATAGACTTAACTCGCACACTGTGCTCGTAACTGTATCGTCGCAGCCAATGTAAATAGAAGAAGCAAATACATTTCGCCTATCAGGGTCTTCAAATATGATGTCTCGGGGCGTGTTTTCTAGCGCTCGAAGCAAGCTACTGTACTCGTCACGTCGCCAGTCATCAGAAAAGAATGCGGAGGAGGAGCCAGCAGTATTTTCATTTCGATTCAGTGCGTTAGCTTAGCTAGGCTCGTGGAAGTGTATTCTCAGGAGTTGGAGAGATCATCACAAGATACTGTACATTCAGACAGTGTTGGATCTAACTAACTAACACTTTTATGGAAAGTTCAAGCCTGGACCACAAAGCTTCTCGAAGGTTAAGGCTATACTCGGTCTTAGCTGGTTCTGTAAGAACAACAACAACAACAACAAGCTATATGGCTAGCTGGATGCAGTCATGTAAATGCGTATTTTGCTTTCCATCATCATGCCTGCTTTTTCAAACGACGGGACAGATACAACATGCCCATGGACTGTTACTGGAGTAAAGCATATGAAACACTTTTATTTTATTTTGTGGACAGCTGAATGTCAACTCTTCCGATGGTAAGTCATATGTTTAATTTACGCAAGCCAGCCTTGGCTCTTTTAACAATATGCAAAATATGCTGTACTCATAGTCTCATACTGAAGTTATTCATATACAGTCTACTAGGTCTGATCTGCTTGGGATTCCACGTGAGATTAATGCTGTGTGAGAGAGAGCAAGAGAGAGAGAGATCATCAATCTCCTCTCTCTATCTCTCTCCAACGCAGTGAGCTCTCCGTAGAATGATCATGATCATTACATTATGATCGACTGGAATAAAAAAAAATAGCTTTACAATTTACATAATGTAGCTGTCCCTTTGTTCATTAACGTTACCTAAATGTAGAACAACTCACCAAAAGTGACTATTTCAGAATTTTTTTGACAAACCCCCCCCCCCCCCCTTCACCCCTGACCCTGTGCGCCCTTCCCACGGTAGGATGGACGGGCCGCCACTGCCACTCAGTCAATGTTGCGATGGCATTTCACTGATACTTGTCATTGCTGGTGACCGGGAGGAAGGCACGCATTGTATTCAGGCATGCAGTGCTCATGGGACAGGGTTGCACGGCGTACCAAACTTCATTGAGCAGGAGCACGCACATGCACGGATGTGCACACAAGAATGTGTTCCACTCGACTCGTACCCACCTGGCTACTTTGCATAACAATAGCTCAGGTCGTCAAGTGTGTCAAGTGTGTTCAAATACTACAGTTCAACACAAAACCGGTGAATGAAATGTGTTACATTCCATTCCTAGAGGCAATTAGGCATAGTCTTTATTCGCAAGGGAACATTTATGCGCATGTGCCGTCATTAGAACACAGTGCAACCGCCTATGAAATCACCACTGCACCACTGATTGTATTGAATTCAATTGTAATGTTATTACTGGGGTATCTGTAATTAACATATCGCTTAAATGCAGGTGATCGGGGTTATCCACTGAAGCCATAGTTAATGACTCTGACCAACCCAACAAGAGTGCAATTATAACGGGCTCACGCGCGAACAAGAGCCCTTTAGAGCAGTTGGCCTGCTTGTTTGGCATAGGGGTGTAAGGGCTGCGTGTGTGTGTGGGCAGGGATGTGTTGCTCATGGGACAGGGTTGCACGACGTGCAACCATGCTTTTGTGAGCAGAAGCGCGTGCATGCACACAGGAATGCACTGAATGAATGAATTAATGACTTTATTTGACAATATAAAAAATAAACATGTGACAGAAAGCACAGTCAGGATATACTGCCAAGGATGAAACACAAAAAAGGTCAGAGCTTATTTCCATTGTGGTCCTTGTAGGGGGGTAGGGGTGTGATGCTTAGACATGCATCATACAAAACATGACATCACAACACATCACATATACCATTTAACATTTATAAACATAACAGACTCATACAACATGCAAGGGTGCCTTAAGCTAAATGTCTAGTCGCTGCACTCGACTGATGCGCCAACTCGCTAAGTACCCACCTGGCTAATTTGCATATCAATAGCGCCGGTCGTCAGGTGTGTCCACCATACATTCACACAAAACTTGTGAATGAAATGTGTTACATTCCATTCGTAGAGGCAATTAGGCACTGTCTTTAGTCTGTGCTTACGTGAGGGAACATTTATGCGCATGCACGGGAGCGCGCCCGGGAGTGCGCGTGCACGTGGCGTCATTAGCGTGCGTGCAACCAGTCAGCCAATCAGCAACGCAACACTGTGTGTGGGTCACAAGCAGATAATAGGTACTCTAAGTTATCCGTGTATGAATAACCACTAAACTGCTTACGCAGACATTAAGAGACAACTTATTCCTATCAAACCATTTATTTAACTTTATCAATTCCCTTTCTGTTTTCAATCATTATTTTATGTCCTCCCCTGAACAAAGTAAATTAGTATCATCAGCAAACGTAACCATTTTCAAAATATTCGATACTGTAAAAATGTAATTTAAATAAAGTAAAAATAACTTGGGTCCCAATACGGAACCCTGTGGAAGACAAGTTACTCTTTTAAGATGTGATTCTGTATTATTAATGTGTACATATTGAAACCTATTATTTAAATAACTTCTTAACCAATGATGAGTGACACCTCTTATTCCATAGTTCAATTCAATTCTTTATTAATCAAATCTATTCAACCACTCTTGATTGTGTGTAGGCTGTGAGTCAATACTAGATCACAATGTCAGGTGAGAACACTTATGGCCATTTACGAACACCTTTTCCGGAGATCTTTCGTAAGTTTGTTCTTACGAAGGTAGTTACGTACACTTTCGATCATGAGGTCCATTGAGTTTTACTAATGATGCATTACTAAATACTAATGTGTGTACACTGCAAGTGCTTTTATTGATAGCAGTATCACATATTTTAGCCTAGGCTACTGTAGATGCCTAGCTAAGGAGCTAGCTAACTAAAGTTACCTTGCTTAGTTGATTCTATGCTAACCCGTGTTCTCAATTTGGAAATAAGGCAGAAGTCTAAAAATTCTTCCCTAAGAGATAATTAGCACAAAATATACCCATAGGACTTTAAAGTTCAGTGTGAATTGGTTTTTTAAGCTAACTTAAGAGTGGTAGTAAACGTAAAAGGGGGGTTAGCATTGGCCTATATACTATGATTACAGAATGCCAAGGAGAGAAATAAAACTGAAGAACATTAAAAAGCAGCTGAAAAATGCTGTGAGGCAGCTTCTCCTTGAAAGATTGGGTCCAAAGCAACAACAGTCAGGGAGGAGATAATGATAAAGGTATGGATTTGTAAGTCCTCACTGCTAGCTATGTACTTGTCTCGCAGAGCCATTGTTTGGATTATCACTGAGAATCCTGTGCTAACTTGGTCAATAATACTAATTTTGGACAGAAAATGCCCCTGCCCTTCAAAAAGCCTGAGTCCGCCACTGCGTGAATGCGAGTGTGAAAAGTGTATTGATACATTTCCCCACAGCCTACTGTAGTACATTCAATTGCTTAGGCCAAAATTGACAAGACACTTTAGAAACAACAAAAAGTGGTTAGTTAGGTAGCACACTATTTGTTTTTGATCAAGGTATTTTTATTACATTTCCACATTATACAAAACAGTAGGCTACATTGTATCAACCCAACCACCTACCAGATCTATACCACTCGATTAAAGTAAGTCATTTTACACAATTGCTGAGAAACACACACATACAGTACAGAAATAAACATATTATGGGGTTACATTCTCTGCTTTAATTTTTCCGACAAATGTCAAGAAAGGCTGCCAAATTGCATAAAATCTCAAAACAGACCCTTGGAGTAATCCAGTGGGATTAAATCAAGCGTATTGCTCCATTTGATTACTTTGTCTCAGGGACCCTCCATCTGAGAAGATCTTTGTTGTTGGATGCGATTTAGTCCAGAGATTAGCTTATATAGCCGAGATAACAGTAGTAAGTGAAACATATGATCAGGATAATCAGTATATACTGTATTCTCTCATTGGGCTATTGGCCCCATTTTTCTGGGGACCCTCTGGAACTACCGGAAGTACTCCTGGTTTAAGAACCATTGGCTTAACCAACAGCTACTCCAGTCTGGCTGGCTCTGGTGATAGTTACCTCATAATCATCCTGTGCCCCGCAGTGGCGTGGAGCGACATAAAACAAAGTACATGTGGATCCTATTGAGTATACAGTTTAGTATGAGTATGTGGGGATCCTATTAAGTATACTGCTTAGGGTAAGTATATGGGGATCCTATTGAGTATAATGCTTAGGATAGATACATGGGGTTACTATTATGTGAACTGCAAACTGTTTTGGGACCTGTTCTCTCTTTTCAAGTCTACTCACAGCTTAAACTGAACTAAATGTTTCTTTCCCCAGTATGAATTCTCATGTGGCTCTTCAGATTTGAACCCTTTCTTCAGTCGTAATGAACCCTTTCCCACAAACCGAACAACTAAATGGTTTGTCTCCTGTATGAGTTCTCAGGTGTACCTTCAGTTCTCCCGTCCTACTGAACACTTTCCCACAAACTGAACAACTAAATGGTTTCTCCCCTGTATGAGTTATCATGTGGATCTTCAGATCTCCCGTCCTAATGAACCCTTTCCCACAAACTGAACAACTAAATGGTTTCTCTCCTGTATGAGTTCTCAGATGTACCTTCAAATATCCCGTCGTAATGAACCCTTTCCCACAGACTGAACAAAGAAATGGTTTGTCTCCTGTATGAGTTCTCATGTGTGTCTTAAGACTGTCTTTCCTACTGAACCCTTTCACACAAACTGAACAACTAAATGGTTTCTCTCCTGTATGAGTTATGTGTTTCTTCAGATCTCCCGTCCTACTGAACCCTTTCTCACAAACTGAACAACTAAATGGTTTCTCTCCTGTATGAGTTCTCAGATCTTCCTTCAGATATCCCGTCGTAATGAACCCTTTCCCACAAACTGAACTAAATGGGTTGTCTCCTGTATGAGTTATCATGTGGCTCTTCACACTTCGTTTCCGACTGAACCCTTTCCCACAAACTGTACAACTAAATGGTTTCTCTCCTGTATGAGTTCTCAGATGTTCCTTCAGATGTTCCGTGATAATGAAACCTTTCCCACAAACTGAACAACTAAATGGTTTCTCTCCTGTATGAGTTCTCAGATGTACCTTCAGATATCCCTTGTCACTGAACCCTTTCCCACAAACTGAACAAAGAAATGGTTTCTCACCTGTATGAGTTATCATGTGTTTCTTCAGATCTCCCGTCCTACTGAACCCTTTCCCACAAACTGAACAACTAAATGATTTCTCTCCTGTATGAGTTATCATGTGGCTCCTCAGATGTTCCGTCGAAATGAACCCTTTACCACAAACTGAACAAAGAAATTGGTCGTCTCCTGTATGAGTTATCATGTGTCTCTCCAGTGATCTCTTCATACTGAACCCTTTCCCACAAACTGAACAACTAAATTGTTTCTCTCCTGTATGAATCATCATGTGACTCTTCAGAATGTGTTTCATACTGAACCCCTTTCCACAAACTGAACAACTAAATGGTTTCTCTCCTGTATGAATCATCATGTGACTCTTCAGAATGTGTTTCATACTGAACCCCTTTCCACAAACTGAACAACTAAATGGTTTCTCTCCTGTATGAGTCATCATGTGACTCTTCAGATATCCCGTCCGACTGAACCCTTTCCCACAAACTGAACAAAGAAATGGTTTGTCTCCTGTATGAGTTATCATGTGTGTCTTCAGAACTTGTTTACTACTGAACCCCTTTCCACAAACTGAACAACTAGACAACCTTTGTATTTTCTGTGTCTTCTTTGGTTTCAGAGTCATCAAACCTGGTCCTCCACTCTCCTTCCACTCATCGACGCCATTGGCGTCAGTTTCAGAACGGTCATCATCACTGTCATCAGTCTCATTTCCCGAACAGTCTGAAGAGAGGCGCTCAGGGGGAACCTCCTCTTCACAGATTTGGTTAAACAACAAGGACTGAGGTTTCTCTTCATCATGTTCACTCTTCACATAAACAGGTTTGAATGTGACCTTCATGATATCAGCCTCCTGCAGACCTTGGAGGTGCTCTCCCTCCTGACTGGTCCAGAGTTCCTCCTGTTCCTCTTTCATCTGTAAGGGCTCTGGCTCCTCCTGGTCCAGACTGGGGCTCCACTCCTGCTGCTCAAGGGGAACCTCCTCTTCACAGATAAACAGTTGTAAGGCAAGGGAGTCTAGAAAGAAGAATGTATGTTAAATGTAATTTGTTGTAACCATTACTTTTGAAAATAACAAACACTACACTCTTGCCAGGAAAGTAACATGTTGAACGGATAGGCCTGTATATGGATGCACAGTTCATATACCCAATATCGCTATCAGGGTGATACTAGCTACATTTGATATAAAGTAAGACATGTACATGAGTATCTCATCTTTTACAGTCTATGCTTGTTATGTTTACAGTCTATGCTAGCTCGCCAGCAGTCTGAGCTGACCAAATATTCTTCTTTTTAACTTTTTTTTATTTATTTTTAATCCACTTTTTCTCCCATCCCAATTTCGCCTCGCCAATTCTCCCTTCAATTCTCCCCTCCCGTTTCGAACGTTGCTAGACTATGCCTCCCACTGGTCGACTGCAGTGAGGACCAAGCCTTGCATCACGTGTCCCCTCCGGTACACGAGGAGGCAGCTGTCGCATCTTTTCACCTGAACAGCGCGATCTCTCAGTGACGAGGAGTAACGCATGGGAGGCTCACGCTGCTCCCGATACTTCATGATTCTGCTGTACAGGCGGCGTGAATACTTTCCCCAAGGCGGTTGTCCTTCCGCATTCAGTTTGCGCGGCCTGATTGGCCACTGACGCTTCTCTCAGCGCCCAATCGCGTTGCGCCTAGCTTTCAGTTCCACAGCCAAAGTCCTCGCCCATTTCCTCATATTGTTTTCATCTCTCTATATTATCGCGTTGCACCTAGCTTTCAGTTCCACAGCCCAAGTCCTCGTATTGTTTTCATCTCTCTATATTAACGTAGCCCATTTCCTCGTATTGTTTTCATCTCTCTATATTAACGTAATGCGCTATTCATATCAATCGACATCACATCAATATATAAATAACGTATTGTTTTCATCTCTCACATCAATAGTCCTCGCCCATTTCCTCGTATTGTTTTCATCTCTCTATATTAACGTAGCCCATTTCCTCGTATTGTTTTCATCGCTCTATATTAACGTAACGCGCTATTCATATCAATCGACATCACATCAATATATAAATAACGTATTGTTTTCATCTCTCTATATTAACATTAGGCTGTAAAAATCTGTTCTATAGGCTATATTTAGTCTAGTTTATTAGACATAAAGCATTTAAAAATACATTGATTAGTCTACATCAATAGCACATTGTAGCGAGTTGAGTGATAGTGAGTTGAGTGATAGTTCTATATCATACTGGCTGCCGCTCAGCGTCATCTGCACTAACCTCACTTCGTGCACAGCACTGAATAAAAATCCACAATGTACCTTTACATACCAACATCCGTCTGGCCACACCCCTATCCGCTACCTTCATAAGCAGGTGTGTGGTCACCTACTCGCCTCCTTCTTCACTTTCACCACAAGGAAGTGCCTGTTGTATACCCCACTTGACGAGGTTGTTAAGCTGAAGAAAGTTGAGAGGAAAACAAAAGACGGGAAGATACGTTGACATTATATCTTTATTTTCTCTCTCACTATTTCGAGAAAATACGGCGATATTGTCTTCGTCACTGGAGTGTCTGGAAGATGATGATCATTCTGACCTCCACCGGTTTTTTCGTATTAGGGGCTCGCGCCGCTGATATACTCCCCAACTGCAGTCCTCCTTGCTGCGGCTGGATGGGTATTGACCCTCCGGTCATACAGCTGGACTGTGGGAGGCACCGGCTGTTGTGAGAAACCGGTTTGCTTCCGTGTTGGGTGAGTACTGTTTTGCTTGAGAGCGCTGGTTGTCTGTTAACGCTATGGGGGTTAGCTGACAATTTTACGAAAGCCGGCCCCGGATTGGGGTCCTCTGTTCCGCTTCTTAAGCGGCGGACGGAGGATCTTGGTCTGACGCCCATGATGGTCAACCTAGTGGGCCGCGACGAGACCTGGTTGAACCCAGGATTCTCTGGACAAGCGGATGATTCTCTGTCCCGTGCAGGCCCCATCTTTCACGTGAATGTGAAAGTACACCCTAAGGCACGAGGAAAAGTGGGCATGGATCTTCATTATCGGGAGTTCCATGCTCAAGTCGGCCGGATGGGAATTGTGCCGGCTCCGCTGTATGTCTGGTAAATCACAGTTGAAAACTGTGTTTGACATTTCTTTTTCTCTTCCCTCTTAGGATGGGGAGGGACTTAGACAGCGGCCTGTCTGGAGTGTGGCTTGTTATGTCGTTGTGTACAGTTCAGGTGATAGCTGCTTAGCTTGCGTGCTAGTTTGTGGCCTACTGTTAGCCAGTCAGCTGTTAGCTGCGGCGCTAGGTCGTTGTGTTCACTAGGCTAGGAAACGTTAGCTTGCTGCTATCAGTCGAGAGCGGCTGTTAGCTTAATGCTACACTGTTGAACGTTACTATGACTATAACATGCCTTAAACACTCCGACTACGACGTCATCTTTGACAGAGGATGTTAGTCGACCCTACACCCGGGTGCCATGCCAGCGAGGACTTCGTCAACATGGAGAACGGCGGCTGGGTGGCGTAGCGGACATTACCCTCGTCACCAACGCAGGAGATGCTGGGTTCGACTCTGTCCCGTTGACCAGTGTTGCAGTCCTCTCGGCCTGCGCTCAGGGTGAAGGTAGGAGTCCTGACCGGACTTTAAACACTTCTTCTTTTCTTCCCTTCTAAATGTTTTGTAATAACGATGTTTCCAAAACATGTGTTGCTGCAATACATTGAGGATACGACGCGTGTTGTGTGTGAATTGTCTCGTCACTGGTATAGCTTCTCTCTCCATAGTAAATCGGCGTTGTTTTTTACATGTGTAAAAATGAACTGGTTAGTTGTGATGAGATGTGTGTTCATGTAATGTTGTAACGTGGGTGAACTCACAACTAAGAGGGTTAGTTAACCTGTGAAGCTATGCTTAGTGACATGTGATTGAGGAATGAATCTTTTTCTCAGCCTGTGATGACAATGAACAGCATGTTCACATATTAACAGGGGTACCTGTTCAACTTGGTCGTATCAAGGGTAAGATAGGAGGGGTGACCCCCCGGTTTCCCTGGGGCTTCCCCCCCCTCCTCTCAGACATGTTTGTTTACAATATATTGTGTCACTGTGTTTGTGGGGATACGATGTAACCCTCAGCTTAAGTTGCTGGGGTTGTGCTTCCGCTTGAGAAACAATTTTTTCCTAAAGAAAAGGTTGTTTGGTCACTTATCATGTGTGCTTAGCAAGGTCTGTGGCCATTACATAATCGAGGACTTGTGTCTTCTCTCGTTATGAAAAACGGCGTTCCTCTGTAGTAAGAGTGTACTTTTGCCATTTTTTGTTGTGATGAAGGGTTGTGTGTGTCGTTGTGATCTACAACTGGGTTAGGTTTGGCCCACAGAAGCACATGTGTAAGTCTGGACCGGGGTTCTTAAAGGGGCCCTCTCTGTTCTGTGTTTTTTCCTTAGTAAAACTCAGATAGCAGGTTAGCACATGAGCTATGTGAAGCTGTTAGATGCTTCATGTAGCATGCTATGACTGTGTCATGCTCTACTTTGTCATTACATCGTATCAGGGGTGAGGGGTCGTAAAGGGGTGAACTGGTAATCCTTTCCTCCCCTTTTCTGATTGGTCAGGGGTTAAAACCCCCTGTCCTTCAGGGTTCCTGTCACGTTGCTGTTCGGCACGTTACAGGGTAGGGGGGTGGGGGAGTTTCCTGGTCCCACGCCCTGAAAAATTGGGAATTCCCCCTCCATAGAGTACGTCACTGAGCGCGTCTCTATTGGTAAGACTTCCGTGAGTTGTTCGGGTTCCATGTTATGGATCTGTTTCAGGGAGTTGTCAGAGCTCCTCCTCACGAAGCTCCTCCTCAGGGAGAAGTGCCTTCTGTGAGTTCGGACTCTCCTTCCCAGTGAGGGAGCCTCCTCAGAGTTCCAGAGCCTCCTCCTCAGATTGTCAAGGTGAGTAGAACTTCAAAAAGGAGTTCTGCTCTATTGTGTGTGTATTCGATTCAATTCGATTATTGAGTGTGTATTGGTTCAGTGCCTCCTCCTCGGAGAGCCCTAAGCCAAGTGTTACATAGCTCAATGTTGCAATATTTCTTTTCAATCTATACAGCTCGCGTGGGAAGTCTCTCTGGGGATTCCCGTCTCCTCACTGTGGCGAGGGTGGCGGGATGTAAAAATGAAAAAAAAATTACCCTCAGCCGCGTCACGTGGGATTCATGTCAGTCTGTGTTTCTTTCTTTTTTAATAAAAAAGAGGAAAGAACATGAAGCATGGCGGCTCCTTGTCGTTCGTTCTCCCAGGCGACTTGGAGGAACAATGTCTGGTGTCTTGTTAGACTATCCATTGATGTGTTTGGGTCTCGACGCATACATAGTGCTGGCTCGGGGTGTTTCTGATAAGAATCACGCATGAGGCTGGTACGCCTTGGTTGCTCGTTATTAAAACAGCGTTTTTATAAGACAACTGGGATGGAGGTTTTCTCTTCCGAGCACCTGTTACTAGGTCTCGACGAATTCTCGTTCATATCTGGGGGATGTTAACGGAATAGATCAAAACATAGGTAGAGGGGTCTCATGCCCTTGGGGTGGGCCACTGAGCACGGTACGAATGGGACCGTCTGGGTGGCGCCCTCTTTCCATGTTTTAGATCGACATGCGTACCTACCCCCTCTCTTGGAGTGGGGATGTCGGCGTGATTAGGGCACGGGACTGGTCTGGTCACGCTGGTCCAGGTCAGTTAACCCGTTGTCCGCCGGGGACGCAGATCTGCTGTTCTGGTACCCTGAGGGACTTGTGCTTTTTTCGGGGGGAAAAATGGCCCGGGTGTCACAGGGTTGGGCGTTATGGAGACCCTTTGTTGGGTACATGTTGTACCTGGCACTATCATGAAGGGGCTGGTTCTCCATTCTTTTCGCTCCTCTCTTACGCATGGCAGAGAGGGGGCTGTTGGGGTGGTCTTCTGGACCTCCTCTGGCATCCCTGTGTGCTTCCCGGGCCGCCGGGCCCGGTCCGAAGTTGTGTTTCGTCGACCCGTAGGCCTGGAATAACCCCTTTTTGAAAACTGAAACACTTGTACTGCGGTATAGCCAGTGTATACCCGCAGGTGTGTTTGAGTTTTTTCTTGAGGGGTTATAGGAACAACCACCGCATGTGGTACCAAGAGGGTGGTTGATTCCCTGGTGTGTTGGAGCGGAGTCAACTCCCGGGTTACCCGGTTGAGTGTGCCCCTGCACGTTCATGACGCCTGCTAATCGTGTCAGCCTTCTCTGCCTCGGCCCCTCTGGGTCGGGGTTTTTTGGTGGAGGCTTTGTCATGGTGCGCAACAATGCCAGCATACGCCCCTTCCGCCGGGGTGCTGTTTTCAGTTGACCCCTTTGGCGCCTGTCTCGTCCGCAGTGCTCCAGTCTCGGGTCAAACGCCTGCTGCCTGGATTGAGAGACCGACCCCTTCTGGTGATTTTGGGGGCAGTAACGAGGTTTGTTCCTTCCGTTCGTTCCCTGGTGGCATGCGGGTTGTGCGTGTGCGTAGTCGTGGGGTCAAGTCACGGTCTGCTCACCCTGTGCGTTGAGTTGCTCGAGTTTCTCTTCGCACGGTCGGATCCGTCTCCCTCCCGTCCTCCAATAGGGAGGGTATCCTCCATTAGGGAGGGTCGGGGGGGCTCGGTCCTCTCCGGTCTGATGGTTGTGGGGGGCCTCAGCGGGGTACATTTGTCGAGCTTCAGGCTCCCGCTCAGCTCCTGTAGTGCAGATGACGCTGAGCGGCAGCCAGTATGATATAGAACGTAAGGTTATGTATATAACCAAGTTCTATGAATACTGGTGACGCTCAGCGTCGGGACGCCACTGCGGCCCTTGACCTCGCCTTGTGATGAAAGTTTGGGAAGGAGGCGAGTAGGTGACCACACACACCTGCTTATGAAGGTAGCGGATAGGGGTGTGGCCAGACGGATGTTGGTATGTAAAGGTACATTGTGGATTTTTATTCAGTGCTGTGCACGAAGTGCGGTTAGTGCAGATGACGCTGAGCGTCACCAGTATTCATAGAACTTGGTTATATACATAACCTTACGTTAGTTTTAGTATATTGAGCGAGTGTATTGAGCGAGTAGTTAGGCGATAGTAGGGCTAACGCGATTTGGCGCTGAGAGAAGCGTCAGTGGCCAATCAGGCCACGTAAACCGAACGCGGAAGGACAACCGCCTTGGGGAAAGTATTCACGCGTACAGGCGCACCAACCGACCTGTAGGAGTCGCTGTCCACAACGTCCAATCCCCACCCTCTAACACTGCCAATTGTGTTAGTATGACGACCGGCCAAGCCGGTAGCAACGCCGAGAGCTGGGCTCGATACCAGCATCTCCTGCGTTAGTGGCAAGCGCCTTGCCCACTGCGCCACTCAGCCGCCCTTCTTTTTAACTTTTTATGTACATGTGGAAAGTCTGTTTTTATCTCTGGTCCCATTCCCACACTGGCCTGTTGAATATAATCCTCAGTCTTCACACCTGGCTCCAGTGCTCAGAACATGGCTTTCATTGACCATTTGAATCTGTTTTGGGAATGTTCCTCGCTTTTTAGAACTGACAAGAGTCCATCCAAACAGACTGGGTAGTGAGACTATTTTTGCTAACACAGGCAATTCTATTTGTGCTCACACAGGGAATGTCATCAAATTCCTTGGACTCACAACAGCCACCTGTTGTGGCAGGAGACGAGTGTATGTGTTCTAAAACGAAGAACTGTTGAACTCAGCTGAAATTCTAGACCCTCTTAAGTCTACTATTCTAAAAAACCCAAAACTGTCTTTGTTTGGTCCGATACTATTTTCTGAAAAGCCATTTCATTGGCTTAGTGACAATATATAGGATGCTTGTTTTCTCTGTTCTGGGCAGAATGTCTTGGCGTCTCCACACTACTGTATATTCTGCCCGTTGCAATGTATTATTTTTCCATTGCAACGTATTATTTTCCCATTTGTTGTTCACTTTTGAATAAACCTCTGAAAGATGAATTCTACCTTTTATTAGTGAAGATGATCAGATAAACGCAACAGCAGCTGTATGCTAGTGGCTAACTTACAGCACGCTGTCCTGTTAGTCTACTACAAATAAACACAACGTTTATCTTCTGTTAATTTGGTTTATTCAATCAACGTGCATAACACCAATACAGAGCCATTAACGAGCAGTGGACCTCATGCTCCTGGTCGACACAGACTAACTGCGCATGCGTTTCACAGCCTCAAGAGGGCAACCTAGACTACCGTATAGCCAGTGGTTTAGACGCAAAGAGATTACATGTTAACAATATCATTCTATCTTTTTAAAGAAATAAACAAAACAAAAATAACTTTACATTGCATGAATCATAAAACAATCGTACAGTAGCGGTTAGGTGGCGTAGCGGAGATTGCGTTCGTCACCAACCCCTGAGCTGTGAGCTGGATTCGCCTGTTCGAATCCAGCTCACAGCTCCGGGGTTGTCACCAGCTTGGCTGGCCGTTCACACTAATACAATTGGCAGTATTAGAGGGTGGGAGAAGCTGGCGGGGTGGGTCCGGGTCGTTGTAAACAGCGACTCCTACTGTTCGGTCGCGGCGCCTGCTAAGCGCAGATGGGACCTGAGTGGGATAGTGTGATCCTTCCACACGCTACGCCCTCTCGGAGAATATCCGCGCTGCCAGGTGAAAAGAAGCGGTTGATTGGCTGGACGTGTGTCGGAGGAAGCACGTGATAGCCTCCACTCTCCCAGATGATCTGACTGTGGGGGGTAAGTGCGCAGCGACCAGGAAGGGGATTGGGAATTGGCATAACGACTAACATTGGGATGGGAGAAAATCGGAGGAAAATGGAGGGGGAAAAAGATCAATATAAAAAAAGAAAAAAAAATCGTACAGTGACTTAAAACAAAAAAATGTAATTCCCTGAGTAGTCAACATAAATTAGGGAAACATTTGAGAACCAAATACATAAACAAAGGTGTTTTCAATGTTCCATTTCAACAGACACTTTAACCCAGATCCCATTGTCCTTCACTGAGTGCTTTTAAGAGCACAAGAGCCGAAGCTCCCTTTTTTGTGAGACAGTCAGCGAGCTGAGATTTTGTGTCTGACCAACGCACCTGCTTGATCCTTTTGCTTTGTATGAGCTCCTTAACACTTTGAGTGCCAGCCACAAGAAAACTCGTTATTTAATCGTTATTGTTTTTATTAGCGATATCCATTCATTTTTCATCAATCTAGCCTCATGTTACCATTGGGACTGTCTATTAGTGGTCTGCAAGGGCCTTGAAATAAAGCCCGAGCCCTGCCCGAGCCCGTGAACTTCAGGCCCTGCCCGAAAATAAGCCTGTAAATAATATTTTAAGCCCTAGCCCGCATGAAAACCCGAAAAAAATTATTATTATTATTATTATTAAAATATACATTTTTTTGTATTAGTTTTAAATATTCGAAACACGGTTTTATATGAACGTAATAAATAAACAAAACTAAGAAGCATTTACATAGCCTGTTTCGCAATGCCGTCTCTCCCAGTGCTCGCTTATATAGACTGACTCACACATCAGCCTCAAAACGTATTGAAGGCTATAGAATCTTCTTTGACACACACACACACACACACGACACACAATAGCCTACTCAGTCAAACAAACAAACAGAAAACAGAAATCAGATTTCGAGCAGAGCAACAAAACAGGTAGCGAGTCGCGACCCAGCAAATAATAAACATATCACTCACCACGACGTCAGCAACGCGTTGAACACCGTTAACAAAACCGGCTACATACATCCCAAGAACAAATTAAAATGTTCGCCAACTGGCTATATTCCAACACAACCAATCGAGTTGAACTTGTCCCCTGAGTTCTTCTCCCTGCGCGCTGCAGTAATTACATCCAAATGTTTCTCTGGCGCAAAAGAGAAAGCGAATCTTAAAACGAAGGTTATCATATAACCATAGTTATATGAGAAAAAAAATAAATAAAAAAACGCAATAAAAAAAATAAAAAAAAATAAAAAAACGGCGGTGCCCGGGCCCGGCCGAGCCTGAATTATTTATTAAAAAAAAAGCCCTACCCAGCCCGAACCCGCCGGGCCGGGCCGGGCCCCGTCGGGCCTGGGCAAGGTTGCAGTGCACTACTGTCTATGAGCTCGAACAGGGAAAATACCACCCCCTATCGTCTCCCGGATGGTAATGCACCCATTGGATTGGACTCAATGAAAATGTATGAGAAAAAAATATCCGGATCCCACATTTTACCGAAAATAGCCGATCGGATTCATTTTTTTTTTTTTTTTTTTTTTTTTATTATTGCAAAACAAAAAATTATTAAAAGTCAGTACTCAACACACAATGCATAATGAAACTTTCAGTAAAGGTGGTTATAATATATGCAAGTACAGAAACAGGATAAAACAAAAATAGTCTATAATAACATTTTAACCGTATACAGTGTATATCCAGCGAAATTACAATTATATAAATGTTAGTATATAATATACCCCTAATACCTATTTTCTAAAACCCTACACACATATGCTCCAGCTCAAACCCCCCCCTCCCGGACCCCCTCTTGGATAGTACCTCCATTATCCCTCACTCCTAACCAGACACTACCATTATAAGCTAGCTTTTATTCTCTCCACCACTTCTAACCACATTGACATTTTGGATTCATTGAGCCCCAGAATTCTTGCTGTAGATATTTCTTGATATATCACATCGAGATATGTAAGAAACCACACTTTTTGGCACATTTTTTCCGGTTGAAACCAACGTGATGCGATCAGTTTTTTAGCTACTGTGATACCCGATAAAACCAATCTTTTTAGTTGTGGATTCACTGCAAACTCAAAAACATCATTCAATAGTAATACCGCGGGGTGTACAGGTATATTCCAAAATACGAGTATTGATAATTGTTGGGACACATCTTTCCAGAATGCCTTAACTGGTGGGCAGTCCCAATACATGTGCATAAATGTTCCTTCGTCCCCATTTGTACATTGGGAGCATTTGGAGTCTCGTATAAGCCCCATTTTGCACAGCCTTATAGGAGTCAAGTATGTCCTGTGAATATAGTTCAGATTGATTTGTTGATGATCCGGGTTCCTTGATGTAAGTCGGACATTTGCCCAGGCTCCTTGCCAATCAAAGTCATATTCCAGGTCTGGTATATCCCTCCTCCAGACAGTGTCTAGTTGAAGGGTTTCATACGAGGACGTTAGTAATTGATAATAAAAACTTGATACAAAACCTCCCAATGTATCTCTTTCATAGAAAAATTTGTGGTATCTGTGGTGTTCAATTGGTACGAGTAATGGAACACCGTGAGATCTCATACAAAGTCGTAACTGTATGTAAAAAAGCCATGTGGACTCGGTGAGGTTAAACTTTATGCATATTTCGACATAACTACAGAGGCCCTTGTTATTAAAAATATCCCCTAATGAGTGTATGCCTTTCTCTTCCCATATAGGGAATCTTATAGGTCGTTTTCCCATTAAGAGTGCATTGTTATTGAATATGGGAGTGTGATTATGCCATTCTTGAGGGTTAGGATATTTCTTTTGTGTTTCCCGTCATGTTCTGATTGCATGGGTAATTATTGGTCCAAATTCTCGCTCACAATGCTTGATTGAAAGTTTAGTGTGTGCTATGTCTTTCAGTCTCTGTGGGGCTACCATGTTTTCTTCTAATTCTCTCCAAGATACCAAAGCCTGGGGGTCAAACCATATCTTCAATGGTCTTAATGTGAAGGCCTTAAAATATTGTAAAAAATCTGGGACTGCCATGCCACCGTCTGCTTTATTTCTCTGTGCGGTGGATCTTTTTATGCGAGGTGGTTTGTTATTCCAAATAAATTTGTATGTGGAGGTTTGTAATCTTTTCCAGTAGCCCTCTGGAGGAGGTAACGGAAGCATTGAGCTGAAGAAATTGATTCTTGGTAATACATCCATCTTAACTATTGATACCCTTGCCTGTACTGAGTTTTTAAGTTTTGCCCACCTGTCCAGGTCGTCTTTGATTTTGTTCTGTATTTTTGTGTAATTGTGCTTCACCGTTTGTCTTATGGTGGGAAATATTTCCACACCCAAGCATCTGAAATGTTTGACCATGGGTATCGCACCTGGGAGGGTTGTGTCTTTTTTTGCACTGGTGTTTAGAGGAAGAAAAGCCGACTTAGGCCAATTTATTTTAAATCCCGATAAATCACCAAAGTTTTCTATCAACTTGAGTATATGCGGCAATGTGTTGTTGGGGTTTTGCATGAACAATATTACGTCGTCCGCATATAAACTAATTTTATGATGTGTGCCCTTGATTACTATTGGTTCTATGTGTTGGGATTGTCTTATAAATTGTGCTAAAGGTTCTAATGATAGATCGAATAGTCCGGGACTAAGAGGGCAACCCTGTCTGGCTGAGCGTGATACCGGAAAGATATCGGAGATGAATGTGCCTGTTGTAATCCTGGCCGATGGGTCCTTGTATAGTACTTTAATCATATCAATGAATCCTTTTCCTATCGGATTCATTGTGGACCCTCAGAACAGCATGGAATATGTGTTTCGAGTACCTAACGTTGGATCAATAAACGCGATCGATATTTGGAATGGCGATCAGGAATTGGAATAATCTTTTTGCAGAACATCTGATGTGAGGTAAGGAATCTATGTTACCAGTCTTGGGGTAATCAGATGTATTTTTCACATATATCTCAAGGTGTCTGTGTGTGTATGACGTTAGACATTTAAAAAAACTTCCGTTTTTCAAAACGGTATAAAAACGGAAATGTACCGATGAAAAAACAATCCGTTTCGTACATGTTGACTGCAAGCAACGAAGCAAGTCATTGAAATATCGGAAAATCAGTCCAAAAAGGCTGGCATTCAAGCGCTAAATCTGGCGCCCCCTGCTGGCACTCAATGTGTAAAAGCTGCCGATTTCCAACCTGAGTCTCTTCTCTGTGACTTGTTTTGTGGACTTGAGCGCATCGAACAGAGAGTGGTTATCAGTCACAGAGTACAGGGGCAGGTGCATTCAGTCCAGCATTTCCAGTAGTGAGCTCAGAAAATAGTGTGGCTAGAAAAATTGCATTGTCTACCCCATCTGACATGACAAGAGTTTCCCCTGCAAGGGTACTGCGAACCACTAGTCTAATTTTCTTTGACTGCCAACAGAGGGGGGAAAACGTCCCTCTTTCTCCCATAAATGTTATAAAAGTACCTCCCTGTGTACCTCCGTCTGGGAGGTTTCCAAATGAAGCATCACTGAAAACTATAAAGATGTTGAAATCTGAGCGTCACCTTTTCAGACTTTAGCTTACGGATTATCTTATTAGCATCATGAATCAACTGTACTGTACTGTTTATATTAGAAGCCAAACAACATGAATCAAACATAACATCAGGTCTTGTCCGTTTAGCAACCCATAGGATCGGTCCTATTTTTGATCGTAAAAGCTTTCTCAGTTTCGTTGAGGGGTTCATTTATCTGTGTGGCCCCACTTGCTTGTATGGGAATAGGCTCCCGAAATATCGTCTCCTGCTGTGTTAAACAACCATCAGCCACAACAATAGTCTAGCAACGTTCAAGACAGGGGAGGGGAGAATTGGCAATACGAAATTGGGATGAGAGAAAAATAGAAAAATAAGGAGAAAAAGTAGATAAAAAAATGAAATGCATGTCATAATTCAAATTTACTCAGATGTTTGTCTGAAGTCTGTCACCGAAATGACATTTAATATATATATTTCCGTTAATGCACTATTAACATGCTAACTTTGACAGCCCTAAGTATAATTATTATAACTACTTGGCCTAAAAGCGGGCTATACTTCGCCAGACAAGTGTAATTTAACAGACTTCTGTAGTGCATCTCTAGACTGTTTAGCCAATATATAAATAGAATCATTAATGTAATTGCTTGGGATAAAAGTGGGCTATATTTAGCCCTGATTTAGCTTAGATTCTGGGCTATATGAGAGCTAGGCATAGCCACAAGATTAAAATAGATCAAGAAAAAGGGCAATACAATGATTTAGCACAAGAACGTCCGCTGTGCATCTTAGACATTTACAGGTGTTTGTGGTAAAAGTGGTCTATATTTAGCAGGACATGTTCTGAGGGCTAGGACATGTGCTGAGGGCTAGGACATGTTCTGAGGGCTAGGACATGTTCTGAGGGCTAGGACAAGTAATGCAATCTGTATTAGATCAAGGTGAGGGACAGGGGGTTGGGGAAGGGCATTTGGCAGAAAGGGTAGTGCAGAAGGTTAAAAAGAGGGTGTGGGAGGATACATTTAATATTGTGGCCTTTGTGGCAGGGGTTGTTAATGCTACAGCATTGGTTAAGGGCAAGACGGAGAGGATTAAGGTAATTGTTAGAGTGGCAGTTCAACATTTGGGCATGGAGGGTCTGACATGGCAGGAAGTGGTTAGGGAATTAGAGAAGGGGATTGTGAGTATCCAAGATGTCCAGAGTCAGACTTTGCAATCAAAAGTTAGGCGGCTAATAACCCTTGCCATAATTTCAGTGCGCCCCTAACTTTTGATTGCAAGGTCTGACATTGACCCCCTTTTCAGGAGTTGACCTAGAGCCCACCAAGGTCATGCATATCAAGTTTGGTCAATGTCAGACCTTGCAATACACTGTAAGGCACTGTAAGGCTACTGTCCTGCCTCACTTCCAGTGATGAAGCTAAGCTATGCTAACGGAGCATCTATTCCCAAAGCTAAAATGCACGCACAGAGACAAAAAAGGTATGCATCTTCTTGTCTAACTCCAGGGAAGATGTTAAATAAGCTAATTTCCCAAAATAGTGGAGTTATCCTTTAAGACTCCGGTATCGCTTGCCTGACCGCAGCAGTTCAAAGAGGCAGTTGTTCGGGTGGCTCGAGTCCTTAATAATTCTCTTAGCCTTCCCCTTGCACCGCTTGTTGTAAATGTTCTGGAGGGTGGGAAGCCCCCCTCCAATTGTGCGTTCGGCTGAACGTGTCACTCTTTGTAGTCTGCTACGGTCTTGTGCAGTGCTATAAAGATGGCGGGTTTTCAGTTTTTTCCAGGACGCTCTGGCTCCAACGTGTGACGCGTCTCTCTTCTGACCAATCAGGCGCCGCGCCGGGGTGTTTTAAACGTCAGTGAAGGTCAATTATTTTGCGACAATGATCGAGTATAGCTATACATTATCCCGCTTATTACATGGCTAACTTACTAACAATATACCTAATTCATTTTACATCGACAAGACGAGATCAAATGCAGACGCAGTTCTGTTCTGGCTCCGCTATCGTCACACACACTCCGCTGTCAGTGCAGCCAGCAGGTGTGTCTGATTGGCTGCACTGATGCAGTGTGTCAGTGGCCTTGATTGCGAACAGCTGCGCACAGCGGTCATTATTGTTCGGCAGAGGTCCGTTATCGAGTAATAACGGACCTCTGACGAGCGCTATTGACCAATCACAAGCAAGCATTTCGGCGAATGTGAAAACGCCATGTAATAAAATATTTTATAACACACACATGAACATAACACCACACCGGTTAGCTATGATGACCGACGGTCTACATAAAATGGTCAATTTACACACACACTGCAATAATGTAAGACAACCCATCGTGGCACACAGTCTTATAATAAATGGGCTCTGGTCTGGAACGTTACCCAAGTAGCTCTAACATTAGTCTAAGAAACCAGCTGGTTGACTGCAACCGACTCATCCATAGTTTACAGAACCATACCGGGCATCTTATTGTTGTTCTTATTAACTGTTAAAAGTAGACAATGACGCAACGCTGGTCTAGCTGTTGGGTAGATAATTGAATGGTAAATTAGACCCTGGCAACTACCGCCCTGTTTCTATCCTAACCTCCATCTCGAAAGTCATGGAAAAAATTGTATACGAACAGGTCGAAAAATACCTTGCGGAAAAAAATCTAATCTACGAATTCCAATCTGGCTTCAGAACATCCCACTCCACTGACACATGCCTTCTCTATTTAAACGACCACATCAAACAAGAGGTGGACGCGGGCAAATACTGCGGCATGGTCATGCTGGACCTACAAAAGGCCTTCGACACTGTCAATCACACCATTCTGATTGACAAGCTAAAAGCAATTGGTTTTGATAGTCTATCAGTGAGCTGGATGCAATCCTACCTGGAGGGGAGAGAGCAGATGCAGGCCTGTACGCTGCGATGATCTCATCGCAAATTGCCCCTTTAATTGGCCGTTGCGAGTGGTAAATAATATTTGGGGGCGGGCTTGCGAGTAGGGATTTCAAGCCTTGAATTCGCATTTCACTCCTAAATTATCCAAGACGCGATGACGTCACTCACGCGAGCTGAGCACTCAGGTATGAGAGTGGGGAAAATCAATTGAGCACTCTCCTGAACTCTCCTGATAGACTGGCTGACTGTCTCATTTAGCTATGCCTATGAAAAAAAGTACCGGTAAAGTTAGCATTGCTTAATTTTTTCGACGCGTTCCACCACCTAGTGAGCAAAATGTCGACGTCGAGAACAGTGAGCCAGCTGTGGCAGTAGTAACCACCGCAGACCTGCCTAACGCTGATGCTAACGCTGATAGCATCGTTAGCGCTGATGCCCACGTTGTAACGAGCGATGAAGATGGCGAGATAGCTGCACCTGCTGACACCACTGTCGCAACTAAAACGGTCCCCAAGCCCAAATTCAGGGGCGAGTGGATGCAAATCTTCCCCTGGCTAGTATTTGAGAATGAGCTAATGTTTTGCAAATACTGCAAGGGGCAGAAGTAGGGATGCCCCCCGGACCCCGGTTTTAAACGGGAACCGGTTCTATATTAGAAAATACCGGAGTATTTATAAGCTCTGACGTCCTCGGTACTGCTATCGATACTCTAGAGAAATTATTATTATTATTATTATTATTTAAAAGTTGCGAACGATCCTCTCTGTCTCTGCACGAGAAGCGAGCCGCAGCCAGCGAGTCAATTATTACACACACTCCTCGCGAGTCGCTCGCTAGTGCTACACATAGACATCCGGGTACTACATACGGGTACTCCTTAATGAAAGTCCCCGACGCCCCGTGCTATAGCGCTCTGCACACAGACAGCAGCTCTGCATGCACTGAGTCGTGATCATGGCGGATAGAGCGAAGCGTTCTAAAGTATGGATATACTTTACAAGGGTCAATGCCGACAATGCACGTTGCCACAAGTGCAACAAAACATTTGCCAGTAAGGGTGGCAATACGAGCAAATCAATTTATCAAAACATCTGTTGGCAAAACATGATATTAGTGTGCAGAAATGCGCGTATTCGACTGCCTTGCGCGCAGTGTTCCATCTGCATCCACTGCAGCCGTAACCGTAAGCCAAGATACGGAGTTGCCTAGGCTAATAACGAATTATTACAAATAGGCTAATAAACAAAACAATTGTTTAGCTACAAATACTACAATCTAAACTTTTTATAGATCGTCAAGCTGAGGCGTCAGCCACTATGTCCCAGGCCAGTGAGCCCAGGGCCACCACATCCTCCCTCTACCTCCCTCCACCACCCAAAGTCCTTTATCCCTAGCAGCTAGAGGAAGGATGACAGAGGATAGGGTGAACCAGTGTCACAGTTCTGTTAGCCTTTTGCATTTGTTGTTTATTATAAAAAGTCTATAATTCAGAGTCAGACACATTTAAAACATTGTTGCTGCTGTTGCTGAAGAAATTATATTAATTTATTATATTTATTTATAAAGTTATATAAAAGAACATTGCTGCTGCTGTTGCTGAAGAAATTATATTTATTTATAATACTTATTTATAAAGTTGTATTTATAAATAATAAAGCAATGTTGATTCTGTTCTTAATTAATTGTCTTTTTTTCTTGCAAAAAAAGAACCAAAAAGAACCGATAAGAGTATCGATAAAGTACCGAACCGTTAAGCAGTATCGATAAGAGTAGTAGTATCGATAAAATCCTAACGATACCCATCCCTGGGCAGAAGCAGGCGGGGAAAACTGCTTTTGTAACGGGGAATCCCATTTTTAAAAAAGATGGATTAACCAAACACAGCATATCCTTAAGGCACACAGCGTGCAGAGACATCTACATGATGCAATCCAATAAATCTTCGTCTTCTACGGTGACAGCAGCATTAAGTAGACAAGTTTTTATTTCCGAGGCAGATCAACGGAGGCAGCTCAAAATAAAAATGAATATCGCCTACTTCATCGCCAAGGAAGAGGAGCCGTTCGTTAAGTTTGGGCCACTCATCACTCTTCACAAGAAGAACGGGGTTGATATTAATCCAACCTACGACAACCATGTCAGGTAATATTTTTCCATTAGTAATACCTGTGATTGATTGATTGCCCTACTTTGTTACTTGTTATTGCACAATGTCGTTCTATTGGATTCTTAATATTACTATTGTAATTATGCACATCGTTGCGGGCAAGACCCTCCCGCATTTCATTGTATACTTGACAAATAAAACTCTTGTATCTTGTATTGATTGAAAACTGTATTAACAGATTGCAGAATGGGTAGAATACAGTACAGCTCAATGCACACAATTGTTAAGGGGATGCAGACCAGAGAAAGACTTTCGTCTTGTTTACATCAGGGTCCCCCATTTTCAATTAATCATAACATATATGACATACAGATAGACAATTATTTGTTTTTCTAAATGCTACCCAAAACAATGTAATGGCATCTTAGGATGCAAGTGTACCATCCATGATGTAATTGCATGTGATGTGTCATAATGTTATGTGACTATAATATGTGTACAATAAACATGGCATGTATATTAGGCCAGCGCTTACAGTGTTCTCATTCACACAGGTGTGCGGAGATGATCGGGCAAGTTGCTGATATCTTAAAAGAGAGCCTAGCGGCTAAGCTGAGAACGGCAAAGTACCTTGCCGTTCTAATTGATGGAGACACTGACATATCGAATACAGAATGCGAGATTGTCTACGTGCGCCTATTGGATGGTGGGAAGCCAGTGAATATGCTCATTGGACAACAGACCCTTCAGCACTCGCATGCGATTGGTAGGTGTCCACTCATTGCCACTCAAGCCTTTTTTCTTGTATAGTTTAATTAATTGAGTCACTATCTTGTTTGTATTAAGGCTACAAAAGTCTTATTGTTTTTGTGTTTTCCTTCAAGGTGTTCTGGATGCAACCAAGGCTGCATTCAAAGCAGTTTGCCCAGAGGACGATGCCGGCTGGATGAAAAAGCTCATCAGCTTCGGGGCAGATGGTGCCTCAGTGAATATGGGTCACCGGGGAGGAGTGATTGCTCTCCTGCAAAGAGAGGCAGGGGGGCATATTGTCCCCATCCACTGCATGCCACACAGGTTTGTAACTGAAAATATTGCTTATGTGGTAGCAGACATATGCATGCACGTGTGTGCGCACACACACACACACACTAAATTATGTGTATTAACCGTCACAGACGCACACGTGCACAGACATTCAAACTACTTGTGTAACAGCGAGGGGGAGAAGAAGTTTGATCGTTTTTTACTCTGTTTCACCTTCACAGACTAGAGCTGGCAATCCTGACCATCCAGAAGAAGGAGCCGATGGTGTGCCAGGTGTATGATCTGCTCCATCTCATATGGAAGACCTACCACTTCAGTGGAAAGTCCAACAGGTAAGAATTATTGTAAATATTGTTTGTTTTTTAATGTGTGTGTATGTCATTTGATGTTTTACCATCAAGGACCACATTGGAAATACGTGGTTTGTTATACTTTAATGTGTTTTCCTTTTGGGCAGTGCCTACATCTGTGATGTATGTGTTTTCACCCACACTAAAAATCAATCAATTATCAACAGAGAGCTACATCGCATCGCTGAAGAGCTTGGTGTGAATATCTGCCAACCGTCCACAGTCAAAGGCACACGCTGGATCCCTCATGTCCACAGAGCGCTCAAAGTGTTCCTGCGGCACGGAGAGGGCAAGGACCTCGCCACAGACCATGGCCAGTACTCGGTTGTCCTGCAGCACATGGAGCACCTGGCCGTTGCAGGTTCAGTGGAGATTGGAGGACGGGCAAAGAAGGTCAGTTTTACACACAATTAAATAAATAAAACTAAAAATTACATTTCAGACTTGAGTAATTGGCAGACAGGGAGGGGAATACATTTTTTAACCCAAATGTATTTTGTATTGATCTACTCACTGATGCAGATAAAGAGAGAGATGGAGAATGCACTTTTCTGTGTCTTCTGTCATTTCCTCTCCGACATGTTCGAGGAGCTCTCTACACTTAGCCTCACCCTGCAGAAGAACGACCTCATCCTCCCCCAAGCCACATCAGAGCTGAGGAAAACCGTGACCAGACTAGAAGCACTTAAGTCTAGGGCCAAGTCAGGAGGCATGCTGGAGAAGATCCAGACCATGCTTACTCTGCAACAGGATGGAGATGAGTGCAGATTCCAGGTATGTTAGGATAAGAGTGTGGTGAGGATCCAAGGGAAATAAATGTTTAGGGCAGAAGTGTGAGAATAAAGTTACTATTATAGGCCTTTTCACACAATATAACATTTGAGGATAAGGGGAGAAGTGCAGTCTTTAAATGCAGTCTTTAAAACAATTATGTCGTGTGTGTGTGTGTGCCCCCCCCCCCCCCCCCCCTCTCGCTCCCTCTCTCTCTCTCTCTCTCTCTCTCTCTCAGGGAATTCCACTGAAGGGGATTCGGACAGGCCTCACAGACCTCACCCATCCCGGGCTGAAGAAGCACATTGAGGCAGCCATCAACATCGGTGTGACGGAGCTAAAAGCGAGATTTGGTGTTCTCCTGATTGATGACGATGAAGTCAAGACCCCTATACAGTCCTTCAGGGTCTTCAACCATGACTCATGGCCGAATAACCAGGACACCCTTCTCACTTATGGTGATGGTGATGTGGCAGACCTGATGAGGCACTTCAGAGAGCCTCTTGAGAGGTATAGTTGGGTCAAGAACCAACATTCTGTGACCATTCTCTGGCTAAGATGTTTTGATGATTGATTTGACTTCTATGGACCTTTTATAAAATATTTAGCCCGTGTCCCTCCGAAAAATCCCGGCATTTTTTGTCAGATGGCCAAATCCAAAATACCTGCTGACGCCATCTTGAAAAATTTACTTTTGATCCAGAGAACCTAGAATCATGTATGAATACACTTTTTTGTGTAAGTCAACCATGACGATTCCAATTCTGACATCAGTTTGACTCTATGACATCAATTTGACCCAGAAATCCAAGATGGCCACCATATAGTAGAGCGAAAATGTAACTTTTAATGTCAAAACCAATTTTACCATGGTACTGCTGTACTTTAAACAAACTACCTTCATAAGGATCTCAGCAAAATAATTTATGAATGTACAGTATGATAAGATAACTAATTATACTTCAAAATACGCTCTCTTAAATAGCTGTAACTTGAACAGATTAACAATGAAACCACTTTTTTTTTCTTTTTTTTTACTTAATTTTCTTTTAACTTTATAGCATTTTCAGCTTTTTCTGGCCACGCAGGACCGATAGAGGGAGAGAGGGAGAACGGGAGGAGAGGTAGGGAAGACATGCAGCAAATGGTCGCCGGGACTGGGAAACGAACCCGGGACGACCGCTTCGCGACTCAGCACGCTATGTGGTGTGCTACTGGAGCGCCCCAACAATGAAACCACTTTAAACATGTCATGATCAGTCCGAATCAGAGCATTCTGCCTCACTAGATTCTGAATCATCAGATTCCAATGAATCACCCCTCCTCCTCCATACATCATCATCTCCCTTCTCATCATCATCCTCCTCACTCTCCTCTTCCTCACTTTCTTCAGCTGGCCCTGGTGCAGGTAGATGTGTTGGGAGAGCAGGTCGTGTGTGGCGGACAGGGCGACAGCGACCACCCACCAGCTCCCAGCCATGTCCGAGTGGCGAAGGGTGTCGCTTCAGGTAGGGGTGGTGCACTAGATATGCCAAGTAGTTGGCACGGAGGCAGTGTTGGCGTAGGCTATCTGCATCTGGAGGGAGATGGATGAATGATTTGTTCTTCATTCTCTTCCACTTTGTGGCACGGGCCTCAGCCATGGTGCTACTCTTCTTGTCGCCATAAATAACATGTCGTGTGAACTCGAACAGCTCCTCTAGCACCTCCTCCTCAAGGTCAAGGCTATCTCCACACCGCGAGAGCAGCCGTCGTGCCATAGGGCTCTTTGCCACCTTGTCATACACCGACAACTTACCCTTGTCATAGAAGCCTGAATTGGCATCACAGCCTGTAATGCAGTGTAGCTGCACAATACAATCTGCCATCTCCTCAGTAACCAGGCCATGGCAGAAGACCGTGTTCTGCTTTCTCTTGATGCAGAGCATACCGGGCAGCTGTTGAGAGATGACCGCTGCCATGACATAGGCATCGGTGTCGGCTGCATCAATGACCACAGGGCCACTGTAGCCTGACTCACGTAGAACTGTGTAAGCAGAGAAGAGGATGGTGTCAGCCTCAGACTGGTCAAAGCTGTAGTTCTGCATTGGTTGCTGGGTTGACAAGTTGGTGCAGTGGGAGCCAACAGAGTAGACGATCTCTGTATCTACACCCTGTGCAACAAGGTCAGTCAGTTAGCTGCATATTACTTTTTGTAGCCGCTCCTTGTTGCTGACGCTACACAGCAGTGTTTTGAACTCTCTGGCAGAGGGGAAGGGGTCGCCCAGCTTCATGTAGGTGTTGGGGACATGTACCTTACCTTGTACTTGCAGATCTCGCTCATCATGTTTAGTTGAGTATGCTGCGTCGTACGGGTCATTTACACAGAAAATACGGTCAGCATCACCATGGCGGGCAAGGATGATGGATGATACCTTGTGGACATAGTCCAACCACTTGTATGGGGTGCCATCTTGTGTCTGCCGATCTTCTGCTGATGGGGTTGCCATCCTCCAGATCATGCCCATGTCGACAAGAGCGGTGTAGGGTTCTTGCAGATCTACAGATTGGAGAGAGAGCTTCTGAATGAGCTTGCTCTTCTGTGTCTTCATATATGTGCCATTGGAGTTGAATAAGGCCACACATTCCTCGACAACACGATGTTCCAGCAACTCTGAGAGATTCACAAGTTGACTGACCTCAACCAGGTCGATCACTGCCTTGAGAGCACTCCGCTCCATCTCAGCAGCTCTTGCTTTGAGTTCCTCCCCGGGCTTCTCCATGCAGGGCTGCTTGGCAAATGTCAAGCGTTTGCTCAGAGGGACAGGTGCATGGAGGGAGGTTTTCTTACTGAACACTCTGTCTTTCAAGAAGCTGGTCAACTTCTCCTCTCCCACAGCATAGGCTGAGTTGAAGTCTGTGATGAGTTCATCAGAGGCAGGCATGGCTGACTGTAGGGTGCGGAGGGTGGGTGAGGCTGGATCAAATGGGAAGGAATCAAACTCATGCATGCATGCGACCAGGTCCTGCACGCGCTGCTCATCTTCTCTCATCCTTTTCGGACCACATTCTATGTGCTTCCTCTTGGCTTTTTTGTGTGTGGCCAGGGCATTGTGAGCCACCCGGATCTTGGCCAAATTGTTCACATTTCTGGAGTGCACCAGCAGCTGCTTCTCATTCTGGAGGATGGAGAGCCAGCCAGACTTCATTTTGCTGCCCTTGTTCATTGTACACTCGATCCACATGTCCCAGGCCATGTTGGAGTAGGGGTTGCCTGTGATGGACTGAGTGAAGTCAGTACGAAGGAAGGCGACCCGATCAGCAGGGAGAGCTGTCAGCATTGCCCAGAAGTCAGGCAGCCACCTTCCATACCTATTGTTGTCGTACACTACCATCCATGGCAGCATGGCACGCAGAGAGCTGACATACTCATCCAAGTTGCAGATATGTACTGCATGCACATTCTGCATGAGTGCATCCGTCATAGACAGGAAGTCCCTCCAGTAGTCCGCCATGTCACTGGCCTCCACCTGGGTGAATAAATTGGTGATGAGGCTCTCGAGTATCATCCTCCAGTGCCGCATGTGCAGCTGCACGGGGTTCTTGGGAGAGACTCATATCTCTCAGAATCTCAAGGTTCTCCCTTGTCTCATCAGCCAGGTTGGGCATGAGCCTCCCCTTTACCAGCTGACTCATGAGTGCCTCATAGATGAGCCTCAAGCAACGCAGCCCCCTCTTGTAATGTTTGCCTTTCAGTGCACGGTCGCCGGAGCCCTCTGCAATAACTTTTCCTGCCACAAGTACATCTCCTAGCTCACTCCCCTTGTAGCGCTTGTAGATAGCGCTCATCATCACACACGGTGTATGGAAGGGACCAAGAAAGGGTACAATGTCATGGTACTTGTTTGGGTTCTTGGCCTTGAGCAGAGTGATGAGGACGTACACAGGAGGATCTCCCACTAAGAAGGCGAAGGGCATGTGCTTAGTTGCAATGATGGTAGACAGCTTCTCCATGATGTCATTCACAACTGACTTGTTGGGCGGTTTATTGTAAGATGTATGAAAATAAGCCTTGCTCTTCCTCTGCTCCATATTCAAGCCAGCGTGAAACCCATTGTATGAAGGGATAGTGCATGCATGCACGCACGTACGCACACACACATGTGCACACGCACGTATGCGCACACACACACACACACACACACACTCGCAGTCTATTGCAAAAGAAGGCCTGGATGAGCGAGGTCAACAGGAGTTCTTCATGTCAAGGAATGTCGAGATGGCGTGGTCCAAGATACCCTTTGAAACAGAAGGCTGAGCACAAGCTCAGAACATCATCAAAATAACTCCTGAAAGAAACAGCTTTCGAACACAACACAAGGGTTAACAAACCCCAAACACAGGGCTACAATGACTATATTAGCTAACTAATTGTTGTTGCTAGCTAGCTAGCTATTGGGAAAGTTGTTAGTCTGAAGCCCTGCCCAAACACCAAATCTTACTTTCCCATTCAAAAGTTACATTTTCGCTCTGCTGTCTCTTTCTACATTTTTGCTCTACTGGATGGTGGCCATCTTGGATTTCTGGGTTAAATTGATGTCATAGAGTCAAACTAAGGTCAGAATTGGAATCGTCATGGTTGACTTACACAAAAAAGTGTATTCATACATGATTCTAGGTGCTCTGGATCAAAAGTTAATTTTTCAAGATGGCGTCAGCAGATATTTTCGATTTGGCCATCTGACAAAAAATGCCGGGATTTTTCGGAGGGACACGGGGGCTAAATATTTTATAAAAGGTCCATAGAAGTCAAATCAATCATCAAAACATCTTAGCCAGAGAATGGTCACAGAATGTTGGTTCTTGACCCAACTAGTAAGAATGTATTTTGCACTGCTGTACCATGTGTATTTTGCACTGTACCATATGTAAAACAATGATGTCTGGGTATTGGATGTCACTCCCTCTGTTAAATCCTACAGATCAGGGTGTGACCTGGCTGCTGTCCAGGACGAGTGGCAGGGGCTGAAAATATTAGTCAGCCAGAACTTCCGGGACAAGTCCTACAGTGGCCTGTGGGAGACCATGCTGACCAAGGAGCCATACAGGCAGGATTACAAGGTAAGCCAACAGTGCTGTGTGTTTGTATGCTGCCCTCCTATTATTGGTGATTATAGATAAGATATAAGGCCCATCTCACCCCCCTACTAGAACATACTGGAATTGGTACAGCTGATGCTGGTGCTGCCCATCTCAGCTGCCCAGTGCGAGAGAGGCTTCTCTGCACAGAATCGTATAAAGAGCTCCAAAAGAAGCTGCCTTGCAGTCTCCACCACTGAGGATCTCATGAGAATCACCCTGGAGGGGCCAAGTATTGAAGAGTACGATCCAAGTCCTGCTGTGGACCGCTGGATGAACTCAGCCAAGCGAGCTAGGCGACCTGACTATAAAAGCAAGTGGGATAAGGAGGTTCTCTGTGTTTAAATGGCAGAGCAGTATGCCCCCTGGTGGCCTGTGTGTATGGGTGCACACTGTGTGTGTTAGTGACTTTCCCCTTGCCTTACCACATGTTGTTCTAACTTAGTTACATTTAATGCCAGCCAGTTCATTGCTGAAGACTGTGGTGTGTTTTGTGTTTTAATAAACCACAGGAAAATGGTGAAGTGTGTGGGCCTGAACTTCTTCTTTTAAATGCTTTATTTTAAGAGCAGAAGCAGATACTGAGAACACTGTTTATAATACACCGTTATCAATGAAAGAAGAAATGTTTGCAGCTGTGGTAATACGAAGTTCAGTTGGTTTATTATAAAAGATACAAACCTGAAAACAAAAGCACTTAAATGTTAAATAAAAGGACCACAGTAATGAGGCAGGAGGAACATCTTTTTTTGCACTATAATGGTAAATAAAAATAATAATAATAATAAAATTATTATTAAAAAAAAATGCCCCTAAAAAATATTATTTGCCCCTAAATTTTTCATTTAGGGGCAACTGTGCCCCTAGTGAAAAAGCTTAGCGTACAGCCCTGAGATGGTGGAGGTAAACGGTACCCATCCCCCCCCCTCACAGTGAGCTGTGGTGTTCCACAAGGAAGCATACTAGGTCCGCTACTGTTCCTAATTTATGCAAATGACATGTCGTCAGCTTGTGACTGCAACTTGTTCCTGTTTGCGGACGACTCAGCCCTGCTGGTCTCTGACAAGAACAAGTTACAGGTTGAAAAAACCCTCAGCTCAGAACTAGGCAAAATCTGCATATGGCTCGCTGATAACAAACTATCATTACACATGGGCAAAACAGAGTAGTCCATTCTCTTCGGTTCAAATAACAAACTCAGCAAGGCCGACGTCTTCTCAGTTACAGTGGGTGACAATATTGTCAGATAGATATTACCTACCTGGGTTCCATCCTAGAGGCAAATCTTTCCTGTGACAAAATGGCATCCAATGTAATAAAAAAAGTCAACCAACGAACACGATTCTTGTACCGGATCTCCTCACTGGTAAACAAGAATACCCTGAAGACTCTGGCAGGAGCGCTCATTCAAGGGTACTACGACTATGCATGCACCTCATGGTACCAAAGCACCTCAAAGGCGCTAAAAACAAAATTACAAACATCTCAAAACAAACTGGTCAGACTACTGCTTGACCTTACTCCTAGAACCCACCTCACCCCTGCCCACTTTGACAACCTAGGATGGCTTAGAGTAGACGACAGAGTACAGCAACTTGCAATGGGCCTGGTCTACAAGATACACTACACGACCAAGGTACCCATGTACATGTCAAAATACTTCCCAAATGTCAGTGAATACCACGATCACAACACCAGAGGGAGCTCCACAAATCATGTTAAACCCAAATTCGGCTCAAACAAGGGACTAAACACGTTTCGCAATTATGCCACATCAATGTGGAACGCCCTACCCAAAGCTGTGTAAAGGAATGTGAATCACTACCCACTTTCAAAAACACTCAAAAAACACCTACGGGAGACTGCAATTCTAAACTGGCCCCTGTAAATGTCCTAACACCCCCCCCCCCCCCCCCCCCAATGTACAGTAAATGACCAAGTATGGTCTTGTCAATATTCCAATGTACAGTTTTGCTTGTTCAGTTGTACAGTGTCCCCCACCCACTCCTCCTACCCAACCCCCCCCCCCCCCCCCCCAACCTCCTCCAATGTACAGTTTCTATGTCAAATGTATATACTCTCTTTTCTGGACTCTTTTCGTATCAAAAACAGTACTGTATTTGCAAATCTGGTATGTCATAAATGTATAGATGTAGCAGTACTGTCTATCTGTATGTCATATATGTTATGATGAATTGAAAATGGGGGACCCTGATGTAAACAAGACGAAAGTCTTTCTCTGGTCTGCATCCCCTTAACAATTGTATGTATTGAGCTGTACTGTACTGTACCCATTCTGCAATCTGTTAATAAAATGTTCAATCAATCAATCAATCAATCAAGACAACTGTGAAATAACGTAACATCAAAGCATATATCCCTATTGATAAGTGGTGTAAGAATAATGTCCAAAAGACCTTCTGGTGATTTAACAAACCTGCTTTGTGTTTCTTCATCTCACGTTCAGACATCAGAACATTCAAGGTGGTGACCAAACTCTACTCTAGTTCATACTGCTCCTTAGTCCATTCAAATACTTCACATATCTTCAGCAGCTGCAGTTAGTCCGTTGTTTACACGAGGTTAGCATTAGCCCATTAGCAAGCTACATCGAGGTGAAGCTACACGTATTTCCGCTGGGGCGGGACTTCCTCAAAACGGTCGGACCAACTAAAATGTTGCTAACAGATGGCAATAGGGGATATCTGCAGAGCCGAAAGCCCAACGTCTGGGCGGGGCTTCGTGGCTTGGACTAGGTTTGAGGCGGTTTCGTGGCTTGGACTAGGTTTGACTGTGCGTGGGCAGGGCGTCGTGGCTTGTACCTTGTTTTTTTGCACTAGTATACAATTGAGGGGGAATAAACTGTACATTGGAAGAGGTTGGGTATAGGTGGGGTTGGGGTAGGTGGGGGAAAATGTACATTGGAGGGGGTTGGGTGGGGGGGACTGTGCATTGGAGGGGGTTGGGTTTGGACATTTAAGTTTGTGACATACAAGATATGCAAATATGGTTAGAGTTACATTGATGGAGAGACTGTTAATTAACTGGTTAGAGTTACATCAGAATCAGTAAATAAGAGGTTGAATACAATTATATGGGATATAAACTAAATTAAATATAGCACATAATATTAAAATAAAATAGGAATAGGCCAGGGCTGTACAACTGGGCAGATGTGGTCAATTATATACACTAATTAGAATGAGTAACAATGCAGTGGGCAAGTATATAGTCCAGTAGGGTGTGTTGATGTAACACAGTGGGGGTGTCAGTGAGGGTACCGAGCCTTGTTGATGAGGCTCACTGCAGAGGGGAAGAAACTGTTCTTGTGGGGTGAGGTTTTGGCCCTGGTGGACCACAGCCTCCTTCCAGAGGGGAGTGACTCAAACAGGTTGTGACCGTGGTGGAAGGGGTCGGCCACAATCTTACATGCACGCTTCAGAGTTCTGGAGAGGCATACATGTCCTGGAGAGATGGCAGATTTCAGCCGATCACCTTCTCAGCAGAGTGGATGACACGCTGCAGCCTGCCTTTGTCCTTGGCTGCAGCTACCATAGTGTGATGGAGGTGAGGATGGACTCAATGTACCTATAAATACTAACTAGATAGTTGATGATAAACATTTAATTTCATTATCTGAAATATTCTAAAATCTAATTGTTTTACCCTGTGCACCCCAGACACAAACTTTGGTTACAATTTTAATAATTTTCTAGAGGTTTAAATTGCTGGGGTGAAATTTACATCAAGGAAACCAAATATAATGTAAATTGTAAATTTGAGGATAGCAGGATGTTAAATGCAGATAATTTCAGATAATGAAATTAAATGTTTATCTTCCAATGTACAGTTTCTTCCCCCTCAAATGTACATACTCTATTTTTGTATCACAAACAGTGCTGTATATTTGTAGATCTGGTATGTCATAAATGTATAGATGTAGCAGTATTGTCTATCTGTATGTCATGTATGTCATGTTAACACATACACAGGTACATGCCACAAGGCTAGTCCACGCCACGAAGCCCCGCCCAGACGTTGGGCTCTGTGGCTCTGCAGATATACCCTACTCGCAGGACCGCTGACGCGCTGGTACTTAGCACCGCTCGGTAGTCACTAGCATCTATGGTCACTAGTATCCATCGGCAGAAATCTTCCTGGATTATTCCACAAATCGGCAGAACACCGGCGCGTCTTCCTGGATTACTCCACAAACGCTTTGTGTGTTTACAGTGTAAAGATTATCTGTAGCAGAACTCTACTGGTCTGGAACAAGACGTTCTTCAACTTCTTCCCGAGAAAACAGACATCAGACTGTGGACACCACAATATCTGTAAGTACAATTATGTTTACATTGTTTCCCTCTCTTGTCGCTCCTTCCTTGCAGCAGCGGCACTCGAAAGGAGCCTTGAAGTTGTCCAATCCCAGTTTAATTAAAAACAAATGCTTTACATTTGTAGTACTTTACCATCTCCATGGTCAACTAACTGCTAGCATCTGCAGCGACATAATTCTCTTCACAATAACATATTACATTTCTCCCGATACCGGAAGCTACCTCTGTTGGCTCTATCGATAGCTGTAGTTTCAAGTTTTATTTTGTATTTGTCACATATAAGGTACAAGTACATTATAGTGAAATGCTTGGTTCCGTATGGCCCCCCTGAGATTGTGCTTCATACAGTAAAAGTGAACAAAATCAAGCACGATTTCGACGGAGCCCACAGAGAGGCGAGACAGTGCGGCGCCATCTTGTTGACGTGCATTGTCAATGAATTGGTCGTAAAGGAGAATAGAGAATAGTAGCTGGGTCAAGAACCTCAATTCCGTGACCATTCTCTGGCTAAGATGTTTTGATGATTGATTTGACTTTTATAAAAGATTTAGCCCCCGTGTCCCTCCCAATAATCCCGGCATTTTGTCAGAGGGCCAAATCCAAAATACCTGCTGCCGCCATCTTGAAAAATGTACTTTTGAACCAGAACACCTAGAATCATGTATGATACACTTGTCTATGTAAGTCGACCATGGGGATTCCGATTCTGACAAAATGTTTACGTTATGACATCATTTTGACCCAGAAATCCAAGATGGCCGCGACCCAGTAATAATAATAATAATAATAATAATAATAATAATAATAATAATAATAATAATAATAAACTTTATTTGTATAGCACATTTCATACAGAAACTGCAGCTCAAAGTGCTTCACACCAGAAAAAAGAGACAGGCATAAAATGAGCACATAAAGTGCAGACATGTAAACAATTTTCACATTAGGATCTAACATCCCAACAGGCCACCTAGTTTATGGTTTGATTCAGTTTTAAATAGACAATAATAAAAGAAGCAAGATAAAATAGACAGAGTAAAATAGTGCACTACAATTTTAGAATAGATTAAAGAATATATATATTTTACAGTGCAATAAAATAGTTCTGGATTACTGTTCAACAGTTCAAAGTCGTACAATGGTAAAACTGTTCTGAATTACTGTTTCAAGTTTCAACAGTTCAAAGTCGTCTCGGTATCCATAGTTCAAAACATGACAGTAGAGCAACATTTTTACTTTTAATGTCAAAACCAATTTTACCATGGTACTGCTGTACTTTAAACAAACTACATTCATAAAGATCTCAGTAAAATAATTAATGAATATGACAAGATAACTAATTATACTTCAAAATACACTCTCTTTAACACTTGAGAGTGCCAACGACAAGATGTCTCGTTTGTTCATGCCGACCGTTCAGTGCCAACGACGAGAGATCTCGTTTTTTTTATTAGCGATTTGAATTCATATTTCATCAATCTAGCCTCACGTTACCACTGCAAACTCTCTCTGAGCTCCATTGGGAAAATACCGCCCCCTATCGTCTCTCCCTGCACCCCTTTGGAATGGATTGAATGAAATGCATGAAAAAAAATCCTGCTTCCACATTTTACTTCTCAGGCAAGTCACCCGAGACGATCAGACTCATTGTGGAGCCCCAGAACAGCGTGGAATACATATTTCCAGTACCCAGCGTTGGATCAATAAACGCGATCGATATTTGGAATGGCGATCAGGAATTGGAATAATCTTTTTGGAGAACATCTGATCTGAGGTAAGGAATCTATTTGACCAGTCTTAGGATAATCAGAGCTTTTTTCACAGAGCTATCAACGTGTGCCCTATGTGTGTGTGCTGATCAGGAAATGAGATAATCGATTTTTCAGCCCGCTTCTATAGCGTGCATAAGTACTGTAAAGTACACATATACTATCGATAATCTAGCGTTTATTTGAAAACGATTCATAAATAGGCCGAAAAATTACAACGTTTTTGTGTATTCCAGAATATTCCAGTGAAGGGCTTTTCAAACTGGTATAAAACGGAAATGAACCGATTATTAAAAAATTTAAATAAATTTGTTTCGACAATGTTGACTGCAAACAAGTCATTGATAAGCGACGGCCAGATTATACACATAGCCATAATTTATGATGTAGTTTATGCGTTCGCAAATATGAGAGCTCTATCATTGAAGTGGACGCTGGCACGCAATGAGGTTCTGGGGCACCCGACCTCCGGCAGGGAAAGTGTTAATAGTTGTAACTTGAACAGGTTAAGAATGAAACCACTTTAAATATGTCATGACTCATGATCAGTCCGAATCGGCATTCTGCCTCACTAGATTCTGAATCAGCAGATTCCAATGAATCCCCCCTAGTCCTCTGTACATCATCATCTCCCTCCTCATTGTCCTCTTACTTGTTTTCTTCAGCTGGCCCTGGTGCAGGTATATGTGTTGGGAGAGCAGGTTGTGTGTGGCGGACAGGGCGACAGCGACCACCCACCAGCTCCCAGCCATGTCCGAGTGGTGTTCTTCATTCTCTTCCACCTTATGGCACAGGCTTCAGCCATGTTGCTACTGTTCTTGTCGCCATAGATAACATGTCGTGAACTCGAAGAGCTCCTCTACCACCTCCTCCTCAAGGTCAAGGCTATCTCCCCACCGCAAGAGCAGCCGTCGTGCCACAGGGCTCTTCGCCACCTTGTCAATACATCGACAACTTACCCTGCCATAGAAGCCTGAGTTGGCATCACAGCCTGTAATACAGTGTAGCTGCACAATACAGTCTGCCATCTCCTCATAACCAGACCATGGCAGAAGACGGTCTCCTGCTTTCTCCTGATACAGAGCATACCGGGCACCTGTTGCGAGATGACCGCTGCATCGGTGTCAGCTGCATCAATGACAACAGGGCCACTGTAGCCTGACTCACATATAACTGTGTACGCAGAGAAGAAGATGGTGTCAGCCTCAGACTGGTCAATGCTGTAGTTCTGCATTGGTTGCTGGGTTGACAATTTGGTGCAGTGGGAGCCAACAGAGTAGACGATCTCTGTATCTACATCCTGTGCAACAATGTCGGTCAGATAGCTGCATATTACTTTTTGGAGCCGCTCCTTGTTGCTGACACTACACAGCAGTGTTTTGAACTCTCTGACAGAGGGGAAGGGGTCGCCCAGTTTCATGTAGGTGTTGGGGACATGTACCTTACCTTGTACCCGCAGATCTCGCATGTCATCTTTAGATGAGTATTGTACAGGTAATTTACACAGATGATACGGTCAGCATCACCATGGCAGGCAAGGATGATGGATGCCACCTTGTGGACACATAGTCCAGCCACTTGTATGGGGTGCCATCTTGCGTCTACCGATCTTTTTGTTGCCATCCTCCAGATCATGCCCATGTCGACAAGAGCAATGTAGGGTTCTTGCAGATCTACAGATTGGCGAGAGAGCTTCTGAATGAGCTTGCTCTTCTATGTCTTCCTATATGTGCCGTTGGAAGTTGAATAAGTTTTTTCAAGTTCAAGTTTCTTTAATAGTTGTCGTACAGAATACTTTTATACAAAATGCTTCTTACTGTTGCGCTCCAGAGACTGTGCAAGACAAGATAAGTATGAAATAAAATAACATAGTAAAATTAGAAGTAAAAAAAAATGAGGTCACAGTGTTCAGTTTAGACATATGTACAATGTTCGATGCAGAATAGGCGTAGTTACCATACAATATACAATACTGTGCAGTGTACTAATATACAATACTATATAGTGCAAGGCAGAAATGGAGAAATGGGACGAGGTGCAATTTAGGTACAATTCACAGTAGGTGTACGAGTTGTAGTGCAAATCCTTTATCAATAAATATAAAGTGTAAGTGTGTTTGTGTGATCTAAAGTGTGGAGAGTGGGTGCTGCAGTGTGTTGTTTGAGTGAGTGAGTGTGTGCGTGTGGGTGTGTGTGCTGTGTGCATTTGATGGTTGTTGCATAGTGATTATTGTTCGTTTAGCAGCCTGATGGCCTGGGGATAGAAGCTTCTTCTGAGTCTTTCTGTGCTCGCCTTAAGACTCCGGTATCGCTTGCCTGACCGCAGCAGTTCAAAGAGGCAGTTGTTCGGGTGGCTCGAGTCCTTAATAATTCTCTTAGCCTTCCCCTTGCACCGCTTGTTGTAAATGTTCTGGAGGGTGGGAAGCCCCCCTCCAATTGTGCGTTCGGCTGAACGTGTCACTCTTTGTAGTCTGCTACGGTCTTGTGCAGTGCTATTCCCAAACCAGGAGGTGATGTTGCCGGTCAGGATGCTCTCTATTGTACATGAGTAGAAGTTCCTAAGGATCTTCTGACTGACTTGGAACTTCCTTAGGCGCCTGAGGAAGTAGAGGCGTTGTCGTGCCTTCTTCACAACACTGTCAATGTGTGTGGTCCATGTCAAGTCCTCGGATATGTGGGCTCCGAGGTACTTGAAACTGTTCACTCTCTCAACCGGTGCCCCGTCGATGCTGAGGGGGCTGTAGTCCTTGACCCCGACCTCCTGAAGTCCACAATCATCTCTTTTGTTTTGCTGACGTTCAGGGAGAGGCAGTTCTCCTGACACCACTGTGACAGGTTCTCTACCTCTTCCAGGTAGGCCCTTTCGTCGTTGGCAGAGATCAGGCCCACCACTACTGTGTCATCAGCAAATTTGATGATGGTGTTGTTGTTCCGCTGTGCTACGCCACACATTCCTCTACAACACGACAACTCGGGGAGATTTACAAGTTGACTGACCTCAACCAGGTCGATCACTACCTTGAGAGCAGTCCGCTCCATCTCATCTTTTTTTTGCATAATGTCGATATGACTAGATAATTATCATATTCAAGTTTATAAATAATATTCCTGTATAAAACTGAACCAGACCAAATTGATTCATGTTATGAACCAGAATGTTTATTTAGCAATTATAATCATCATAAATAAATACCTCTTTCCTGCAGGTATTTAAAAATATAATAATCTAAAAATAAAAGAAGCCACATTTATTGCACAAATATTTTTAGCCACTTTTGTGGTCAAATTGGGCACATTCATCCTACTGCATGAATCACACTGCACCTATCGGGAAAAACTATTAAAAAAGCATTAGGTACATAAAACGTTTGCACACATTTGTGAGTCAATAATAATACAAAACACATTTGATGTTATACTTTACCATTGCAATCATGCTCTCATCAGCATCAAATTGCAACAAGGAGCACACCATGCAGTGGTCCTCTACATTCCCTAGAAACAAAGTTTATCATAAGGTTTTAAACTGTAGCAACTCCACTCATTCTGTATATGAGTAAATAAATCATGGTACACTACACTAGGGATGGGATAGAATATTAGAAAATTCGAATAGTCATTCAGTCATTAAGATTGATTTCATTTTTTTCATTTTTTTTTTACAATCGATTATTTGTTTTGTGAAAAAAAAGTATATATATTTTTTTAACGCTTTTTTATTTTTTAATTGAAGCAAACATTCTTATTTAATTCCTTTTTATATTTAGAGGCAGCCTAATTTCCATAGCCTAATTGATCTAAAAGATGCACAATAAAGATGTTATTATAGGCTACGATGGTGAATGGTGTCATTTTGATTTATTGTCTGTCAGCTGAGCCGATCAACGTTCTGAAGGATTATCTGAACTTCAGATTGTGAAGTGCCTATTTATGTGCAATACCCTTTGATTTTAATTATTATTATTTATTTTTTTATTGATCTTTTTCCCCCTCCATTTTCCTCAGATTTTCTCCCATCCCAATGTTAGTCGTATGCCAATTCCCAATCCCCTTCCTGGTCGCTGCGCACTTACCCCCCACAGTCAGATCATCTGGGAGAGTGGAGGCTATCACGTGCTTCCTCCGTCACACGTCCAGCCAATCAACCGCTTCTTTTCACCTGGCAGCGTGGATCCTCCCTGAGAGGGCGTAGCGTGTGGAAGGATCACACTATCCCACTCAGGTCCCATCCGCGCTTAGCAGGCGCCCCGACCGAACTGTAGGAGTCGCTGTTTACAACGACCCGGACCCACCCCGCCAGCTTCTCCCACCCTCTAATACAGCCAATTGTATTAGTGTGAACGGCCAGCCAAGCTGGTGACAACCCCGGAGCTGTGAGCTGGATTCGAACAGGCGAATCCAGCTCACAGCTCCGGGGTTGGTGACTAACGCAATCTCCGCTACGCCACCTAACCGCTGATTTTAATTATTCTATTAAAAAGAATAACTGAATTGAACTGAAACTGAAAATTTTAACAGAATTTAAATTGAAACTGAAAATAACAATATATTAAGGGCCTCCCACCGCTCCTGTAACTTCAGCCAAACAAACTTCACTAATGCCGCTTTTCCACTGCATGGTACCTACTTGACTCGACTCTACTCGCTATTGCTACCTGGTAGGGGTGGGAGTCACCAGTTTCATCACAATACGATATCGATTCCTTGGACAACAATACGATATTTGCCGATATCACAAAGTCTGCCACGATACGATACAATTCAGGTGCCTGTGATCGATACGAGACTATATCATTATGCCCATTTAACACAATCGGTAACATTTTATATCAACTCAAAAAAGGCAACGGAAATATCATTTGACATTTTTATTTCTGAGCTCTTTCAGACATTTAAATGAAAAACAATCTCCTGTTCACTGTAAAGTGCTCAATAGTGCTTTAAATAACTAACTGAAATAACTTTCTAAACATTTTAAAGCAGAACTTTTCGCTAAACCTAATATTTAGAGTCTCAAACAATATATTAGTTAGAACTTAACCAAGGTCACCACTGTTGATTTCCTGAGAGTCGAAGGTCACTCACCTTAATATTTTTCTTAAGAAAGCATATAAACAAGTTAGTGGATATTGTACAAGTAGTGTCGCAATCACAATAGGTTACCACTTGTAAGTGTAAATGCAGATTGTCCACGCAGTCTAGGTCTATCAATCTGCGCATACGTAGTTCAGAAGTAGGTGCGACTAGCTCGGCCGAGAACGTGCCGATCGACTTGGGATTGGTCACGCCGTGTTCAGGAGACTTAGGCATATACAAATCTATTGGATCATATCTCCAGCACCCCCACAGCCGTAGCAACAACCACTTGATGTCGAGACTCTCCTCCACATTCATTCATTTTCTCCCCCCGCTCTCTCCGCATCTGGCTGCATTTCAACAATATTGGAGACTGCAAAACTGAGTGCAGAACTTGCTAAATGAAAATATGCAGAGTCGGACTTCCCATCACTAGTATAAAAGTCTATTGGATCATGTCTCCAGCACCCCCATAACCGTAGCTACAACCAATTACATCAAGGCTCTCATCAACATTAATACATTTTCTCCCCCCGCAGTTCCTCCATGAGCTCAGAATACCGGAAGTGTTGTGGTGGTCTATAGGAGACGTCCAGTACGTTTCATTGCCCCATATAATTTCCTGATTAGTCACGTGGTACTGCCGGCGCGTGAGTCTTCGAACGTCTTTCTGGATTACTCTATAAACGCTTTGTGTGTTTACAGTGTAAAGGTTCTTCACATCTGGACTGTTGTGGCTGAAGGTTGTTTAACACAGCAGGAGACGATATTTCCAATTGTAACAAGTAGGTAATTTATTTAAGAAAAGAAGTTCTTAACAGCAAGAGCTATGGGTCGAGCAGAGGATCACCACAGCTTGAACAAAAAACACTCTAACTCTCAATCCCTCTGCCTGTCCCCTAAATCCCCTCTCAGTCCTGCCCCCCCATGACAGATATGATGACGTATCATATCATGTCAGATCTGACATGACGTTAGGCCTGCCGCGATAAGCAATACATCGATTAATTGCCGCGATAATTAAAATGAATGCAATGATTTTGACGGGCGCGATTAATTGCTATTTGTGCGTTTGTTTTAATGAGGCGGACCCAGTGCCCCTTGTCAGTCACTGTCCGTGTTACTCATACAAACAGAGTAAACACAGTTTTCAATCAATCAATCAATCAATCAATAACAACATTAACGAGACCCTCGTTGTGTCTATTCTGCTAACGCTAACGTTACCTCTCATTGTGTCTATTCTACAAGCGTTAACGTTAGCTAGGCTGTCTATGCTAACGTTAACGAGCATTAGGCTAACAAGCTGTAACGTTACCAGTCGCGTCTATTTGCTAACGTTAGCATTAGGTAATAACCGGTTTAAAATGGATGGTGATTACCTCACGTTGTGTCTATTCTACTAGCATTAACGTTACTCATACAAACAATCAATAGCGAGTTATATTGATCACGCTATGTACGATAGCCATGCTAAAACGCTAGCACAACATTAGCACCTAACCTAACAACAAGCCTTAACAAGTCAGCGATCTTTTTGCGAGACTAAACTCTCCGCTCGGTGGCAAATTGTGTTGATGTCGGTTTTGTTTAATCAATAAATGAGGCAGAATACACAGTGACTGTATCCTTTGTTTATTGCACTTGTGCCTGCTGCAAACATAATGATTATGAAATCCTAGAGACGCGTCTCTATTCAGTGGTCTGCAGTGTTTCACGTGACTTTTCTGGTACCCAAAAAGTACCTGATAATCACAACATAATCACAACAATACTTCCGGTCCGGTCGGTGGGCTTCAAAATAAAAGTCTTAAACACCGGAAAAGACGGAGCGGTGGGCTTCAAAATAAAAGTTTTGGGAAATAAATTTCTCCAAAAAAATTTTTCTCTAACCGGTCGCAATAATATCGCTTATCGCGATATTTTCGGGGGCAATTAATCGCCCAGCAAAATGTGTTATCGTGGCAGGCCTACATGACGTACATTAAGATGATACGTAGATTTAACATCGGAGAGAGATAAGAACATTAAGAACATGAAGAGAGATAAACAAGATATGATGTACACACACGATATGATGTAAAACATTTAAGAACATTGAAGAGAGAGTGAGATGTGTGTGTGTGTGTATGTGTGTGTGTCTGTGTGTGTGTGCGTCTGCGTACAGACGTATGTGTATTGTATGTGTGTATTGTGTCACAGGGAATGTGTGTGTGTGTGTGTGTGTCGGTGTGTATGTCTGTGTGTGTGTGTCTGTGTGACTGTGTGTGTCTGTGTGTGTGTGTGTGTGTGCTGTGTCTGTGTGTGTGTGCTGTGTATGTGTGTGTCCGTGTGTCTGTGTGTGTGTGCTGTGTCTGTGTGTGTGTGCTGTGTATGTGTGTGTCCGTGTGTCTGTGTGTGTGTGCTGTGCCTGTGTGTGTGCTGTGTATGTGTGTGTCTGTGTGTGTGTGCTGTGTCTGTGTGTGTGTGCTGTGTATGTGTGTGTCTGTGTGTGTGTGCTGTGTATGTATGAAAGAGAGAAAAGAACAAGATATGAAAGCGATACGATGTACGAGATTACCAGCACACAACGTGCCGTACTGAAATGTCCATCTGTCCAAGTTGTTTTAAGAACGTCAGCCAGACCGTCTTTCAGCACTGCTAGTTGACCTATATTAAACTAGTCCACCCCATACACATTTTCCCCAACATTCCCCCATTTGGGGCTATCCCTAGTCCCACCCAAATCATATAACCAAGAAAATGTGAACGTCTAACTAAACGAGAAACCATATTTATATAATAAAAGTTTAAATGGCTGATCTAAACAAGAAACCTAGCCATATAATAAATTTTAAATGTCTAACTAAACAAGAAACCTTACTTCATTCACTGGACCCCTAACGGACCAACAAAGGCTGACTACCGTTCTCACAATAAACACAAAACCGCTCAAAACAAGAGTAATAATAAAACATCAAAAAAAATACCCCAATTTATAATCCTAACCTGACAGACAAATCCCCCCAACCTCCACCGCTTACCAAATGAGCCACAGTTCCGGCCGGAAACCGCGACTCTCATCAGGGAAAGGAGAAGTTGACCGTCAGAACTAAACATAGAACATCCCTCCCAAAAAAAAAATGACATTGTCTCTTCCATAACATTGAGTCCCAGTGTCCATCGCTCAGCCCCCCTTCCATGCCCACGCCATAGTCTCCTCACCGTATTGCCAAAAGTCACATTTTGCCAATACAGCAACCACCACGCCACACCTCCAGTCCTCGTAGAAGCATGTCCCCATGCCTGGACGGGAGGCGCTGGTACCGACCTCACCACGTGTCCCCCCATCTTCGACGGGAGGTGCCCATCTTGCCCACTGCGTTAGCCCCCCCCTTTGTCCCTCCAGTCCCCAGAACCGATCCCCAGACCACTTCTCAATGCTTCCTCAGGCTCAGAACCGACACTCTGCCGATGCCCCTTCCCATTCCGGTTTGACCAGGACCACAAGTAAAATAAACAAAAAATAATAAAAAAATAAAAAACAATGCAATGATTTTCAATGGTTGCAATCTCTATGCCGAAGGATCATTAGAAAATCAGACTAAAATTCCTAGTTAAAGGAATAAACCAACAAAACTGCACTCAGACCATCCCCCGTCACTCTTAAAGGAAAGAACCAACAAAAAGAAAATGTCCCTACCTCACCATACCCCTAATCCTCTATCCCCTCGTCTCCCTCTAAGGCAGCATAAAGCTGAGGATATGGCCCGATTTGTGGCTCAATCTCTTTCTGTCCCACCATCAGCATTTGGCTCGTTACGTGTGAAGTTACCAGCCTACCCAAGAGAGGCATACCACAACAGAAAAGGAGAACCAATATCAACCCTGCCACCCCAATGGATATCCCCGTCTGCATCACTATGCTTCCCCACTGTCCCAATCTTTCCAACACCCCACTCCCCCACCATTCTTCATTCCGGCCAGAATTCCCCCTCAACTCCTCCCTCAAATCCTTCAGCTTAGCCATGGCCTCGGAGAACTTTCCCCCTGGCCCCACATTCGTCGGAATGAATGTGCAGCAGTACTGTCCAAACATGGAACAGACTCCACCCTTCTCCGCCATTAACCAGTTCAGAGCCTGTCTATTCTGCCACGCCACCGTACTGGTCGCGTGCATCTGGTCCCCCATTGCATCCAACGCCTCCTCGGTGTAGTTGAGATACCGCTGCTGATTGTAAAACAAATAGTTGATCCACCCGGTGTTCTTATTGACCGATATCCATGGCAGAATAGACTCAAACCCTGCCGCAATCTCATTCTTAGCCATGAACTCGGCTGGAATGCCCCTTGGCTGTCCTATGCTGTCCAGATACACCCTTGGGTCTGCCTTGTAGCTACGCTTCGTTCGAGAGATAGGAGACTCAGAAGGTCCTTCCGTCACTGATAATGGTAGGACCACCATTGGCATGATCGCCTGAACCCGGGCACATCTACCTGACCAATCTAAAGGAAGTGTATTCCTCAACCTCCTACCGCCGCAGAGCCAGTATTGGTCCGCCAGTGCCATATCCTGGACATGAAAAGGGCAAGCTACAGGCCGTGGGTTGGTATCCACTCCCTTTAACACGACCCCGTGTCCACACTTTCCTTCTTTCGTGCAGTTAGTCGTGATGCTCCAAATAGTAGTGCACCGCCCCTCTGCCACCTCCCCTACATCCCGGGTCCCCTCCTTTTGCAAGCACTCGAAATCCTTGGTCAGCCATAGTTTGACACCTCTGGGTATTGGCAACCCCGTCGCTACCCCCTGCACACGTACATCCAATTTCCTACAACGTTCCCGCATAGTGACATCCTTGAAATCCGTGACGTTTCCTGCCGCCTTAAAACGACTAGAGCCGAGAAACCCCAAACACTCTGCCTCGCACCAAGGGCGACTATTATGGGGCCCCTCCCATGCCTCTGCGTCCCTGTCACACTGAGCCCAACTGAACTTCGTGCCCTTCACCAGCAGCCTATCCGGACGTGCCTTGGAGCAGACATAACAATCCTCTATCTGATTCTGCGCGCTCGTGTACTGGACCCACTTAAACCACTCATTCCCTAAAGCCGCCCTATACATCGGGTCAGCCTCCGGGTCTTCCTCGTCATAGTCATAGTCGCCCCCATCTTGTTCCCCGGAAGGAAGCAAACCCCTCAACCTGGCCCAGAGTGAGCCCACTGAGTCCCTCAACGTTCCGGCTGTCCTCTGGAACATATCCTGTCCCCCCACCTCTTCCGACTCAGTGTCCTTGACCTCCCTTTTTCCCCTCACCCCTGTCCCCTGTGATTGGTTCGGGACAGGCTCAACCCTCCTATCTACCCCCACAACCCGATCCTCGTTAGTATAATGGTAAGTATCCCCGCCTGTAACGGGGGAATGGTCAAAATCAAAAACATGCCCTTGCGGTCCTACGGGAAACACCCCTTTTGGTTGTAGTCTTATCTTCTCCCCCCCTTCCTCGATGGAGGGAAGAGGGGGCGCCTGATTCTGAGCCTGGTCATGAAAGCCTGCTGGTACTTGAGCCTGAGCGGGACCCCGTGGGACTCCTACCCACTCAAACCCGTCATCCTCAAGGACGGGTCGACCGTGACGGTTCTTAATGACGTCGTTGTGCCCGGCCGACCGTCCGCACACTGCTGCCAACATCTGCGGGAGCATCAGCAGGCACTGCACCTTCCAGTTGCCGTCTCGGACCCTCCATGTCGGGTTCTGCATAACTGCGATCGATTGTATCCCCCAAGAGATCGCCGCTGGCCTTTATGCAGTGATTGAAGTGGAACCAGGTCGCTGATCCTTTGACTTGGACTGCCGTTCCAGTCGATCGGATCACCTCGTACGGGCCCTCTCTCCGGGGTGATGACCACTTTCTCTTGTGGACCTTTACGAAGACCAAGTCCCCAGGGATCAGTCTCGGTTTGGTGGCTTCCTTCTCCGCCTCCTTCACCCCCTTTCTCTCCTTTCTCTGCTCCTGTCGAAACACAGCTTCATGTATTTTAGTCACTTGCTGAAGATATTTTTTCAGATCTTGCTCAAAAATATCTAATGCCGGGCCCCTAGCCAGGTGTCTAAATGGCGGTGCTGGCATGCTGCGGCCTGTAAGCATTTCATGCGGTGTTAGCTGTGTTTGGCGGTTTACGCTGCTTCTAATAGCCATCAGAGCAAGTGGCAAAGCATCAATCCAGTTAAGCTTAGTTTGCATACAGATTTTCAACAGTTTGTTTTTAATGACCAGATTGGCCCTTTCCACCTTCCCCTGCGACCCGGGACTATAGACACAGGAAAGGCGCTGTCTTATACCTAATTTCTGCATCAGCCCTTTAACCACCTTGTCGATGAACTCGCGGCCATTATCGCTTTGTAATATCGTGGGAATTCCAAATCTCGGAATGACCTCACGACACAGGAACTTGATCACTGTGTCCGCGTTCTTGTGTTTAGATGGAATGGCCTCAATCCAGCGACTAAAGCAGTCCTCTACTACCAGGAGGTATCGTTTGCCCTGCACTGGCGTTATCATGTCTGTATAGTCCATAATCAGATGTCTGAATGGTCCCTCAGGGAGGGGTGTGTAAGCCGCCACTGTCGGTACTCCTTTGCGCACATTGCCCTGTAAGCATGTTAAACACCTGGCTAGTGTAACGTCAATTTGTGCCTGAAGCTTTGGGGACCAAAATCCCATTTTCGTGATTCGTTTCAGGGTCTCTGCTCTTCCACAGTGATCAACACCATGAGCCTCAGGTATCACTAAGGACAGAAGATCGATGGAGGCGACTATCAAACCGTTATGACTCCTCCACAGACCATCTGCCCCCCTTACAGCCCCCCTCTCCGTCCACGACTGTTTCTCGGCCTGCGTGGCTGAGTCCTGAAGATCACTCAAATTATCCTCAGTTACCTCAGTCGTCAGTTCGGCCGCAAACATCAGAACAGCCGTGGACGGCACCGCAGCCGCCGCCTTCGCGGCCTCGTCCGCCGCGTTGTTTCCCGTCGTCACAAAGGACAGGTCTTTTCTGTGTGCCTGGCACTTTACGATAGCAATGCTTTTGGGCAACTTTACAGCCTGAATAAGCGCCACAACCTGCTTGTGGTGAAGGATCGGTGAGCCGTCCGATTTCTTAAAGCCTCTTGCCTTCCAAATGGCAGCGAATAGGTGGCATACGCCATGCGCATACGCAGAGTCTGTAAAGATGTTAACCGTGCGATCTTTAGCTATTATGCATGCTTCTGTTAGTGCTATTAGTTCTGCAAGCTGGGCCGAACATGGTTGCATGCATTGTCCGGCCTTTCTTGTTAGTGTTTCTCCGTTAGGTTTGCACTGTACGACGGCGTATCCTGACCTTAAATTTTCCCCCTCCCGATAGCAGGACCCATCCACAAAAAGTGAGAGTTCTGCTATCGCGAGCGGGTCGACTCTCAAATCAGGACGGAGTTTCACGAAAGCCTGTACCTCCACCTCACACTCATGCGGTTGACCCTCGCTCGGGAGTGGTACCAGATCCGCCGGGTTACTGCCGTGGCATGTTTTTATCGTAACGTCCGAGTACTGCAGGAGCCTCATGTAAGCCTGTTGCCGTTGGCTGGTCAGAACAAATTTGCCTCTTTCAATCAAGTTTGCCAATTTGTGATGTGTCCAAATGCAAATGTCATATCCCATTGTCACGGCCGTTGCCTTCTCATACATCAAATGTGCTGCGGCCAGGGCCTGATAACAAGGTGGCAGACCCTGCTCCACCGGCGAAAGAGCTCTAGAGTAATATGCTATCGGTTGTTTTTTCCCACTCCCCCCCTGTGTTTGAGTCAGGACAGCTGTTGCATGCTGCGCTCTATGTGAGACGAATAGGTGGAAACACTTCTCATAATCCGGCAGCGCCAGGGCAGGGGCCTGTAACAACAGACGCTTAATGTTTATGAACGCGTCCTCCCCCTCCTCGGTCCATGTCAAGGGAGCGCGAAGCTTGTCTGTACCCGCCTCTTTTATCATCATCCTCAACGGCGCTGTCGCTATCGTATAGTCCTCCACCCACTCAGAGCTGTACCCAGTCATCCCTAAAAACGTCATCATCTGTCGGACCGTCAATGGCCTAGGTGCCTTGGATACAGCTTCGAGTTGCGTGGGTGAGATGTTTTTTATGCCCTTTTGAATGACGCGAGACAAGTACTCAACTTTTGGCTGGCAGTACTGCAGTTTTGAACGGGATGCCTTGTGGCCTCCCACGGCTAATCCACTCAAAACTTTGATGGAGTCCTCATGGCACTGCTGACGTGTATCCGAGCAGATTAGAATGTCATCTGCATACAGTAAAACCGTGCTGAGTAGTGTGTCGCACACTCCTTGCAAGTCTTCCTTGAGCGCCTTTGAGAAGTAATGCGGCGAGTGCGCGAACCCTTGTGGCAACCGGGTGTAAGAGTATTGTTTCCCCCTGTGGGTAAAAGCAAACAGATACTGAGACTCTTTTTCCAATGGAACACTGAAGAATGCCTGCGTGAGATCAATGACCGTATAGTACTGCGAGCTACTCGGGATGTTTGTCAGGAGGGTGTGTGGATTAGCGACTTCCGCCTCTGGTCCAGACACCACGTCGTTCACCGCCCTCAAATCGTGTACCAGTCTGTACCTAGCCCTGTCCGCCTTTAGCACTGGGTGGATAGGTGTATTACATCTGGATTTGAAAGGGACGAGCACTCCCCCCTTTAACAGTCCCTCAATCTGATGTGATATAGCTTCCTCCGACTCTGGCTTCATTGTATACTGTCTGATAAAGGGTGGTCTACAACCCTTCTTTAACCTGACCTTCACTGGCTGTGCCGACAATATTAGACCCACATCTGTGTCGTGTTTTGACCACAACCGTTCCGGGGTGCGCGCCAACATGTCCTGTTCCAGCAAAGCATCCGCCTCTGGAATAACGCAAGGGTCTCCTGGTAATCTGATTACTTGCGGTTTTGCCAAAACTGAAAAGGAAATCATTATTTTTATGAAACTCCCATCTGCGCTGTTCCAAATTAGCGGAGATTCCGTGGAGACCCACCCTTGAGTCTCGGATTCCTGTATCATTGAACCTAGATGTTCGGATTCGTAACCAGGATTTATTCTCAGAGTGATGTGTGGGGCGGCGTCTCTTAGTCTATGTTGTTCCCGTAGATACTTACCCGTGTTAACCCTCAACGCCGCGCCCTGTCTCCCTACAATTATCGTAGATGAGTCAATCTGCACCTGCTCGGGCTGTCCCTGCAACCATGCCTTGTTCCTAACTAGGTCACTATCCGTCAAATATTGTAGTGTGCAATGTGCCTCCATGTTTGTTTGTCTAGACTGAGGCAGTTGGGTTTTCAGAAATGGCTCCCATGGGGCACAGACCCTTTGCAGCTCTGCATCTATGTTGCCCAGCCAGAACACAGTGGCCTCTTTCTCCCCCGTCCCTTGTAGCATCATTTGGTACACGTCTTGTTCAATTTGAATCCCCTCAGGCGTACATAGGATTTTACAGCCTAGTTTACACATTGCATCTCGTCCCAAGAGATTGCGCGGGGTGCTGTCCGAAATTAATACAGGTATTGTTATGGTCTTGTTGTTATACGTCATAGAGATTGGATCTGATGTGGGTATTAATTGTGTTTTTCCCGAGAATCCGACCGTCCGAACATACTGTCCAGACTGGGGTAAGTGAGCGGCGTATTTTTGCTTTATGCAGGAAAAACCTGCTCCAGTGTCTGCCATCATCTCTGTTAATTTGCCCTCCACTAGGACCTGCAGAATAGGTTCTTGCTCAGCTCCCTTGGAAACCACAATCATTTGATTTCCCCCCGTCGCATTCTCTGGGCACCCCTAGTGATTACCCCCCTGGTTTCGGGGCCCTCCTGTCTCCCCCTGGTTGTGGGGCCCTTGTGACTCCCCCTGGCGCACGGGTCTTCCATACTCCGAGCCGGGACGGTATGGTTGCCTACATCTCATTTCCCTGTGTCCCTGCATGCCGCAGTTCCAACAGTGGAAACGGGGAAACTGTTGTTCGTTCCCCGGTCCCTGTGTAAACCGTGGGCCTGATTGCCCATTCCCTGCCTGCCGCCTGGACGCCTGGTTCTGTGAACTATAGCCATAGCTTCTCACTACCTGAGGTGCAGGCGGGGGTCCCTGGTCCTGCATGGGTGGAGAGGTAGCAGATGACACCATTACTGCCTGCAGCCTCCTTTGGGGCTGCAGTTGTTGCTGAGTTAACTTCCTTGCGTCATTTCTATCCTGATCCCTGACTTTCTGCTCCTGAGCCCTTTGCTTCTCCACACTATGTGTTACATGTGCACAGAACAAAGGATAAGTCATGTCCATTAACCCCACCACGTCTTCCAGTCTATTCTTAACCACCTCTGGAAGCCCTCTCATCACACTTTCTCTAAACATCGCTCTCTGCAACGGGTCAATTTCTGGGTTGTGTCCTAGCTCACCTCTCCACTCCTTCAGTACTTTGTTCACATAGGCGCCAGGCCCTTCCGTCTCCATTATGGGGTTGCCTGCCAGTTTTGCCGGATTAATACGTGATGGATATTGATTCCTGAGTTTGTACCACAACGCTGCTCTATGCGCGTTGAATATGTCTCCATCATGGGCCTGCGTGTCGCATGCCACTCGCATCGATGTATCACCCATGATGTCCCGGCAGGCACCAACTCCTAGCAAACGCGTCAACAGGGATTTGACGTCACCCACTGCTAGCAGAAAAGATGACGTATTTTCCTCAAACTGCGTGATCCACCTGGAGGCTCCTTCTGAAAGGTCCGGTAGTCTTACTATTAAACCATCGATGTCTAGAGGTGACCATGGCATGTGAAAGATATCGTTCCCCTTTATTAGCAGGGGAAACTGGCCTGTACTTGTCACACTTCCCAGGAATGTAGGGGCGAAAGTCAGGGTTCCTGTAATGTTTCCTTTCTCCTGTGCCCGTTTCGTGTCGTTCTCATCTTCCTCATCAGTCAACAGTTTGGTGTGGCCACACGCCCCGTGTTTCCCTGATGTCTGCTGTGCCATATTTTGACGGGCCTCTTCCTCTATCTTCCCCCCGACTCCCTCCCTCTGCCTGCCCAGGTTCTCTACCTCCTCTTCCTCTGCATCATACAACTTCCGACGTACTGTCTCGCCATATGCCGCCAGGACTTTCGGATAGAGATCCTGCGGGGTCAGTTTGGGGGGGGTATCTCGCCTAAGTGAGGTCTCTGATCTAGCGGAGGTTTCTGACCTAGCGGGGGTTTCTGACCTAGCGGGGGTCCCTAATTCCGTCTCCTCATATTCTCCTCTTATTGTCACAGTGCCCACCGGCAATTGCGTGACATAAGGTGGGGATGTTGGTTTCCCTATATCCGTCTCTCTCTGATTTAGCGCTAAAGCTTCCTGCCTGTATGCTCTCCCCTTCTGGGCGTAGAGCTTCATTACCCCCAACTCTTCTGTCCTCTTTTTCAACCTCTTTTTGCTGCTGTCGCCTGGCTTGTGGTTACGAATCATTACATTCATCTCTTCGCATACGTCGAGATCAAAAGTACCTCCGGAAGGCCATTTTGTGTCCCCGGCCTTTGTACGCCTCTGCCAACGGACACCAACCTTGAGAATTAGGTTCTTTATCAGCGGGTTCCGGTCTAACAGTATGTCCTCTGCTGTATGCATCGTTGTTTAGTGTGTATATGTGTTTATTGTGTTGTGTGTGTGTGTGTGTGGTTGTACTTCAGCTACTACTACTCTACAACTACCACTCCAGGACACAGTTAACCTAGATCTACTACTCTACAACTACCACTCCAGGACACAGTTAACCTAGATCTACTACTCTACAACTACCCCAGGACACAGTTAACCTAGATCTACTACTCTACAACTACCACTCCAGGACACAGTTAACCTAGATCTACTACTCTACAACTACCCCAGGACACAGTTAACCTAGATCTACCACTACAACGCTACTACAACTCGGTGTGTGTGTGTCTGTGTGTGACTGTGTGTGTGTGTGTGTGTGTGTGTATGTTGGTGTGTGTGTGTGTATGTGTGTATGTCGGTGTGTGTGATTGTGTGTGTGTGTGTGTGTGACTGTGTGTGTGTGACTGTGTGTGTGTGCGTCACAACCCGCTGTCTACCGGGACACAGGAATGTGTGTGTGTCTGTGTGTGTGTCGGTGTGTGTGTGTGTTTGTGTGTGATTGTGTGTGTGTGTGTGTGTGTGACCGTGTGTGTGTGACTGTGTGTGTGCGTCACAACCCGCTGTCTACCGGGACACAGGAATGTGTGTGTGTGTGTGTGTGTCGGTGTGTGTGTGTGTCACAACCCGCTGTCTACCGGGACACAGGAATGTGTGTGTGTGTGTGTCTATGTGTGTGTGTGTCTGTGTGTGTGTCGGTGTGTGTGTGTGTTTGTGTGTGATTGTGTGTGACCGTGTGTGTGTGACTGTGTGTGTGTGCGTCACAACCCGCTGTCTACCGGGACACAGGAATGTGTGTGTGTGTGTGTGTGTGTCGGTGTGTGTGTGTGTCACAACCCGCTGTCTACCGGGACACAGGAATGTGTGTCTGTGTGTGTGTGTGTGTGTCTGTGTGTGTGTGTGACTGTGTGTGTGTGTGTGTGTCTGTGTGTAGTGACTGTGTGTGTGTGTGTGTCGTGTGTGTGACTGTGTGTGTGTATTGTATGTGTGACTGTGTGTGTGTGTGTGTGTGTGTGTGTGTGTATTGTATGTGTGACTGTGTGTGTGTGACTGTGTATGTGTGTGTGTGTGACACAACCCGCTGTCTACCGGGACACAGGAATGTGTGTGTGTGTGTGTGTGTGTCTATGTGTGTGTGTGTGTGTGGGACAGCTAGCCTCTCTGTAGCAACAACCTCACAAGCCAATAAGAAAACGAACAATAGTGTTTGACACAGAGAATGCCAGCTGTGATAGTGTGTTTTGAATAACAGCAGAGCGGTACCGGTTTTTGTTTTTGAAAATTGAGAGTCTTATCTACAGAGGACAGAAAGGCACAGTTATGTGTGTATGTGGAGAGTGTCGTAAAGAAATCAGGGAAAAGGGTCGGGGAGAGGTTTGAAGAGATGGAGAAAAATTTGACCAGAGGTCGAAAACATGCAATTAAAATTGATTAGTGGCGTACTTATAGCCTGTTAAAAGAGGAATCGCCCCAGTGTAAACACCTCATCAGTCGTGTTCTTTTTAGCCGTCCATCCAGAAAACCAGTTCACACAACCAGCTCACTTTCTCCTCCCGCAGAAACTCTGACGGATATTTATATAACAAGCCCAACGCTTACCTTTTTTTGTCGACAACCGGCAGAATGTTTACGGGAGATTCCAGGAACTGGCCGTATGAAAAGGCCCGGTGGAGCGATCTACAGGTCAAGGGTCACCAAATGTTGTGGCTGAAGGTTGTTTAACACAGCAGGAGACGATATTTCCAATTGTAACAAGTAGGTAATTTATTTAAGAAAAGAAGTTCTTAACAGCAAGAGCTATGGGTCGAGCAGAGGATCACCACAGCTTGAACAAAAAACACTCTAACTCTCAATCCCTCTGCCTGTCCCCTAAATCCCCTCTCAGTCCTGCCCCCCCATGACAGATATGATGACGTATCATATCATGTCAGATCTGACATGACGTACATTAAGATGATACGTAGATTTAACATCGGAGAGAGATAAGAACATTAAGAACATGAAGAGAGATAAACAAGATATGATGTACACACACGATATGATGTAAAACATTTAAGAACATTGAAGAGAGAGTGAGATGTGTGTGTGTGTGTGTGTGTGTGTCTGTGTGTGTGTGCGTCTGCGTACAGACGTATGTGTATTGTATGTGTGTATTGTGTCACAGGGAATGTGTGTGTGTGTGTCGGTGTGTATGTCTGTGCGACTGTGTGTGTCTGTGTGTGTGTGTGTGTGTGTCTGTGTGACTGTGTGTGTCTGTGTGTCTGTGTCTGTGTGTGTGTGCTGTGTATGTGTGTGTCCGTGTGTCTGTGTGTGTGTGCTGTGTATGTGTGTGTCCGTGTGTCTGTGTGTGTGTGCTGTGCCTGCATTATTATTATTATTATTTATTATTGTTATTACTGTACGTACCTCCAGATCATGTAGAATCGGTCCCTTGACATGACCTCGGGGAGCTTCGTTTGGAAAAGCCATTTTTTCTGGCGCCAGTAGTCTCTCCTTGATGTCAACTGCAGGACTCCCATGGACAGACATAGACCCACAAAACATTGTATTTCGGCCACTGTACCTGGGGTCCAAAGACTGCGGGACGAAGCTGGAGTTGTGCGCTTTTGCTCTGCATACTGATTCGTTTCACATACAATCCCCGTCCACAGCTCCTCAGTGAAAATGTGGGAGAATATGCCGTTTGGAGATATTCCCTTCTGCAAATTTATCTTCACCCCGGGTTGCCTTTTGTATGGGAACTTTACGCGGGGAACAAAGTCATCCCGTTCAGTTTTCCACTCGCCCTGGAAGCCGACAAATTCTTCTCCCACCAGAAAATCTTCATCATCTTCATCAAACATCATTTGTACCCACAGATCCTTGTTGATGGGATCAGAAGGCACATCGTTATCCGAATCCTCTCTTGCCACTTGAATGTCAACATCAAGATCACTTCCCTCACTGGAACTGGTGTTATCCATGTATGACAGCTGTGATGCAATGGGTTTTTTTTCACGGCAAATGTCAAAACAAACTCCGCGAGTCCACGTGTATTCGACCAATAACGAAGCATTTTATTAGTCACATGACCTTAAAAAAACATACACATCCCTTGCACTCACCCACGTGGGGTTTCAGCCAATGGTGGTGCATTTCATTTGTTAAATGCCTTGAAAATGGCTACAGCACGGAAATACACACAAACGCGTATCCCGGCATTAAGCACACACGCACAAATGTGTTTCCCGGCATTAAAGGTATATACACAAATGTATATCCCGGTCTAAATGGGTTAAAATTGTTTAATATGTTTATCAGATCAACATATTATCATAATTATATCTAAATAACTTAGTTAGTTCTGTCATGGAATACATGTATTCAGACCTATACAACTGCATATACACAGAATTAGTGCTGGGCGGTATGGCCTAAATTTGATATCAAATTTGCATAATGTCGATATTCCATATGACTCAATATTTATGGTATTCAAGTTTATAAATAATATTCCTGTATAAAACTGAACCACACCAAATTGATTCATGTTATAAACCAGAATGTTTATTTAGCTATTATAATCCTCACAAAGAAATAAATACCTCTTTCCTGCAGGTATTTAAAAATATAATAATAAAAAAATTAAAGAAGCCACTGTAGCAAGCAGGGTAGGGGCCTTATTATTTTAACTCACAATATTTCAAATTGCAAATTTGTGCAAAATAACTTGAAGGTATGCTCTTCTACATTAACCACAATTTTAAATACAGTGAAATAATCAATTAAACTAAAATAAATAATAAGTCTAAGACTTGTATGAAATATGTTGCAACGAAGACAGGCAACACTACAAATCTGTTTATCACCTGAAGACAAAGCATGTTATAGTACGATGAATGTATCAAGCTAAAGGGAGCTGTGACTCCTGCCACTCCTGTAACTTCAGCCAGGTACCATCTGCAAATTTCGGCAATGAGGAAACCGAAAAGGCAGAGTCGAGTAAGTACCATGCAGTGGAAAAGCGCCATAACATAATCTCAGCTCCTCCCGTTATGAGAGGACGAGTACCAAATGGAGAGAGATAACATCAGCAATCTCGTTCCATATAGCCAAGAACATTATTCCCATTTATACAGTGGAAAAAGAAGGATTCCGAAAATGAATTAAAACATTAGAACAGAGATACGAGTTGCAAATTGATACACTTTACGTGTCCTTTTTTTTAAAACGAATTCGGTCCCGCTCATCTTTCTCTTTCTCCGCCATGTTCGCCTGCAAGAGCTAATCAGAGCATTAATCAAATATAGATCGAATCGACGTTCACGATATATTGCCCAGGCCTACATAGAATATAATATACGGTAATAGAAGTACTTTATTGATCCCGTGGGAAATTCAGCACTACAGATCGCTCACAATAAACATTTAGGTAGTCAAAATAAATAATCATAAGAATAAAAATACAGTCTGGGATAGGGCTGGGCGATAACGATAACTATAATTATCGTGGTATATTTTAATTATCGATTGATAATAAAAAAAAAATCTACTTTTTTTTTAATTAAATATAATGGTGACCTGCAACAGGGCAGTTTTAAAACCAGAGACAGTGGACAGACTTGTCTTTCTTGCCTGCAACTTAAAGTAATGGCTTTGCTTGTCCAAATGACAATACTGAGAAAATTGAGATTTATTTTTCTGTTGTCCATTTATTTTGTTTGCTTTCTAATTTAAAATACAGTTTGAAACAGTCTGTACACAGTAGGCTATGTGCTAGCAGAGCTAGTCTCCAGTTGCGAGTCACGGTGCACATGTGCGGTGGTTTGTCCACCAAAAAAGCGCCAAAAGATGGAAAAGAAACTAGCAGAGCCAGAACTATTCAACTCCCCTGGAGCCACACCCAGCAGAGAAGCCTGTTTACTTTGGCTTTCAAACCGGCTGCAGCCTGAGAACTAGAGTGTGAGGGGCTATAACAAAAAAAATTGCGGCAACGACAAAGAATTGCTGCAAAATAAACATAAATATGTTGTTTTAAAAAATATATATATTTAATACTTATAACTATATTGATAGATATCGATATTATAGATATCTAAATTTTTTGTATAGATATCGAGTGATTCGATATCGATATTGTGATATCATTTTTAGACATATCGCCCAGCCCTAGTCTGGGATATACATTCTAAAATATGTATATACGTTCAAAAATATACAGCCAAAGATTTACAGTAAATGTACAGTAATAAAAAATGTATTTAAGTGTATGTAAAGTAAAAAAGTCCAGGAAGATTTTGTACTGTCACTCTGTGCTACAGTACACCGTGAGGCACAGTGATGCGTTGTATAGCCTGATGGCTGTTGGAATGAAGGACTTCCTGTGCCAGCCAGAGAGTCTAGCTTCACTCGCACCACGTTACTGGTATAGGTATATTTCAGAATATACTATTCCAATACTGAGATACACACAATCTGTGAAAAACACATTGCTGTGGAAAAACACATTGCTGTTGAAAATCACAATCTGAAAAACACATTGCTGTGGAAAATCACAATGCTGTGGAAAAACATAATATGTGAAAAACACAATCTGAAAAACACATGCGCAATACTTCCCGTAACACTTGATTGTTGCAATATCGTTACCAAATAGGAAGGGGGGCTTGCATGCCGATTGACGAGGTCACAAGACCTGGACTCTGAGGAGAATGACGTAACAGATTCAGTATATAGTAAATGACTATCAGAGGAAAGGATTTCTGTGGTGTTTGCATCTGTCTGCATCTACAAGCAATAAGATTCCTTCAACGGGGCTATAATTGAGACTTAGTCTTAACAAATTATACAACAGTTCACACGCTTATTTCACATATGGGCACAGAGGCAGTGGCGTTGCGTGGGTAAAATGACTGAGGATGCCAATAAATGACTGAGGATGCCAATAAGAATGTTTTGTATGTTTTGATAATGCGTTATTAGATCTACAACCCGTTACAATAATGGAACCAGTTTTAAACAACCGCCCTTGGAGCAGATTCACTTTTAAATCCCATCAATAACTACATTTGGAGCATAACACTTTTAGAACTGAACTCTTAATTGATGTACTTCTCTCTTCTCCAGGTACAATTGCTGCATTGCTCCCCAACAACAAGCAGAGATATGAATGAGTCAAGGCCTCACTGCTGTGACCAGTGTGAGAAGAGCTTCAGTAGATATGACAGCTTAAAGAAACACCAGCGCAGTCATACTGGAGAGAAGCCCTACTCCTGTGACCAGTGTGAGAAGAGCTTCAGTAGACATGACAGCTTAAAGAAACACCAGCGCGTTCATACTGGAGAGAAGCCCTACTCCTGTGACCAGTGTGAGAAGAGCTTCAGTAGCTATGACAACTTAAAGATTCACCAGCGCATTCATACTGGAGAGAAGCCCTACTCATGTGACCAGTGTGAGAAGAGCTTCAGTAGACTTGACAGCTTAAAGCAACACCAGCGTATTCATACAGGAGAGACGCCTTTCCACTGTGCCTTCTGTGAGAAGGGCTTCAGACACTCTAGCAACTTAACGAAACACCAGCGCATTCATACAGGAGAGAAGCCCTACCACTGTGACCAGTGTGAGAAGAGCTTCAGTAACTCTGGAGGCTTAAAGAAACATCAGCACATTCATACAGGAGAGAAGCCTTAACACAATAACCGCCACGTGGATATTGCTGGGTGTTGTGGAATTGCCAGCGTGTTGGGACTGTTTTCGCGATATTTCATGATCTTTGCGGAGCTATTTCTATATTCTATATTATAGCTATGGGGAAATGGTTCGGCTCATTTGACAAAATCTATTTGCTGTACAATATGTAAGAAACGGTTTGTTTCTACATACATTCGTTCGTTCACAATTCCAAGCTAAACATTGACTGAAATCCAGGCTCATTTCCTAGAAACAGAGTTATGGACCGTTTTCTGCGCTATGCGCAAATCATGTTCTTTGCTCGCCCGAGACACATTTCCAGGTCATGACAAGACAAGAGTTCCTCTATCAAAAGCAACATGGGGGGGGGGGGAGTTATCGAACGGGTTATAAACCAATTTAGACTGTTATTTCTTGAATCACAGGAAAAACAATTGCGTTATACATTAGTCTGTATTTTACTATTACAAATAACAAACTTGAAATGCAGTAAAGCTATTATTATATCGATCAGGTAGGAATATCTTGTATTGATCCGGTTAGTAGATATTGTATCGATCAGGTATTACAGATCATAGGTAACATGACCACCAAGGTATTGTTCAGTTATCAACATGGGGGGGTGCATGAAATAAACTAAAATGTCATAACCCATTTAGACTGTTTCTAATTCCTGTACCGTTTATACTATGCTCCTGTGTTGTAGACGATGTTTGCTCTGTACCTACCTGTATTCCAATAATGGATTCGTCCATACATGATATAAAAAACATTCATCAGTGTTTCCCCTATAGCGCCGCTGCTGAATTAGGACCGCCGCTGCTATGAACTAGACTATTAAAAATAATTTATTAAAAAAATAGAAAACAAATTTAAACTTTTTTTATCATTTCATTTGGGCTGTGGGGGGTGCTTAATGTAAAAGACTGACTTGAGGGAAAGGCTGCAGGGAGAAAGTACTGCAGTCTAGTCGATTTTGTGTTTTGAGCACAAAGTTCATCATAGATCTAGCCTCTTTATTTTGCTCTCAAAGAGCACCAGATTTTTTAAATGTTAAAAAGAAATGCCCCCGGACCCCTCCAGAGGCACAGCACCGCTGCTGAATTTTCTTTCAGGGGAAACACTGTTCATAAAGTATTCTGTATAGGTAGGTAGGAAATAGTATTTATCAAGTAGTAGTATTTGGTGAAACTAATTGCTATATTATCAACCATGAACAAGTAAGTTATAGCACAATTACTGGTGTAGGTCTAGAATCATACAGAAAACTTTATTATAAAATACAGAATACTTTATAATGCAGAAAACTTGAAACTTTGATGAAGTGAACATTTTAATTTTTACTTACAATATGTGCAAATCAGCCGTCGGAACCAACCATTGTTTGTGCATTAGAAAACCGTTACATTTACAGCACTGAGCACAGTATACACATAAGACTTTATAAAAGTATAAACTGGGTGACTGCCATCAACCATTGTTTCTGTGCATTAGAAAAGTATGACGGTAACATTCACAGTACAGTATACACTGATAATACTTTATAAAAGTACCATTCAGTTTCTGTGCATTAGAAAACCGTGACTGTACATTATATATGTGTAACGGTTGTGACAACGTCACCTCAAACTTTGATGCCCCGAGGGAGTTTTGAACACGGGTATCCTACACCGCGTGCAACAGCACAGACCACTATACCAAGAGGTGAATTCACTTCTTTGTAGCGTGTCTATCTGTCTTTTGAGGATGAGTGAGTTTAACCCATAGCACCGCTACTCACCCCAGCCCTTTGTGACTGCGCTTCAGGTACAGGTACACGAACCGAACAGTTTCAGTGTGTACCGTACCGAACGGCTGTAGTGTGTACCGAACGATTACAACGGTATGTTAAACGCCCACCGGGGGCTGTTTTTTTCACAATAATAATAATAATAATAATAATTTTTTCTTTTCTTTACAAGTCGATTATTAATTTCAATATAGAATATTCGTTGACAGCCTTACAAGTACAATTAGTTACTGCACACTACATCACCCCTGAGTGGAACATGGAAAGCCAAACTTTCCCCCATTGTACCGAAAACCTGTACCGAACCGTGACTTCAAAACCGAGGTACGTACTGAACCGTGGTTTTTGTGTACCGTTACACCCCTAATATGTATACACTGTTATTATGTACACTGTTATCCACTATAAAACTATATATACACAAAATGATCACCAGCCTCCCACTTTCCTGTGTTGACAAGCTAGATCACTAATATTACTACTCTGAAAGTGGTCCAAAAATGCCTATGCAATATTTACAACAGTGGCCCAAATATATCTGCAACGCATTTGTCTGGTACAGAAAACAGTACAACTACCCACTATGCTACTGTGAAACTATTCACAGTGTATTATAACCTTGATGGTGAGATATTTACTTAAGCATTACATCACACGCAGGAGTGGTTTGTGACCAATAAACCATGCCTAGGGGTGGTTGTTAGGCCCGAGGCGCAGCCGAGGGTCGTTAGACCCCCCTAGGCATGGTTTATTGGTCACAAACCACGACTGCACGTGGTGTAACGCTTTTATACAACTGCCAGATTCATCCAACCTTATTTCTATACAATAAACACACATTAATCGAAGATTTATTGAAAAAACCATCCGCCAGAAAAAGTAGTTCCCACAACTCCATGTGGAAGCAGCTTGAAGTGCATCCAACCAAACTAACACATCCAACTGTATTATTGGAATGATTGAGAGAAGTTGCCTCATGTGGAAGCAGCTTGAAGTGCATCCAACCAACTAACACATCCAACTGTGTATTATTGGAATGATTGATTGAAAATTTTATTACCAGATGCAGAATATAAAGTAGGTAAAACAAATTAAAACGTTTTCTTTGCCCTATAGGAAAAAAACGTTTTCTTCGCCCTATTTTTTTATTTATTTCTTTTAGCCTAAACTTAACCAGTTGGAAACCAGGGGTACAGTAATAAAATTAGCAATCAACCAATCAATCAATTCAATAGACCATGCTCACTTAAAACAGCGCTGCTTCTCTCTCAGTCTGACTCTCCCGCTGTTGCAGACAGGAGTGTGTGTGTGTGTGTGTGTGTGTGTGTGTGTGTGTGTGTGCGTGTGTGTGTGTGTGTCACAGTGTGTGTGTGTGTGTGTGTGTGTGTGCGTGTGTGTGTGTGTGTGTGTGTGTGTGTGTGTGTGTATGTGTGTGTGTGTGTTTGTGGGTACGCCAGCGTCGGAGAGTGAGAGTGAACGCTGCAGTGCAGTCAGTGGGGAGGAAGTAGAAATTTAAATCTATCAATTAATCAATCAAACAATCCGCGATTTTTCTTTTGTTCTAGATTGAGTCAAGACCCATCAATTACATCATCCAACATTGTTTAAAATGCTAACACATTCCCCTTGACAGAATCGCTTCATATTTAGTCGGTATGGTGCTTTCAACATAACCATTTGATCTCCGCGATCCTGTTTTCTCCCTGAGTGAGCCGGGGAGGGTTATGTGATTTGGTTGTGGGCGGGTCCTGAGCCCAGGACCGTGGATTGTTACCAATAAAGACGTGTGAATGGCCAATCAGAATCGAGAAATTTGCATGCCGTTGTATAATATACTATACTATATACACTCAGCTAGCATAACTGTGCATTATAACCTTGATGGTGAGATATTTACTACACTATACTATATACTACTAATACTATCTACTATCTATCGGAGTGGTACCCATGGTACGGCGAAGTACGCATCCGCATGTTTCTCTCTATCATACAAAGATGGATTATTTAGAATTTCAGGCTCCCCGCCTCCCCACAATATGGCTGCATCGAAAAACAGTAGCCCGTTTTTGAGTCGCACATGAAGTACGATTTTATGCCATACCTGGTTGGCTTGTTGGGGTTGTAGACCCTGAATGTTAAGCGTCCACGCCATGCCAGCATCCCCTCATCGATGGCGATGTCGCAGCTGGGCTGGTAAAGCTCTCCAAACCGCGACATCACATGGTCCAGTACAGGGCGTACCTTGTACAGTTTGTCTCGCGCATCGATGTCAGCATTGTCAGCGAAGTGGAGGAAGCGCCAGATTAATTAAAATCTGTTCCTGGGCATTGTGGTAGAGAAAAACGGTGTTGAAACTAATGGGTCCGTGGACCAATACATGGTCATAGCAGGCTTCTTGATGACACCGGTTAAAAAGAAGAGGCCAAAGAACCACCTGAGCTCCTCCACAGACACGGGCTGCTCGTTAGGTTGGGATCCAGCAGGGCAATGGACTGCTCAGCGTAGAGGTTGGTCTCCGCTACAATCATGCTGAGGAACTCCTCGCTGAGGAACAGACCTATGAAGTCCGCAGGCCGGTCAGACACCAGTGCCGCAGCATCCTGGAGCGGTCCTGGTTGGGCTGTGAATGGTATGTCTTGTGGCACCCAGCCCTCATGAGTCCAGGTCTCCTGGCTCCGACCACGCGCCGCCGACCTGCTTCTCGTCCCTGTGCCATCCCTCGACCTGTCAATTATACAAATATACAATTATCATAACTAGCCTAACCCGTACACCCTACTGTACACAAACATTCCTATAACACGTAGTTACAAACTGTGTATGAGTGAGTGTGTGTGTGAGAGAGTGAGGCTTACTTACCCCTCTGGCTCGAGTGTGCCGTCCCCACCTCTGGTTGTGGAACATCTGTCCCCTCTGGTTCTGGAATCACAGGAAGGTAACAAATACATTATATTAGATTTATTGTCATTTTATTTACATGATATATATAGCATTATGTATTATTATGTAGCATTTGTTCTCACCTATATTGGTTGGAGTAGTTGACCTGCTCCTTCTGCCCGGTACCGCACCAGAGTCCGATTCTGTTCCCGAGTCTGGGATCCAATTCAGTCAGTTTTATTGTCACAATGCCGCATCCGCATAATTTACACAAATATCTACACATTCAGTAAACACACACATGAATACAGTATGGATATATATTAGTTCTCAACTAAAAAGGTAGGATTAATTGGCCTTCCATGCGTTCCCTCTCCCTCTCCGCCAGACAGAGAATCGGTCTCTGAACCTAGGATCCCAAAATCATGGTCAGCTGTATTTCTTCTAAAGACACAGATAATTGCATTTCACACTTCCCACGGTGTATATAAAAAAATATATATACAGAGAAACAGAGAGAGACAGAGAGGGATAGAGGGAGAGAGAGAGGGAGATAGACACAGACAGAGAGGGAGAGAGAGACACAGATATAGAGAGAGACAGACAGACAGAGAGGGGGAGAGAGATAGACAGAGAGAGAGAGACAGACAGAGGGAGATAGGGAGAGAGAGACACAGATACAGACAGGGAGGGAGAGGGATATAGAGACAGACAGAGGAAGAGAGTGATAGGGAGAGAGAGAGACACAGATGGAGACAGAGAGACAGACATGGAGAGAGAGACAGAGGGAGAAAGACACAGATGGAGAGAGACAGACAGAAAGGGAGAGAGATAGAGGGAGAGAGGGAGATAGAGACAGAGATAGAGACAGAGAGGGAGAGAGAGACATATATAGAGAGACAGACAGGGAGAGAGACACAGAGAAACAGAGAGACAGAGGGAGAGAGAGAGACAGACAGAGGGAGAGAGACAGAGGGAGAGAGGGATAGGGAGATAGAGACAGACAGAGAGGGAGAGAGAGACATATATAGAGACAGACAGAGAGGGAGAGAGAGTGTCTGGTCAGAGCAGATAAATATATATTTAAATTAACTCGTATCTCCTCTGACCAGACAACATAAACCTCCCCCTGCAGTAAGTTAGTGGTTATTTTTCTTATTTGAGGCCTGGTGTCTAAAACAGTACAATGAATTGCATGTACATACACCCGATATGGAAATAAATATGAAGACATCGTTTTCAAGAGATAAGTGCATCAAAATGAGACCGCTGAAACGCACCGTGGTTAGGACCGCAACGCCTGCCCAGGCCCAATTCATCATCTGATGAAACCTCCTTCCACCTCCTTCCTCACCACCTTCTTCCCTACACTACGCTTCCTCATGATTGCGATGATAAATAACTAATATAACTACTAATACAACTACTACTCTACTACTACTACTACTGCTACTACTACTACTACTACTGACAAAATACTACTAATTAGCATGACTGTACTTTCTAAAGTACCTGGATAACTTACAATTACTACTACTACGATCTACGACTACTACAAATACTAGGAATGATACAATCTGCTCTCATGAATCTCAAATAATCTCTCAATGTAAATATCTCTCTCTCTCTCAAAAAACGTCTCCAACACTTGATTCTGTAATGGCCGTAGTTTTTTTTTGAATAATTTTTTTTATTTCCCCCCTTTTTTTACATAAAACCAGACACACAATACATAAACAATGGAAATCCACAATAAATCACAGGACTATGATTGACACAATAATGAAATTAATGACAGTCCAGTACTTAAATCAAAATAAATGTAAATTAAAAGATTTACCCATAATAAATGCAATACTCCATGCTCTTGCTCGCTCTCCCACCCCCCCCCCCCCCCCCCACCCCCCCACTCAGGACCCCTTTTTGGACAATCCATCCATTATTCCGTTTAACACCAGGAATTACAAATTCATATGCTAACCTTTATCCTCTCCACCACCTCTAACCAGATTGCTATGCTGGCTTCACTAACACCTAAAATTCTTGCGGTAGATATCTCTAGATAAATCACATCGAGATAGGTAAGAACCCATACCTTCCGGCACATTTTATCCGGTTGAATCCAGCGTTATGCTATCAGCTTTTTAGCAGCCGTAAGACCGGACAAAATTAGTCTCTTTACCTGTATAGAGGCTGCTAACTGAGAAACATCATTCAACATCAATACAGAAGGCAGAACAGGTATGGTCAGAGATAACAATTCTGATAATTGCGTGGTTACTTCTTCCCAGAATGTCTTAACCGGCGGGCATTCCCAATACATATGCATAAATGTACCAATATCACCGTTTACACATAAGGAGCATCGAGAGTCTTGTTTAAGCCCCATTAGGAACAAACGTCTAGGAGTTAAGTAAGTCCTATTGTAGTGGCCTCTTCCTGGGTCCGCTGCTAGTGGCAACCGGGGAGGTGATCCGTACGCGCTCCATCCAACGAATAGTCTCCACACCTTGAGTTCCGTTATCAGATACCACAGATATCCGATTTATTTAGAAAAGATATTGTTTACATGGGAGAGGTGATCAAAGCGATCCTATTGTTCCTATAAACGTGGTTCAATTCAAAGCGAAGACTATCCAAAGCGTTTCCAAAGCGGTCAGAAAACTGTATGCTTTCCCCGGCTACACCCCACAGCTGATTTCCATTACTCATTTATGTCCTCAGCTGCGCCGTGGCTGGTTCACCTGTCACGTGACCAACCACAATACAACTGAGAATATTCAATTGGCTATACAGATAAATAATAACATTCCCATAAATCATATCCTTCCATTGGAAATAATAATACTAATAATAATAATAATAATCCATAACAAAAACACTCATATGGCCCTTACACCGGCCCCTAATTGTGTCTACACAATTACAAAACAAATAACATGGTCAGGTGAGTGTTCCTAACCCCCACCACCTCCTAATAGACAGTCTCCTCCGCACCGCATGTATATATTCCCTCCCCGCCGTATGTATATTTCTCTCCCACCCACCCACCCCCTCCTAATGTACAGTCCCCTCCCCATCATATATACTCTGTCAGGATCTATGGGTAACAGTACTGTATATTTGAATACCGTTTATGTCACAAATGTATCAGTACTAAATACCTATATGTCCCTATGCCATAAATGTCATGTATGTTGTGTATGTCATAAATGTCTATATGAATTGAAAATGGGGGACCCTGATGGAAACAAGACAAACGTCTTTCTCAGGTCTGCATCCCCTTAACAATTGTATGTTTTGAGCCGTACTGTATTGTACCCATTCTGCAATCTGTTAAATAAAGTTTTCATTCATTCATTCATTCATTCATTCATTCATTCATTCATTCATTCATTCATTCATTCATGGCTGGCAATTCTTCTTTGATTCCAGTAGTAGGCACTTCGTACTGAGCCTTTGTCATCTGGAAAGGTTTCCAGGATCCGTCCGAGCGGCCAGGGTTCCTGGGCGCTGTGTAGTCCACTATAATGGATATGATAATGTTCATTCAAAGTCCATATTCTAGTCTTCTGGACATTCCTTGTTACATAATAATCTTCATGTCGATGATTCATTCATAACTTAAAAAGAGTCCATAATAAACTTAAATGCCTTAATGATGCATGTTCCATGGTCTTAATGATGCATTTTCCATTGTATTAATGATGCATGTTCCATGGTCTTAATGATGCATTTTCTATTGTATTAATTGGGTATTATTGTCGTGTGATCAATACACCAATACATCATGCTCACATTCTTGTGTTTGTGTTTCCTTTTCTCAAAGTCAAGACCTTTGCTTACTCTTGGTCAGCCTCTCCCATACCCTACCAAAGTGGGCTGAAAGGGGGGGTTTGAGAATCCACAATCCACCTCACTCCAGAGTTTGCCATGGTGGTGCCTTGGAATGATGATGTGAATCAAACATCACTCATGTTGTCTTCTCTTTCTTTCTTTTATGATACACCCTGTAATGGGGTATGTACCAGACATGGCCATCTTTCCTGCTTAGCTCTTGAAGAGGTACATTCTCTGTGCTCTTAGATATGCCAGTCTTCTCTCTGTTCTTAGATCTTCTAGTATTTTCTTTGCACTTAGATCTTCCAGAGTTGTCTCTGCTCTGAGATATTTCAGACTTGTCTTTGCTCTTAGATCTTCCAGAGTTGTCTTTGCTCTTAGATCTTCCAGACTTGTCTTTCATCTTAAATCTTCCAGACTTGTCTTTTCCGTCCACTACTACTCCTTTCTTGTTCTTAGTCTTCTTGGGCTTGATGTCCTCATCTTCATCCGGTTTGCTTTTCTTGACCTTCTTGTCGTTTTTGGTCTTGATTTTCTTAGGTTTGAAGTCGATTCCTGCCACATCATCTCGCTCCCTCTTCAGAGACTTCTGGTGTTTAGGAGAGTGGTAGAGGTCTTCTTCATGCTCAGACTTCATATTCACACGTGGAGAACTGCCAAAGCCATTCTCTTCCTTCTTGATCTTGCCGTCAAGGGACTTCACCTTCTCCTCCTTTCTCTTTTCCTTGTGCTTGTCCTTGTCCTTCTGTTTATCTGTGCCGCCATCTTTGTGCTCTGCATCCTTCCTGAGCTTCTTTTGCAGGTGCGTGGAAACCGGAGTCACCTGTGGCTTGGTGGCGGCTGTCTGCTGCTGTTTCAGCTGTGGTCTTTGCTGCATCCTCTGCTGCTTCTTCATCAGCTGGGCCTGGCTTACCGCAGACTTCGGAGTATGACTATGTTCTCAACATTGAACTGAAAAAATTTATTCTAGGCAAAACATCCATCTTAACTATTGATGCTCGGGCCTGTACTGAGTTTTTTAGTTTTGACCACCTGCCGAAGTCGTCTGTGATCCTATCTAGGAATCTGGCATAATTATACTTCACCGTTTGGCAAATTGTGGGAAAAATCTCAACTCCAAGACATCTAAAGTGTTCTACCATTGGTATATTTACTGGGAGTGAGGTAGCCTTCGCAGTCACATTAAGTGGAAGGAAGGCCGATTTTGGCCAGTTTATCTTAAACCAAAATCATCTATCACCTTGAAAAGATGAGGTAGTGAGGTGGTAGGATTTTGCATGAACATTATTATATCGTCCGCATATAAACTGATATGATGCTGTGCGCCCTTAATTGAGATCGGCTCTATGGATTGTGATTGTCTTATATACTGTGCCAGAGGTTCTAGAGATAGAGCAAACAATCCGGGACTAAGAGGACAACCCTCTTTGGGGAGGTGAATTTCCCTGTTATAATCATGGCCGACAGGTCTGTGTATAGTACTTTGATCATATTAATAAATCCATCTCCTAGCCCCATCCTTCCAAGTACTGCCCATAAATAAGACCATTCCAACCTATCAAAAGCCTTCATCGCATCCAAGGATAATACAGCTACAGGAGGTAAAGCTTCTTTGCTGGCTTCTATCACATGCAATAACCGTCTAATATTATCCGTGATCAGGCGGATCAGGCCTGTCTGATCAGGATGAACTAAAGATGTCATATGCTTTTGTAGTCTGATGGCTAGAACCTTAGCGTACAGCTTAATATCGGTTCCGAGGAGGCTTAAGGGTTTGTAACTACCACAGTCGGTGGGGTCTTTATCTTTTGTGCCATATTAACGTCCCTGGAGAAGTTCCCCTCTTTGATTGAGTATAAAATCATGTCAAGTAATAGGGGTCCGATTACATCCCAACATGAGAGGTACAGTTCTGGTGGGATACCGTCCCATCCAGGGGCCTTACCACTTTGCAATTCTGATATAGCCTCCCTAAGTTCCTCTAGTGTAATAGGTGCATCTAACTGTTTAGCGTCTTCCTCTGAAATTGTAGGTAGGTTAATTTGATCAAGAAATTAATCCAGTTTATTATGATCGAATATCACTTCTGACTTGTATAGGTTAGAATAAAACGCACTAAACGCCTCGTTGATTTTCTTGGGGTCTGTAACAAGTCCCTGTTGGCCCTTAATAGCGGGTATATCAGCAAATTGTGCATTGGATCGTATCTTCATAGCTAGTAGGTGACTCGGTTTAGAGCCATGAAAGTAATAATGTTGTCTTGTACTGCGTATTTGAAATTCAGATTGTTGTCTTAAAATGGAGTTAATCTCTTTTTTTAACACTTTAATTTGAGACTCCAATTTACATGAGTAGTTGCGTTGTAAAGAAGAGAACACCGATGAGTGTATCATTTCCAGTTCTACCAATTTGGATTGACGTTCCTTGCGGAGGTTGGAGGCAAAGACAGTAGTGTTTTCCTTAATAAAACCCTTTACCGATCTCCATAACATTCTGGGGTCCTGTACCAAACCCTTATTACTCAGTAGGAAATCATTTAGTTTAATGCTGAATTGTAAAATGAATTCAGTGTTTTTCAACAGTGTCGGGTTAAAACGCCATCTTGGTGCTCGGGAAGTCATTCTACTAAAAGAGCCCTTTAGGAGTAAATATCTGTGATCTGATGCATTGGTTACCATTTCCACGTCCTGTTGAGAGCCGTGCATGAGCATGATAACATATAATCCCCTATCCCCATTTCCCTCCCTCCCTTTAAAGTACACGACCGGTCTGCCCAAAACGAGCACTTCATCCTTAACTTTCCTATGCAAATTGCCATAGGGTCTAAAACCATCGATTCTACCATTAGTAGAATGTCAATAGTGGCCTGGCCACTCTCCCGTTAAATAAAAAGGAGATAAGAAAATAAAATAAAATAAAAATATGCCTCAAATATCAAAGTATATTCACTTAAACCTTATACGAACTTGTGTGAGTTAAAACACACTGAAGAATAAAAGAGATGTATTAGACTAAATTAGAGAAACCTCAGAGAGTATAGAACATTTACTTAAATCTTAAAAGAACTTTGCTAAGTTTTAACACCTGGATGAAATAAAATGGAAACGTAGTGGAGCTAAATGCAAAATGATAAGAAAGTTTTTAAATACGTATATGCAGTTCGTCACCCCGGCCAGGGGTGGGCGATGTTCCGCTGTGAAGACTGATGTTCCTCCGGAAGTGATCTAAGCTGTGTGTATAATCATAATAAAGTTGTTAAGAGCTCCAGAACATTCAGTATGTCACAAAACGTTATCAATGTTCCAGCACATTCCAATAAGTCACAGACCGTTGTAAGGGCCCGTGTCGACCGGGGACGTTTTATGAGTTGTCAGCTCCTTTCTGTCATTCATTTCTATGCTACAGACGCAACAGGCGCGCTCCTTTTCCCAGCACCGCGCCTCACGTTTTAGCGCTCTCGGCGGCTGGCGTTTTTGGGCGGAGCGCTCCCAGCGCCTAAAGTTTAAACTAGTTAAACTTTTGTTGAGGAGCGCCGCTCATCAAGGTAACTTTTTTCGACCGACCAATCAACATCGAGCAAGTGGTGGAGCCGCGGCAGTCGCGAGACTCAGGAAAACGCTCTGAGCTTTATTTTTTTGCTTTTCAAAGCGGTCCGTCTTGAAAAAAGCGTTCCCGGTCGACACGGGCCCTTAGAATTCCAGTACATTCAATATGTCACAGAATGTTATTAATGTTCCAGCGCCTTCCAATATGTCACAGACCGTTGTCAGAGTTCCAGAACATTCAATATGTCACAGAACGTTATCAATGTTCCCGGTCGACACGGGCCCTTAGAATTCCAGTACATTCAATATGTCACAGAATGTTATTAATGTTCCAGCGCCTTCCAATATGTTACAGACCGCTGTTAGAGTTCCAGAGTATTCCAATATGTCAGCAACATTAAATTGTACCCACCCGGGGGAGACATCAGGCCCACACAATGAATTGCATAAAACTCATAAATTTAGCCGGCCCAGATATAGCGAACCATTAAAATAATACGATATCCAGCGTCAAATATTAACCTATTTATAAATCGAGGTTACAAAATTGATTTGACGCCGTTTGGTGTAACGCAGTGATCAGAAAAAAAGGAAAACTACCCTTCACGTTGTGGGACCTGCATGTAATCCTCTGCTTCTTTAGGCGAGGAAAGATAAACCCTCCGTCCATCTTTATCGATGATGGAGAGCTTTGCCGGGTACCAAAGTGTGGGCTTGAGACCTTTCTCATAAAGTTGAGAGATCGCTGGCTTGTACCGGGCTCGTAGGCTCACCACTTCACGGCAATAATCCTTGTAGAAATAAACTGGTTTCCCGTTGTATTTCAGAATACCCTTCACCTTCCGTGCCTCCCGAATAATCCTGTCTCTTGTTCCAATTTGACGTAGGCTAGTGTAACTGCCCCCCGGCATGGTGATGAAATAAAGATGCGGTTATGTTTCGTACAGGTGCTTTTATTCATTTTCTCTTTTCTTTTGCATTTTAGCATAGCAGCACTGTAGCTTTTCTTTTGTAGTCGTCGTTGCACCGTGGTTGTACATGTTGTGACGGTTGCACCGTGAAAACTATGACAGTCAAAACACAAACATACACAATTAGTTCTATTGTTCACAGAACCACAACAAAGCACATAATGTGTTCAAACAAACATTTGAACTTAATGATATCAAGGGTGAACTCGTCTTCCATAACAAAAGGGCATTTAGGGAAACTAATAATAATAAGTAACGTTACTTGTTCGGCAGCAGGTGCTCTTGATTAGAACCGAATCAGTCAGTGCACCACTTTACATGTCTACAACACACAAAATATAGACATCTCCAATCATAATAATACATTTTAGTGTTCAACGTACCTTATTCCGCTTTACCAAGGGGTGTTAATTACTGAAGTAAGGTCCTTGTACTCTATATAGTTCGCTGTCTGCTCCGACGTTGTCTCTTGGTTACTTCCTGTATTAGTTACAGGTCTCTTTGAGAACAAACAGGATCCTGTGACCTTTATACTATAGAAAAGACGAGCTCTGCCCCCATGTGGACACTAAAGGAAAATGCACAAGCGGCAACTGAGATATTAACCCAGGGTTTCTTAAATAGAAAGTTTAATATTCTGAGCTAATAAAGAAAAGTTGATCATCTAGACCAATGTAAGTTAAAGCTTACTGATAATAAAGATGATAGGCATCTTGACCCTTGGCGGTCATTTCCACTCCCACCAAATCCTGCTATGACGGATAAGCACAATTTAGAAAGAATTAATTAGTCATACAGGATTTATTTTTAGACTTCACATAACAGATCAAATAGTACAACTCTATACTAATTACTCTCGAGGAGGAGTACCAATTTCTGGATCGGTCACTCGAGGACTGAAGGTCTGGTAGAGTGATCTTTTCGCTCCCCAGTCTGTATTTTTACTCGACGTACTAGACCGTCGCTCTCTTGAGTGGCTTCGACGACTCGACCTAGTTGCCACTGGCTTCTTGGAAGGTTACTGTCCTTGAGGATGACTATGTCGTTCACCTTGAGGTTACGCCGTGGTACGTGCCACTTCTGACGTGTGGAAATGTTCAGGAGGTATTGCTTCTTCCAGCGGCTCCAGAATTGTTCGATTAGGTACTGGACTCTGCGCCATCTCTTGGTTGCGTACATGTCCTCTTTAACAAATCTCCCAGGGGGTGGAAGAGCGATTTTAGACTTCATCATGACGAGGTGGTTTGGTGTTAAGGGTTCTAGGGCCATGGGGTTGTTGATACCATCTACTGTCAGTGGTCGGCTGTTTACAATAGCTGTAGCTTCATAGAAGAGTGTTCTAAGGGAGGCGTCATCAAGTCTGCCTGGACACAGAGCAATAGTGGCGTTCAGCACATTTCTCACGGTCCTGATTTGACGTTCCCAGACACCACCTGCATGGCTGGCTGATGGAGCGTTCACGAATTCACACTGTTTCTCTGCTAGAAAGATTTCCAGTAACTTGGCGTCACATTGTTTGAGTGCTTCTTTAAACTGGTTTCTAGCTCCCACGAAGTTAGTACCGTGGTCACAATGAAGTTGGCGAACAGCTCCTCTGAGGCTGATGAAGCATCTCAAGGCGTTAATGAATGAGTCTGTTGATAAGTCTTCAAGCATCTCGATGTGGACAGCTCGTGAAGCCAGGCAAGTTAGTATCAGACCATACCTTTTGTACTCCTTCCGTGCCTTTTTAATCAGGAAAGGGCCGAAGCAGTCCATGCCACTGTATGAGAAAGGCGGTGAGTCTTCCACATGCTCTTTAGGGAGTTCAGCCATTTGCTGTTCTTCAGTAGGTCGTCGGAGTTTCCTGCATCGCACACAACTTTGAATCAGCTTGGCTACTAATTTGCTCTCACCAATGACCCAGAATCCATTTGCTCTCAGTTCCATTTGAGTTTGACTTCGGCCTTGGTGACAAACTTGGGCGTGGTGGTGAGCCGTAATTAGCTTGGTGATAGGGCTGTCTTTTGGCAAAATGATGGGATGTTTCATTTCTTGACTGAGGGATGAGTGTCTCAATCTTCCACCCACACAGAGAAGTTCTTGATGCAGAATTGGATCAAGGGAATGAAGAGCGCTTGAACTTGGAAGAGCATCTCCTTCCTGGCATCTCTTAATTTCTTGAGAGAAGGCTTGCTGCTGGACGAGCTTGATCACTATTTCGGCAGCTCTTTCTCATTCTTCGACTGTCACCAATTCGGTGTTGTGTACTTTTCCCGATCCCAGCCTCTTGATTCTTGCGACTACTTTCAGGATCTTTGACCATGAAGAGATCCGATTTAGGCGAATTATAATGTCTGTACAGCTGTTAACTTTGGTTGTGAAAGCTTGGACAGCCTTAACTTCAGGATCGCCAACGAGTAGCTCTGCGAAAGGGTTCAGTTTGGGATGTACTTCTTGCTCCCAGAGAAATGTAGGACCTGACATCCAGTTTGTTGAAGGAATGTGAGATGCTTGAAGGCCTCTGGAGGCATGATCTGCCGGGTTCTCCGCTGTCTCGATATAGTGCCATTTACTTGGGTCAGTGTTTTCTCTTATCAGTTGGACTTGATGTAGCCCAGAACTACTTGTGAATCTGTCCAGAAGAATACTTCATCGATCTTCATCTGCAGTTCTCTTTTCAGTGTTACGACCCTGGCTCAAAGGCCCGCAACCTATGTGCAAACCAACACCAAAACCCAGTGCTCAAACTCAAAATGCTACTCTATTAAGGAATTACTGGTGTAAACTAAAGTACAAGGACAGAAGACCGTGATAGCTATCTGTTACCCAACACTTCTCTAACCACAGACAGTGCATGTGTGTTACCAGGGCTGGTTTTAAAGCTGCCAGCAGGTAACCAATCAGCACCAATTAGCTAATTGGCAGCCCTCACCTGCATGCCCCGTGACACAGGAGTGATCAGGCCTGCATGCACAGTGACACAGGAGTGATCAGGCTCCTGGTACATAACACCTCCCCCACCAAACTGGTTGCCCCAGAGGCAACCACTACACAACAACCCATAAACAAAAACAAAAAAACAACTGTGACCCATTAGTTGTCAGGGCCACTACCACAACAGCGATAACGGGTCGGCCCCTGTCGAACACGACCACCAACCGTGTTGTATGCTCCCTTTCAACAGGCCCCTCCACCGATACCGACCTGTCAAAAATAGACTGCAAACCAAAATCAATCTGAGAACTAATCTCACTGCGCTCAACAGAACAAAACACAGAAAAACAAAAACCATAGATCACTGATACCACCACCGCGCCCATATCCATCCCACCTGGCACGGGCAGTTCAGGATACTGCAAACCGTGAACATCCAGAGTAGGATGTACCGCCTCAGGTACAGCCCCACCGTCCCTGGAACATGGCAGTACGTCAGTCACAAAAACGTCTGGAACACCATCTAAAATGGCGTCACCCAAAATAACATTGTCCTGATCAAAATCAAAATGGCTGCCACTCAACAGACCAGGTCGCGAAGGCGGCTCCTGCTCCACAGGACGCAGGTAACTAGGTTGACCATCACACCTAGTGCATGGCAGAGAATCAGTGTGGACAAGTGGATCAATGTCAGAATCATCAACTGACACACTGGGACCATCCCTGCCCACAAGTGAAACATTAGGGACAATAGAGCTACTGTGGGAAGGCTGGCAGCCTAAGTCAGGCCTAGTAGCCTCTTCAACTAGAACGGTGTCACATGAATCAACAGCACCTCTCATAGCATCCTTCCCACACTCATCCTCCAATTCGTTCGTGGCCTCAGTCACCGTACAGGCTGGGAAGACCTTGAGACACTGCGCTGCCAGATCCTCTCCTACCACATGCCTCTCCGGCACGCATGTCAACCCTGGTTTCACCACCGGGCCTAACACAAAGGCACAATCAAGAGAATCATTATGCAGAGGTACACGCTTTCTAAAATTCTCAACAGGTACACATTTTAATTCAACAAAGAATGTGTCACTAAGTGTAATGTCCCAAGTCGAAGTATCAACAACATCACTTTTGTCCTTTGACATTTCCCGTGTCACAGCACACACAGGGAACACTCCTGGATGTTTCTGTGCCAGCTCATTAGGGACCTCAGAAACCACAGGAATGGGAGTTACAACCGGAGTAGCCAACACTTTGTCACCAGCCAAATCATTCCCTAGAATGAAGGACACCCCCTTTATGGGAATGTGAGAACATACCCCCACAACAACATTGCCTGATACTAAGGGAGAATTGAGCGTGACCTCATGCAAAGGTGCATCCACAAATCCACCCCCAAAGCCCCGAACAACAACACCGGAATGCAAAGAAGAGTTCTCTGAAAACGGCAAAACCCCCTCCAGAATGAGGGACTGAAAAGCACCGGTATCTCTCCAAATTGTTATAGCCTGTTTGGACTCTAGTGCATTAGCCAGGGAAACAAATCCATCCATCATAAACCTCGAGGAACCCTCGAGCCCTTTGTCCACACGTTTGATACTTCCCCCATCATCATCTAACGTTGGCATAGGGGTTCTGCATATTGTTTCTACCAGAGTCACGGTTCTGACATTTTTCTGCTCAAGCACCGGGCACCCAGCAACGATATGACCAGGTTCTTTACAGTAGAAACAGATAATCCCTTCTGGGAATGCACCAGCAGAACCACCCCGCCTAGGAGGTGAAGTTAACTGACCAGCAGACACAGGTTTTGGGAAACGGCCCCCCTGAACAGGACGCCTATCCCTGGACCCAACACGGTAGTCCTCCAAAAACACGGACTTGTGTGTCAACACAAACTCATCAGCGAAGACAGCGGCGTCGCCTATCTTCGATACCTTACGCTCGTTTAGATGTGTGGAAACGTTATCAGGAACACACCTTTTAAATTCCTCTAGGAGAACCAATTGTCTAAGCTGCTCCCTTGACTCTGCTTTTTGCGAGGTGCACCACCGGTCAAACAGGTTCTCCTTCTCTTTTCCGAATTCAACATACGACTGTCCCTCCGACCTGCGATAGCCTCTAAAACGCTGACGATAGGCCTCTGGGACCAACTCATAAGCCCTCAATATGGAAGCTTTAACAAGCTCATAATCAGCGCTTTGTTCAAGGGACAGAGCAGTATAGGCTTCTTGTGCCCTACCAACTAAAACACATTGTAGCAGCAGTGTCCAGGCGGTATCAGGCCACTTCAATGTGGTTGCCACCCGTTCAAAAAGAGGGAAATATCTTTCCACGTCTTTCTCAAAAAATGGAGGCACCATCCTAATATTCCTGCCTACATCAAAACCGGAACGTGACTCTGAATGCAGAGCACCCGCCTGTAAGGCAGCATGTTTAAACTCAAGCTCCTTCTGCGCACGCTCGTGCTCCAGCAACATTTGTCTCTCCTTAAGCTCCCGCTCCTCTTTCCTCTCTTTAAGCTCACGCTCCTCTTTCCTCTCTCTCTCCTTAAGCTCACGCTCCTCTCTCCTCTCCTCACGCTCTCGCTCTAGCTGCCTTTCCTTAAACTCCAACTCCCTAATCCTCCACTCACCCTCTGCACCAGGTAATAGCGGAGACGCGTCAGACGAAGGAGGCTCCTCCACCCTCTCCTCAAGCACCTGCTCTCTAATGAGTAACACCCTTAAAGCACTCAAGGCAGTTGGCTTCAAACGTTTCTCACCTGCAGTAAGCTCTACCCTGTAGTGTACAGCAAGTTCTAGAAGTTGTTCCTCTGAAAACTTCTCCAACATGTCATGAGACGGGCGATCAACAAAGCCCTTGATGGAAGCCATCGTTACTGTACCAGTCACCACAAGCTACTCACTTTACTTTACAGTCACGAAGAACCACTAACGAACCACGAAGAACCACTAAAGAACCACTGAAAAACCACTAAAGAACCACCAAAGAACCACTGAAGACCCCCCCAACGAACCACTGAAGAACCACGAAGAACCACTGAAGAACCATGAAGAACCACTGAAGAACCACTGAAGAACCACTGAAGAATGCTAATGCCAATAATAACAACCAGAAGGGAACGCGGTGGAAATGTGAGCTCTACGGAGCGCACCTTTCTAGTTAGCAAAAAATAAATAAAATAATAATAAAAATAAAACACAACCACCCTGAAATAAATAGACGTGTCATACACACAGGAGGTCAGGTGCTACCAGGTATGCTCACCAAACACTCAAACAAACTAAATAAATTCAACAAACAAATCCAAACAGGTGCGCCTTCTAACCTGATATGACTACATATGCTTCTACATCTAAACTGCAGTCAAAACCGGCCCACCACATGTCTACCCTAAGAAACACTAAATCAGGCCCTACCACACTACCTGTGTTTTCTGGCCCCCTAATCTACCTACCCTTAAACTAATGCCCTGTAGACCTAACCATCTTCAACCACACCTGCTACCAGTCAAAGATCATACTTGACCATCCACCCGTCCAGTACATGATACGGTACCAGACAAGTAGATGGTGCTAATCCCTTCCCTGACTGCCCCAGGAGTATGTGGTGCACAGGAAGCTAACCAACAACCAGAAAATACTGTCCCTATCTACATGTGGTGCCCACTAAACTATATATTTTAACAGCATAAGTAGTCACATCAAATTACAAACAAATAAGGCATGTTTGTACCTGTTTGTACCTTTGTACCTGTTTGATGAAACGGCTCAAGCCCCCACGTTACACAATATGTAACGAACACCACCCAAACCATAACACCATGACACCCCGTGTAACACAAAAAAAAACACCAAACAAATTTCTAGGGGTAAATATCCCGGACGAGCGCCCAACTGTTACGACCCTGGCTCAAAGGCCCGCAACCTATGTGCAAACCAACACCAAAACCCCATGCTCAAACTCAAAATGCTACTCTATTAAGGAATTACTGGTGTAAACTAAAGTACAAGGACAGAAGACCGTGATAGCTATCTGTTACCCAACACTTCTCTAACCACAGACAGTGCATGTGTGTTACCAGGGCTGGTTTTAAAGCTGCCAGCAGGTAACCAATCAGCACCAATTATCTAATTGGCAGCCCTCACCTGCATGCCCTGTGACACAGGAGTGATCAGGCCTGCATGCACAGTGACACAGGAGTGATCAGGCTCCTGGTACATAACATCAGCAACACTCATTTTGGTTGCGACCACTGCCGCTGAGAGCTCGAGTCGTGGGATGCTTGAGACTTTTGTGGGTGCGACTCTTGCTTTGGCCATCACAAGACTGGAGTGCACTGTGTCTTTGTCATTTTTGTACCTGAGGTAGGAACAAGCGCCATACCCCATGCTGCTGGCATCAGCAAAGTGATGCAGTTCTGGTTTGATGATGTTGCCGAAGTCATGTGGGTGGTAGCATCTAGGGATCGTGAATTCCTTTAAGTTATATAGCCCGATCTTCCACTCCTCCCACCGTGGCTTTAAGTCATCTGGCAGTGGATCATCCCATCTTATGCCTCTGCGGCATAGTTCTTGGAGTATGCATTTTCCGCTTAGGGTGAATGGGGCAACAAACCCGAGTGGGTCATAAAGAGAGGCGACGATGGAGAGGATTCCTCGACGGGTTGAAGGCTGGTCTTTCATGTTGACATTGAAGCTGAAGGTGTCGTTGTCTATAGACCACTGAAGGCCAAGTGCATGCTCAGTTGGGGTCGCTTCCAGCTTAAGTTTGAGAGGGTCAGTGATTGTGGCTCTTTCTGAAAGTTTCACACAGTCGAGGACGTCTTTGTGGTTAGAGTTAAATTTGTGGAGGCGTAGGCCTCCCCGTTTGCACAACTTTTGTGCCTCGATGATCAGTTTCTTGGCTTCTTCGACTGATGAAACGCTGGCTAACCCATCATCAACGTAGAAGTTCTTCTCAATGAAGGCTGAGGCTGCTGGGTAGTCTTCTCTATGTTGGTGTGCCATGTACCTTAGGCCGAAGTTGGCACATCCAGGAGACGAAGCAGCTCCAAAGAGGTGAACTGCCATCCTGTATTCCTGTGGTTCTGTTTACAAATCGCCTTCCTTCCACCACAGGAATTTGAGGTATTTTCGAGAGTCAGGGTGGACGAAGAACTGGTGGAAAAAATGTTCCACGTCGCAGATTATGGCCACGTCTTCCTTTCTGAAGCGGCATAGAACTCCTATTAGGGAGTTAATTAAGTCGGGACCAGTCAGTAGGCAGTAATTTAGGGAAACTGCACAGAATTTAGCTGAGCAGTCAAACACGACCCTTAGCCTGCCAGGCTTTTGAGGGTGGTAAATGCCGTGATGAGGAAGGTACCAAGCAGTCTCTCCATATGAAGTGGTATGGTCTAGTTCTGCGTCACCTTTCTCGATGATGTCTTTCATGAAAGCCTTATAGCGTTCGTGATACTCTTTATCTGTTTTTAGCTTCTTCTTTAGACACTGGAGGCGGACTGTAGCTAGTCTCTTGTTGTTTGGTAGGGATGGTGGGCTGCTACCCTTGAAAGGTAGAGGCATCTCGTAGTGTCCATCTTCTTTCTGTCTGATGTGATCACTGAGGAATTGTATGAAGTGAACATCTTCTTGAGACACGTACTTGTCCTCGTAGTTCTTTTCAGAGAAGTCCGACTCAAGTACTTTCAGGACATCTGTTGTAGACAGGGCTGGTATTTATTTTACTGAGACTCTATGTACAAAGCTCTGGCTCCCTTGTCTGTCCAGATGAGGGTTAGATGAGCCTATTATGCTCCAGCCAAGCTCTGTTCGCTGTGCAAAAGGTTCGTTTTCACAGCCTGTGATGACTTCGAGTGGAGCTAGCGCTGAGGGACAATCACATCCTATTAACATACCCACTTCACAGTCTAGAAGTGATGGTAACTTGTTTACGAGATGCTTGAGTTGAGGCCACTGTAGCGCTGTTTTGCCAGTAGGAATGTAGGATTTGTCCACTGGGATGAAGCTACGAGTGTAGGCTTGTGGCACTCTGATGTTGTTTGCAGAATGGAGTCCTCTGATCTGTAGGCCGCTGACACTCTTGCTGGTTATAACTGTATTTACAGCAGTCATTGTACTGAGTCTCAGCTTCACAGGTTGACTTTCCACACTTAACTCCTCAAGCAGGTCCTCTAAGATAAACGTTGAATCACTCTGTGTGTCAAGTAGTGCGTAAGTGAGCACCGTTATCTGTGGCTCTTGAACTGAAGACACAAGGACTGGGACAATGCATGAGGTGGCAGAGCACATCGGGTTGTAGTGTGAGACACGACTTTGCGGACTTCTTGGCTCCGGTAGTTTGCAGTAGATGTGCCACTCTGGGTTGTCTCTGGTGCTTGTGACCTCTCTTCGTGCAGACACGTTGGATGACGACGGTTGCAGGTGTTGCAGGTATGTCGCCGTTTACAGTCCTTGCTGGAGTGTCCCTTCCTCAGGCATCCAAAGCAGAGGTGATTTTGGTAGATGTGCGTTCTCTTATCTTCTATAGACCTTGATGCGAAGTTAGTGCACGTAGCAATGCCATGATTCTCATTCTTGCAGATGGGGCAAGGTGGTCTGGCTCTATAGGGTGAATACTGTGTCTCCATGATGTTGCTCTTTATGTGAGTGCTTGTATTCAACGCTCTGGCTCTCTTGGGAAACCTCTCGTCTGAGGCTCTGGAGTTCAACAGTAGTGGGGAGGCGATGGGGTTACAGGCTATTCGGGCCTCTTTGTTCAGAAATCTTGAAATGTGTGCAAGACTTGGATAGCTTCCAGATTTGTCTAGCTCTTCTACGACGTTCCTGCTCCATCTTCGCACAATCCACTCAGGTAGTTTCTTGAGCAGTTTGTGGTTCTCTTCACAGTCATTCAAGATGTCCAGCCCTTGGACATGTGGAATCGCCTCTGTGCATCCCTGTAGGAAGTCTGCAAACTCTCGGAGCGCCAGAGGATCGTTTGTGTTTATCTTAGGCCATCTCATTAGCTTGTCTCTGAACGCCCTTTGTATAATGAAGGGGTTCGCATACCTTTCTTCCAACACTCTCCAGGCACCTTTATATGCTTCTTCTGAGTCTCTGTAAAAGAATCCTTCCACAGACTTACAAGCTTCTCCAGTAAGGTACATTTTCATATAAAACATTTTATCGCTTGTTGGGAGAGGCTTTCGGTGTATCAGGGTCATGAAGGTCATTTTCCAATCAACAAATTTCATAGGGTCACCGTTGAATATTGTTGGTTCTGGTGTAGGTAGGCGATTCATGCTTAATGCACTTGTGATTGCTTCGGCTAGACTGAAGGCCTCTTGGTTTGCAGTCGCTCTGGGAGATGCTTGACGTTGGAATGATGTAGGATGTAGCGGAGCACTATATTCAGGATTTTGGTGAGCAGTATTTATTTCATGGTCAGTGTCTTCTTCTTCTTCATTGTCTAGATCACTTCCAGAACTGTATGCCCTCACTCGGGCTGCTGCTACCTGGACTTCCTTCTCTGCTTGTAGCTGCTGTAGCTTCATCCTCTCCGACTCCAGCTTACGTCGACTCTCCACCTTCATCTTCTCCATTCCCACCAGCATGGCTGCCTCTTCCCCCTCTAGTTGGAGGAGACTGGTTTGCTGAGCCTGGATCACTTGGATGGCCTTCACCTCTTCTACTTTAGCTGCGAGTTCAGCTTCCCTCCGCCTGCTTGATACCTTGGAATGTTGAGAGTGAATTGTTTCAGTATTTGTGTGTCCATATACAGACCTGTACTCCTCTTTCTTTCTTAAATAGAAAGTTTAATATTCTGAGCTAATAAAGAAAAGTTGATCATCTAGACCAATGTAAGTTAAAGCTTACTGATAATAAAGATGATAGGCATCTTGACCCTTGGCGGTCATTTACAGCTAGCAATAACCACCCTGGGTTTGTTGGGTTGGTTGTTGTTGTTGTCGTTAGTTCGGGATCCAATTCTATAGCACTGATCCACTTCAGGTGGCGTAGAAAGGATATCGGAACCCAGAATCTCAAGTAACACTGCCGCAAACGTGACATTGGGTTGTGCACAGCTTACAGACTCTTCCAGACCCACTATACGGATATTCAATCTACGGGCCTGGTATTCAAGATCGAATATCTTAGCCATTATCTTCCTGTTGTTTTCCTCCATTTTAACCGTTAGGTTCTCGTTTTTTTCACCCATCTTCTCCGTTAGATACTTGTTGTCATTTATAGCTCCATCGACCACATCGAATCTCCGTGTGTGTTCGACCAAGGTAGCTTCCACTGCAATAGTGCGTTCGATATGTTCACCAGCCTCTACCCTTGTGGGGCGGCGTAGCTCAGGGGTAGAGCGGGTCGTCCAATGATCGAAGGGTTGGTGGTTCGAATCCCGCTCAAGCCCATGTCCATCCCACTGCCGTTGTGTCCTTGGGCAAGACACTTAACCTACTTGCCTCGTATGAATGTGTATGCATGTGAATGAATGTTGGTGGTGGTCGGAGGGGCCGTAGGCGTTGATTATTCGCCACGCTTCCGTGAGTCTGCCTCAGGGCAGCTCTGGCTGCAATTGTAGCTTACCACCACCGGTATGACTGTGTATGAACGAATAATGGACTCTGTAAGCGCTCTGGGGTCTCTGGGGTGTCACAAAGAGCGCTATATAAATCCAATCCATTATTATTATTATTAGCTGTTCAATTTTGGTGTCGAGAGAATCTTTGATATCGTCAACCTTATCAGATAAGGCCTTTGATGATGTAACTATTAGCTTAGCAAGAGATTCAATATCGGCGGTGGTGGAATAGGTCTCCGCTGTTTTTGCCTCGAACTCTTTTGCCCTATCACGCACGGAGCCCATATCCTCTGTCGGGTCATCTGCAGTTGCTCTAGTTCCCCGTTTATCTTTTCTTGTTGTTGTCATCTTGATTCTTTCAGTCAATATAGTTAGTTGAAGATCTCAGTTGATATATACGTCTTGGTTTAAACGCATTAGTGGTGTAAAAAGAGGCTTTTAAAAGCAAAATAAAAATAACGGTAGAGGAGCTGTGTCCAATGCGACTCACTCCATTCTCATGCTAAACCGGAAGTCTGTAATGGGCGTAGTTTATGTACCTGCATGAAGCGTGAACTGACCAATCATAGCTGAGATCTATTCATGTTGTCCAAGGTCTAAAATGAACCTTGTTACAATACCTGTGTACCTGTGTTACAATATAGGGAGAGACTGCCACCTAGTGAAATTCGATCGGAAATGCAGTCTGAGGTCCAATGGTATTACAGACAGGTCGGCGTGGCTGTTTAGATGGGGAAAATCGAGAAAAAAAACAGACCTAACTCGTTTTTGGCGATATTCGCATGGCGGGCAATAACGAGTTAACTCGTTTTTGGCGATTAATGTGTTAAATACTGTGGAGGAAACATTGAATTTTATGATTTAATTTAAACACACACCAGCACATTCAAATGTGAGAAAAACCCTACCACTGTGACCAACATGGGAAGAGCTTCAGACATTCTCAAGACTTGGTTTTAATAGAGGCCTTGCTCTCTAGTCCTTCCAAAAATAGTTGTCTCTGTTCCAACATGGCTGCCTGTAACCAGACACCCATGGGGCTCAAGGGGTGCTTAAAGGAAAACTCCAACATTTTGGGAAATTAGCTTATTTGCCATCTACCCTGGAGTTAGACAAGAAGATACATACCTTTTTCTTCTCTGTGCATGCAGTAGGAGTAGGAAGACGTTGGTAACTAGGCTAATGGAGGAACCTACTTCCAGTGACTGACGCTAAACTAGGCTAACGGTGCGCGTCTTCCTACTCCTACTGCATGCACAGAGAAGAAAAAGGTATGTATCTTAAGGGCTTGTGTCCATAGCGGACGTTTTATGAGTTGTCAGCTCCTTCCTGTCATTCATTTCTATGCTACAGGCTTGACAGGCGCGCTCCTCTTCCCAGCGCCGCGCCTCGCGCTTATGAGCTCTCGGCGGCAGCGTTTTTGGGCGGAGCGCTCCCAGCGCATAAAGTTGAAACTAGTTCAACTTTTGGAAAGGAGCACGCTCATCAAGGTAATCAACATCGAGGAAGGGGCGGAGCCGCGGCAGTCGTGAGACCCAGGAAAACGCTCTGAGCTTTTTTTTCATTTTTTTTCAAAGTGGTCCGCCTTGAAAAAAAACTCCGCTATGGACACAAGCCCTAACACTCCAACATTTTGGGAACCCTGGAGTTAGACAAGAAGATGCATACCCTTTTCTTCTTTGTGCATGCAGTAGGAGTAGGAAGACGTTGGGAACTAGGCTAATGGAGGAACCTACTTCCAGTGACTGACGCTAAGCTAGGCTAACGGTGCGCGTCTTCCTACTCCTACTGCATGCACAGAGAAGAAAAAAGGTATGTATCTTCTTGTCTAACTCCAGGGTAGATGGCAAATAAGCTAATTTCCCAAAATGTTGGAGTTTTCCTTTAAGTAAAAAAAATGCCCTTTTCTGGCTGGTGGTAATTGTATTTCATTTTTTTTACGTTTTCTGCTAAATATGGATGCAACAATTCATTTTTAAGTTTCGTCCATCCCAACTATTCTTTGACATCTGTAAGCTTTGCAATAGGACTCTAGAAAATACTGCATGTGGTTTAGGATGGGTGGCTCCTAGGTTGAGCTGGGCAGGAAGCAGAAAGAGGGAGGGGGGGGGTTGTTTCTGATGCTTTGATTGCGACTAACGGCATTCGTTTTGAACACTACACATACGGATTAGCTGGATCGCTATATGAAAACATTGTAGGATCAAGCTGGAATTGACGTCGGATAGTCCTTACCTTTGATCGGGACTATTCCAAAAAGAATATTCCAATTGTTTGATCGCCATCTGGTCCATCTGATGTTCATCTGGTCCACGACATAATCCTGCACAACACATGCATCGAGTGTCCCGGACACTTTTCAATGTGATCGAGTGAACCTCTAGGCTTCCCTGTACTAACATTCTCCGCCTGGTGGTATTTAAATGTAACACACGGTCTGGAACAGGGTTTACTGCACTCTCAATACTGCCAACTAGCCAGATCTGGCCGGTACTGCACCCTCTGGGTCCCAGTATGCCTTTTAATGGCAACATACAGGTCCGTGACATTGAATAGAATATTAACTCATTGACCGCCACATTGGTAAATGGATCTCACTATGTGCTGCCACGCATTAAACCAATGGAGTCGCTCACCTTGTTTGCAGGGCTATAACTATTTAAATATTATAGCTATATATGCAATACTATGGCCCATTTAACATCGAGTATCTATCGTTCAAGATGTGGAAAAGGAATATTTTTCCATCCATACATTATCGTTTTATACCGTGGTGAATATAAGTATGTTTTTAGAGTGGTCTGGGGTAATTCCTGGAAGGCTAGTAATGACCCGCAACGCATATTATACTTAATCCATTGGCATTTCGTCCCTATACACGCTACAATAAAAAACTCAAATGCATATGATCTGTATATTATGTCCATCATGCATGCATGAAGGGGGGGGGGGGTCGTTTATGATTCATTGATTTTCAATAACGGCATTTGTTAGTACAACAGCATACATTGAGCAGAGCGATGGCTATGAGAACAATGGACAACCAAGCTGAAATTAACGTTAGATTGCTCTTACCTGTGGCCGATGAGACTCCAAAAAGAATATTCCAATTATTTGATTGCCATCTGCTAGATCGTATGTCCATTTGGCCCACGCCATAACCCCCAAAAGCATAGTGATTCTGGCGTCCCGAAGGCGATTCAATGCGATCAAGTATATATCTTGATCCATGTTACAAGATAACTCCGCCCGGAAGACTTTCAATGACGCACAGAGTCATACTTCCTTCAGAAAGTAAGTACAACATCAGCCGCATACCACCAGGCGGCAGTATCGGACCATTGCGATCTCAGACACAGTGCCACACATTTCTACAGCACAGCAGGATGAATTATGAATAGAAATAACAATCCAATAACAAGTATACTCGTTGTTGGCAGTATTCGATTGGCGGGCTATAACAAGTTAACTCGTTTTTGGCGGGGAATGGGTTAAAATCGGAAAAAAGGAAAACGGACCAAATAACGTATATATACGTGGTTGGCATTCAACGGTTGTTGAGTAAACACATATAAACGTTGTTGGCGCAGATTGAGTTAAGTTCACCTCAAATATGTTTAATGTTAAGGATTTCTTTCATGATTATCTCTTTAAACAAGTCATATTTCCTTGACATAAACTTTATAATTCTGAGGTTGTTTATGTTTAGTGTCTGGCTTTATGCACTTAGCAGCAGCAAATAGAAAGAAAAACACCTAGTCCTAATGGCATGTTTTATACTGTATATCATTATATTAAATAAAAGCTTTCATTACAAAATCATATGTAAACACTATTTTATCGTAAATTCAGAGAAAGCTGGCTGGTAAGAAAAATGGAGGTCAGTCCAACAGGTGAAATACTAAGATAATTGTATTTATGGAGATTATGTTACCAATTAACGCAAAGCAATAGACTTAATTAAAAAAAAAATGGCTCTGCATATAAGTTTGTTTGACGAGCTATCAAACAAAAAACCTGTCAAAAACAGACCCATGTCGGTGGCACCCAATTCTCATGATGCCAGGGCCCTCATTTATCAATGGTGCGTGAATGAATTAATCAATGAAAACTTTATTTAACAGATTGCAGAATGTGTACAATACAGTACGGCTCAATACACACAATTGTTAAGGGGATGCAGACCAGAGAAAGACGTTTGTCTTGTTTACATCAGGGTCCCCCATTTTCAATTCATAGTGACATTTATGACATACACAACATATATGTGTGACGGGGTCCTTTTTCTCCCTCGTCGAAACTCACACAAATTATGGCGTAGTCGGAATAAGAGGTGTTGAGGTTGCTTTTATTGCCCAGCCTTCCAAGGTGCAGCGCAGTGGCGTCGTTAGCCCTGGGCTTCCGGGGCTTTAGCCCCGGATGTTTTTCTCCTAGCCCCGGATCTAAAAAAAGGTTGTTTACATTTTTTTTTTTTTTTTTTATGTCAGCATCCCCATTGTCTGTGCTGAATGTTTGTTAGTGTTTGGTATTTTTTGTTGGTTTTTAGGACTTTTAAACATCCATTTTTAGTAAGTAGTTTTCATTTGATCCTATAATTTTTTCATTCACCGATTTGTGGACTTTTTTTTTTAGTGTCCTGAAAGGCGCCTTATAAATCAAATGCATTATTATTATTATTATCATCCAGGAGGGAAAAGACACTTTGGATAGTAGGGACTGCATCTCTGCCTGTCCTGACCAGGAAACACTTTGCAACTGTGATCTCCTCTGGCAATAGTTGGATATTGTAATGTGTGGCGAGGGGTTGCAGCAATTCCACTGAGAGAAACTGGTCTGAGGCTGGATAACATGCCTGTATGCCTCTCATAAGTTGTTATCCAACTCATGAGAACCTGCTCTCAAGCTCTTGCAGCATTCTGTCGACGACTGGATAGAACAGTCTCTGTCTCAGCTGATCTCCTGAGCTGAGGTCTGAGCTTGTGCCACAAGATGACTCAACTACATACTCGTCCATCCTGTTCTGCTTCCTCCTTTGGCTGGTAGTATGTTCCTCAATCCAAAGGCCATTACATATGGCCTTTGTCCCAGTAGCGGCTCGTGGATGCTTCGCCACTAGGGGCGCTATACCAAACATTTTGCAAACATGTACAAGGCACGCATTGGCGAATATTATCACCATTGCCATCGATCAATATATGATCAGTCAGTCAAATGCAACCACGTTTCCAATAGCCCAACACAAACACGCACAGCTCTCTCTCTCTCTCTCTCTCTCTCTCTCTCGCTCTCTCGCTCTCTCGCTCTCTCACTCTCTTGCTCTCTCGCTCTCTCTCTCTCTCGCTCTCTCTCTCTCTCTCTCTCTCTCTCTCTCAGATGATGTCAGATCCATTCAATAATAAACACATTTGTAAAGCTCGTCATTTTAAACAAGTTACCATTCATTGTCTGAGTGGTTATGCCCCACACGCGGCGAAATTAGAGAGAGAGAGAGAGAGAGCGAGAGAGAGAGAGCGAGAGAGAGAGAGAGAGAGAGAGAGAGCATTTTAGTACCGTTACATTTTCAACAAGATTGCTGCTATTTAAACACTTCATGGAAACGGGGTAACGTTAACCTTATGTCGACTGTAGTATTGTATGACCTCGACATAACGTTTAAACGTTAACGTTACTCCGTTTCCATGCAGTAATTATAAAAGTGGCCAGCTAAGCTAACGGAGCTAACAGCTAGCAGTAGCTAACGTTAGCTGAAAGCTGTAACGTTACAACGAATCAGCTGTTGATATTATGCGGCATCAGTAGACAACGTATCATGTATTAAACTAGAGTTAAGATCGCTAATCTACCTTGTTGTTGGCTTGTTGATAAAGTATATCCACTCCATGGCATTGTCCATCCAGCCTGTGTTGATGTCCATCCATTGTCCATGCATGTCCCAGTCCCTCCACACTGCATCCATATATAGCTTGTTGTTAGCCAACAAGTACTGTGTGAGTGAAGAGCTGTGTCTTTGTCCATTTCCGCCTCGAACAGCCTGCAAACTACCTGGTGTTCTATCGCCATGCTCTAAGACAAACTCTAACCTTAACCAACTTTGAAAGAGTGCCTAAGCCTAACCGTTGAAAGAACTTGCCATCACGCTCCAAGACAAATATTTGCATCACACAACACAACAACAGCATAAACTCATGTTGCAAACTGCGGTTACGGAAAGTACCGCGTCGGCCAATCAGAGAGCTTTTAGACGCTCGGCTGCTTGCTAGGTCGTTTCAAACCAGCGCCCGAGTTCCATCATAATACATCATATTCAACGCAAAGCGCGTGGCTGCGACGGATACAGCGATGAACCAGTGCACGGCGGGCACGCGCACTCCAGGCGCAATTGCGCCTAGCCCAGAGAGAAATACGGCGAGGAGAAATGCCTGCGGCTACATAATGAAAAGGTCTATATCAGACAGAATCGTCACTTCCTGTTCAGGAAAACTATTATTAATCTTTGTAAAATTAAGTTATATTGTGCATTGGAAACACAAACATACTTAAAATGAGTAAATATTATTCATTTTAAACATGTTTATATTATTTATAGGGCTATAAAACAAAAAACTAAACGTTTTTTTTTCTTCTTCTCTCAATTAACAGGTGGGTCGGCGCCCTAGCGCCCCCGGTGGCGAGCCGCCACTGCGTTGTCCTTTCATACATGTCCACTGCCATCTCTGAGGTGCGATAACATTTGAGTGTGTCCTGCAGTGTGCTTTTAAATAGTACAGATATTGAAGATGTGCACTTTAACGCAGCAGCACCTGGAGCCATCCATACCCATGTCCAGTGTCCTATAATAAGCTTTAATCGAACCCTGGTTCAATTCCTCGGATAGTCCGGTTGGTTTGGGGTGGTGTGACAGCTCATTCACTCTTGCAAGTGAACCCTGCTACGGTTCATTTGAGATGTGAATGCAAAGTGGACCAAAGGCAGGAAAAGACCCAAAAATCTAATATTTTTTTTATGAGAAGACTGAAACATATGTATATAATGAAACACAATACACTTTTTTTTCGATTGCCTAAGCATGATTTTGAAAACGGGGCCCGGTGTTTCAAAACACACAATTAGCACAACCACACACACAATTATCAGAACACCTCAGATCCTTTTCTAAATTAAACACTTGTCAAAACCATACACTAATTTATAAAAACTACATTTTGTTACCATATGAAACACACGTTTCATATGAATTAATTCTGTTTGAACCAGTTACACACACTGCTGTGCTTAACCTAAAACACATTTAGCAATTCTACTTCTCAGTGATTAGAGTACTGTAAGTGAAGTACGCAGAGAATGTGCAAATATACAATAAATTCACCAAACACTACACAAGACCAATGCTGTAGACTGATGAAAATATAATTTATTTATCTACATATACCCAAATCAATGATGCAGACTGATGAAAAAAATTACATTTTCTCTCCATATACCCAAATCAATGATGCAGACTGATGAAAATATAAATGTTCTCTCCATATAACCAAATCAGTCAACATTTCAACATGGAGAATCACAACAATACATGTCCCAGTTTTCATGCTACTATGTGCATAACACTGTAAGCTCAGCAAATATCAGACAAACATAAAATACTGTATCCAGTACAGGTTAAAATTACAGTAAAAAAAAATAAAAATTTAAAACATTTAAACAGAAAATACTAGACATTATCTCTTTGCCTAGCTGGATCTGGCAAGATAATTTTTTGTTGTGATTCTCCATGTTGACTGATTTGGGAAAATGGGAGAAAATGTATATTTTCATCAGTCTGCATCATTGGTTGTCTTGTGTAGTGTTTGGTGAATGTATTGTATATTTTCACGTTCTCTGTGTACAGTACTTCACTCTCCTTCCATTTTGGTTGAAGACAGGTGAACTCACCTGCTGCATTTTTATAGTGCTTAAACCTGATTGGTGTATCTACAATTAAGCAATGGTGTGTTTGTGCATCTGATGGCTGTGTTTAACCAATTGGCTCATATGTGTGGTAATTTGACATTCTGTGTCTAATGTAATGCAAGTGTGTTTAGTGTTTTGCAAATCACTGTGTGTATTGTTTTGCAAAAAGTGTGAGGCTGACATTGTAGGGGTGCAAATCTGGGCCTATATTTTGCTCCTTGAGTGTAAGGTTTTGATAATTGTGTAATACTTTTGATTTGAGTGTTTATGCAATTGAAGAAAACTGTAAAGACTAGAGATGAACTGTTTATTTCTTTTGTACATAGGCTGTGCATATGTTTGTTTGTTTGTTTGTTTATTTGCTTATGTGTATGATTCTTAACGATAGGTTATGACTATAACCAAGTTCTGTTAATTAGTGTTGACGCTCGTCATCACTCATGCACTGTCCTCGCAGATGTGCACGCGCACTGAATAAAGACCACAATGTACCTTTAATCCCAATATTTGTCTGACCACACCCCTATCAGCTCACCTACATAAGCAGGTGTGTGGTCACCTGCTCTCCTCCTTCCCAAGCTTTCACCACAAGGTGAGATCAAGGGCTGCAGCGGCGTCGGATGCTGAGCGTCACCACTAATTAACAGAACTTGGTTATAGTCATAACCTATCGTTCTGTATCATTAGTGGATCCGCTCGGCATCACTCATGCACATAGGGAGGCCGAGCGGAGCCACCGGCCGACAAATACACCCCGCTGAAGGCCCCCCACAACCATCAGAACAGGGAGGGCCGAGCCCCCCCGACCCCCCCTAATGGAGGGCACCCCCCCTATTGGAGGTTTCCCGGGAGGGCGACGGATCCGACCGTGCGAAGAGGCACTCAAGCAACTCAACGCACAGGGTGAGCAGACCGTGGCCTGACCCCACGACTACACACACGCACAACCCGCATGCCACCCGGGAACGAACGGAGGGAACAACCTCGTTACTGCCCCCAGAATCACGGGGTCAAGGGCAAACCCAACCCTGTGGCAAGGCCGTAGCAGCGGAGCGCGAAGGAAGGCCCAGACCCACCAAAGGGACTGGACCCCCTGGAATGGGGGCCCGGAGAAGTCCATGATGCTAGCATCAAGACCCCACCAGGTGGGCACTTAGTGACCCCGCCCCCCACATCGCCAGCGTATTCGGACAAAGGCCCCTCAGCCGAGCGGGCCCTGTCCCCCCAATAGTACACCGCCTGGCACACTGACCCTGCAGAACAGGCAGTCAGCATGGCCGTAAGCACACAAAAAAGGTTAACCAACGGAAGCAGGCAGCGCACCGGGGAAAAAACCAGGCAACAGGCTGTTAACCCGAGCCTGGAGACTGCGGACGAGACAGGCGCCACAGGAGTCAGCTGAAAAACAGCCGCCCCGGCGGAAGGGGCGTATGCTGGCGTTGTTGCATGACCAAGCCTCCATTTAAAAAAAAAACCATCCAGAGGGGTTGAGGCAGAGAAGGCTGACACGATTGGCAGACGTCATGAACGTGCAGGGGCACCCTCAACCGGGTAACCCGGGAGTTGACACTGCTCCAACACACCAGGGAATCAACCACCTTGTCGTTACCCAATGCGGTGGTTGTTCCTATAACCCCTCAAGAAAAAACTCCAAAACACACCTGCGGATACACACTGGCTATACCGCAGTACAAGTGTTTCAGTTTTCAAAAACGGGTTATCCCAGGCCTACGGGTCGACGAAACATTACTTCGGACCGGGCCCGGCGATACGGGAAGCACAGGGTCACCAGAGGAGGTCAAAGACCACCCCAACAGGCCCCTCTTCGCCATGCGTGAGAGAGGAGTGAAAATAATGGAGAACCAGCCCCAAGCACACCGTACTTGGTATTCCCAGGCGGTCTCCCAACCAAGTTCAAATAACAAACTCAGCAAGACCGACGGCTTCTCAGTTACAGTGGGTGACAATATTGTCACAAGGAAAGATGAAATTACCTACCTGGGTTCCATCCTAGAGGCTAATCTCTCCTGTGACAAAATGGCATCCAATGTAATAAAAAAAGTCAACCAACGAACTCGATTCTTGTACCGGATCTCCTCTCTGGTAAACAAGAATACCCTGAAGACTCTGGCAGGAGCACTCATTCAGGGGTACTACGACTATGCTTGCACCTCATGGTACCAAAGCACCTCAAAGGCGCTAAAAACAAAATTACAAACATCTCAAAACAAACTGTCAGACTACTGCTTGACCTTACTCCTAGAACCCACCTCACCCCTGCCCACTTTGACAACCTAGGATGGCTTAGAGTAGATGACAGAGTACAGCAACTTGCAATGGGCCTGGTCTACAAGATACACTACACGACCAAGGTACCCATGTACATGGCAAAATACTTCCCAAAGGTCAGTGAATACCACGATCACAACACCAGAGGGAGCTCCACAAATCATGTTAAACCCAGATTCGGCTCAAATAAGGGACTAAACACGTTTCGCAATTATGCCACATCAATGTGGAACGCCCTACCCAAAGCTGTAAAGGAATGTGGATCACTACCCACTTTCAAAACCTCTCTCAAGAGACACCTACGGGAGACTGCAATTCAACACTGGCCCCTGTAAATATCCTAACCCAACCCCCTCCAATGTACAGTCATTTACCTAGTATGGTTTTGTCAATAGTCCAATGTACAATTTTGTTTGTTTGTACAGAGTCTCCCCCCCCTCAATGTACAGTTTTGCTTGTTTATACAGTGTGCCCCCCCCCCCCCCCCCAACCACCTCCAATGTAAATTACCCAGTATGGTTGTCAATATCCCAGTGTACCCAACCCCCCCCACCCAACCTCCTCCAATGTACAGTTTCTACGTCAAATGTATATACTCCCTTTTCTTGACTCCTTCTGTATCACAAACAGTACTGTATTTGCAAATCTGGTATGTCATAAATGTATAGATGTAGCAGTACTGACTATCTGTATGTCATGTATGTCATATATGTCCTGATGAATTGAAAATGGGGGACCCTGGTGGAAACAAGACGAAAGTCTTTCTCTGGTCTGCATCCCCTTAACAATTGTGTGTATTGAGCTGTACTGTATTGTACCCATTCTGCAATCTGTTAATAAAGTTTTCAATCAATCAATCAATCAAGTACTAACCAGGACCAACCTGCGTAGCGGCCGAGATCTGACGAGATCGAGCGTGTACAGGTTGGCAAGGCCGTAAGCCATTACGACAGTGCTGAGTAAAAAATTTACCCAACCAGGGTCTCCATAACGCTTAACCCTGTGACACCCGGACCGACCTGGCATTTTTCCCCTGAAAAATGCCCAAGTCCCTCAGGGTACCAGAACAGCAGATCTGCATTTTACAACAGTGATTTTACCAACACCCGACGGAGCCAGCACAATACCCAACTGGCCTGTAGCTGACTTGAACACAGATCTTCCGCTAACGAACATCCATGCCCATATTTCCTCGTGAGGGAATACTCTCATTTGTATATGAAAGAAGGGGCCTCACGGTGACAGAGAAACATCCACTCGTCCAGAAAACACAGGGATCACCAGTGTTATTGGTCGTGGCCCACTAGTTAACTATAATGGGCTTCAGACCAAGGTCTTCCGTCGCCTAAGAGGCTGAACAAAGGACCCTAGTCTGGGGCCGGTTTTCATAAACATTGTCAACTAGCCCCCATAGCACTAACAGACAAGTGGAGCTCGCCAGCAAAAACATTACTCACCAAACCTGGAACCCACCGCTTCTCACAACAGCGGCGCGTCCTACAGTCCAGCTGTGCCTTTACCGCAACCAGCACACAGCAAGGACTGCAGTTGGAAGGCATGTAGCGGCGCGAACTCCCAATACGAAAACCGGTGGAGGATTTTTAGAATGATCATCATCTTCCAGACACTCCAGTACGAAGACAATATCGCCGTATTTTCTCGAATATAGTGAGAGAGAAAATAAAGATATGATGTCAACGTAACTCTTGTTTTCCAACTCTTCTCCTACTATCACATCACGTCAAGTGGGGATCTACCGAGGCACTTCCTTGTGGTGAAAGCGAGAAAAGGAGGAGAGCAGGTGACCACACACCTGCTTATGTAGGTGAGCTGATAGGGGTGTGGTCAGACAAATATTGGGATTAAAGGTACATTGTGGTCTTTATTCAGTGCGCATGCACGTGTGCGAGGACAGTGCATGAGTGATGCCGAGCGGATCCACTAATGATACAGAACTGTGTTTTTATTTTGTTATTGGTGTATATGTGTGTATGTATGTACAGTATATGTATATATATTATATATATATATATATATATGTGTATATATGTATATTTGTACTCCTGTTGGAGCTTCTTGGACCAGATCAATGTTTTATCTGGCTAAATAAAGGTTAAATAAATAAGAAACTGATGATTTGGTCCTGTTAACTTTGAATTTTCTATGGGGACTGCCCAGATCCCTCTCATGGACCTGGACCTCACTTTGAGAACCTCTAATGATTCTAGTTATTCAGTATATTCATCTCTAATTACTCTAAAATTGCGTATTTCTTTGGGGGCTGAAGCCCCCAATGTTTTCTAACCCTAAAAACGCCCCTGGTGCAGCGGTGACATTTCATAACAGTGACATAATCAAAATAACAAAAATACTATACTACCTCTGCAGTCTATCAGATGCGTTCCACAATAACGTCATCATGACAGCCAAACACTTACTGTGTGGCGCTTCCCTGGTTACCCATTTTGCAACCGTTATCTGGTGAAGCCCCACACAGAGACAAACAGACTAACATAACACTCACAGCGCTTCCCTCAGTCACCTTCAGTGTAACTGATGCAGGGCAAGAACCCCAAACCTTGGGCACGCAGCCCTCATGAACACCTGGACGCCTCCCCCTCCACAGGTGCCACACATAATTAATTAACATTGCTAAACAGGTGCTATACATCAATTGATTTGCCATTTCCTACACACATTATATCAAAACTATTAAAGAAACTTGAACTTGAAAACAACCTCCAACACCAATACCCTCACAACAACCCAATAAATAAATATATATACACAACCCAATAAATAAATATATGTATGAATGGATTAGGGCTGTCCCCGACTAAGGATTTGGATGGTCGACTATGATTGGCCAACATTTGCCGTTAGTCGACTATTGGTCGACCAAAAAAATATATATATATAATATATATATATTTTTTGTATCATTCCATTTGGGCTGTGGGGGGTGCTTAATGTCTGAAGGAGTTGACTGAAGGCTTCTTGTCCTCTGCAAAAGCATGCAATTGGTCTACTGATGGATACATCTTGATATTTGTCTAGTCTAGTGTGTTCATTAGATGGGTGAAATCCTCTTTCAGTGCCTCTGTGCCTGTTTTCGTAGGCAGTTAGCTTCTGGTATGCGTGCCATTAGTGTTAGCCACGCTTCTAGGCCTCTTTTCGTTTGGAAAGAATGATAAAAAATAATAATAATATAATATATATATATATATTTTTTTTAATATATTCGACTAAGAGCCAACATTCGATTACGGCTCCTTTCGACCGATTAGTCGACTAATCGACTAATAGGGGTCAGCCATAGAATGGATATATGAATGTATGGTAATATGTATGAATGCATGTATGATAAGGTTAATGAATATGTATGCCTGTTTGATTATACATATGAATGTATATATGATGAGTGAATATATGTATGTATGATAAGATGAATGTAGGTGTATATGATAATGTCTGAAGGTATATGATAATATGAAATTAATGAAGGGGGGGGGGTTGCAGTTCTCAGTCCAATCAGATTTTAGTCCAATGATGAATGTTTGGTGTGTGTATGTGTGCGTGCGTGCTGCTCGGAGTCAGTGACAGACCCGCTCTGTCACATATGACATCATGACATTTATGGCATAGGGACATACTGTACATGACAAACAGGTATATAGTACTGTTACATTTGTGACATATACGATATGCAAATATACAGTACTGTTACCCATAGATCCTGACTGAGAGTATATACATATGATGGGGAGGAGACTGTACATTAGGAGGGTGTGGGTGGGTGGGAGAGAAATATATATACAGTGGGGAGAGAACATATACATACGGTGGGGAGAAGACTGTACATTAGGAGGGGTTGGGTGGGTGGGTGGGAGAGAAATATACATACGGTGGGGAGAGAATATATACATACGGTGGGGAGGAGACTGTCTATTAGGTGGGGGTGGGGGGGTTTGGACATTTACAGTGGCCAGTTTCGAATTGCAGCCTCCCGTAGGTGCTCTTTAAGAGCGGTTTTGAATGTGGGTAGGGATTCTCATTCCTTTACAGCTTTGGGTAGGGCGTTCCACATTGATGTGGCATAATTGCAAAACGTGTTTAGTCCCTTGTTTGAGCCGAATCTGAGTTTAACATGATTTGTTGAGCTTCCTCTGGTGTTGTGGTCGTGGTATTCACTGACCTTTGGGAAGTATTTTGACATGTACATGGGTACCTTAGTCGTATAGTGTATCTTGTAGACCAGGCCCATTGCAAGTTGCTGTACTCTGTCGTCTAGTCTAAGCCATCCTAGGTAGTCAAAGTGGGCAGGGGTGAGGTGGGTTCTAGGAGTAAGGTAGTGTGACCATATTTTGATTTCCAAAAAAGAGGACATGCTGGCCCCAGCCTCGAGATACTTAATGATACTTTGCACAATCGAAGTGGGCATGGCCACCTTCATTTCACTATATGTCTTGTGTATGTATGTGAATAAACCTCTTGAATCTTGAATCTCTACTCAAAGTTTACTCAAAGATGCCTTATTGTTTTAACCTCTTAATTAACATGCACCCAGAAAAGCGGCAATTTCTTTACTTGAACTTGAGGACTGAATACTTTTTTTGCAAAGCTTATCTTTACGCTTATAGCACATGCATAAGCCTGGTCTCTTTTGAAAGATAACCTTCTGAAGTTACTAATGCAAAAAAGGAAAATCACGTTTAGTGCTCATGAAATAGAGTAGAATAGGTCTGAACTTGAGTTAAACTTGAAGTTGTGTACTCACATTTTTCTGTAGTGGTTGCAATATCCCAAATTTAACCACATAACATGCGCCCAGAAAAGCGGCCATTCTTTTACTTGAACTTGAGGACTGCAGACTTTTTTTGCAAAGCTTATCTTTATACTTTATAGTTATAGCACATGCACAAGCCTGGTATCTTTCTAAAGATAACATTCTTAAGTTTCTTACACAATAAAGACAAATCACTTTTAGTGCTAATGAGTAACATAGGGCTGAACTTGAGTTGAACTTGTGTACTCACGTTTTTGTGTAGTAGTTGCAATATTCCAAAATAATATATATATATTTTTTGTATAAGCTGGACAACACCGCAAATCCATAGCCCTGAAGTCTTATGTAGTACAGGTCCAAATTTTATAAAAATCCGTTCAGAAATTAGTCTTCTAGAGACATCCGGGTAAACGGTGTGCCAAGAAAAAAGCTCTCTATCTCTCCATTTCCTCATCCAAGTAAATTCATTCGGAATTTGTATCACTTCTGTCGTCTTCGCTTGTCAATTTTCACCTCGATCCCTGATTCGCACAGGAATGATATCACTGGAAAGCTACACTCATTGTTTGCTACAAGTTACAACGCTGACCAATAATTTTCGCAATCGGCGGATGATTGATTTCTGCAGCCTCGGGAGTCCGGGGTGATAATCTGATGCGCCTGCGTAAAAAGTTGCACGCCTGAATGTAACTTGAGAACCAAGGGACGGATTGATGTGGCATTCGAACGGCAACAGATAGCGCTTTAATTCGGTAATTTATAAATGACCAAAAATGCATTCATTCAGAGTTCAGACGCTCGCAAAATGCAGTGAAACCGAAACTGAAATTTAAAAACAATGAAACCCGGACATTTTCATGAATTTATAAAACCCCCCCGGACGCCCTGGACAGGGCGTGAAAAGAGGACATGTCCGGGCAAAAGAGGACGTTTGGTCACCCTAAGTAAGGTCAAGTAGTAGTCTGACCAGTTTGTTTTGTGATGTTTGTAATCTTGTTTTTAGCTCCTTTGAGGTGCTTTGGTACCATGAGGTGCAAGCATAGTCGTAGTACCCTTGAATGAGTGCTCCTGCCAGTCTTCAAGGTATTCTTGTTTACCAGAGAGGAGATCCGGTACAAGAATCTAGTTTGTTTGTTGACTTTTTTTATTACCTTGGATGCCATTTTGTCACAGGAAAGATTTGCCTCTAGGATGGAACCTAGGTATGTAATTTCATCTTTCCTTGTGACAATATTGTCACCCACTGTAACTGAGAAGCCGTCGGTCTTGCTGAGTTTGTTATTTGATCCGAAGAGAATGGACTCTGTTTTACCCAGGTGTAATGATAGTTTGTTATCAGCGAGCCAGGTGCAGATTCTGCCGAGTTCTGAGCTGAGGGTTTTTTCCCACAGATATGTGCGTAAACCATGCGTACGATCATTTCTATGCAAAGTGTGGGATTTATCAAAATTAACGTGTGCTTGAGATTGTGCGTATATCTACGCACAGCTCAGACCGTGCATACATGTCACCAAGCGGTAGAATATGAAGACTGTAAGCAACATGAGATGGACTTTAATGCATTAGTTTCAACACTGACGTGTTCTGTATGACCCATAATTCACTATAGTTAATTGTAAAATAGCGACAGTAGTGAAATTATTGTCAAACCCTATAAATAGCATTTGGAATAGGTCTTTCTTTCCGAATGAATGCAGCATGGTTTATCTGTATAGCGTTATCGGAATACTACAGGATGCGCTGACTGCGCTCCGCAGGGAGCTGTTTTCAGAGATAGCAGATAGGGCAGTCTATTTGCAGAGAGAACATAATATTAACTAGAGTCCGCTACCCGAGACACATTCTCCTTGATTTGTACCACAATTCGGGACCAAAATTGGAGCGTGGAACAAAACGCACAAATGCCATCCCCATGCACATTCAAGTCCTCTCCACCCACAGGTCTTTGGCCACCGGCACAGTCCATCGTGATATATTGGAGATGGATCGAGCAATAGACTATTACTGTACCACCCATGTTACATGTAGCTGTCAAAGCTCCATCACAAATTCAGTTATGTGAACAGAAAGGGATTCCACTCAGCAGTGGCGGCCGGCCGATAGAGGGCGCTGGGGCGCCGCCCCCCGCTGGTGAAGAGAGAAGGAGAAGAAGAAATTTAGTTTTTTGATTTTATATTTTCGACCCCTAAAAATAAAATAAGTAAGGGATAATGTATAGCTACGAGGTCATTGTCACAAAATAATTGACCGACAGAGTTTAAAATACCGAGCTGCCTCGGCGAGGTGTTTTAAACGTCAGTGAAGGTCAATTATTTTGCGACGATGACCAAGTATAGCTATACATTATCCCGCTTATTACATGGCTAACTTACTAACAATATACCTAATTCATTTGACAAATCGCAGTTGTTCTGTGGCTCTGTCAGCCCAAATAAAGTGATTATTATTATCGCGGGCAGCCCGGCAGGTGTGTTTGATTGGCTGCACTGAAACAGTGTGTGTCAGTGGGGCTTGATTACTCCAGCTGCGAAAAACAATAATCACCGGTGGTTATCGAAAAATAATTCACCGCTGTCGGGGGCTATTGACCAATCACAAGCAAGCATTTCGGCGAATGTGAAAACGCCATGTAATAAACATGTTTAAAATGAATAATAATTACTCATTTTAAGTGTTTGTGTTTCAAATGCACAATAATATGGGACGGGGTTGCACCATGCTTTTGTGAGCAGAAGTGCGTGCATGCATGCACACAGGAATGCGCTGCACTCGACTGATGCGCCAACTCGCTAAGTACCCACCTGGCTACTTTGCATATCAATAGCGCCGGTCGTCAGGTGTGTCCACCATACATCCACACAACTTGTGAATGAAATGTGTTACATTCCATTCGTAGAGGCAATTAGGCACTGTCTCTAGTCTGTGCTTACGTGAGGGAACATTTATGCGCATGCGCGGGAGTGTGCCCGGGAGTGCGCGTGCACGTGGCATCATTAGCGTGCATGCAACCAGTCAGCCAATCAGCAATGCAACAGTGTGTGGGTCACAAGCAGATAATAGGGACTCTTAAGTTATCCGTGTATGAATAACCACTAAACTGCTTACGCAGACATTAAGAGACAACTTATTCCTATCAAACCATTTATTTAACTTTATCAATTCCCTTTCTACTGTTTTCAATAATTATTTTATGTCCTCCCCTGAACAAAGTAAATTAGTATCATCAGCAAATGTAACAATTTTCAAAATATTCGATACTGTAAAAATGTCATTTAAATAAAGTAAAAATAACTTGGGTCCCAATACGGAACCCTGTGGAACACCACAAGTTACTCTTTTAAGATGTGATTCTGTATTATTAATGTGTACATATTGAAACCTATTATTTAAATAACTTCTTAACCAATGATGAGTGACACCTCTTATTCCATAGTTCAATTAAATTATTTATTAATCAAATCTATTCAACCACTCTGGATTGTGTAGGCTGTGAGTCAATACTAGATCACAATGTCAGGTCATCGTTATCACCATTCAGAGCACAGGGCCTTACCATAGAATTCATTGCATGAGGTCCTGATTTCGACAATCCACGTCAAATCTGTCGTAGTAAACCATGTCAAAATATTCTATAGTCAGACATGGAGATACATCTAGCCAATCAAAACAGAAGAATGAAGCTAAATGACTAAATGTAAATGTACTCTGGTTAGATGCCAAACTTATTTTTGTTGTAATATACTTGTGCTGTATAATGACAATACATTTTAATCTAATCTAATTTTGATCAGTCGCAAATTGCGTTCACGCTACCTGTTGAATCAGTTTGCACACAGTCCTTGCATGCCCTATAAGGAGCTGGCGAGGCATTTCTGTATGCAACTACAGGTGTACGAGAACGCACTTTCAGTTTAAGAATGAGTGGCGTTCTTCATTCAGGGGAGCACAGCTGTGAACACGTATGGCCATTTACAAACACCTTTTCCAGAGATCTTTCGTAAATTTTTTCTTACGAAGGTAGTTACGTAAATGCTACTGGTTTTTAAAGTACTGAAAGAAACAGTCCCCAAGTACCTAGTAAATTATTTTAATAAAGTAGGAGATGTCCACAAACACGCCACAAGAGGAAGCCCCACGGACCTGGTCCCGCCGAGAGTCAGGACATGCATGGGGAAAGATGAATTTTTTTTACTCGGCTACGGTAATGTGGAATGCCCTGCCAACATTCATAAAACTCCTGAACTCCCCTCTCGGATTTAAATCCGCCCTAAAAACATAGCTCAGCAGCAACTCAAATTGGTCTTAAAATGTTTTTTTATCTCTTTTATCATGAGTTGCTTTTAAGGGTTTGTGGATTTTCTTTTAACATTAGTTAACTGTATGAGTTGTCAGGTTAGGTGTTTTTATACAAATTTTTAGGATGTGTCCTGTCTATTATACATGTACATTTGTGTTTCTGTGCCTTTTTATGTTCCATGTATGGACCACAATGGAAACAAGCCTTGGCTTTATTGTGTTTTATCCATTTTTTTTACCAGCGTTGTTGACACTGTTATTGTCTTGTCTTTTAAAAATGTTTTTGTCCTACGATTGTGTCAAAATAAAGTATTCAATCAATAAAAAAAAACGTACACTTTCGATCATAAGGTCCATTGAGTTTGACTAATGATGCATTACTAAATACTAATGTGTGTACACTGCAAGTGCTTTTATTGATAGCAGTATCACATATTTTAGCCTAGGCTACTGTAGATGCCTAGCTAAGGAGCTAGCTAATTAAAGTTACCTTGCTTAGTTGATTCTATGCTAACCCGTGTTCTCAATTTGGAAATAAGGCAGAAGTAAAAAAAATCTTCCCTAAGAGATAATTAGCACAAAATATACCCATATGACTTCAAAGTTCAGTGTGAATTAGTTTTTTAAGCTAACTTAAGAGTGGTAGTAAACGTAAAAGGGGGGTTAGCATTGGCCTATATACTATGATTACAGAATGCCAAGGAGAGAAAGAAAACTGAAGAACATTAAAAAGCAGCTGAAAAATGCTGTGAGGCAGCTTCTCCTTGAAAAATTGGGTCCAAAGCAACAAGTCAGGGAGGAGATAATGATAAAGGTATGGATTTGTAAGTCCTCACTGCTAGCTATGTACTTGTCTCGCAGAGCCATTGTTTGGATTATCACTGAGAATCCTGTGCTAACTTGGTCAATAATACTCATTTTGGACAGAAAATGCCCCTGCCCTTCAAAAAGCCTGAGTCCGCCACTGCGTGAATGCGAGTGTGAAAAGTGTATTGATACATTTCCCCACAGCCTACTGTAGTACATTCAATTGCTTAGGCCAAAATTGACAAGACACTTTAGAAACAACAAAAAGTGGTTAGTTAGGTAGCACACTATTTGTTTTTGATCAAGGTATTTTTATTACATTTCCACATTATACAAAACAGTAGGCTACATTGTATCAACCCAACCACCTACCAGATCTATACCACTCGATTAAAGTAAGTCATTTTACACAATTGCTGAGAAACACACACATACAGTACAGAAATAAACATATTATGGGGTTACATTCTCTGCTTTAATTTTTCCGACAAATGTCAAGAAAGGCTGCCAAATTGCATAAAATCTCAAAACAGACCCTTGGAGTAATCCAGTGGGATTAAATCAAGCGTATTGCTCCATTTGATTACTTTGTCTCAGGGACCCTCCATCTGAGAAGATCTTTGTTGTTGGATGCGATTTAGTCCAGAGATTAGTTTATATAGCTGAGATAACAGTAGTAAGTGAAACATATGATCAGGATAATCAGTATATACTGTATTCTCTCATTGGGCTATTGGCCCCATTTTTCTGGGGACCCTCTGGAACTACCGGAAGTACTCCTGGTTTAAGAACCATTGGCTTAACCAACAGCTACTCCAGTCTGGCTGGCTCTGGTGATAGTTACCTCATAATCATCCTGTGCCCCGCAGTGGCGTGGAGCGACATAAAACAAAGTACATGTGGATCCTATTGAGTATACAGTTTAGGGTAAGTATATGGGGATCCTATTGAGTATAATGCTTAGGATAGATACATGGGGTTACTATTATGTGAACTGCAAACTGTTTTGGGACCTGTTCTCTCTTTTCAAGTCTACTCACAGCTTAAACTGAACTAAATGTTTCTTTCCCCAGTATGAATTCTCATGTGGCTCTTCAGATTTCCTGTCGTAATGAACCCTTTCCCACAAAACGAACAACTAAATGGTTTGTCTCCTGTATGAGTTCTCAGATGTACCTTCAGTTCTCCCGTCCTACTGAACACTTTCCCACAAACTGAACAACTAAATGGTTTCTCCCCTGTATGAGTTATCATGTGGATCTTCAGATCTCCCGTCCTAATGAACCCTTTCCCACAAACTGAACAACTAAATGGTTTCTCTCCTGTATGAGTTCTCAGATGTACCTTCAAATATCCCGTCGTAATGAACCCTTTCCCACAGACTGAACAAAGAAATGGTTTGTCTCCTGTATGAGTTCTCATGTGTGTCTTAAGACTGTCTTTCCTACTGAACCCTTTCACACAAACTGAACAACTAAATGGTTTCTCTCCTGTATGAGTTATCATGTGTTTCTTCAGATCTCCCGTCCTACTGAACCCTTTCTCACAAACTGAACAACTAAATGGTTTCTCTCCTGTATGAGTTCTCAGATCTTCCTTCAGATATCCCGTCGTAATGACCCCTTTCCCACAAACTGAACTAAATGGGTTGTCTCCTGTATGAGTTATCATGTGGCTCTTCACACTTCGTTTCCGACTGAACCCTTTCCCACAAACTGTACAACTAAATGGTTTCTCTCCTGTATGAGTTCTCAGATGTTCCTTCAGATGTTCCGTGATAATGAACCCTTTCCCACAAACTGAACAACTAAATGGTTTCTCTCCTGTATGAGTTCTCAGATGTACCTTCAGATATCCCTTGTCACTGAACCCTTTCCCACAAACTGAACAAAGAAATGGTTTCTCACCTGTATGAGTTATCATGTGTTTCTTCAGATCTCCCGTCCTACTGAACCCTTTCCCACAAACTGAACAACTAAATGGTTTCTCTCCTGTATGAGTTATCATGTGGCTCCTCAGATGTTCCGTCGAAATTAACCCTTTACCACAAACTGAACAAAGAAATTGGTCGTCTCCTGTATGAGTTATCATGTGTCTCTCCAGTGATCGCTTCATACTGAACCCTTTCCCACAAACTGAACAACTAAATTGTTTCTCTCCAGTATGAATCATCATGTGACTCTTCAGAATGTGTTTCATACTGAACCCCTTTCCACAAACTGAACAACTAAATGGTTTCTCTCCTGTATGAATCATCATGTGACTCTTCAGAATGTGTTTCATACTGAACCCCTTTCCACAAACTGAACAACTAAATGGTTTCTCTCCTGTATGAGTCATCATGTGACTCTTCAGATATCCCGTCCGACTGAACCCTTTCCCACAAACTGAACAAAGAAATGGTTTGTCTCCTGTATGAGTTATCATGTGTGTCTTCAGAACTTGTTTACTACTGAACCCCTTTCCACAAACTGAACAACTAGACAACCTTTGTATTTTCTGTGTCTTCTTTGGTTTCAGAGTCATCAAACCTGGTCCTCCACTCTCCTTCCACTCATCGACGCCATTGGTGTCAGTTTCAGAACGGTCATCATCACTGTCATCAGTCTCATTTCCCGAACAGTCTGAAGAGAGGCGCTCAGGGGGAACCTCCTCTTCACAGATTTGGTTAAACAACAAGGACTGGGGTTTCTCTTCATCATGTTCACTCTTCACATAAACAGGTTTGAATGTGACCTTCATGATATCAGCCTCCTGCAGACCTTGGAGGTGCTCTCCCTCCTGACTGGTCCAGAGTTCCTCCTGTTCCTCTTTCATCTGTAAGGGCTCTGGCTCCTCCTGGTCCAGACTGGGGCTCCACTCCTGCTGCTCAAGGGGAACCTCCTCTTCACAGATAAACAGTTGTAAGGCAAGGGAGTCTAGAAAGAAGAATGTATGTTAAATGTAATTTGTTGTAACCATTACTTTTGAAAATAACAAACACTACACTCTTGCCAGGAAAGTAACATGTTGAACGGATAGGCCTGTATATGGATGCAGTTCATATACCCAATATCGCTATCAGGGTGATACTAGCTACATTTGATATAAAGTAAGACATGTACATGAGTATCTCATCTTTTACAGTCTATGCTTGTTATGTTTACAGTCTATGCTAGCTCGCCAGCAGTCTGAGCTGACCAAATATTCTTCTTTTTAACTTTTTTTTATTTATTTTTAATCCACTTTTTCTCCCATCCCAATTTCGCCTCGCCAATTCTCCCTTCAATTCTCCCCTCCCGTTTCGAACGTTGCTAGACTATGCCTCCCACTGGTCGACTGCAGTGAGGACCAAGCCTTGCATCACGTGTCCCCTCCAGTACACGAGGAGGCAGCTGTCGCATCTTTTCACCTGAACAGCGCGATCTCTCAGTGACGAGGAGTAACGCATGGGAGGCTCACGCTGCCCCCGATACTTCATGATTCTGCTGTACAGGCGGCGTGAATACTTTCCCCAAGGCGGTTGTCCTTCCGCGTTCGGTTTGCGCGGCCTGATTGGCCACTGACGCTTCTCTCAGCGCCCAATCGCGTTGCGCCTAGCTTTCAGTTCCACAGCCCAAGTCCTCGCCCATTTCCTCGTATTGTTTTCATCTCTCTATATTATCGCGTTGCACCTAGCTTTCAGTTCCACAGCCCAAGTCCTCGTATTGTTTTCATCTCTCTATATTAACGTAGCCCATTTCCTCTTGTTTTCATCTCTCTATATTAACGTAACGCGCTATTCATATCAATCGACATCACATCAATATATAAATAACGTATTGTTTTCATCTCTCACATCAATAGTCCTCGCCCATTTCCTCATATTGTTTTCATCTCTATATTAACGTAGCCCATTTCCTCGTATTGTTTTCATCTCTCTATATTAACGTAACGCGTTATTCATATCAATCGACATCACATCAATATATAAATAACGTATTGTTTTCATCTCTCACATCAATAGTCCTCGTCAATTTCCTCGTATTGTTTTCATCTCTATATTAACGTAGCCCATTTCCTCGTATTGTTTTCATCGCTCTATATTAACGTAACGCGCTATTCATATCAATCGACATCACATCAATATATAAATAACGTATTGTTTTCATCTCTCTATACAGGGCTGTACGCTAAGCTTTTTCACTAGGGGCACACTTGCCCCTAAATGAGAAATTTAGGGGCAAAAAATATTTTTTAGGGGCACATTTTTAAATAACAATTTTACCATTATTTATATAATTCTTTTTTAATAAAATATATATATTATATAATCATACTTGTAGTTGTATTATCTGCGAGACATCGCCACCATGCAACAAGTCAAAATGCTCGCTATATGCAACCAGCTCCACTGTCTGTGTGTACTCGAGTAGCCTCCAGCTACGGCCAGGATTCTCCGGAGCTGCAGCTGGACCCTATACTGTAGCCTCCAGCTACGGCCAGGATTCTCCGGCGCTACAGCTGGACCCTATTGACTATATTCAGCGTGCCCTCAGCTCGAATACGCATCGACTCAGTGTTATAAGACATTGATATCAGGAGCTATCTGAACTATTTAGTTTAATGGGACGTTTCGTTTTGAACAGTTAGGGTTGGGTACTGTTCACATTTGAACCAGTACCTGGGGATCGATAATGGTATACGACGACAGGGCTTGAGACTAACACCGTCCCGTCGTCCCGGGGGAAATAAAATATGTATTTGGGATGAAGAAAAATCCTCCACGGGGCCGGGACACAGTCGGGACGAAGAGGATTTATTTTCCCCCACTTGGAAAATGTCAACTGCGCCGACTGTCAGTGCGCATATCACTGTCAAACGGTGCGTGTCTTCCGAGTGCTCGCTTTAGTTGACGAGACCACTGCACGAGACCACTGCACGAGACCCGCGGAAATATCAGAATGTTTAATAGAATGTTTAATAAAAGTTCTCGTGGTTCCGGCCATCCTCTAGCCATCCTCTCAGTCAAGGGAGCACTCTCAAACATGCTGCACTATTTGAAGTGTATAACGTTAAACAGAGCAGAAGAAGATGGAATAACAGACACAGACTGACCAACAGGGAACTGCATCCAACCCTAGTACAAAGGCAGGTCTGCGGTGGTGGCTACTGCCACTGCTGGCTCAATGTTCTCAACGGTCACATTTTCATTCGACAGCTCACTAGGAGGTGGAACGCGTCGAAAATATGAAGCAATACTAACTTTACTTTTCTTCATAGGCATAGCTAAATCAGACAGTCAGCCAGTCTATCAGAGTGCTCAATCGATTTTCCCCACTCTCATACCTGAGTGCTCAGCTCGCGTGAGTGGCGTCATCACATGGCTTGGATAATTTAGGAGTGAAATGCGAATGCAAGACTTGAAATCCCTACTCGCAAGCCCGCCCCCAAATATTATTTACCAATCGCAACGGCCAATTAAAGGGGCAATTTGCGACGAGCTCGTCGCACTGTACAGCCCTGCTATATTAACATTAGGCTGTAAAAATCTGTTCTATAGGCTATATTTAGTCTAGTTTATTAGACATAAAGCATTTAAAAATACATTGATTAGTCTACATCAATAGCACATTGTAGCGAGTTGAGTGATAGTGAGTTGAGTGATAGTTCTATATCATACTGGCTGCCGCTCAGCGGCATCTGCACTAACCTCACTTCGTGCACAGCACTGAATAAAAATCCACAATGTACCTTTACATACCAACATCCGTCTGGCCACACCCCTATCCGCTACCTTCATAAGCAGGTGTGTGGTCACCTACTCGCCTCCTTCTTCACTTTCACCACAAGGAAGTGCCTGTTGTATACCCCACTTGACGAGGTTGTTAAGCTGAAGAAAGTTGAGGAAAACAGAAGACGGGAAGATACGTTGACATTATATCTTTATTTTCTCTCTCACTATTTCGAGAAAATACGGCGATATTGTCTTCGTCACTGGAGTGTCTGGAAGATGATGATCATTCTGACCTCCACCGGTTTTTTCGTATTAGGGGCTTGCGCCGCTGATATACTCCCCAACTGCAGTCCTCCTTGCTGCGGCTGGATGGGTATTGACCCTCCGGTCATACAGCTGGACTGTGGGAGGCACCGGCTGTTGTGAGAAACCGGTTTGCTTCCGTGTTGGGTGAGTACTGTTTTGCTTGCGAGCGCTGGTTGTCTGTTAACGCTATGGGGGTTAGCTGACAATTTTACGAAAGCCGGCCCCGGATTGGGGTCCTCTGCTCGGCTTCTTAAGCGGCGGATGGAGGATCTTGGTCTGACGCCCATGATGGTCAACCTAGTGGGCCGCGATGAGACCTGGTTGAACCCAGGATTCTCTGGACAAGCGGATGCTTCTCTGTCCCGTGCAGGCCCCATCTTTCACATGAATGTGAAAGTACACCCTAAGGCACGAGGAAAAGTGGGCATGGATCTTCGTTATCGGGAGTTCCATGCTCAAGTCGGCTGCAGCCCGGATGGGAATTGTGCCGGCTCCGCTGTATGTCTGGTAAATCACAGTTGAAAACTGTGTTTGACATTTCTTTTTCTCTTCCCTCTTAGGATGGGGAGGGACTTAGACAGCGGCCTGTCTGGAGTGTGGCTTGTTATGTCGTTGTGTACAGTTCAGGTGATAGCTGCTTAGCTTGCGTGCTAGTTTGTGGCCTACTGTTAGCCAGTCAGCTGTTAGCTGCGGCGCTAGCTCGTTGTGTTCACTAGGCTAGGAAACGTTGGTTAGAGCGGCTGTTAGCTTAATGCTACACTGTTGAACGTTACTATGACTATAACATGCCTTAAACACTCAGACTACGACGTCATCTTTGACAGAGGATGTTAGTCGACCCTACACCCGGGTGCCATGCCAGCGAGGACTTCGTCAACATGGAGAACGGCGGCTGGGTGGCGTAGCGGACATTACCCTCGTCACCAACGCAGGAGATGCTGGGTTCGACTCTGTCCCGTTGACCAGTGTTGCAGTCCTCTCGGCCTGCGCTCAGGGTGAAGGTAGGAGTCCTGACCGGACTTTAAACACTTCTTCTTTTCTTCCCTTCTAAATGTTTTGTAATAACGATGTTTCCAAAACATGTGTTGCTGCAATACATTGAGGATACGACGCGTGTTGTGTGTGAATTGTCTTGTCACTGGTATAGCTTCTCTCTCCATAGTAAATCGGCGTTGTTTTTTACATGAAATGAACTGGTTAGTTGTGATGAGATGTGTGTTCATGTAACGTGGGTGAACTCACAACTAAGAGGGTTAGTTAACCTGTGAAGCTATGCTTAGTGACATGTGATTGAGGAATGAATCTTTTTCTCAGCCTGTGATGACAATGAACAGCATGTTCACATATTAACAGGGGTACCTGTTCAACTTGGTCGTATCAAGGGTAAGATAGGAGGGGTGATCCCCCGGTTTCCCTGGGGCTTCCCCCCCCTCCTCTCAGACATGTTTGTTTACAATATATTGTGTCACTGTGTTTGTGGGGATACGATGTAACCCTCAGCTTAAGTTGCTGGGGTTGTGCTTCCGCTTGAGAAACAATTTTTTCCTAAAGAAAAGGTTGTTTGGTCACTTATCATGTGTGCTTAGCAAGGTCTGTGGCCATTACATAATCGAGGACTTGTGTCTTCTCTCGTTATGAAAAACGGCGTTCCTCTGTAGTAAGAGTGTACTTTTGCCATTTTTTGTTGTGATGAAGGGTTGTGTGTGTCGTTGTGATCTACAACTGGGTTAGGTTTGGCCCACAGAAGCACATGTGTAAGTCTGGACCGGGGTTCTTAAAGGGGCCCTCTCTGTTCTGTGTTTTTTCCTTAGTAAAACTCAGATAGCAGGTTAGCACATGAGCTATGTGAAGGTGTTAGATGCTTCATGTAGCATGCTATGACTGTGTCATGCTCTACTTTGTCATTACATCGTATCAGGGGTGAGGGGTCGTAAAGGGGTGAACTGGTAATCCTTTCCTCCCCTTTTCTGATTGGTCAGGGGTTAAAACCCCCTGTCCTTCAGGATTCCTGTCACGTTGCTGTTAGGCACGTTACAGGGTAGGGGGGGGGGGGGGGGGGGGTTCCTGGTCCCATGCCCTGAAAAATTGGGAATTCCCCCGCCATAGAGTACGTCACTGAGCGCGTCTCTATTGGTAAGACTTCCGTGAGTTGTTCGGGTTCCATGTTATGGATCTGTTTCAGGGAGTTGTCAGAGCTCCTCCTCACGAAGCTCCTCCTCAGGGAGAAGTGCCTTCTGTGAGTTCGGACTCTCCTTCCCAGTGAGGGAGCCTCCTCAGAGTTTCTTTTTTTAAAACTTTATTTTTTAGCGTTTATCGCTTTTCTGGTCAAGCATGACCGACAGATACAGGGTGAAACGGGATATAGATCAGGGGAAGACATTCTGGCAAATGACGGCGGGTCCGGGAATCTAACTCAGAGTCCACCAGATCCGTGACGCAGCACGGTTTTCCCCGACGCAGAAATAGCGCCGAGATATGCGGTGAGCTACTGGAGCCCCCCCCCCCGCCTCCTCAGAGTTTCAGAGCCTCCTCCTCAGATTGTCAAGGTGAGTAGAACTTCAAAAAGGAGTTCTGCTCTATTGTGTGTGTATTCGATTCAATTCGATTATTGAGTGTGTATTGGTTCAGTGCCTCCTCCTCGGAGAGCCCTAAGCCAAGTGTTACATAGCTCAATGTTGCAATATTTCTTTTCAATCTATACAGCTTGCGTGGGAAGTCTCTCTGGGGATTCCCGTCTCCTCCCTGTGGCGAGGGTGGCGGGATGTAAAAATGAAAACAATTTTTACCCTCAGCCGCGTCACGTGGGATTCATGTCAGTCTGTGTTTCTTTCTTTTTTAATAAAAAAAAAAAAGAACATGAAGCATGGCGGCTCCTTGTCATTCTCCCAGGCGACTTGGAGGAACAATGTCTGGTGTCTTGTTAGACTATCCATTGATGTGTTTGGGTCTCGACGCGTACATAGTGCTGGCTCGGGGTGTTTCTGATAAGAATCACGCATGAGGCTGGTACGCCTTGGTTGCTCGTTATTAAAACAGCGTTTTTATAGGGCAACTGGGATGGAGGTTTTCTCTTCCGAGCGCCTGTTACTAGGTCTCGACGAATTCTCGTTCATATCTGGGGGATGTTAACAGAATAGATCAAAACATAGGTAGAGGGGTCTCACGCCCTTGGGGTGGGCCACTGAGCGCGGTACGAATGGGACCATCTGGGTGGCGCCCTCTTTCCATGTTTTAGATCGACACACGTACCTACCCCCTCTCTTGGAGTGGGGATGTCGGCGTGATTAGGGCACGGGACTGGTCTGGTCACGCTGGTCCAGGTCAGTTAACCCGTTGTCCGCCGGGGACGCAGATCTGCTGTTCTGGTACCCTGAGGGACTTGTGCTTTTTTCGGGGGGAAAAATGCCGGGTCGGCCCGGGTGTCACAGGGTTGGGCGTTATGTAGACCCTTTGTTGGGTACATGTTGTACCTGGCACTATCATGAAGGGGCTGGTTCTCCATTCTTTTCGCTCCTCTCTTACGCATGGCGGAGAGGGGGCTGTTGGGGTGGTCTTCTGGACCTCCTCTGGCATCCCTGTGTGCTTCCCGGGCCGCTGGGCCCGGTCCGAAGTTGTGTTTCGTCGACCCGTAGGCCTGGAATAACCCCTTTTTGAAAACTGAAACACTTGTACTGCGGTATAGCCAGTGTATACCCGCAGGTGTGTTTGAGTTTTTTCTTGAGGGGTTATAGGAACAACCACTGCATGTGGTACCAAGAGGGTGGTTGATTCCCTGGTGTGTTGGAGCGGAGTCAACTCCCGGGTTACCCGGTTGAGTGTGCCCCTGCACGTTCATGACGCCTGCTAATCGTGTCAGCCTTCTCTGCCTCGGCCCCTCTGGGTCGGGGTTTTTTGGTGGAGGCTTTGTCATGGTGCGCAACAATGCCAGCATACGCCCCTTCCGCCGGGGTGCTGTTTTCAGTTGACCCCTTTGGCGCCTGTCTCGTCCGCAGTGCTCCAGGCTCGGGTCAAACGCCTGCTGCCTGGATTGAGAGACCGACCCCTTCTGGTGGTCGTCTCCCCGGTGCGCTGCCTGCTCCCGCTGTAGTGTAGCCTCTTGAGTGCTTCGAGTTACAGCTATGCTGACTGCCTGAGTGTGCCAGGGTCAGTGTGCCAGGCGGCGTGCTAGTGGGGGGAAGGGCCCGCTCTTGGAGGGGCCCTGTCCGAATACGCTGGCGATGTGGGGGGCGGTGTCACTAAGTGACCGCCTGGTGAGGTATTGATGCTTTGGCGTCATTGACCTCTCCGGGCCCCCTTTTTCCGGGGGATCCAGTCCCTTCAGTGGGTCTGGGTCTTCCTTTGCGCTCCGCTGCTACGGCCTTGCCACAGGGTTGAGTTTGCTCTTGACCCCGTGATTTTGGGGGCAGTAACGAGGTTTGTTCCTTCCGTTCGTTCCCTGGTGGCATGCGGGTTGTGCGTGTGCGTAGTCGTGGGGTCAAGTCACGGTCTGCTCACCCTGTGCGTTGAGTTGCTCGAGTTTCTCTTTGCACGGTCGGATCCGTCTCCCTCCCGTCCTCCAATAGGGAGGGTATCCTCCATTAGGGAGGGTCGGGGGGGCTCGGTCCTCTCCGGTCTGATGGTTGTGGGGGGCCTCAGCGGGGTACATTTGTCGAGCTTCAGGCTCCCGCTCAGCTCCTGTAGTGCAGATGACGCTGAGCGGCAGCCAGTATGATATAGAACGTAAGGTTATGTATATAACCATGTTCTATGAATACTGGTGACGCTCAGCGTCGGGACGCCACTGTGGCCCTTGACCTCACCTTGTGGTGAAAGTTTGGGAAGGAGGCGAGTAGGTGACCACACACCTGCTTATGAAGGTAGCGGATAGGGGTGTGGCCAGACGGATGTTGGTATGTAAAGGTACATTGTGGATTTTTATTCAGTGCTGTGCACGAAGTGAGGTTAGTGCAGATGACGCTGAGCGTCACCAGTATTCATAGAACTTGGTTATATACATAACCTTACTTTAGTTTTAGTATATTGAGCGAGTGTATTGAGCGAGTAGTTAGGCGATAGTAGGGCTAACGCGATTGGGCGCTGAGAGAAGCGTCAGTGGCCAATCAGGCCACGTAAACCGAACGCGGAAGGACAAACGCCTTGGGGAAAGTATTCACGCGTACAGGCCCACCAACCGACCTGTAGGAGTCGCTGTCCACAACGTCCAATCCCCACCCTCTAACACTGCCAATTGTGTTAGTATGACGACCGGCCAAGCCGGTAGCAACGCCGAGAGCTGGGCTCGATACCAGCATCTCCTGCGTTAGTGGCAAGCGCATTGCCCACTGCGCCACTCAGCCGCCCTTCTTTTTAACTTTTTATGTAAATGTGGAAAGTCTGTTTTTATCTCTGGTCCCATTCCCACACTGGCCTGTTGAATATAATCCTCAGTCTTCACACCTGGCTCCAGTGCTCAGAACATGGCTTTCATTGACCATTTGAATCTGTTTTGGGAATGTTCCTCGCTTTTTAGAACTGACAAGAGTCCATCCAAACAGACTGGGTGGTGAGACTATTTTTGCTAACACAGGCAATTCTATTTGTGCTCACACAGGGAATGTCATCAAATTCCTTGGACTCACAACAGCCACCTGTTGTGGCAGGAGACGAGAGTATGTGTTCTAAAACGAAGAACTGTTGAACTCAGCTGAAATTCTAGACCCTCTTAAGTCTACTATTCTAAAAAACCCAAAACTGTCTTTGTTTGGTCCAATACTATTTTCTGAAAAGCCATTTCATTGGCTTAGTGACAATATATAGGATGCTTGTTTTCTGTTCTGGGCAGAATGTCTTGGCGTCTCCACACTACTGTATATTCTGCCCGTTGCAATGTATTATTTTTCCATTGCAACGTATTATTTTCCCATTTGTTCACTTTTGAATAAACCTCTGAAAGATGAATTCTACCTTTTATTAGTGAAGATGATCAGATAAACGCAACAGCAGCTGTATGCTAGTGGCTAACTTACAGCACGCTGTCCTGTTAGTCTACTACAAATAAACACAACGTTTATCTTCTGTTAATTTGGTTTATTCAATCAACGTGCATAACACCAATACAGAGCCATTAACGAGCAGTGGACCTCATGCTCCTGGTCGACACAGACTAACTGCGCATGCGTTTCACAGCCTCAAGAGGGCAACCTAGACTACCGTATAGCCAGTGGTTTAGACGCAAAGAGATTACATGTTAACAATATCATTCTATCTTTTTAAAGAAATAAACAAAACAAAAATAACTTTACATTGCATGAATCGTAAAACAATCGTACAGTAGCGGTTAGGTGGCGTAGCGGAGATTGCGTTCGTCACCAACCCCTGAGCTGTGTTCGCCTGTTCGAATCCAGCTCACAGCTCCGGGGTTGTCACCAGCTTGGCTGGCCGTTCACACTAATACAATTGGCAGTATTAGAGGGTGGGAGAAGCTGGCGGGGTGGGTCCAGGTCGTTGTAAACAGCGACTCCTACAGTTCGGTCGGGGCGCCTGCTAAGCGTGGATGGGACCTGAGTGGGATAGTGTGATCCTTCCACACGCTACGCCCTCTCGGAGAATATCCGCGCTGCCAGGTGAAAAGAAGCGGTTGATTGGCTGGACGTGTGTCGGAGGAAGCACGTGATAGCCTCCACTCTCCCAGATGATCTGACTGTGGGGGGTAAGTGCGCAGCGACCAGGAAGGGGATTGGGAATTGGCATAACGACTAACATTGGGATGGGAGAAAATCGGAGGAAAATGGAGGGGGAAAAAGATAAAAAAAAAAAAAAAAAAAAATAATAATCGTACAGTGACTTAAAACAAAAAAAATTGAAATTCCCTGAGTAGTCAACATAAATTAGGGAAACATTTGAGAACCAAATACATAAACAAAGGTGTTTTCAATGTTCCATTTCAACAGACACTTTAACCCAGATCCCATTGTCCTTCACTGAGTGCTTTTAAGAACACAAGAGCTGAAGCTCCCTTTTTTGTGAGACAGTCAGCGAGCTGAGATTTTGTGTCTGACCAACGCACCTGCTTGATCCTTTTGCTTTGTATGAGCTCCTTAACACTTTGAGTGCCAGCCACGAGAAATATCGTTATTTAATAGTTATTGTTTTTATTAGCGATATCCATTCATTTTTCATCAATCTAGCCTCATGTTACCATTGGGACTGTCTATGAGCTCGAACAGGGAAAATACCGCCCCCTATCGTCTCCCCGATGGTAATGCACCCATTGGATTGGACTCAATGAAAATGTATGAGAAAAAAATATCCGGATCCCACATTTTACTTCTCAGGCATGTAACCCGAGCCGATCGGATTCATTGTGGACCCTCAGAACAGCGTGGAATATGTGTTTCGAGTACCTAACGTTGGATCAATAAACGCGATCGATATTTGGAATGGCGATCAGGAATTGGAATAATCTTTTTGCAGAACATCTGATGTGAGGTAAGGAATCTATGTTACCAGTCTTGGGGTAATCAGATGTATTTTTCACATATATCTCAAGGTGTCTGTGTGTATATGACGTTAGACATTTTAAAAAAACGTCAGTTTTTCAAAACGGTATAAAAACGGAAATGTACCGATGAAAAAACAATCCGTTTCGTACATGTTGACTGCAAGCAAGTCATTGAAATATTGGAAAATCAGTCCAAAAAGGCTGGCATTCAAGCGCTAAATCTGGCGCCCCCTGCTGGCACTCAATGTGTTAATGCTGCCGATTTCCAACCTGAGTCTCTTCTCTGTGACTTGTTTTGTGGACTTGAGCGCATCGAACAGAGAGTGGTTATCAGTCACAGAGTACAGGGGTAGGTGCATTCAGTCCAGCATTTCCAGTAGTGAGCTCAGAAAATAGTGTGGCTAGAAAAATTGCATCGTCTACCCCATCTGACATGACAAGAGTTTCCCCTGCAAGGGTACTGCGAACCACTAGTCTAATTTTCTTTGACTGCCAACAGAGGGGGGAAAACGTACCTCTTTCTCCCATAAGTGTTATAAAAGTACCTCCCTGTGTACCTCTGTCTGGGAGGTTTCCAAATGAAGCATCACTGAAAACTATAAAGATGTTGAAATCTGAGTGTCACCTTTTCAGACTTTAGTTTACGGATTATCTTATTAGCATCATGAATCGACTGTACTGTACTGTTTATATTAGAAGCCAAACAACATGAATCAAACATAACATCAGGTCTTGTCCGTTTAGCAACCGATAGGATCGGTCCTATTTTTTATCGTAAAAGCTTTCTCAGTTTCGTTGAGGGGTTCATTTCTCTGTGTGGCCCCACTTGCTTGTATGGGAATAGGCTCCAGGTTCTCGATATAACTTTGTTGATGTACCTGAACTTCACCGTTAACACATTGTGCGCCAAGAACGGCGTAAATCGTTATTGCCCGCCATGCGTTGAACGCCAAACAACGGCGTATCACGTGTTTGGGATCAATATTTAATTTTTTCGCCATGGCATTCATAATTCATCCAGCCTCCCTCCGGACTGCAGCGGCACCCTGTTCTGATATTGCAACGCCTCAATACCGCCACCTGGTGGATGGTCGGGTGAGTTACACTCACGCCAAACCGGAAGTGGCGATCGGTGCATCAAGGAAATTCCTCCGCCAGAGATATATTGTGGCATGGATCAATATCAGGGATTAAAGCAAAAAAAATCTCCGGACTGAATTTCAGGCCAAGTCATATTCTTATTTTAACCTCCACTGTATTTTTTTTTTAATAGCGTTAGCGTTTTAAGGGTGCCTACTTGTTTCGGTTTCGTCGATAATCCAATGTACAGTTACCCCCCCCCCACCCACCTCCAATGTACAGCCCCCCCCCCCCTCCACCCAACCTACCCAACCTCCTCCAATGTAGTTTCTTCGTCAAATGTATATACTCTCTTTTTTAGACTCTTATTGTATCACAAACAATACTGTATTTGTAAATCTGGTATGTCATAAATGTATAGATGTAGCAGTATTGTCTATCTGTTTTAGCGTAATCCTGTCTCGAGTCGCTGCGTGCGTCCTGCCATTATTGCTCGCCATGACTGCTTGGCGTGGCAGAAAAAAAAATCCCTTTTACATGATATTTGATGCCTGATTGGCTCAATTTAGTTTCAATCTGTATGCATCTACAAATCATATTATACCAGGTAGCCAATTGACGGGAAATCCGTCAGACTCCGAATCAAATGGACGGAACTCCGAATCAAATGGACGGAATTCCGTCTCAAGACACTCGAGTGCATTTGGATCGCTTTCGAAACGCAATAATCGATATGATTTCGGTGTTTATTGCGTCATACAAACCGGAAATGGATCTAGCAGATCGACGTCAAATAATTGGGATATTTTTTCTCCAGTCTCATCGGCGAATGGTAAGAGGACACTAACGTTACTTTCAGCTTGATTGTCCATTTCTTTGTTTGCAATCAGTCTGATCAATATATCAACCCATACTAAATAAAGCCGTTACGGACGATCAAGGAATTATAAACGATCCCCCCCCCCTCCTTTCCTTCACGCATGATGAAGCATTATGTATACCGATCATATACATTTGAATTTTTTAATATAGCGTGTATAGGAAAGAAACGCCAATCGATAATCTATCATATGCTTCAGGGCCTATAACTAGCATTTTTGGAATTACAGCAGAAAAGCTTAAAAACATACTTATATTCTCGACGGTATTAACACAAAATGTGTGAATGAAAAAAGATAACGTTCGCACATCCGGAACGATAGATATCCGATGTTGAATGGGCCATAGTAATGCAGATATAGCTATATAATATTTAAAAAGTTATAGCCCTGCAAAGAAGGTAAACATCTCCATAGGCTTACAGCGGTGGCAGAGAGGGCATAATGATGGGCACAATGCATGCCGCCCAATGTGTTAACAGTTACCAAATCCATTCCTACATAGGAGAACTTTTCATGCTCCTCACGCCAAACCTTGAATGCAGAGTGCAGTTGGGGGATCACATTGGATGAAAAGTTTGATGAGCCTGCCCAAAGAAAATCATCTACATGACACGCAAGCACCCCAGTGACCTTACATTGCTCATCCAACCAGTAAAAGACTGCCGGATCCACCTGTGACACTCTACCACCAGTACTCAGCATGATTTCCTTCAATTTGTTGTACCAATATAGTGATGAATCTGCAAGACCATATACACATTTCTTTAGTTTCCATACAACATGTTGACATCCTGCCTCTAGAGGGGGGGGGATATAAATATCACTGGATAGCGCCATACCCTGCAAGAATGCAGATTTGATGTCCATAGAATGGACTTCCCAATGGTTTTGACATATCACTGATAACATAAGTCTAAGTGAATCTGTGGCACATGTGGGGGAATCTTTCGGTAACTCTTGAATATTCAGATATTCAAAACCTCTGGCAACCAGTCGGGCTTTAGGCACTATACCCTTGGGAGTGTCCTTAAGACTACAAACTAGGGATGTCCCGATCCTATCACGTGATCGGGATCGGGGCCGATCGTGGTTTTCCAAATCGGGATTTTTTATTTTTTAACTTTATTTTTTTATTGAACAGACATGACCATACTGAGGCCTTAGTTTTGGTTTTAAATTGCATATCATCATTCATTTATTTATTGTCACACAGAGCAGAAGAATTTTGCCAAAACAAACGCATTTCCTTTGATTTAATTATACATCAAATGATTTATGTCAAGGATTGCAATGCCTCGCTTGAATGAAGTTAACTTTTCACCTGGAAATGAGAGAAATGTGAGAAATTGGGATAAAAAAAATAAAAATAAAAAAAAATTATAATAATTTGTGATCGGATCGGGAAAGATCGGTATCGGTAGATACTCAAAATCACATGATCGGGATCGGGAGCAAACAAATTTGATCGGGACATCCCTACTACAAACCCATCTGGTGGAAATGCATTTCTGCCCTGCATCTTCAACTTCCTCAAATACATTATTATTGTGCCAGTTCTTTATTTCTTCCTGTTTAGCTGCATCAAATGAGATGTCTTTGGTTACAAGTACATCAGCTTCTCTGTCTTCTGTTTCAATGTTGAGATTATCAACCTGTGAGATATCAATTGATTCCTTTTGCCCATCACTACCATCATTCTCTAGATGTTGTATGTTATACCAGGTTTCATATTTCCCCGTAGCCTTGCCTGATCTCCCTAAGACTCTTGCTTTAAGTAGAGTATTGTCACCTCTGTTCATATTATGTCTGTCCTGTTTTTAAACTCACATCTGCAGAAGGGGCAGGATTATTATGGGCATTGGGCCTATGCGCCATTTCAGTTTGTGTTACGCTACTCAAAGTGTTTGGTGGATCGATCGCTTCACTTGTATTGGCTTCCCTGTCACCGAATTGTTGTTCATTCTCTGTATTTTGCTCACCGTCTAAACTACCAGTTGCATTGTTTATACCTTGCTCACTTCCTGCTTCTGTGTCAGCATAATTTTGTACCATTTGCTCTTCACTAACCTTTGTGTTCACCTTGGAAAGCCTAGAGCAGACCTGGGCATTGTACGGCCCGCGGGCCGGATGATTCTGACCGGCTCGCGAAAGATGACATGATAATAAAAAATAATAAAAAAAAAATGTATTTTTTTTTATATATATTTTTTTTACCTTTTTCTTTTCATGTCAACGTTCACACGCACAATATACGCTTACCTATGATTTGACTTGATTCAACAACAAAGCAGTCGGGGCAAGCCGAAAACGGTCGAAAGTGTGGTTATTTGAAGTTTGGATTTTCTTTCCCACAACTGAGGTAGGTAGATTACATTTTTAGAGACTAAAGTACAGAAAAAAGGTACCGTTGGATACCGGTATTGATTCACAGGTACCAGTACCGTATCGGTTCAAATGTGAACGGTGCCCATCCCTACTGAACACACAACTGCAGGGCAAGGGCATTTTTGCTCATGAAATGCATAGCCATGTGAAAGCCTTCATGACAAAGTTGCAATTAATTTCAAGGCAACTAGGCAGCAACAATCTCAAACACATGAAAACCCTGAAATAAGTCAAACCATCAGCTGATCACCGGCACAGGTACTCATCCATGTTGGGAACACTGCATGATGAATTTTCAAGGCGTTTTCAAGATTTCAAAAAGGTTGAGGATGAAATGCAGCTGGTTTCCTCTCCCTTTACCTGCAGTGTTGATAGTTGTTCAGCTTGAACTCATTGACCTGCAGTCTGATTCACTACTGAAAGAGCACTTTAAGTCAGCATCACTGCTAGAGGAGGAGAACTTTCCAAACATGAGGAGACATGCTCAGAAGATGTTTGTTCTCTTTGGATCCACCTACATATGTGAACAGACATTCTCAGTCATGACGTTTACCAAGTCCAGGTACAGATCCTCTCTCACTGATGAACATCTGGCAGCTGTGCTTCGCATCTCCACCTCAGACATGCAACCTGACTTTGATGGACTTGTTAAAGCTCAACAGAGACTGGATTTCTCACACTGAATGAAAAAAAAGAACTGAAGAACACTAAAATGTGGAAATATAACAAGTGAAATGAGACACCTGTTTTTTTTTCTTTTTTTTGCACAGTTCTGAAAACATTAAATGTTTAATATAGGCATGTAAAGTAAAAAAAGGCTACAACACTGGGACACTTTTCTTTACACAGTTCAGTGACATGTCTTGTTTATTTTTGCTATAAGATGATGTGATGTCTTTAGAAAGCTAAGAAAATCCTTGTTTCAATAGTATATGAAACTCAAAATGCCCTTTGTTATTAATGTTTCACATTTTGTTTATCATTTTGGAAATAAATTATATTTGAATAAATGATATTTTTGAAAGCTAACCTCACCTTTTAATTGCCAAATAATAACATACACTCTTACCAGGGGTCAAAACAATGCCATTTACTGCTTTTTATATAGAAATAAAATGTATATTATGCATAATTGAGTTTGGAATTTTGGCCCGGCCCTCCAACATATTTTCAGTTGCTCATTCGGCCCCCTGGGAAAAATAATTGCCCACCCCTGGCCTAGAGTGATGCACTCTCACTAGGCAACCACCATGCCTCACAAAAACAACAGCCCCATCCTGACCAATAACTATCCCTGGTCCTTTCCACTCAGTGCATTCAGCTCGTTTGTAATACACCTCGTCATCCATCTCATATTTCTCATCTGTGGGTCTGAGCTGCTTACGTAGTGCTCGTCTTATCCTTTCTGAGCACTCTGCTTCAGTAAATGCTTTTCTAGAGGCATGCAAGACTGAAATGTGTTCTCCTACTCTAGCACTCAGTGGTACCTTCTAGCGGAGGTGGTTTATCAACTAGTACAGAATGAAGGTTGTGGTTCTGGCCAAACACCAGTTGATGAGGACTGTAGCCGTGCACATTGAGCATACTGTTCTTAGCCATGAGAGCCCAGTCTAGGGCTGTTTGCCAGTTACATCCATTTTCCCGTCTGACCTTCTGGATGATGTCGGTGAGGGTCTGATTGTGTCTCTCCAGTAGCCCATTGCTCCAGGGGCTGTATCCTGCCGTGGTTTTTGTCTCAATGTTAAAGTTCTCTGCCATGTCACGGAACTCTGCATTGTTGAATTCTCCTCCATTGTCACTGTAAAGTCTCCGCGGAGGGCTGTGGACGATGATCCATGTATGAAGGAAAGAGTTCACCATCACAGAGGAGTTCTTTGTTTTCACAATGTTTCCAGCGCTGAAACGTGTAAATTGGTCAATGATGTGGAGGTACCATAAGCTTGGTTCCAACTCGTGCAGGTCCACTGCCACCGTTTCATTGTACTCTGAAGCCAGAGGCAAGCCCACAGCAGGCTTGCCTCTGGTCTTGCTGTACCTCTGGCATATGTCACATTCCTGTACTATTTGTTGTAAAATAGTGTCACAATCTTTGTCTTTATTTCCCGAACTGCGGAGGAGTCGCTGTAGTCTTTCTGCGGAGGCGTGACCAAACTGTTTGTGTAGTTTCAGGAGGGCTTTGTGTTTCTCATTTGAGGTCATATTTTCTGTGACTGTAAGGACCTCATCTGCATTCTGGCTGTTTTCTGTGACTGTAAGGACCTCATCTTTATTTTCAATTTGATTCATTCCTGTGTCCTTGTCTCTGATATCTATACAGTAGTGTCCTGAACTGGAGTGTTCAAGGGGGATATTCTGTTTAAACATCACAGCTCTATCATTCTCCATGTCCAAGATGGTTCCTGCCCTTTTCAGTTAAGTCTTACTCAGAAGTAGTGGGATATCAGCTTTGACTACTTCAGTTTCCACTCGACATTTTGTCGGTCCTATTTTGGCAGGCAGTTTCAGTATTCTGGAGGAATGCACTATATTTCCATCTCCAAAACAGAATGGGCTGGAGCTTGGAGTTTCACTTTTCACAATCTGGTTCACTTGACTTTGACCGAGATCAGTGACGAAGCTGTCTAATCATTTTTCTCCACACACAGTGCGGGTACATGCAGTGTCAATGATAGCCGTCCCTAAAGACTCAGTTAGGAATACCTCTGATTCAGACAGTGAGGCTTTAGTAAACAGTGTAATGTCACATTCCTCGCTCTACCTTTGTTCGATCTTCAGTTAGCTTTACTTGTTCGTTCTCTTGTGAGGACAGTCTTTAGCCCAATGGAACGTGCTCTGACATATAGCACATTTTGATCTCTTACCGAACCTATCCAGTAGTGATGTTAAGATTCACCGATTCGCATCGGTGCACCGGCATAAACGTTCACGGTGTGAGTGCACCGGTGGAATAAGTGCGCATCGGCTAGAATTCAAGTTGAACTCGCGATGCATCTTGTTGTAGCGTCTTTGCATCGGTCAAAACCGATTCATTCATATAATTTCCTCTCATCCACTTCTGTCAGCAGTGAGTGCACTGCACACAGCAGATACTATCTTTGCTTCGCTACTACAGATGGCAAGAGCCGCGTCACAGTTATCAACAAACAGTGGAAGTCGAGGAGGAGACCAACTGGCTAACGCTAGTAGCTGCTGGCTAACGTTAGCCAGTTAGCCGTTCAGCTAACGCTAAACTACAGTATCTAACTAACTAACGTGACTCTGCAACACCAGTTCCATTAGTGAGGAAATGGGGGGGGGGTATATTGACGACGCTTGACAACAGGTTCAAAGATAACTTCACATTTATTGGCAATTCGTTTCTTTATATCGCTTCCTCCAGCCAGGTTCAAACTGTGTTGTTGACAAAATTCTCACTCACTCTCTCACTCTCACTCACTCACTCACTCAACGCCAGTCATGATGATAGTCGGGTTAACTCGCCATCGCTTGAGCGCCAATCACAATGATTTAAAGTGGCCAAACGTTACAATATAAATACTAACTGGATAGTTGATTATAAACATTTAATTTCATTATCTGAAATATTATAAAATCATTAAGTCTGCTATAAGCTATATTGTCTCACAGTAGTGTGTATATATACATTGTGTGTGTGTCTGTGTGTTTTTAGCTAAAGTGGATAGAAAACACAGTACTGTGCAAAAGTCTTAGGCACCCAATAGTTTTTATATAAATTGTCTTACAGTAGATTATTTGATTTTTAATAATAATATAAGCTGTATAAGGAATACAACCAAATCCTCTGTCATACCATAACATTGTATCATTATTTTGCATCATGTTGAATCGCATCGCCCCGAATCGGATTATGTTGAATCAAATCGTATCGTATCGAACACAGGGGTGAATCGTATCACATTGCATCGCCCGGTGCTTCAAATGTATCATTAATGTATCGTATCGTTGGCAGTGCACCGTATCGAGATGCGCATCGCATCGGCCTCAGTGATGGAGATGCACATCCCTACTATCCAGTGGGTTGGTACCCTGTGACGGTTGCCTTTGTTGTCCAACTTGTCCAAACTGCTGCGTTGTTGGACGTCTGAATCTTCCTTGTGAGCGTTGCTCTGTGAATAACGCTTCATCGTTAACGTGTATTCGGTTTGATGTGCTGCCTTGCACCCTCCCTCCAAAGATCCTCTTCAGCGCGGACTTCATTGCAGCAAACGTTAAATCTGTACACGCAGTCAGCGCCATTTGTCTATTTTTCTCGTGTCTAAAAGTTTTAAAGCTAGTACGGCGTCAGGAAGAGTCATGTCGTACTTTTTCATTCGGTTGTATCGCTGTTCAAAGTCAATCACATAGTCCGCCATGGACACTGACCTCTCCTTTTTTATAGTAAAAAAAAGCGTAAGCATCGTCTCTCTCTTCTTTGAGAAACATACCATCTAGTTGCTAGCAGTGTGTCCATACCATTGTTGTTGTTCAAATCCAAAGCGGGTATTTCCATGGCAATATCCCTTGCCCTTCCTTCCAGCCCCAGGACAACGGCGAGGGCTTGTTTCTTCTTATCAAGTTCAGTAACCAGCTTCCAAATGGCGATTTCATTTTTCCAACACTCGTATGGTCGAGATTCGTCGAACTTCGGTGGAACTTTGTAGTTAGCAGTAGCCATCTTCTGCTACCCATCCTCTGCTACCAATGTTAGTCTACTACAAATAAATACAACGTTTATCTTCTGTTAACTTGGTTTATTCAATCAACGTGCATAACACCAATACAGAGCCATTAACGAGCAGTGGACCTCATGCTCCTGGTCGACACAGACTAACTGTGCATGCGTTTCACAGCCTCAAGAGGGCAACCTAGACCAGGGGTTCCCAAACTTTTCCGGCCGCGACCCCCAAATAACGGTGTCAGAGAGCCGCGACCCCCACTATTATAGGAGGTAAAAAAAAAATATATTTAAAAAAATAAACAATTTTTTTTTTTTTTTTTTATAAATGGAAATGTATGGTTGAAACATGCACACGTTCAAACGCACACACACTAATAAGCATTGGAGGCTTTTAACCAGGGCCGGACTGGGGAAATCATTCAGGCCAGGAAATATAGTGCAAAATATAGCCCCAGTCAGGCCACTTTTTAAGCAGGGGGTCTGGGGGTCCCCCACCAGGAAATGTCTCGTTACAAAGACTTAATTTCCTGCATTCTGGTGCAGGAATTTTTTTATTTGTACCCTTTAAATGTCAGTGTTTGTGATGGCATCACAAATTATTGTTAAAAAACAGTCTAGCATATGTATGATTAGCAACAACACTGATTTTGATGGATTTTCTGTTTTTTGTAATGTCAGATTGAAAATAATACAATCTTTTATTCAACTTCAGCCCTGATCATAACACCACATATTAATTTTATAATTCTAACCCTTTAAATGCCAGTGTGTGTGTGATGGCATATAATTGCAATATATCAAATGCAAAGTAGATTTATCTGGGGGGGATTATTACAGGCTAGCATGTGTCAATGATTAGCAACAACAGTTTTTTGTAAGGGTCCCGCCTCCACCAATCACATGCGGCTCCCTTTGTGTGTGTGTGTGAGAGCAAGAGAGAGAGAGATAGTACTCCAACTTGTGTGAGTTGCAGTGATCTCCTGGTTGTTCCCCACATAGGTTATCTAACTATTGCGCTGCTGCAACTACACTGGCCTGGCCTGCTTCTAAGTTCAGTGGCTTGACTGCATTAAAAAAATAATAATAATAATAATAATCTTTTGGATTTTTTTATTTAATTATTTGGAAATCATCTGGCGACGCCGGGTAGCGCAGCGGACTAAGTGTCTGTCTACCACCAGAGAGACAGTGGGATAGAATCCAGCTGTGGTGCCTCCGGCTTGGCCGACCGTCCATACTAACACAATTGGCAGTGTTAGCGGGTGGGAAAGCCGGTGAGGGTGGGGCCTGGAGTTGTAAAACAGTGACTCCTACAGATCGGTCGGGGCGCCTGCACAGCAAGGTCGGGTCCTGGGAGAGGTAGTGTGCTCCTTCCACACGTTACACTCCCCCAGTGAGAGTCCGCGCTGCCAGGTGAAAAAGAAGTGGGGATTGGCTACATATGCATGCGATAGTCTCCGCCCTCCCAGACCGACGGTAGGGGGCAGAGCATGCAAAGACCAGGTAGGGGATTGGGAATTGGCATAACGACTAACATTGGGATGGGGGAAAGATGGAAAAAAAAAGAGAAAAAGAGAAAGTAAAAAAAAAATATATATATATATATATATATATATATATATATATATATATATATGGATCATCTGAAGATTCTAGTCATTGAGATTTATTCTGATAGGTTAGTGTTAACTGAATCACGTGACATCAGCTCCATTGATAAACTAGCAGAGTTAATCTCCCATTATTCAGATGTTGAGATTTTTAATGTTAATTGGTTAAGTAATGCCACCAACAATGGCCGGGCGAAATCTTGAGGAACAACAACCCCCCCAAGCAGGGAACACGGCGGGGAAAGAGAGCCGGAATCCAAAACAGACTACGATCCAGGGCTCAAAACACCATTACCCAGCATGTTATTGGCCAACGTCCAGTCCATTGAGAATAAACTGGACGACATCAGAGCAAGAATTAAATTCTAAAAGGACATTCGGGTCTGCAACGTCCTTTGTTTCACTGAGACTTGGTTGACGCTAGATGTCCCGAATCACACCATAGAGCCAGCCGAGAACTTCTACGTTCACCGTAAAGACCAAATGGAAGAAGACTCCGGGAAGAAGAGAAGTGGTGGTATAGCCTTCATGCTGAACAACGGATGGTGCGATCCAGGCAACGTGAAGAAATTATCAAACCACTACTCCCCAAACCTGGAATACATATCCATCAAGTGTCGACCATTCTTCCTCCCGAGAGAATTAACGTCGGTCATTTTGATTGGAGTGTACATCCCACCTAAAACAAATACTGGAGAAGCGCTTTCAAAGCTACATGACAAGGTAAATAAACTCCAAACAGCTAATGTTGATGCTGCTATTGTTGTCGCGGGAGATTTCAACAGGGTGAATCATAAAAAAGTTTTGCCGAACTTCTATCAGCATGTGACTTGTCCCACTAGAGGTGAGAATATATTAGACCACTGCTACTCGCAATTTAAGGATGGGTATAAGTCACAGGCTCTTAGCCCATTCTGTAAATCTGATCATGACGCCATCTTTCTTATACCAAAGTACAAACAAAGTATCAATCGCGTTCCCGTAGTAACGAGAGAAGCGAAGCGTTGGTCTGTGGACTGGGAGAATGCGCTACAAGTCGGCGGACAGCAAATGACATGTGACAATGTAATAAATCAATCTCCCCAGACTGTTTCACAAAAGTAAAATTTTTTCCCCCAAACGTATTCAAGTATAAACATCATAACCATGTCACAACAGCATTTATAATGTATATTATCATCAATACGTTAGTTTAACAATAGGTTAAAGTGTTATTCGATAGATTTTCATTTAGTTTTGGTCAGGGTTATTTCGCGAGAGGTGACCATTTTGGAAAACTTTTAACCATGGGAATTGTAGTTTTTTGGCTGCCATTTTGTGAAGGACATCGCTAGCTGTCGATCAGCGTTGGAATTTTTCAGAACTACACTTCCTGAAAGCCTCTATGGGGTTTCAAGCGTCATAACTCTGTATGCATTTCTTTAATATCTCTTATTATTCGGGATAATAAACCACAACACTTAACATTATTGCATTATTTTGAAGCACAGTTAGTTTCTCTTCCCTATTTTTAGCATGCAGCAACAATTAGATTTGAAATTAGTTTCAAAACGGTTGAACCCTGATCAAAATAAAAATCAACAGTAGATTTGTTCTTATGCACGCCTGGTGATACTAAATCCAAATTGAACTCGGCCATTTGAAAGATAATATATGTATATATATATATAAATGTGCGAATTGGCTATAATAAGGTAATTTATAAGCCTGCTATTCTATATTCTATAATAATATTTCAAATTGCATTGGTCCGGATAGGAGAATTCAGTACTGCATCTACAGAACCTTTCCTTAGATTTTTTGTACACATGATCTCAAGAAGGTACTGAACGAGATCAGTGGCAGTTCTTCATGTCTGGTCATTATTAGCATGATGTTATTCACTGTCAAAGATCCAAAGAGAAATCATAATTAATATTCTCCTTCGTTTAATCACAATTTAAGCAAGCCTATCAATCAATCAATCAGATTTATTTATAAAGCACATTTCACATGACGCGTGTCAACCAAAGTGCTGTACAGAGGGTAGATACACAAGATACATATAGACAACAATCACACTCCGTTTTATGGGAGGGCACACAGGCAAACACATAGAAAAACAGGGCATGAGTCAGTGAACGGGAAAGGCTAGTAGGTAGAAGTGGGTTTTGAGCCTCGATTTGAAGGCATCTATCGAGGGGGCGAGCCTAATGGAGGTGGGGATGCTGTTCCACAGTTCAGGGGCTGCGATAGCAAAGGCACGGCCCCCCCTGAGCTTGAGGTTAGACCTCCGGACTGTCAGGAGCCTCTGATCGGCTGACCTGAGGGACCTGGTGTTGGAATAGGGGGATAGGAGGTCTGAGATGTAGGAGGGGGTGTGACTAGGGCTGGGCGATATATCGAGTATACTCGATGTATCGCGGCTTGTTCTACGTGAGATGTAGTAAATTACTATATTGTGAACATCAAGTATATGTTGTCACGTCGCGGCTGATATGAGACTTGCTTTAGTGCAGAGCGTTCCTCTCATTTCATTATAGACAGACCAGCGCGGACCTTAAATGACATGCAATTGTAATTTCATTACACAGACCAGCGCGGACCTTCAATGACATATAATATAATTGACGCGAGCAATGGGCTAACGTTAGCTGCTAAGTTAAACCATAAATAGGCTAAGCTAACTAGCGTTAGCTCTTAGCTGCTAACCCTGGAAGCGGTCAAAGCGGACTCCACGACACTAGTTCCATTCGTGAGAAAAGGGGGTGGGTTATATTGACGACGCTTAACAACAGAGGTTTAAAGATAACTTCATATTTATTGGTTATTCGTTTCTTGCATGCAGTTTCAATCTCCGTGTGTTCAACTTCCTGTGTTTACATTCGAGTGCGACATCATCGCCTACGGCAGCTTATACGCTCAAAACTCTCCCTCTCTCTCTCTCTCTCTCTCTCCCTCCAATGATTTAAAGTAGCCAAACGTTACAGTATAAATACTAACTGGATAGTTGATGATAAACATTTCATTTCATTATGTGAAATATTCTAAAATCATTAATTCTGCTATAAGCCATTATCCCTTTGTGTGTGATTATTATTTTCTCACAGTAGTGTGTATATATATATGTGTGTGTGTTTGGCTAAAGTGGATAGAAAACACAGTACTGTGCAAAAGTCTTAGGCACCCAATAGTTTTTATATAAATTGTCTTAGATGTAAATAATTTTTTTTATTAGTGTGCCAGTAGACTACTCTTAGTACATTTTCATTTAATAATTTTTTAAAGCATCTTCATGGTTTAATAATGCAAACATATTTTGCAGGGACTTATTATAATCATCATATTGGCGTGACTGTATGCATCAAAGGGTTAAATCAAGCATTTTTAAGTGCTTTAGAGGAAATGTCAAAATATCACGATATATATCGTGTATCGTGATATGGCCAAAAAATATCGCGATATCATTTAGAGGCCATATCGCCCAGCCCTAGGTGTGACCATTAAGAGCTTTAAAAACAAATAGGAGAACCTTAAAATCTATCCTGTAGCGCACTGGGAGCCAATGAAGGGAGGCAAGGACAGGGGTGATGTGGTCTCTCTTGCGGGTTCCGGTCAACAGTCTGGCAGCAGCGTTTTGTACCAGTTGTAAGCGGGACAGGGAAGACTGGTTGATGCCTATATAGAGGGAGTTGCAGTAGTCTAATCTAGATGAAATGAAGGCGTGGATGACTCTCTGGAGGTCTGCAGGGGAGAGAAGGGCTTTGAGTTTGGCAATGGTGCGTAGTTGGAAAAAACATGCCTTTACCACTGAGTTCACTTGTCTGTCAAATTTTAATTGTGGATAAAAAATGACACCTAGGTTCTTGACATACGGCTTGACCAGGGAGGACAGGTTGCCAAGGCTGTTGGTAAGGGTGGTGACAGCGTCTGGGGGACCGAAGAGGATTATTTCGGATTTGTTTTGATTTAGTTGTAGAGAGTTTTGTGCCATCCAACATTTAACATCATCCAGGCAGGATATGAGTAGAGACTGGTTGTTGGGTTTCAGGGAAACATAAAGCTGTGTGTCGTCAGCATAACAGTGAAAAGAGGTGTTGTGCTTCTGAATGATTGGACCAAGGGGTAGCATGTAAAGGGAGAACAGGATCGGGCCAAGGATGGACCCTTGTGGGAACCCACAGGAGAGGGAGGTTGAGGGGGAGGAGCAGTTGGCGATGTTGACAGCAAAGCTTCTATTTGTGAGATAGGAGGAAAACCATGCTAGTGCAGTGTCACTGACACCAACCCCATGTTGGAGACGATCTAATAAAATGGTGTGATCAACAGTGTCGAAAGCTGCACTGAGGTCAAGCAGCATTAAAATAGAGCAGTCACGGTTGTCAGCGGCGAGGAGTAGGTCATTTGACACTTTAAGGAGGGCTGATTCTGTGCTATGGCCAGTCCTGAACCCTGACTGAAATGTCTCCAGGATGCTGTTCTGGTGCAGGTAGGGAGACAATTGGCACAGAACAACCTTTTCAAGTATTTTTGACAGAAAAGGAAGCTTGGAAATGGGCCTGTAATTACTGTGCAGGGTGGGGTCAAGGTTTGGTTTTTTCAATAGGGGCTGGACTACTGCATGTTTAAAGCAGGATGGAACAGTACCAGTTGCCAGGGAGCTGTTAATAATGGAGAGGATGCTGGGACCGGTTGTGTGAAAAACCTGTTTCAGGAGAGCAGTGGGAACAGTGTCAAGGGGGCAGGTTGCAGGTTTCATAGAGGAAACTATCTCTGTGAGGGTGAGTAGACTGATGGGCTGAAAGCAGGTCAGTGTGGATGAGCAGACCAGAGGGACAGCTACATTACGTGTGGGGGGTGAGATGTTCCTTCTGATATTTTCAACTTTGGTGGTGATGAGAGTTGATGGTAGTGAACAGGGTCCTGGGGTTGTGGGAGTTGTTGATGAGGTCAGAAAAATATGTGATTCTCGCCTCTTTAACCGCTAGCTGGTAGTTAATGCGACTGTCCCTAAGCATTTCAAGTGAAACTTGAAGTTTGTCACGTTTCCACTTCCGCTCTGCCTTCCTATACTCTTTTCTCTGGGCTCTGGTGTTATCATTGAGCCAGGGCTGCCCTTTAGGGCTTAGGTTTATTCTGTCTAAGGGGGGCTACAGAGTCTAGAGTGGAGAGGCAGGTGGTGTTGAAAAGGGATGTAAGCTCTTCAGTGCTAAGATGGGAGGGAGAGGCTTCAATAGTGCAGGTGTTAGGGGCAGCTATGAAGGCAGTGAAGAACTTACTGGCAGTCGAGGGGTTAATGTTGCGAGAGAGACGTGCAGGGGGAAGGGGTTTGGGGAGTAACAGAGATAAGGTAAACATAACAGCAAGATGATCAGATGAGCATGCATTTGTTGTGATTAAACTGGACACTGGAAAACCAGATGTTAACACTAGATCTAGTGTATGGCCCAACCTGTGGGTAGAGTCAGTGACGAGCTGGGAGAGACCAAACGAGTCAATCAGATGTAAAAAGTCTGACACCATAGTAATTGACACAATATTTCTGACACTGGGAATACATTCACTGAGGTCCATAGATGTCCCCAGATACCAAGAATATGCAAATGGACTTGTAGAAGTGGAGCAATATTCCATTTACTTGGGTATGTATTTTAGGCAGATTTTCAGAAAATAGGGTCCGGGTGGAAGAGGTTAAGATCTTGTGAATACCAGGAAGGCAGCAGGACCGGACGGTATGCCCAGCCACGTCCTAAAAGTCTGTGCCGACCAACTGGCCCCGGTATTCACTGACATATTCAACCTGTCCTTAGAACAGTCTGTCATCCCCACCTGTCTGAAAAAGTCCACCATTATCCCTGTACCCAAATAATCCAGGCCCGCTTGCATCAACAACTATCGCCCTGTAGCTCTCACCTCCATAGCCATGAAGTGCTTTGAGAAGCTAGTGAAGGGCTACATCTGTTCCTCCCTCCCCAACACCTTGGACCCCCTGCAATTTGCATATCACCCCAACAGGTCCACGGAGGACGCCATAGCCCATGTGCTGCACACAGCAGCATCACACCTGGACAAAAGGCAGGGGAACTATGTGAGAATGCTATGTTATGTTTAAACATGTGATTTCAGACCATTGTGTGTGTACCTGTAACAGTTTTTGCTGATTTATTTTATATATATATATTTTATTTATTATTTTGTCTTTAATTTTCTGTGAATATTGCTTTCTATTATGTACTGTTTACATTTGTACAATCGTAGTTTCTGTAAATGAGGGAAACCTCAGAAGCTTATGATTTTTAAATTAATTAATTAATTAATTAATTAATTGTGGAAACTGGTCATTGAAATGGCTGGAAATGACTGATGGGCCATTTATTTTGGTGATTTTATAGATTTATTTTTGCATTTCATGTGAGGTTTATAATAGTTGAATAGAAAAAGAAAGCAATACGCTTGGACCAGCACTCACAGATTTTGGTATATTTAATGGCAGCCTGAAACAAACATGTTTCGGAACTATAATGTTCCTTCCTCAGTGTTGATTGTTAGATTTATTGGAATATGGAGATTTTCTTCAGATGCATCACAGTATTATGTCACCTTGAAAATTATGGTAATGAGAATCATGGAAAAACATTTATTTCAAGCATCTGTATGAACGCTGAAGATGGATTTACCCTTTAGAGCCTTACCTCCTCCTTCATTCACAGTTCCTTTAAGTCCTGGTGTTTTAATGCAGTCCACCAAGTAGACAGACAACTCCTTTAGTCCCAACTGAGAGAGGTGACTGCAAGACGCCATCTCCTCCACTGTACTGGATATCAATGGGGCTGTGGCCTAAAAATACCAGATAAAAAAACAGCGATAATAAGAGTCTAAGTACAACGTTCACTCTCCCCAGAGTAATTGTAGATTGACATATTTGGCTGAGTGTTGTTTTTTGATGTTAGACATGTCTTGTCACTGGTACTTGATGATTAAAGGGATAGTTCAGAGTTACCAGATCAAGTGGTATGAAATACTATAGTAGTATAGTTGATGCAGTGCCCTCAGTTTACACACCGAGTCTCGAGTTCTGACCTGGCAGAAGTTTTAATCACGCACAGCAGAAAACAGCGTGCCTCATTTTCTATGCTTCAAGACCCATCATTTAGTGACTACGTCACAGACTAGTTCCAACACATCATGTCACTCTGAAGCAGAGGACATGTTTTCTGCTGTGGATGATTAAAACTTTTGCCTGCAGGTTATTGTGTGGAATAACTTTTTTGTCTCATGATCTAATTTGCTGCCTGTCTGAAGCTTCCCGGTTCACTCAGAACCAGGACAGAACTCCGACCACGGTACTCTGTGAGTTAAGCTAATGGCATCGCATCAACTATACTACTAGTACTAGCAAGTATTTCATACCACTTACTGTCCAAAAATCCAAACTATCCCTTTAACTCACAAGTCAGACAAGTGTTTGGCCATGCCAAGTTTCCCCACATGCCAAATAGGGTATTATGCTGCTTGGAGTTGAATCAAATCACATGCTCTCTGGCGTCAGATTTTAGCATTGGGGAAACCCCACCCAATCCTGTTACCCTGTTTTAGTCTGGCATGGCTAATACTATACTATCAATACTAGGGATGTGCATGACTGACCAAAATCATTTTAGAATAGTCTACTGTTCTTAAGACCGAATATTCGAAAATTCGACCCCCCCCCCCCCCCCAAAAGAAAATGTTTCAGTTAAAATATTCAGTTTCAGTTAAATTCAGTTATTCTCTTTAATAGAATGGATCATTGAAATCAAAGGGTATTGCACATAAATAGGCACTTCAGAATCTTAAGTTCAGATAATACTTCAGAACGTTGATCGGCTCAGCTGACCGGCAATAAATCAAAATGACACCATTCACCATTGCAGCCTATAATAACAGCATTGCATTGGCCTATCAACCGGTTTTAATAAACAAACAGTAGCATGTGCATCTTTTAGATCAATTAGGCTATGAAAATTAGGCTGCCTCTAAATATAAAAATGAATTAAATAAGAATGGTTTGCTTCACTTAAAAAAATATTTATATTTTTTTATTATATAAAAAAATATTTTTCTCAACTCTGACATAAAAATTGAATGTGGAGATTCGAATATTCTAACCCATCCCTAATCAATACATCCCTGGAAGACAATCGTTCACTGGGTCAAACTTAGAATTTGTTCATAACATATTCACTTATGCTCAACCAATGTATTGAAGAGTATACACTTTGTTTGGATTGTAATAATGGGGTGTGTGCAGTGCACAGATAACTGGTTTGCCAGCTAACCACTTATCAACCAGATATTCATACATTTGGAAATGATTTAGGATCTATTTTGATACAGATGTAACGGATGGTACCGCGAAGCGCAGTCACAAAGGGCTGGGGTGAGTAGCGGTGCTATGGGTTAAACTCACTGTCATCCTCAAAAGACAGATGGACACGTTGCAAAGCAGTGAATTCACCTCTTGGTATAGCGGTCTGTGCTGTTGCCCACGGCGTGGGAGACCCAGGTTCGAAACTCCCTCGGGCATCGAAGTTTGAGGTGACGATGTCACAACCGTTACACAGATGTGTAAAAGATGTCATATCACCAGTGTTGGGCAAGTTACTTTAAAAAAGTAATTAGTTAGTTACTAGTTACTTCTTCCAAAAAGTAACTAAAATAGTTACTCAGCTACAAATGATAAGTAACTAGTTACTTCAGAAAGTAACTATTGCATTACTTTCAAATACATTTTTTAATCCTCAAATGTGACCCCACCTCCACCCCTCTTTAACGGAAATACATGTGCATGTTCAATTACCGTACTTTTCGCACTATAAGCCGCACCCGACTATAAGCCGCAGCAGCTAAATTGAATGATGTGTACATATATAAGCCGCACTGGACTATAAGCCGCAGGTGTTTTAATGTTTAATTACCATATGTAATTAGCATTGGGACACAATACTGTCGGACAAATAACAAGAATTAACTCATTTACAAGTTGTATTAAGTTTAGCAAATAAGGGAACAGATAAATAACATTTCAATGCAGTCAAAAAAGCAATATTTAGATTTTTACATTTTCGGGTTTGGTCACGTTGAGTCACATATAAGCCGCACCGTTATATAAGCCGCAGGGTCGAAAAATTGGGGAAAAAGCCGCGGCTTATAGTCCGAAAAGTACGGTATTTATGATAAATTTTTTTTTTTTTAATCCTCTCTTTCTCCGATTTTTCTGTTTTTCTCCCCGTCCCAATTTAGTCGTTGTGCCAATTCCCCCCTCCCCTGCCTGGTTGTTGTGCGCATGTTCTCCTACTGGTCAGTACAAGGGAAGCCTGAAGTCATCCGCACGCTTCCTCCGACACGCGCGGCAACAGCCAGTGACTCTTTTTTCACCTGGCAGCGAGGACTCTCATTGGTGAAGCGTAACGCGTGGGAGGCCACGCTGCCTTCATCAAGTCCTGCCTCCGGTGAGCAAGCACCCAGACCTGACCTGTAGGCGTCGCTGCCCACAACGCCAGATTCCCACCCATGACTTCCCTTCCCCCTAACTCAGCCAAACGAGTTAGTATGACGATCAGCCCAAGCCAAGGCAATGCTGACTCCGGGAGTCGATTATTTATGATAAATCTGAATATTATAATGAAATGGACACTTAATACAATACATTATTAACAAAGAATGTACACAAATCTAAACTATTTTAATGTTGCTGTGGGACAAAGTGAGACTAGCCTCCAATCAAATGCCATGTATGTTTGGATTTGTTTGTTTTCAGGCGTTTCCATAATCTCACCACGTTTTGGTTGGGTTGTCATTGAGGTATTTGAAATATTGGGTTGTTGTGTATCTGCTGTTATCTGTGTCATGAAACAAGGACGTTTCTTTTTGGAGGGGGGGGAGGTATGTAAGCTATTTAATGTGTTCTATATTATTATTGAGGCGGACGTTATTAGGTGGAGTGACACGCCCTCTTGGGTTTTTTGTCTTGGGGAAGAGTGGGGGCGCGTGCCTGTCAGAAGTGGCTTGTCTGCTCGCCTGTGAGAAGTCTGTTGTTGTGTTTTTGGAGTGGAGGAGAGAAATAAAGGAAAACCTGTTTTGTTGATGACCACCTATCAAGTCTCACGTGATTTTATATTACTATAGTGTAAAAGTATAGGCGGTTACATTACATTTTGAATTATTTGGGCTTGCCATACCCGTCTCTCGTTGACTGACTCACTTGTGTTGTTCGCTGTGTGTCCGACTATGTGTGCTTTCGAACACCCGCCCAACTCTACCTCCGATTGGCTTGCCATGAAATTTTACTCAACCTCAGCCAATCGTCAGCATTTATGCGCTTGTCTCGTGCACTGCCCACTAACCAAGGAAGAACAGTTAAAAAAAAGTATTTGCCTCTCGGCTCAGAGATCTAGTTGGTCTGATGAAAAAAACAGCTTAAATTATAGTAACGCGCGCATTTTTTGGCAGTAATGGTAACAGCGTTATTAAGATTGGAAGAGTAATCAATTAGATTAATCGTTACTGAAAAAAGAAACGCCGTTATTCGCATGACTGCATATCACATTGTAACTGGTATTGGAAAGCTCAATACCATAATAATGTCAAAACTGGCAAAGAGTCTACCCAAATTCCTGAACTCCTACAGTCTAAGGTCACTTTCAGTAAGCTCTTTGGACTGCTTTAATTTAACCCTGGTTAGTTTCCTAATCCGGTTGGTTTGAATGAATGAATGAAAACTTTATTTAACAGATTGCAGAATGGGTACAATACAGTACGGCTCAATACATACAATTGTTAAGGGGATGCAGACCTGAGAAAGACGTTTGTCTTGTTTCCATCAGGGTCCCCCATTTTCATTTCATATAGACATTTATGACATACACAACATACATGACATTTATGGCATAGGGACATATAGGTATTTAGTACTGATACATTTGTGACATAGGCGGTATTCAAATATACAGTACTGTTACCCCTAGATCCTGACAGAGTATATACATATGATGGGGAGGGGACTGTACATTAGGAGGGGGTGGGTGGGTGGGAGGGAAATATACATACGGCGGGGAGGGAATATATACATGCGGTGGGGAGGAGACTGTCTATTAGGAGGTGGTGGGGGTTTTGGGCATTTACGGTGGCCAGTTTCGAATTGCAGCCTCCCGTAGGTGCTCTTTAAGGGCGGTTTCAAACTCTGGTGTGGACCAAACAAGTGAACTCTGGTCCACCCTGAAAACGTTGGTCTCGGTTCGCTTGCAAGTGAACCCTGGTGAGGTATAGTAAAACTGAAAATACCATCAAACTACCATGATCCATTTTTGTGTGGATAATGAATTAATGATCAAGTCAGATGCAGCTCTGTCGCCAAAATGGCCAAGGAGTCCTGCATCCACTAGTCAAGCCTAAGCAAGATATGGTGATGTGATATTTTGTTCATCCACTAGTCAAACCTAAGGAAGATCTGGTGATATGAGATTTTGTTCCTCTACTAGTTAAACATAAGAAAGATATGGTGATATGAGATTTTGTTCCTTTACTAGTCAAACCTAAGAAAGATATGGTGATATGAGATTTTGTTCCTCTACTAGTCAAACCTAAGAAAGATCTGGTGATAATGATATGAGATTTTGTTCATATAGCCCAACCCTAACTGAATGTCAACTGAAGCATAATACCACATCAGGGAGCATATGGTGTTGGCTAGGACCGGCTATGTGGTCATCTTTCTTGTCTGCAGCCGGTGAAACAGCTCTGAGATGTTCGTTGGGGTCGTCACTGAGGGCATTCTTTCCGTGGGATATCTTCAGTGGACACAGCTCTGTAAAGTCCATACAGACAAAATTATCATTTAAAGCAGATTAAAATGTTCATTTAGGTTAGGCTGTATTGTTAGCAATTGTACACTAGAAATTTTGTAATGTAATTTCATAAAGTCTGTAAACAAAGTTTTCAAGGTTTCTCTGCTCTCTTTTTGTCTTTTGCTCGTCTTTTCCACATGCTTGTTTTGATTCTGTAGGTGGTGGAGTGGAGGGGGGGGGGGGGGGGGGCATTTCATCTTTACTTTCCCCGATATGTTTCTACATTCTGGTCATTTCAGTTTGAGGTCTCTCCTCTTCCCTTTCTAGGGATTCCTAGTATATGCTCCTCTCTTACACATCTTTGTAAACAAACTACTGCTTTCTAGTGCTGCCTCATTAGAGCTGCTTGTCTGCATGTTTTGTTTTCAGTACCGTAATTCCTCTAATAGTAACCGGGTCTCAAATACAAGCCGGGTCTCTATTAATGGCCGGGTGCGCTCTTGAGCTAAGCAATTATAAGCCGGCCTCCTAATACAAGCCGGGTTACTAATATACTGAGCTGCATACTGAGCTAGTTACTTGATTTCACTTTGAAAACGTTGAAATGACCAGTGACCACCTGTAATTGCACTGTTTACTATTTCATACAGTACTTGGTTTCAATAAATGAACCCATTGGTCTAATTTTACGTCATTTTAGTATCCTCCTGATCTAACGTGACCCTCAAGTGCAGAGTCAGTCAGAAAACATCCGCTTTTGGCATTAGTTTGCTGCTCCCCTGGCTACAAAACATTGATGTTAGCTAGCCATCTAATATTACAACTAATGTTAGCTAAATACCTAATTATACCGTATCAAGCATTAGCCCAACGTGCGCTGCATTACACTGAAGGGTAGTGTAAGATGTCTGGTAGTGTAAGACAGGACTGACCATAATATAGAGGAGGGTGTACCGGTAGTTGTGTTATTCCACAAGTACGTGAGTCCTCTGCATTTGTTGTGAGTATATTTATTTCATTCGCTCCGTAGCTCCAACACACAGGTTTTCCACTGCATGGTACCTACTCTACTCTACTCGCCAAATGGTACCTGGTACCATGTTGCTTTTCCACTGCAGATAGTACCCCCGTCACGTGACCGTCAGTGTAGCTGGTTGTCATAGCAACACGCGCGCATACACCGGCTAGCAGACACGCGCGCAGACAATGGAGACAATGGAGCATATTGAAGGGATGGTGATTTTGATTCTCGGAATGTGGCTGTTTGTCACAGCAAAGAAAAAAAGTTTGCGAAGACTTTTGCTTGAGAAGAGGCTGAAGGCAGCGAGACAAAATACTGCTGAAAGAAACTGGAGAATTTGGGAACTCAGAACTCAGAATCAGAACTCAGACGATGAGACGGCTCTGAGACAACGGCGACGCAAGAGGGTACGTTAAAGGAAAACTCCAACATTTTGGGAAATTGGCTTATTTGCCATCTACCCTGGAGTTAGACAAGAAGATACATACCCTTTTTCTTCTCTGTGCATGCAGTAGGAGTAGGAAGACAAGGGGCGCCCTCGTGGCGCATACCATAGTGCCTTGCGCACCTACGCGGCCGACCCGGGTTCGATCCCAGCACCCGACGTTATTTGTCGCATGTCCTCCCCGCCTCTCCTCCCGTTCGCCCTCTCCTCTGTCGGTCCTGCGTGACCAAGAAAAGCTGTAAAAATGCTAAAAAATTATAAAAAAAAGGGAGTAGGACACGCACCGTTAGCCTAGCTTAGTGTCAGTCACTGGAAGTAGGTTCCTCCATTAGCCTAGTTCCAAACGTCTTCCTACTCCTACTGCATGCACAGAGAAGAAAAAGGTATGTATCTTCTTGTCTAACTCCAGGGTAGATGGCAAATAAGCTAATTTCCCAAAATGTTGGAGTTTTCCTTTAACTAACGTTAGTCAATATATATACGAATAGACCAGTATTATAAAGTATTTAATATTTAATTATAAACTATTTAACTAACTTTAGCTACCACTATTACATATTTAAATGGTATTCTGTGTATGTGTATTTCAGATCGTTCACTCTTTGCTAACAAGTCGCCGCCACGGACCATATGTTTGGGCATTCAACCGAGCTACCGAGTGGTGGGATGTGATTGTTCCCAGTGGCTGCAGAACTTCAGGATGTCCGAAGAAACATTAATGTACCTGTGTAACAAACTGCGTCCAGTGATGGAGAGACGGGACACAACCTTCCGTAGGTGCGTCGCTCTAAAAAAACGAGTGGCCATCGCACTGTGGAAGCTTGCGACCGGCTCCGAGTATAGAAGTGTTGGCCATCTTTTCGGAGTTAGTATAACCACTGTGTGCCGGTGTGTGCAAGAGTTCTGTGCTGCTGCAGAGACACTGTTGGTACCCGAACAAATTATTTTCCCAGGCCAGGTTAAGTTTGCAGAAATAGCTTCCTACACAGAGAACAGATGGGGGCTCCCACAGTGTATCGGTGCTATCGATGGATCACACATACCGATCTTGGCACCACCAGAGTACCACTGCGACTATTTTAATCGGAAAGGCTGGCACTCCATCATCCTTCAAGGTGTTGTAGATGGAAAGGGGAATTTCTGGAATGTGTTTGCAGGAATGCCTGGGAGCATGCATGATGCTCGTGTTTTGAGACTGTCTTCATTGTGGGAGTTAGCCAGCCGTGGCAATCTATTTCCAGCGTGCACCAGGAGCATTGGTGGGGTGAATGTTGGCTACTACATCCTAGGAGACTCTGCCTATCCATTGCAAAACTGGCTTTTGAAACCATTCCAGGACACTGGACGGCTGACAGCAGAACAGCAGATATACCAGAGTATGGGTAGTGGTGGAAAATGCTTTTGGTAGACTGAAGGGAAGGTGGCGTTGCCTCATGAAAAGGAATGACTGTGATGTCAACCTGGTCAAATCTATGGTGCTGACTTGCTGTGCTCTGCACAACCTTTGCGAGACTCAATGGAGAGGCCTATGACAACGGGTGGGATGCACCTGCAGCTGCAGAGCCTGTGGTGGCACTGGCAGAGGGTGTAGAAGAGGGCCGGGATGTACGTGCCGGTCTGATGCGCTACTTGAATAATTAATTACCTGATCACCTTCAAACTCACTTCAGGTTACACCTCTCCCCAGTCCCTACCAATAGTAATATACAATGTACAGGTGATTAAATTGGGTATAACATATACTGAGTAATAGTGCTAATCAGATATATGTACAGGGTTGTAGTATTGATATGTACAGTGATGCAATAAGTCATACTGGCCAGCAGCCAGAACATGATGAAGAGAAACCTCAGTCCTCACGGTTTAACCAAACCCAGGACCCAGAGCTCCAACATATTAAAGAGGAACAAGAGGAACTATTTCAAGATCTAGAGGCTGATGGCTCCAATATGACCTTACACCCTGTGAAATATGAAAATGATGGTGAGAATACTCTGTCCTCACAGCTTTACCCAGCACCTCAACTGAACAGATGAAAACAGAACCTGATGGAGAGGACTGTGGAGTAGCAGAACCAGCCAGTAACATATATCCAGCTGGTGAATTAAACCAACTAGAGATGGTCAGCGCTACTCTTCACATTCTTATGGAACTGTAAACAGTGATGGTGACAGTTCTGGAACTGAGATGATATGTTCATAATTCAGATGTTTAGAACGAGGAAGGTTATTTATTTTCTTGCTAGTTCAGTTGTAGCACAGCTTTAACTTGTCCTATTAATTATTTACTGTTCTGTAATGTAGTATAATTGTAAATTGTATTGAACAAATAAATCTTTTGTACCATTTTCCACAAATGTCCCCTTTTTTTACCACTTTTTTTTTAAAGGTTATCAGGATTTACTATTTGGTAAATTAATCGCTAAAGCCCTTGAAATAGGAAACCATTATGAAAATGCATGTGTAACAAAAAATGTTTTATGTGCAAATAAAGCAAACTATATACATAAATCAGTGCAACATAGCAAACAAACACAGCAAACAAATCAGTGCAACAGCAAACAACAAACAATGTAGTGCATATACAAATTGAAATAACAATGAACTTTTCTAAAAACTGCTCCCGGTGGGGGGCTGGCTCTGCGTACTAGCGTGGAGAAGTGCAGGTTGTCACAGCTGCTGTGAGGAGCCGAACTCGAAAACAAGATGTGCGAGAGGTTATTTTCATCGTCAGGGTCTATTGGGGGACAGCCGCATGCACACAAGAAATGCATGTCAAGGGCGGCTCGTCACCAATTGCGCTCGTCACCAATGCAAGAGACTCCGGTCTCGAATCCCGGTGTCAGCATTGCCTGCGGCTTGAGCCGGCCGTCGTACTGACTCAATTGGCAGAGGTAGCGGGTGGAAAGTCGATGGCTGGGGATTTGACGTTGTGGATAGCGACTCCTACAGGTCGGTTGGGTGACGCCTGTACAGCAGAGACAGCAAGTATCGGGGGGCAGCGTGAGCCTCCCACGCGTTACTCCTCGCCACTGAGAGTTCGCGCTGTCTGGTGAAAAGATGAGACAAGCTGCCTCCTCGTGTACCGGAGGGGACACATGATGCAAGGCTTCTATCCTCACTACAGCCGACCAGTGGGGGGCATAGTCTAGCAACGTTCAAGACAGGGGAGGGGAGAATTGGCAATACGAAATTGGGATGAGAGAAAAATAGAAAAATAAGGAGAAAAAGTAGATAAAAAAATGAAATGCATGTCATAATTCAAATTTACTCAGATGTTTGTCTGAAGTCCGTCACCGAAATGACATTTAATATATATATTTCCGTTAATGCACTATTAACATGCTAACTTTGACAGCCCTAAGTATAATTATTATAACTACTTGGCCTAAAAGCGGGCTATACTTCGCCAGACAACAGTGTAATTTAACAGACTTCTGTAGTGCATCTCTAGACTGTTTAGCCAATATATAAATAGAATCATTAATGTAATTGCTTGGGATAAAAGTGGGCTATATTTAGCCCTGATTTAGCTTAGATTCTGGGCTATATGAGAGCTAGGCATAGCCACAAGATTAAAATAGATCAAGAAAAAGGGCAATACAATGATTTAGCACAAGAACGTCCGCTGTGCATCTTAGACATTTACAGGTGTTTGTGGTAAAAGTGGTCTATATTTAGCAGGACATGTTATGAGGGCTAGGACATGTGCTGAGGGCTAGGACATGTTCTGAGGGCTAGGACATGTTCTGAGGGCTAGGACAAGTAATGCAATCTGTATTAGATCAAGGTGAGGGACAGGGGGTTGGGGAAGGGCATTTGGCAGAAAGGGTAGTGCAGGAGGTTAAAAAGAGGGTGTGGGAGGATAAATTTAATATTGTGGCCTTTGTGGCAGGGGTTGTTAATGCTACGGCATTGGTTAAGGGCAAGACGGAGAGGATTAAGGTAATTGTTAGAGTGGCAGTTCAACATTTGGGCATGGAGGGTCTGACATGGCAGGAAGTGGTTAGGGAATTAGAGAAGGGGATTGTGAGTATCCAAGATGTCCAGAGTCAGCTTGTAGGAGGCAAGGAGTGTCTCACAGAGGGGGGCTCAGTCAGGCGGAGGATGTGGGACACGCTGGCCACTCAGTGTCTGCACAAGCTGGCTCAGCGTGGCAATGAATGCTTGATTGAAAGCTGCAGTTTGCAGTGCTTCCTCCCTCAACAAGGCCACTTCCTCCCTCCGCAAGGCTGCTTCCTGCTCCCTTGCGCGTGCAGCATCTTCAAGGGCCATCTGCAAATGCCTCTCACGCTGTGCCCGGTTCAGCACCTGCTGCTCCACATCCGAAGCTTGCATGCCCTCCAGGAACGTCAGATTATCCTGTTCCCTGGACCGCTTCCTCTTGCCTGGACAAAGCAGAAAAAACGAAAGTGGACCAAAGCACGTTTGTCAATAACTTTTTGGTAAATACCTACATTTGGGGCTTGAGACAATTCACATTTTCAATCAAAGCATTGTTATGCAAGTATATTATGTTCAATTACAAGTTCTTACTTTTAGTGCAGAAAATAGATTTACTAGAAGAGTTTCTCCTATTAACTGCATTGTAGTTTGGTCTGAGAACAGCCAATGTACCATTGAGAAATTATGTATGATGTTCACAATATCAACATAGAGTTTCTATACTTTCTAAAGTACATAATCATATTATATATTATTCTGGTACATAGTTTCTAAAGTACACAATTATATTGTATATTATTCTGGTGTACAGTTATATCTGAGTTTAATTGCTCTTTAATGGACCTTATCATAAAAGTAAAATGGTACACTTCCAGGTGTTTTGCCTACCTACCTGTGGATACACGCTGTGGTGTTGTGACGTTGGTGCTTGAGGTTGCCGGTGTCGACGCCCGTTCTGGTACAAACGGATCCGGAGTGGTCTCTTCGCAGGTCATCAAACTGCCCATATTATCGCGATCTTGAAACAAAAAAAAAGATAGAAATTACTTGTTAATTAAATGAACTACTGCAACACAATACGAAACAGCAACCACAATTGATTGATTGAAAACTTTATTAACAGATTGCAGAATGGGTACAGTACAGTACAATACATACAATTGTTAAGGGGATGCAGACCAGAGAAAGACTTTCGTCTTGTTTACATCAGGGTCCCCCATTTTCAATTCATCATAACATATATGACATACATGACACACAGATAGACAGTACTGCTACATCTATACATTTATGACATCAGATTTTGCAAATACAGTACTGTTTGTGATACCAAAAGAGTCCAGAAAAGAGAGTATATACATTTGACGTAGAAACTGTACATTGGAGGGTAGGTGGGGTGGGAGTGGGACACTGTACACCTGTACAAGCAAAACTGTAAATTGGAATATTGACAAAACCATACTTGGTCAACAACAAGACATTTGAACGTAACGTGTTCAAGTAACTAAATAAAACTAAGCTTTCAAGCAGAGTACAGAGTGAACGTTAAATAATAATAATAAATAACTTACCATTGCCAGCCTCCATCAAGGACTCCAAAAGCTCCTCAGCGGGGGTTAGGGTATAGTATCGAGGGTATCAATACAGCTCGCCCTGGGATTGCTCGCAGGTCGATGGCCATGTATCGCATCCATCTGGTCGAACCACTTCCAGCTCTTTCTGTTCGCCCCACTTTGGCCGTTGTGGTCCTTAATAGTCTTGTAGTCACTTTTTATTTTTTTTAACTTCTCCCTGCACTGCTGGAAAGACCTTTGGAAGCCGTGGTCGGCCATCAGTGTAGCTATGGTTTTAAACACTTTCTCGTTCCGCGTCGCTCCATCTAGCTCTCGCTGTATCCTCTCCTCGGCAATCAAACCGAGGAACGTCTGCACCTCTTCGAACGACCACGGATCTATTTTGCGAGCTGCCATTATGAAATGCTTTATATTGATAATAATAATATATAATAATAATAAATAATAATATATATCTATACGAACTGTCACAGTGTCACTTCGTCTTCTTCTTTGGAGTTCATGCGAGGTAATTTAAAGTTCAAGTTTCAAGTTTCTTTAATCGTTGTCATACAGAAGTACAGAATACTTTTATACAAAATGCTTCTTACTGTTGCGCTCCAGAGACTGTGCAAGACAAGATAAGTATGAAATAAAATAACATAGTATAGCATGTAAATTAGAAGTAAAAAAAAAATGAGGTCACAGTGTTCAGTATAGACATATGTACAATGTTCGATGCAGAATAGACGTAACTGAGTTACCATATAATATACAATACTGTGCAGTGTACTAATATACAATACTATATAGTGCAAGGCAGAAATGGGATGAGGTGCAATTTAGGTACAATTTACAGTAGGTGTACGAGTTGTAGTGCAAATCCTTTATCAATAAATATAAAGTGTGTTTGTGTGATCTAAAGTGTGGAGAGTGGGTGCTGCAGTGTGTTGTTTGTTTAAGTGAGTGTGTGCGTGTGGGTGTGTGTGCTGTGTGCATTTGATGGTTGTTGCATAGTGTTTATTGTTCGTTTAGCAGCCTGATGGCCTGGGGATAGAAGCTTCTTCTGAGTCTTTCTGTGCTCGCCTTAAGACTCCGGTATCGCTTGCCTGACCGCAGCAGTTCAAAGAGGCAGTTGTTCGGGTGGCTCGAGTCCTTAATAATTCTCTTAGCCTTCCCCTTGCACCGCTTGTTGTAAATGTTCTGGAGGGTGGGAAGCCCCCCTCCAATTGTGCGTTCGGCTGAACGTGTCACTCTTTGTAGTCTGCTACGGTCTTGTGCAGTGCTATAAAGATGGCGGGTTTTCAGTTTTTTCCAGGACGCTCTGGCTCCAACGTGTGACGCGTCTCTCTTCTGACCAATCAGTGGTCTGCAGTTTTTCACGTGACATTTCTGGTACCAGTTCTACCCGCTTGGCTCGCGCTTGGAACTACGACAGAGCAGGGACTAAAAAAGTACAGAAAAAGTACCTGGTACCAGGTACTTTGGTAATGGAAAACCGAAAATACCGAGTAGAGTAGAGTAGAGTAGGTACCATGCAGTGGAAAAGCGCCATAAGTCTTATTCTTCGCTCCTCGTCTACTACTCTGCCCCGCGTACCTGTCTGTGACCCCCAGTACTCTGTGTCGTATTAACGCACACACATGAACATAACCCCACACCGGTTAATATATATGTAAGGGATAATGTATATAGCTACGAGGTCATTGTCACAAAATAATTGACCGACACGGAGTTTAAAATACCAGGCGCCGCGCCAGGGTGTTTTAAACGTCAGTGAAGGTCAATTATTTTTAGGGGTGGGACGATACATCGATCCAGATCGATACATCGATGTAATTATCAACAATCGAATCGGATCGATGCGATGTAATAAGATCGATTCATATCGATACTCTTATTTTGAAAATCCTGTGGCGAGTCTCATATCCGCCCAAGAACAACAGCAGTAGCTCCGTGTGTGTAGATGTTACAGCATAGCATTATCCCTTTCTGTGTGTGTGTGTGTGCGCGCGTCTTTGGAAAGACCAGATGAGGTCAGAGGAGTTTGATGTTTAAATGTTATTTAAACATAAACAATATAATACATAATAAATGTAGGCCTATACATGATCATGCAACATCAACAAATTGTTGTAGGAACGGTTTGGGAGAGGGAGGTTGTGAGTTTTGAGTTCCAAAAAATTTAGCTTAAAGTTTAAAGCTCAATATATAAAAACGTGGCACTTTACAGTGAACAGGAGGTCTATTTGTATTAAAAACAATAGATTGATATTTTCATTACCTTTTTTTTGTTGATCTAAATGTTACTGATTGTGTTAAATGGGCATATGATATCATCTCATATCGATCGCAGGCACCTGAATCTAATCGTATCGTATTGTATCGTGAGAGACTTTGTGATATCGGCAAATATCGTATCGTTGTCCAAAGAATCGATATCGTATCGTATCATGATGAAACTGGTGATTCCCACCCCTAATTATTTTGCGACAATGATCGAGTATAGCTATACATTATCCCGCTTATTACATGGCTAACTTACTAACAATATACCTAATTCATTTTACATCGACAAGACGAGATCAAATGCAGACGCAGTTCTGTTCTGGCTCCGCTATCGTCACACACACTCCGCTGTCAGTGCAGCCAGCAGGTGTGTCTGATTGGCTGCACTGATGCAGTGTGTCAGTGGCCTTGATTGCGAACAGCTGCGCACAGCGGTCATTATTGTTCGGCAGAGGTCCGTTATCGAGTAATAAAGGACCTCTGACGAGCGCTATTGACCAATCACAAGCAAGCATTTCGGCGAATGTGAAAACGCCATGTAATAAAATATTTTATAACACACACATGAACATAACACCACACCGGTTAGCTATGATGACCGACGGTCTACATAAAATGGTCAATTTACACACACACTGCAATAATGTAAGACAACCCATCGTGGCACACAGTCTTATAATAAATGGGCTCTGGTCTGGAACGTTACCCAAGTAGCTCTAACATTAGTCTAAGAAACCAGCTGGTTGACTGCGACCGACTCATCCATAGTTTACAGAACCATACCGGGCATCTTATTGTTGTTCTTATTAACTGTTAAAAGTAGACAATGACGCAACGCTGGTCTAGCTGTTGGGTAGATAATTGAATGGTAAATTAGACCCTGGCAACTACCGCCCTGTTTCTATCCTAACCTCCATCTCGAAAGTCATGGAAAAAATTGTATACGAACAGGTCGAAAAATACCTTGCGGAAAAAAATCTAATCTACGAATTCCAATCTGGCTTCAGAACATCCCACTCCACTGACACATGCCTTCTCTATTTAAACGACCACATCAAACAAGAGGTGGACGCGGGCAAATACTGCGGCATGGTCATGCTGGACCTACAAAAGGCCTTCGACACTGTCAATCACACCATTCTGATTGACAAGCTAAAAGCAATTGGTTTTGATAGTCTATCAGTGAGCTGGATGCAATCCTACCTGGAGGGGAGAGAGCAGATGGTGGAGGTAAACGGTACCCATCCCCCCCCCTCACAGTGAGCTGTGGTGTTCCACAAGGAAGCATACTAGGTCCGCTACTGTTCCTAATTTATGCAAATGACATGTCGTCAGCTTGTGACTGCAACTTGTTCCTGTTTGCGGACGACTCAGCCCTGCTGGTCTCTGACAAGAACAAGTTACAGGTTGAAAAAACCCTCAGCTCAGAACTAGGCAAAATCTGCATATGGCTCGCTGATAACAAACTATCATTACACATGGGCAAAACAGAGTAGTCCATTCTCTTCGGTTCAAATAACAAACTCAGCAAGGCCGACGTCTTCTCAGTTACAGTGGGTGACAATATTGTCAGATAGATATTACCTACCTGGGTTCCATCCTAGAGGCAAATCTTTCCTGTGACAAAATGGCATCCAATGCAATAAAAAAAAGTCAACCAACGAACACGATTCTTGTACCGGATCTCCTCACTGGTAAACAAGAATACCCTGAAGACTCTGGCAGGAGCGCTCATTCAAGGGTACTACGACTATGCATGCACCTCATGGTACCAAAGCACCTCAAAGGCGCTAAAAACAAAATTACAAACATCTCAAAACAAACTGGTCAGACTACTGCTTGACCTTACTCCTAGAACCCACCTCACCCCTGCCCACTTTGACAACCTAGGATGGCTTAGAGTAGATGACAGAGTACAGCAACTTGCAATGGGCCTGGTCTACAAGATACACTACACGACCAAGGTACCCATGTACATGTCAAAATACTTCCCAAATGTCAGTGAATACCACGATCACAACACCAGAGGGAGCTCCACAAATCATGTTAAACCCAAATTCGGCTCAAACAAGGGACTAAACACGTTTTCGCAATTATGCCACATCAATGTGGAACGCCCTACCCAAAGCTGTGTAAAGGAATGTGAATCACTACCCACTTTCAAAAACACTCTCAAAAAACACCTACGGGAGACTGCAATTCTAAACTGGCCCCTGTAAATGTCCTAACACAACCCCCCCCCCCCCCCCCCCCCAATGTACAGTAAATGACCAAGTATGGTCTTGTCAATATTCCAATGTACAGTTTTGCTTGTTCAGTTGTACAGTGTCCCCCACCCACTCCTCCTACCCAACCCCCCCCCCCCCCCCCCCCCCCCAACCTCCTCCAATGTACAGTTTCTATGTCAAATGTATATACTCTCTTTTCTGGACTCTTTTCGTATCAAAAACAGTACTGTATTTGCAAATCTGGTATGTCATAAATGTATAGCTGTAGCAGTACTGTCTATCTGTATGTCATATATGTTATGATGAATTGAAAATGGGGGACCCTGATGTAAACAAGACGAAAGTCTTTCTCTGGTCTGCATCCCCTTAACAATTGTATGTATTGAGCTGTACTGTACTGTACCCATTCTGCAATCTGTTAATAAAATGTTCAATCAATCAATCAATCAATCAAGACAACTGTGAAATAACGTAACATCAAAGCATATATCCCTATTGATAAGTGGTGTAAGAATAATGTCCAAAAGACCTTCTGGTGATTTAACAAACCTGCTTTGTGTTTCTTCATCTCACGTTCAGACATCAGAACATTCAAGGTGGTGACCAAACTCTACTCTAGTTCATACTGCTCCTTAGTCCATTCAAATACTTCACATATCTTCAGCAGCTGCAGTTAGTCCGTTGTTTACACGAGGTTAGCATTAGCCCATTAGCAAGCTACATCTGAAGCTACACGTATTTCCGCTGGGGCGGGACTTCCTCAAAACGGTCGGACCAACTAAAATGTTGCTAACAGATGGCAATAGGGGATATCTGCAGAGCCGAAAGCCCAACGTCTGGGCGGGGCTTCGTGGCTTGGACTAGGTTTGAGGCGGTTTCGTGGCTTGGACTAGGTTTGACTGTGCGTGGGCAGGGCGTCGTGGCTTGTAGTTGTACCTTGTTTTGCACTAGTATACAATTGAGGGGGAATAAACTGTACATTGGAAGAGGTTGGGTATAGGTGGGGTGGGGGGTGGGGTTGGGGTAGGTGGGGGAAAATGTACATTGGAGGGGGTTGGGTGGGGGGGACTGTGCATTGGAGGGGGTTGGGTTTGGACATTTAAGTTTGTGACATACAAGATATGCAAATATGGTTAGAGTTACATTGATGGAGAGACTGTTAATTAACTGGTTAGAGTTACATCAGAATCAGTAAATAAGAGGTTGAATACAATTATATGGGATATAAACTAAATTAAATATAGCACATAATATTAAAATAAAATAGGAATAGGCCAGGGCTGTACAACTGGGCAGATGTGGTCAATTATATACACTAATTAGAATGAGTAACAATGCAGTGGGCAAGTATATAGTCCAGTAGGGTTTGTTGATGTAACACAGTGGGGGGTGTCAGTGAGGGTACCGAGCCTTGTTGATGAGGCTCACTGCAGAGGGGAAGAAACTGTTCTTGTGGGGTGAGGTTTTGGCCCTGGTGGACCACAGCCTCCTTCCAGAGGGGAGTGACTCAAACAGGTTGTGACCGTGGTGGAAGGGGTCGGCCACAATCTTACATGCACGCTTCAGAGTTCTGGAGAGGCGTACATGTCCTGGAGAGATGGCAGATTTCAGCCGATCACCTTCTCAGCAGAGTGGATGACACGCTGCAGCCTGCCTTTGTCCTTGGCTGCAGCGTACCATAGTGTGATGGAGGTGAGGATGGACTCAATGTACCTATAAATACTAACTAGATAGTTGATGATAAACATTTAATTTCATTATCTGAAATATTCTAAAATCTAATTGTTTTACCCTGTGCACCCCAGACACAAACTTTGGTTACAATTTTAATAATTTTCTAGAGGTTTAAATTGCTGGGGTGAAATTTACATCAAGGAAACCAAATATAATGTAAATTGTAAATTTGAGGATAGCAGGATGTTAAATGCAGATAATTTCAGATAATGAAATTAAATGTTTATCTTCCAATGTACAGTTTCTTCCCCCTCAAATGTACATACTCTATTTTTGTATCACAAACAGTGCTGTATATTTGTAGATCTGGTATGTCATAAATGTATAGATGTAGCAGTATTGTCTATCTGTATGAGGTACATGCCACAAGGCTAGTCCACGCCACGAAGCCCCGCCTCAAGCCACGTCCACGCCACGAAGCCCCGCCCAGACGTTGGGCTCTGTGGCTCTGCAGATATACCCTACTCGCAGGACCGCTGACGCTGGTAGCACCGCTCGGTAGTCACTAGCATCTATGGTCACTAGTATCCATCGGCAGAAGTCTTCCTGGATTATTCCACAAATCGGCAGAACACCGGCGCGTCTTCCTGGATTACTCCACAAACGCTTTGTGTGTTTACAGTGTAAAGATGATCTGCAGAACTCTACTGGTCTGGAACAAGACGTTCTTCAACTTCTTCCCGAGAAAACAGACATCAGACTGTGGACACCACAATATCTGTAAGTACAATTATGTTTACATTGTTTCCCTCTCTTGTCGCTCCTTCCTTGCAGCAGCGGCACTCGAAAGGAGCCTTGATTTTGTCCAATTCCAGTTTAATTCAAAACAAATGCTTTACATTTGTAGTACTTTACCATCTCCATGGTCAACTAACTGCTAGCATCTGCAGCGACATAATTCTCTTCACAATAACATATTACATTTCTCCCGATACCGGAAGCTACCTCTGTTGGCTCTATCGATAGCTGTAGTTTCTCGTTTTATTTTGTATTTGTCACATATAAGGTACAAGTACATTATAGTGAAATGCTTGGTTCCGTTATTGTGCTTCATACAGTAAAAGTGAACAAAATCAAGCACGATTTCGACGGAGCCCACAGAGAGGCGAGACAGTGCGGCGCCATCTTGTTGACGTGCATTGTCAATGAATTGGTCGTAAAGGAGAATAGAGAATAGTAGCTGGGTCAAGAACCTCAATTCCGTGACCATTCTCTGGCTAAGATGTTTTGATGATTGATTTGACTTTTATAAAAGATTTAGCCCCCGTTGTCAGAGGGCCAAATCCAAAATACCTGCTGCCGCCATCTTGAAAAATGTACTTTTGAACCAGAGCACCTAGAATCATGTATGATACACTTGTCTATGTAAGTCGACCATGGGGATTCCGATTCTGACCAAATGTTTACGTTATGACATCATTTTGACCCAGAAATCCAAGATGGCCGCGACCCAGTAATAATAATAATAATAATAAACTTTATTTGTATAGCACATTTCATACAGAAACTGCAGCTCAAAGTGCTTCACACCAGAAAAAAGACAGGCATAAAATGAGCACATAAAGTGCAGACATGTAAAATCACAGTTTTTCACATTAGGATCTAACATCCCAAAACAGGCCACCTAGTTTATGGTTTGATTCAGTTTTAAATAGACAATAATAAAAGAAGCAAGATAAAATAGACAGAGTAAAATAGTGCACTACAATTTTAGAATAGATTAAAGAATATATATATTTTACAGTGCAATAAAATAGTTCTGGATTACTGTTCAACAGTTCAAAGTCGTACAATGGTAGAACTGTTCTGAATTACTGTTTCAAGTTTCAACAGTTCAAAGTCGTCTCGGTATCCATAGTTCAAAACATGACAGTAGAGCAACATTTTTACTTTTAATGTCAAAACCAATTTTACCATGGTACTGCTGTACTTTAAACAAACTACCTTCATAAAGATCTCAGTAAAATAATTAATGAATATGACAAGATAACTAATTATACTTCAAAATACACTCTCTTTAACACTTTGAGTGCCAACGACGAGATGTCTCGTTTGTTCATGCCGACCGTTCAGTGCCAACGACGAGAGATCTCGTTTTTTTTATTAGCGATTTGAATTCATATTTCATCAATCTAGCCTCACGTTACCACTGCAAACTCTCTCTGAGCTCCATTGGGAAAATACCGCCCCCTATCGTCTCTCCCTGCACCCCTTTGGAATGGATTGAATGAAATGCATGAAAAAAAAAATCCTGCTTCCACATTTTACTTCTCAGGCAAGTCACCAGAGACGATCAGACTCATTGTGGAGCCCCAGAACAGCGTGGAATACATATTTCCAGTACCCAGCGTTGGATCAATAAACGCGATCGATATTTGGAATGGCGATCAGGAATTGGAATAATCTTTTTGGAGAACATCTGATCTGAGGTAAGGAATCTATTTGACCAGTCTTAGGATAATCAGAGCTTTTTTCACAGGGCTATCAACGTGTGCCCTATGTGTGTGTGCTGATCAGGAAATGAGATAATCGATTTTCAGCCCGCTTCTATAGCGTGCATAAGTACTGTAAAGTACACATATACTATCGATAATCTAGCGTTTATTTGAAAACGATTCATAAATAGGCCGAAAAATTACAACGTTTTTTGTGTATTCCAGAATATTCCAGTGAAGGGCTTTTCAAACTGGTATAAACGGAAATGAACCGATTATTAAAAAATTTAAATAAATTCGTTTCGACAATGTTGACTGCAAACAAGTCATTGATAAGCGACGGCCAGATTATACACATAGCCATAATTTATGATGTAGTTTATGCGTTCGCAAATATGAGAGCTCTATCATTGAAGTGGACGCTGGCACGCAATGAGGTTCTGGGGCACCCGACCTCCGGCAGGGAAAGTGTTAATAGTTGTAACTTGAACAGGTTAAGAATGAAACCACTTTAAATATGTCATGACTCATGATCAGTCCGAATCGGCATTCTGCCTCACTAGATTCTGAATCAGCAGATTCCAATGAATCCCCCCTAGTCCTCTGTACATCATCATCTCCCTCCTCATTGTCCTCTTACTTGTTTTCTTCAGCTGGCCCTGGTGCAGGTATATGTGTTGGGAGAGCAGGTTGTGTGTGGCGGACAGGGCGACAGCGACCACCCACCAGCTCCCAGCCATGTCCGAGTGGTGTTCTTCATTCTCTTCTACCTTATGGCACAGGCTTCAGCCATGTTGCTACTGTTCTTGTCGCCATAGATAACATGTCGTGAACTCGAAGAGCTCCTCTACCACCTCCTCCTCAAGGTCAAGGCTATCTCCCCACCGCAAGAGCAGCCGTCGTGCCACAGGGCTCTTCGCCACCTTGTCAATGCATCGACAACTTACCCTGCCATAGAAGCCTGAGTTGGCATCACAGCCTGTAATACAGTGTAGCTGCACAATACAGTCTGCCATCTCCTCATAACCAGACCATGGCAGAAGACGGTCTCCTGCTTTCTCCTGATACAGAGCATACCGGGCACCTGTTGCGAGATGACCGCTGCATCGGTGTCAGCTGCATCAATGACAACAGGGCCACTGTAGCCTGACTCGCATATAACTGTGTACGCAGAGAAGAAGATGGTGTCAGCCTCAGACTGGTCAATGCTGTAGTTCTGCATTGGTTGCTGGGTTGACAATTTGGTGCAGTGGGAGCCAACAGAGTAGACAATCTCTGTATCTACATCCTGTGCAACAATGTCGGTCAGATAGCTGCATATTACTTTTTGGAGCCGCTCCTTGTTGCTGACACTACACAGCAGTGTTTTGAACTCTCTGACAGAGGGGAAGGGGTCGCCCAGTTTCATGTAGGTGTTGGGGACATGTACCTTACCTTGTACCCGCAGATCTCGCATGTCATCTTTAGATGAGTATTGTACAGGTAATTTACACAGATGATACGGTCAGCATCACCATGGCAGGCAAGGATGATGGATGACACCTTGTGGACACATAGTCCAGCCACTTGTATGGGGTGCCATCTTGCGTCTACCGATCTTCTGCTGATGAGTTGCCATCCTCCAGATCATGCCCATGTCGACAAGAGGGGTTCTTGCAGATCTACAGATTGGAGAGAGAGCTTCTGAATGAGCTTGCTCTTCTGTGTCTTCCTATATGTGCCGTTGGAAGTTGAATAAGGCCACACATTCCTCTACAACACGACAACTCGGGGAGATTTACAAGTTGACTGACCTCAACCAGGTCGATCACTACCTTGAGAGCACTCCGCTCCATCTCATATTTTTTTTTGCATAATGTCGATATGACTAGATAATTATCATATTCAAGTTTATAAATAATATTCCTGTATAAAACTGAACCAGACCAAATTGATTCATGTTATGAACCAGAATGTTTATTTAGCAATTATAATCATCATAAATAAATATCTCTTTCCTGCAGGTATTTAAAAATATAATAATCTAAAAATAAAAGAAGCCACATTTATTGCACAAATATTTTTAGCCACTTTTGTGGTCAAATTGGGCACATTCATCCTACTGCATGAATCACACTGCACCTACCGGGAAAAACTATTAAAAAAGCATTAGGTACATAAAACTTTTGCACACATTTGTGAGTCAATAATAATACAAAACACATTTGATGTTATACTTTACCATTGCAATCATGCTCTCATCAGCATCAAATTGCAACAAGGAGCACACCATGCAGTGGTCCTCTACATTCCCTAGAAACAAAGTTTATCATAAGGTTTTAAACTGTAGCAACTCCACTCATTCTGTATATGAGTAAATAAATCATGGTACACTACACTAGGGATGGGATAGAATATTAGAAAATTCGAATAGTCATTCAGTCATTAAGATTGATTTCATTTTTTTTTACAATCGATTATTTGTTTTGTGAAAAAAAGTATATATATTTTTTTAATGCTTTTTTATTTTTTAATTGAAGCAAACATTCTTATTTAATTCCTTTTTATATTTAGAGGCAGCCTAATTTCCATAGCCTAATTGATCTAAAAGATGCACAATAAAGATGTTATTATAGGCTACGCCTACGATGGTGAATGGTGTCATTTTGATTTATTGTCTGTCAGCTGAGCCGATCAACGTTCTGAAGGATTATCTGAACTTCAGATTGTGAAGTGCCTATTTATGTGCAATACCCTTTGATTTTAATTATTATTATTTTTTTTTATTGATCTTTTTCCCCCTCCATTTTCCTCAGATTTTCTCCCATCCCAATGTTAGTCGTATGCCAATTCCCAATCCCCTTCCTGGTCGCTGCGCACTTACCCCCCACAGTCAGATCATCTGGGAGAGTGGAGGCTATCAGTATCACGTGCTTCCTCTGACACACGTCCAGCCAATCAACCGCTTCTTTTCACCTGGCAGCGTGGATCCTCCCTGAGAGGGCGTAGCGTGTGGAAGGATCACACTATCCCACTCAGGTCCCATCCGCGCTTAGCAGGCGCCCCGACCGAACTGTAGGAGTCGCTGTTTACAACGACCCGGACCCACCCCGCCAGCTTCTCCCACCCTCTAATACAGCCAATTGTATTAGTGTGAACGGCCAGCCAAGCTGGTGACAACCCCGGAGCTGTGAGCTGGATTCGAACAGGCGAATCCAGCTCACAGCTCCGGGGTTGGTGACTAACACAATCTCCGCTACGCCACCTAACCGCTGATTTTAATTATTCTATTAAAAAGAATAACTGAATTGAACTGAAACTGAACATTTTAACAGAATTTAAATTGAAACTGAAAATTACAATATATTAAGGGCCTCCCACCGCTCCTGTAACTTCAGCCAAACAAACTTCACTAATGCCGCTTTTCCACTGCATGGTACCTACTTGACTCGACTCTACTCGCTATTGCTAGTGGTACCTGGTAGGGGTGGGAGTCACCAGTTTCATCACAATACGATATCGATTCCTTGGACAACAATACGATATTTGCCGATATCACAAAGTCTGCCACGATACGATACAATTCAGGTGCCTGTGATCGATATGAGACTATATCATATGCCCATTTAACACAATCGGTAACATTTTATATCAACTCAAAAAAGGCAACGGAAATATCACTTGACATTTTTATTTCTGAGCTCTTTCAGACATTTAAATGAAAAACAATCTCCTGTTCACTGTAAAGTGCTCAATAGTGCTTTAAATAACTAACTGAAATAACTTTCTAAACATTTTAAAGCAGAACTTTTCGCTAAACCTAATATTTAGAGTCTCAAACAATATATTATAACTTAACCAAGGTCACCACTGTTGATTTCCTGAGAGTCGAAGGTCACTCACCTTAATATTTTTCTTAAGAAAGCATATAAACAAGTTAGTGGATATTGTACAAGTAGTGTCGCAATCACAATAGGTTACCACTTGTAAGTGTAAATGCAGATTGTCCACGCAGTCTAGGTCTATCAATCTGCGCATACGTAGTTCAGAAGTAGGTGCGACTAGCTCGGCCGAGAACGTGCCGATCGACTTGGGATTGGTCACGCCGTGTTCAGGAGACTTAGGCATATACAAATCTATTGGATCATATCTCCAGCACCCCCACAGCCGTAGCAACAACCACTTGATGTCGAGACTCTCCTCCACATTCATTCATTTTCTCCCCCCGCTCTCTCCGCATCTGGCTGCATTTCAACAATATTGGAGACTGCAAAACTGAGTGCAGAACTTGCTAAATGAAAATATGCAGAGTCGGACTTCCCATCACTAGTATAAAAGTCTATTGGATCATGTTTCCAGCACCCCCATAACCGTAGCTACAACCAATTACATCAAGGCTCTCATCAACATTAATTAATTTTCTCCCCCCGCAGTTCCTCCATGAGCTCAGAATACCGGAAGTGTTGTGGTGGTCTATAGGAGACGTCCATTACGTTTCATTGCCCCATATAATTTCCTGATTAGTCACATGGTACCGCCGGCGCGTGAGTCTTCGAACGTCTTTCTGGATTACTCTATAAACGCTTTGTGTGTTTACAGTGTAAAGATTCTTCACATCTGGACCAAAACGTTCTTCCTGAGAAAACAGACATCAGACTGTGGACACCACACCACAACATCTGTAAGTACAATTATGTTTACATTCTTTTCCTCTCTTGTCGCTCCTTCCTTGCAGCAGCGGCACTCGAAATGACCTTGAAGTTGGACAATCCCAGTTTAATTCTGACATAATTATCCTTTAAAAAAAAAAAAACGTATTCAAGAATAAACATCATAACCATGTCACAACAGCAGTTATAATGTATATTTTCATCAATACGTTTGTTTACCAATAGGTTAAAGTGTTATTAGTAAGGTTTTAGATTTTTTAAATGTGTTGTCATGAATGTCCCTATTGGGATTAATAGTGCAATAACTTGCTTTTTCACCAAACTTCACTTAAAACAAATAAAAGGTGCCTCTTGGTCATCAAACAAGAATGAATTTCCCTATTGGGATTAATAAAGTGCAGATCTAACTTTCACCAAACATCACTTTTTGTAAAATAAAAGGTGACTCTTAACACATTGAGTGCCACGCCTCTTCTGGCAAGTGACCTGGCCTTGCCGTCCATTAAACCCATGTGATGAACGTAGTTGTACTTTGTGGAGCTAAACCTATATTTTATAGTATAGTTATGGGTCTAATAACACCGTAGAGTCTCATTGAGCTGCTTCTGGTCAACGTGCAAAAAACAGATTTCATCCTTACATTTCCGTTTTGAATATGAACATAGTCCGGCTGCTTCTGAGCAATTCCAGGGAAAATACACAAACAGCGTTTTTGTGTAATTCAATAAACACGGTGTAATTTTCCGCCTGATTATCGGATCTTCCTGAAATCACCGCTAGATCATCACTATTATCCTTTTTCGTGCACGCATGCAATGTGATTTAGACCGGCGTGTTTAGGACCCGCCCCCATGTCGCAGCTCGGTAGAGAAAATAAATGAACCCATTTCTAACGGGGTGCAATAAGGGCGATATAAGACCGTCTGCCAGCTCAGACACACTCGGAACAGTATGCACAAGGTACCCCGCTGAATTATGAATGGCAATAGATAATAAAATAAATACCGTGACAGTAACGTAGATCTACGTTTCCGGCACTCAACGATCGGGCGACAGAACCGGAGATCTACGTTTTCGGCAACCAAAGTGTTAAAAACGATCATACAAATTTTCATTTTTGAAAATCGTCCTAAATCATTCATTCGAATTAATCGCCCAGCCCTAAGTCAAGAGTCACTTTATTGTCCCATCAGCAGTGTTGGGCAAGTAACTAGTTACAGTTACTAGTTACTTCTTCCAAAAAGTAACTAAATTACTTACTCAGTTACGAATTATAAAAGTAACTAGTTACTTCAGAAAGTAACTATTGCGTTACTTTCAAGTAAATTATTTACATAAACAACGTACACAAATCTAAACTATTTAAATGTTGCTGTGGGACAAAGTGAGACTAGCCTCCAATCAAATGCCATGTATGTAGATATTATAATTACTACTCAATGTCACGGAGCTGTATGTTGGCTGGAAAATGCCTTTGGGATTCGGAAAAGTGATCCTGGTAGTGGCGCTGTCTCGAGAATGGAGTAATCCTTGTTGCAGACGGTGTGTAACTTTTTTTTTCATTCCGGGTAAATTTTTCTGTTAGCCTGAAGCTATGGCTTCAACCGATCGCCTGGAATACTTATTGCAACGCCGAATTCAGTATGCAGTAAAGGAATATAGCATCAGCCAATGGACATATCGATCTACCAGATAGCGATCAATAACAGGGGAATTCTTTTTGGATTCCAACCGGCCACAGGTAAGAGCGATTTGACGTCAATTTCAGCCTGATCGGCCCGGGAGCATGTCTATGTTCCCCGGGTCCTATGTTCCCTGGGTTCTATGTTCCCCGCTTTGATTGATTGAAAATTTTAGACCACCAGCCCTGATTCCAAACTCTAACCATAACCAGTTCGAAAGAGGGCCTAAGCTTAACCGTTCGAAACAACGCGGACATTAATAATTAATCAAATAATAAAAATCTATAAAAGTTTCAATCTATTAACCACCCGGTCAGCATATGTTGTTGTAATAAGGAATGCCGTTATTGGTTATCAATAATCGACTTCCTCTGCCCCCCCCCTTTCATGCATTCATGGTGGACCATGATACCGATCGCATGACTATTAAAGGCAACCAACTTGTGTTCAGCGTTTCTCTGATTGGCCACACGGCCAATCAATCAATCCACTAGCACACGCCCTCGCGCAAAGAGAGACGCGGCAAAAGCGCTGGTCGAACCAGCGGTGTTCTGTTGTGTGACTGTACTCTACAGCGGTGTTCTGTTGTGTGACTGTACTAAACACTTCCACCACATGACCGACATTTGACATACAGTACACCTCCTATCTATGTTGGGATTATGTTTGGTCATGACAAAACAATAAAAATCGCTACTGTTAGTAAGCTGCCACCACCCACTTCAATGACAGAGCTCTCATATTTGCGAATGCATAAACTATATCTTAAATTATGGCTATGTGTCTAATATGGCTGTCGCAAAATCATTGATAAGCGATAGCCATATTAGACACATAGCCATAATTTAAGATATAGTTTATGCATTCGCAAAATATGAGAGCTCTGTCATTGAAGGGCTTCGTTCTACAACGGAGCACGGTCGCTGCTGCTGCTGGAGCTGAACCGAGTAGAGCCGGCGGCGGTGCACGGAAGCCGGGGACTAACCACCGCATCGCCCCGCTGACGTTAAAAACGCGAAATAACGTTACTGATGTACAGTGACACCCAGAGTTTCTAGTTACAGTAGTGACGCGTGAATCAAGATAGTCCTAACACTAGTCTGTAACAGTGTTTATTATTACGAGTCAGATAGTCCTAACAGTGTTTATAGTCCTAACACAGTGTTTATTAGTAAGAGTCAGATAGTCAGTGTTTATTATTTCATAACTGTATGGGCTTTGTTTATACATGTACAGTGACGAGTGAATATAACTTTGGTTGTTAAAAACGCGAAACATAATAATCAGTCAGCAGCGCTCCACTGCTACCGCAGCCCAACACAAGTGCGTTGGAACAGCAGCCCAACACTACACAAGTTGGTTGCCCGCGCTGCCGCACTTGCTCTTTGGATTTCATTTGGGACGTGGGACGGCTGCGCTTGCCTGCGCGTGGGGGCGGGGGGGCGCGGCCAATCAGAGAAAAGCCGAACACAAGTTGGTTGCCTTTAATATTCACGCATACCGATCATATGCATTTAGATTTTTAGCTCTAGCTTGTGTAGGGCCGAAACGCCAATCGATTGAACATTATTAGCTTAGCGCCCTATAACTAGCTTTGCAGGAATTACCCTAGACCAATCCGATATAACGTTCGTATTCACAAAGCTATAAAATGGGAACGTATTGATGGAAAAAAAAATTCTTTATGGCATATTGAAAGGAAGGTTTATACTGTCAATTGACAATGGACACATAGCAATAATATTAAATATAGATTATAGAAAATAAAATAGATATAAACAACCTCACGCAGAGTGAAACCTTGTTATGAGAAGCTGGCCTCATAGAGTGAGATTAGACAGCCCCCAATGGCCGGGAATGTGTTAAGCACTATACCAAAAATAAATAACAAATATATACTGATTGATTTATTGAACATTTTAATTACAGATTGCAGAATGGGTACAGTACAGCTCAATACACACAATTGTTAAGGGGATGCAGACCAGAGAAAGACTTTCGTCTTGTTTACATCAGGGTCCCCCATTTTCAATTCATAATGACATTTATGACATACACAATATACAGATATAAGAATCTAATCATCTGAACTAATCTAATCATGACATTAAGACATACATGACATACAGATATACACTCTTTGTAGTGCAAATAAAACAAAAAAACAATGTGTCGTGTGTGTCTCTCACTCTCTTTCTGTATCTCTAGTTCTCTCTCTCTCTCTCTCTCTCTCTCTCTGTGCACCTGAAGACTGTGCTATTAAAACAGGAAGTGCAGCACTATGTTTATAAGGCTGTCAGCAGTAGAGCCTCCACTACTGTAGTGCCCTGCGCTGCAAGACTAAGGGCGAACAAAAAATGCTCATGGACCCGTCTCTCGTTGACTGACTCGCTTGTGGTGTTCGTTGGGATTCGTTTTGGATTATTTGGGCTCGCCAAACAAACTATCAAAACGTACACAGACCCGGTCTCTCGTTGACTGACTCGCTTGTGTTTTCGTTGTGTGTCCGACTATGCGTGTTTTCAAACACCTGCCCAACTCTACCTCTGATTGGCTTACCATGACATTTTACTCAACCTCAGCCAATTGTCAGCATGTATGCGCTTGTCTCGTGCACTGCCCACTAACCAAGGAAGAACAGCTAAAAAAAAGTATTGCCTCTCGGCTCAGATCTAGTTGGTCTGATGAAAAAAAACGTCTTCAATCATAGTAACGCGCCACATTTTTGGCAGTAACGGTAATGCCGTTATTAAGATTGGAAGAGTAATCCGTTAGATTACTCGTTACTGAAAAAAGTAACACCGTTATTTATAACTCTGTTTTCTGTTATTCCCATCACTGCCCATCAGCTGGGAAATTTGTCTTGGGCTTACACCCATACTGCAGCCACAGACACATACATACAGACATGACGCAACTGACTCCAAACAGAGGCGATAAACAATATAAAAGATACAATAAAGTATCTGCACAGCAGGATGTCTGGCAACACCACATATATATAGTAGTAATAGTATAACAAAATGTCAATTATTGAATATCTATAATATAATGACCAAATATAGTTTATTCGATAATTGCCGGCCATTTATCTGGCACTATTTAAAAGTTTAACTGAGATCGGGATAAAGGAGTTTTTAAACCTGTTTATTCTAGAGCGTGGAACTCTAAACCTCCTCCCAGAGGGCAGTAGCTCAGGCCAGGTACACTACACACACACACACACACACACAGAGAGACGGGAGCCAGATTTAAATAAGAGTCTGGAAAAAGTTCAGAAATGAGCGAACATAGAAAAAGAAGCTGCATTTCAACAATATTGGAAAATGAATGAATGTGGATGAGAGCCTTGACATTAAGTGGTTGTAGGTACGGCTGTGGGGGTGCTGGAGACATGATCCAATATAATTGTATACGCCCGAGTCTCCTGAGCACGGAGCGACCAATCCCAAGTCGATCGGCACTTTCTCTGCAGAGGAATGGCCACTTTTCTGGACCTACTCCCGGACTACACATGCGCAGATTGCCCACAGAGTCTCTGGATTTCTAGGTTCATCAATCTGCGCATGAGGAGTTCGGGAGACAGGTCCGGAAAAGTGACTATAGCTCGGGATTGGTCGCTCCGTGTTCAGGAGACTCGGGCGTATAAAAGTCTATTGAATCGGGGCGCTCTAGTAGCACACCATGTAACACGCTGCGTCGCGAAACGGGCGACCCAGGTTCGACTCGGACCTGGCGTCCTTTGCCGAATGTCTTCCCCTGCTCTGTCTCCCATTTTCTCCCTCTCTCTCTACCGGACTGCCCGGTAGTACAAACCAATAAAAATCTACAAAAACATATATAAAAAAAAGTGTATTGAATCACGTCTCCAGCCCCCCCACAGCCGTAGCTACAACCACTTAATGTCTAAGGCTCTTATCCACATTCATTCATTTTCTCCCCCCGCTCTCTCTCTCCCATGATTTCAGAATGCCGGAAGTGTTGCTGTGGTCTATATAATTTCCTGATTAGTCACGTGGTACCGGCGGAGCGTCTTCCTGGATTACTCCACAAACGCTTTGTGTTTACAGTGTAAAGATTCTCTGTAGCAGAACTCTACTGGAACAAGACTTCACATCTGGATCAAAACGCTCTTCCTGAGAAAACAGACATCAGACTATGGACACCACAACATCTGTAAGTACAATTATGTTTACATTGTTTTCCTCTCTTGTCGCTCCTTCCTTGCAGCAGCGACACTCGAAAGGAGCCTTGAAGTTGTCCAATCCCAAAACAAATGCCAAACGTTTTACATTTGTAGTACTTTACCATCTCCATGGTCAACTAACTCCTAGCATCTGCAGCGACGTAATTCTCTTCACAATAACAAATTACATTTCTCCCGATACCGGAAGCTACCTCTGTTAGCTCTATCGTAGCTGTAGTTTAAAGTTGAACTTTTGATGACTAAAAAATGAACAATCGAGCACAATTTCGACGGAGCCCACAGAGAGGCGCGACCATCTTGTTGACGTTCATTGTCAATGAATTGGTCGTAAAGGATAATAGAGAATAGTGTTTTCTTTTTCTTGTCCTTTTTTGATACGTGAATGACAATTGACAATACGGATGTATTGTTAAACTTTAGCCTAAGAGTAGCGTATTGGTAATTTCAGGGCTGTACCGAATGCTTCGATCATAATGTTGACATTCTAAATCAACATTCAAACTTTTACTTTTTAATAAAAATAAATATCTTTTTTTATGTGTCTATTCATTCTGTTTAAACCAATGGTGTTTTTCTTCACAGTTGCAGATAAAGATTAGGCTAGACTAATATTATACTATAAGACGTCACCATCACTTTTGTACCAACCATGCCCTTATTGGATTATTTATGTTGACGAAACTGATGCGTAGACTTAAAACGCCTGCTAAAAATGCATTGGAGAGCTTACACGTGTGTCTTTTATTTGATAGTACGTGCTTTACAATTTAATTACTAAAACAATCCATAAACAACAAACATTTCCATAAAATGTCAATAAAACTAGAATAAATGTTAAAATATATAAAGAAAAATATAAAATAACTAATCTGTAAACATTTTATATGTACAACAGGTAAAGTGACATGTGAGGACACTGAAAGAGAGCCCCCTGGTGGAGATCTGTAGATATGTCAAGTGTGGGATAACTGACTAACCCAGGGTCAGCAACCTTTATTATCAAAAGAGCCACTTTTCCCCCCCTCCCACAAAATAAAATGCTCAGGGAGCCGCACAACCTATTTACCCTTAAAATGAAGATAACCGTGTATAACTTTTTATATATCCCCAAGCATACCCCACATTTAGCATAAAACGCCTGAAGTAATTTGCGATTTATTATACTTTATACTTATAGCACACAGTTTGTTGCATTAATGGAATTATAAAGCAACAAAAAGAAATGTTTTGACTTTTTATTGCTGTTTTTACCTGTTATAACAAAGGAAAACCTCAAACAGACCCATTTTTTATAAAACACAGAGGAGACAAAACACTGGTGTCTGTAGACCGACTTTGAAATAAAACTCTGAACTATTCGGGTATATTTAAGTCTTTCCCTTATTTGTGGAAAATCTATAAAAGAAAAAGAAAATTTTTCGTTGTTCGCAAATTTCGCACCACATATCAGGCATACAGGTAAGCCTGCATCGTTAGTCGTGAAAGCAAATTAATCTGTCCACGCTGAATTAAACCCTCTATTTTCCTCAGACTTTCCTTTTTTTGGATTTATCAATGGTTAGCTTACTGGGGGGTCGGAAAACTCAAGATTAGCCACTTGCAGACGGCAGGGAGAGGCGCAGGGTGTGACATACTGTATATTTTACTAGTTGATGAAATATTTTAGTTGACTAAATATTTTAGTTGATGAAATATTTTTTTCATTTCAGTTTCACAGTATGACATCGATCTAAAAAAAGAAAACAAAATTGATTTGGGCCAGGGAGCCGCAGCTGATTGGCTAAAAATCCGCATGCGGCTCCGGAGCCGCAGGTTGCCGACCCCTCCTGGACTAGCCCAACTATACATACAAAAAGGGAAATAAATAAAAACTGAATTTCCACATACTTAAAATACATTACATGTTACAACAAGTCATGCATCCTAAAATGATCAAGGATAGCATGTTATGTGTGTGGGTGAGAGAAGAGAGAGACAGGAAAGTGTGTGTCAACTGTCACGGTGTTGGGGGAGGCACATGGGGTGCAGGGGCACATTGCACTGCACTGCAGTGTTGCACCAGGACGCCTATTGCTTAATGACATGTCATGAGTGCTGCTTTTGCTTCCGCGTTTTCCCTGATTGGCTGCGCCATGCCCCGCGGCAGGCGCGGCAACCGCAGAGCGAGCGGAGCGGCAGAGCGCGAGCGGAATTAGGTAACCGCCGCAGTAATCCGCCATGACTTTCATTCGGCGCTTCAGCTCACCTGGCACAGCAGCGGTCCTGCGGTTCGTTGTTGACGAGTTCGAATCCCATGAATTTTTTTTTTAACGTGATTTTTTTTTAACGTGTATTCTTTCGCCGGTTAAGGTTAGGCATGGTTAAGGTTAGGCATTGTTTCGGAGTTGGTTAAGGTTAGAACGGTTAAGTTTAGGCGCTGTTAAGGAGCTGGTTAAGGTTAGAGTTTGTCAAAGAGAATGGCAATATTCTTTCTATGGTTAAGGTTAGGCATGGTTAAGGTTAAGGTTAGGCATTGTTTCGGAGTTGGTTAAGGTTAGAACGGTTAAGTTTAGGCGCTGTTAAGGAGCTGGTTAAGGTTAGAGTTTGTCTTAGAGACAGCCTATTTCCGCACTGCCGCTCTCCCGCGTTGCCGCGGTCACATGGTCAAATTGTCACATTCTTGCACTCATGACCTGTTAAAAAGCAACACGCCACCAGGACGGCCAGGCTTCTGTGAACACACAGAGCAGACCTTTCTCTTCTCGAAGATGACCTCCACATCGTGCACCGCTGAGGCTCCAGCTGGTCTAGCCATGCGTTGAGGAGCACTCCTTGCTCTCACATCAGTGACCAGCTCCATGGCCAGGTCCTCCACGAAGTCTTTGAAGCCAGCCTTCACTGCTCCAGCACTCCTTCCCACGATGTAGGCATTGTAGCAGCTGACCGTCAGGAAAAAGAAGAGCCGGCGCCACCACTTCTTTGACCGGTGCTTGAATAGTAGCCTACCATGTGGTCCAGCAGGTCTACTCCCTTCATGTATTTCTGGTAGTCAGCCAGCCAGGCAGGCAGGCAGGCACAGAGACCTCGGTCTGGCTGTCCCCTCCCTTTCTTCTCTGCACTGTTCCTCTGGCCGTGGGGTCGTGGTGGTTGGACAGGACATAGACAACCTTGGTGTCCTGCCACGCACAGAAGTTGAGCGTGTCCTTCTGGGCCACATGGTACTGGTGCTTCTTCAGGCCAGACGGTCTGGGGGGGGAGTCCCTTCCGATTTGCCCGAATGGTTCCACAGGCATCCGCGCCTTTCAGCCTCAGCTCGTCAAGCAACTCCACATCAGTATAAAAGTTATCCATGTAGATGGACAGGTGGGACCCATAGTGGCCAGATCCAATAGAACACGGTGGGCAAGACCTTTCTCTGCCGGCCCCTCACGTCCAGTGTAGACCTGGAAGTTGGAGCAGTAGCCGGTGGAGCTCTCCGCCATCACCCAGACCTTGATCCCCCACTTGGTCGGTTTCATAGGGAGATGCTGTCGGAAGGAAAAAAGAACCAAAATATAGCCTGGCCTTATGGGAGTTGAGACATAAAAAATCATGTAGATTAATAATACAAGCTCCAAGAGCTTTCTCTTAGTCGAATACAAAAATAATAATAATAATAATTTGATTAAATATATATATATATATATCATTCTTTCCAAAAGAAAAGAGGCCTAGAGAAGCGTGGCTAACGCTAATGGCACGCATACCAGAGGCTAACTGCCTACGAAAACAGGCACAGAGGTACTGAAAGAGGATTTCACCCATCTAATGAACACATTAGACAATATCAAGATGTATCCATCAGTGGACCAATTGCATGCTTTTGCAGAGGACAAGAAGTAGGGCTGGGCGATATGGCCTAAATATGATATCACGATATTTTCTGACCTTTCGGCGATACACGATACACATCACAATGTTTTTCCTTTTTTACCCAAACAATTCATTATGAGGCTTACCAAGACAGTATTTGAGTTTGCAAGCGAACATTAAAGACAAAAGACTCATGCATTTAGCATTTTTATATTATATATTAGATTTAGATTATTGGATTCTTAGATTATATATTTAGCATTTTAGCCTTTCGTTTTTTTATATTATATATTAGATTAGATTTAGATGATTAGATTACATATTGTAACTATTTATTTATTTACATGTATGTATACATTTATTATTTGAACGGCTTAAGGCTATATCTGTACTTGATGTTTGTTTGTTGTGTTGCATACTTGAAATAAACTTCAATCAAATCAAACCCCCCCTCTTAAAAACAAAAACCTGTGTTTAACCTAGCCATCTATAAAACATCATGCTAAAACTGTGAAACAAATGTCCTACTCCCCTAAAGAAAGAAATACATAGCAAACATGACTCAGTTATCCAATAGTGCTGCTGCTTTTTATTTTGTTAAAATCTTTTAGTTAATAAGACTAAAAGACTACAATATATATGACTACAAGGGCCAGAAGCCCACTTCATGACGGCTTCCTGTCCTCTCATTCCATTTCCGGTTTTCCGGTTAACGTTACATTTTCAACAACAGATTGCTGCTAATTAAACACTTCATGGAAACGGAGTAACGTTAACGTTATGTCGAGTTCATACGTGTAGTGTAGTATGAACTCCACATAACGTTAACATTACTCCGTGTCCACTGTTGCTGCCACTGTTGCGTCGCAGATGCATGGTACACTCTGTTAGCTCCGTAGCTAATCCGCTCATAAACTAACTTACAGATAGCAGTACCGTTAACGCCGGAGTTTACTCCTGGGTTTCAGGGGGCATCCCTAGCACCGAGCCACCACCGCCTCTCTGGCTAGGTGTGTGCGCTTGCGTGCGTGTATGTGCGTGTAGATGACGTAATTTTGGCAAGTGTGTGTGTGACTGACTTTTTTTTTCTGCAAGAGGGAGAGGCGAGAGAGAGAGGAAAGCATTTAGCACTGCGCTTGTAAGTCTCATCTCAGCCGCGGCGGCCTCTAACGCGAGGGCAAAACATCACGATATCCGCGATACGTTTAAAAAGTGTATTGTTAATGAACTGTACCCGATATTTATATAATATCGTCATATCGCCCAGCCCTGACAAGAAGCCTTCAGTCGACTCCTTCAGACATTAAGCAATAAGCACCCCCCCCCCACAGCCCAAATGGAATAAAAAATATATATATTATAAAAAAAAAAAGAAAAAGGGACTAATAGTCGACTAACGGCACATTTTGGCCAATCATAGTCGACTATCCAAATCCTTAGTCGGGGACAGCCCTAATGTACACATACTTAACCCATTCAGTACCAACCACGAGTATAGTCGGGTTAACTAGCCAACCGTTCTGTGCCAATCACGTGTATAGTCGGGTTTTAATCGCTATTTCTTTTATTAGCGATGTCCATTCATTTCCATCCATCCAACCTGATGTTATCATTGGGAATGGGTCTGAGCTTGCAAAAGGGCAAATACCGCCACCTATCGTCTCCCGGATGGTATTGCACATAATTGGATTGGATTGGCTGGGAATGTGCATCAAAAAAATAACTCCGGTCCGGGTTTCCCTTCTCGGGCAAGCAGTATCGTGTTACCACATTGACTGAGGACACTCAGAGCAGCGTCGATTATGTGTTTTGGACTATAACGTTGGATCAATAAACGCGATCGATATTTGGAATGGCGATCAGGAATTGGATTAATCTTTTTGCAGAACATCTGATGTGAGGTAAGGAATTTATGCGTATGTGTTACGAAGGATCAGATTAAACCGAATATATATATTTATTTATTGATATATATTGAATAGTATTTGTATATCGTTTGATATCCCTTGTATATTCCTTGTACATATACACGGAATATCCCTTTAGCCTACTATAGCCCATAATAGTTCATTCTCTTATTGGACAAAAGGACCAGGCGCCCGTCAAGTTCAAAGGTACCGACGAGACATGTCCGTACTAGCCCCGGCTCCGCTCAGGGATACGGCTACCGAAATGAGAGTGGCACTATTTGTTCACCGTGCATATAGATATGGCGCAAGTAAATGTAGAATACCCTTAGTCCTTTACCCTTCTTCCAACTTAGTAACAGAACGTGAAGCCTCACCCACGATACCGCGTGCGGTGTAGTATGGCCTGTTTGGCCTTAGAATAGCATCGAGACCTCGTGCGAATTAATAGCTGAATTGTCAGAGTTTGGCACTGTACCGTCGAGTGCGACGTATTTCTATCAAGTAATAATAGTCTATCGTGTATGGTGCATCGTGCGGTTAGAGTTCTGAAGTGACCAGCATCTCCAACGCTTCCTCGTGTTATCTAGAGTCTTATCCAGGTTGGGCCAACCACATGGCGCTTTCATCCGAGGAGATCTAGGCGAGGACCGAGGGACATGTACACTGGATTACCTACCCGACGACTGCTGAGCCCTATGCGGCTGGAATATATATTTGCTTTGGTACTGTGATTTGTGGAGCGGATAATCGCCGACGCCTGTGAGTGTTGGATTTACCCCCGAGAGGAGTCAAGTTGAGTCGGCGCTCAGAGAGACTGAGGTCGCCTAGCTTCTTCTTCATTGTGGAGCTACAGCCTACAAGAGAACCAAGGTGTATTCATCTGCGGATCAAGAGTCTATTGCACTGTCTTCTGTACTTGAAGTCTCCATAGATATCGTTGACCAGACGGTCTACTACCGACGGCTCTCCTACCCCCCCTACCGGCTTACAACCGGGAGGACCCCCTCCAGAATATCCCGCTATATCATTAAGTGTACCATAGATATAATTCCCTAAGAGCCAGGTTGTATACTTGCTTCCTGCGTAACCAGAGATTGGACATTCAGTGTTGATTTGCCTACGAGTACTCATTTGCCTTACAAGTGCATTCAAATCATAAATGTAATAGTAAATATCATATGTACCTTTTGCTATATTAAATATTTGATTATTACCTTTGTCTGGACCCGATTTCATTGTGGGAAAGTGTTCATCATATTTAGATATCGTGTACTGTATGGCCAGTAGTTAAAGTACATAAAGCGGTAGTGGTTTAATGATACCATACTTATCAATACAGTCAGGGAATTGTACCCCTCAGTTACAGTATGTATGGCCAAAAGATAATGGAGGATGGACGTCCTTGCACCAACCTGGATGAGCTGAGGTACACACTAGCATCTACCACAGATTCATCAGCTGCAAATCTACCCCCCAGGTCCATTGAACCTGTGATGTTCCAGAAAGCACCGGCACCTAAGGAAGTTCGAGACATCACCCACCTGTACTGTAAAGATGGAAACTGCAATGATGCCAGCAAATGCCTGTCTTTCAGTGGGCTTGACTTGCACTGAGTTTTGCTCTTGCTCTTTCCCTGACTGCCCAAATATGATCAATTTTGTCACTGATGATAATGTGGACGAGTGATGGTGATGGTAAGACATAAGATGTGCATGATAAAAATAGACATGCTAAATTCCTGAGAAGGCACTGGTTCCTATGTACACTACTATACAATATACAATTTTAACTCCGTCATTATGTTTTACTTACTATATCTAAACTATACTATACAAGAACCACATCTGTTCTTTCTTTTTGTGTTGTGTGTGTGTGTGTGTGTGTGTGTGTGTGTGCTCATGTGTACTTGTGAGTGAAGAGTTCAGTTTTCTGATGGCCTGGGGGAAGAAGCTGAGCCGGAGTCTCTCTGTGCTCGTAGCGTGTGTACGTACATGTAGGCGCTTCCTGTGCCAGCCAGAGAGTCTAGCTTCACTCGCACCACGTTACTGGTATAGGTATATTTCAGAATATACTATTCCAATACTGAGATACACACAATCTGTGAAAAACACATTGCTGTTGAAAATCACAATCTGAAAAACACATTGCTGTGGAAAATCACAATGCTGTGGAAAAACATAATCTGTGAAAAACACAATCTGAAAAACACATGCGCAATACTTCCCGTAACACTTGGTTGTTGCAATATCGTTACCAAATAGGAAGGGGGGCTTGCATGCCGATTGACGAGGTCACAAGACCTGGACTCTGAGGAGAATGACGTAACAGATTCAGTATATAGTAAATGACTATCAGAGGAAAGGATTTCTGTGGTGTTTGCATCTGTCTGCATCTACAAGCAATAAGATTCCTTCAACGGGGCTATAATTGAGACTTAGTCTTAACAAATTCAGTTCACACGCTTATTTCACATATGGGCACAGAGGCAGTGGCGTTGCGTGGGTAAAATGACTGAGGATGCCAATAAATGACTGAGGATGCCAATAAGAATGTTTTGTATGTTTTGATAATGCGTTATTAGATCTACAACCCGTTACAATAATGGAACCAGTTTTAAACAACCGCCCTTGGAGCAGATTCACTTTTAAATCTCATCAATAACTACATTTGGAGCATAACACTTTTTTAGAACTGAACTCTTAATTGATGTACTTCTCTCTTCTCCAGGTACAATTGCTGCATTGCTCCCCAACAACAAGCAGAGATATGAATGAGTCAAGGCCTCACTGCTGTGACCAGTGTGAGAAGAGCTTCAGTAGATATGACAGCTTAAAGAAACACCAGCGCATTCATACTGGAGAGAAGCCCTACTCATGTGACCAGTGTGAGAAGAGCTTCAGTAGACATGACAGCTTAAAGAAACACCAGCGCGTTCATACTGGAGAGAAGCCCTATTCCTGTGACCAGTGTGAGAAGAGCTTCAGTAGCTATGACAACTTAAAGAATCACCAGCGCATTCACACAGGAGAGAAGCCCTACCACTGTGACCAGTGTGAGAAGAGCTTCAGTGAATCTGGAGGCTTAAAGCAACACCAGCGTATTCATACAGGAGAGACGCCTTTCCACTGTGCCTTCTGTGAGAAGGGCTTCAGACACTCTAGCAACTTAACGAAACACCAGCGCATTCATACAGGAGAGAAGCCCTACCACTGTGACCAGTGTGAGAAGAGCTTCAGTAACTCTGGAGGCTTAAAGAAACATCAGCACATTCATACAGGAGAGAAGCCTTAACACAATAACCGCCACGCGGATATTGCTGGGTGTTGTGGAATTGCCAGCGTGTTGGGACTGTTTTCGCGATATTTCATGATCTTTGCGGAGCTATTTCTATATTCTATATTATAGCTATGGGGAAATGGTTCAGCTCATTTGACAAAATCTATTTGCTGTACAATATGTAAGAAACGGTTTGTTTCTACATACATTCGTTCGTTCACAATTCCAAGCTAAACATTGACTGAAATCCAGGCTCATTTCCTAGAAACAGAGTTATGGACCGTTTTCTGCGCTATGCGCAAATCATGTTCTTTGCTCGCCCGCGACACATTTCCAGGTCATGACAAGACAAGAGTTCCTCTATCAAAAGCAACATGGGGGGGGGGGGGGGGAGTTATCGAACGGGTTATAAACCAATTTAGACTGTTATTTCTTGAATCACAGGAAAAACAATTGCGTTATACATTAGTCTGTATTTTACTATTACAAATAACAAACTTGAAATGCAGTAAAGCTATTATTATTTCGATCAGGTAGGAATATCTTGTATTGATCCGGTTAGTAGATATTGTATCGATCAGGTATTACAGATCATAGGTAACATGACCACCAAGGTATTGTTCAGTTATCAACATGGGGGTGTGCACGAAATAAACTAAAATGTCATAACCCATTTAGACTGTTTCTAATTCCTGTACCGTTTATACTATGCTCCTGTGTTGTAGACGGTGTTTGCTCTGTACCTACCTGTAAAGGCTGCAGGGAGAAAGTACTGCAGTCTAGTCGATTTTGTGTTTTGAGCACAAAGTTCATCATAGATCTAGCCTCTTTATTTTGCTCTCAAAGAGCACCAGATTTTTTAAATGTTAAAAAGAAATGCCCCCGGACCCCTCCAGAGGCACAGCACCGCTGCTGAATTTTCTTTCAGGGGAAACACTGTTCATAAAGTATTCTGTATAGGTAGGTAGGAAATAGTATTTATCAGGTAGTAGTATTTGGTGAAACTAATTGCTATATTATCAACCATGAACAAGTAAGTTATAGCACAATTACTGGTGTAGGTCTAGAATCATACAGAAAACTTTATTATAAAATACAGAATACTTTATAATGCAGAAAACTTGAAACTTTGATGAAGTGAACATTTTAATTTTTACTTACAATATGTGCAAATCAGCCGTCGGAACCAACCATTGTTTGTGCATTAGAAAACCGTTACATTTACAGCACTGAGCACAGTATACACATAAGACTTTATAAAAGTATAAACTGGGTGACTGCCATCAACCATTGTTTCTGTGCATTAGAAAAGTATGACGGTAACATTCACAGTACAGTATACACTGATAATACTTTATAAAAGTACCATTCAGTTTCTGTGCATTAGAAAACTGTGACTGTACATTATATATGTGTAACGGTTGTGACAACGTCACCTCAAACTTTGATGCCCCGAGGGAGTTTTGAACACGGGTATCCTACACCGCGTGCAACAGCACAGACCACTATACCAAGAGGTGAATTCACTTCTTTGTAGCGTGTCTATCTGTCTTTTGAGGATGAGTGAGTTTAACCCATAGCACCGCTACTCACCCCAGCCCTTTGTGACTGCGCTTCAGGTACAGGTACACGAACCGAACAGTTTCAGTGTGTACCGTACCGAACGGCTGTAGTGTGTACCGAACGATTACAACGGTATGTTAAACGCCCACCGGGGGCTGTTTTTTTCACAATAATAATAATAATAATAATAATTTTTTCTTTTCTTTACAAGTCGATTATTAATTTCAATATAGAATATTCGTTGACAGCCTTACAAGTACAATTAGTTACTGCACACTACATCACCCCTGAGTGGAACATGGAAAGCCAAACTTTCCCCCATTGTACCGAAAACCTGTACCGAACCGTGACTTCAAAACCGAGGTACGTACTGAACCGTGGTTTTTGTGTACCGTTACACCCCTAATATGTATACACTGTTATTATGTACACTGTTATCCACTATAAAACTATATATACACAAAATGATCACCAGCCTCCCACTTTCCTGTGTTGACAAGCTAGATCACTAATATTACTACTCTGAAAGTGGTCCAAAAATGCCTATGCAATATTTACAACAGTGGCCCAAATATATCTGCAACGCATTTGTCTGGTACAGAAAACAGTACAACTACCCACTATGCTACTGTGAAACTATTCACAGTGTATTATAACCTTGATGGTGAGATATTTACTATACTATACTATATACACTCAGCTAGCATAACTGTGCATTATAACCTTGATGGTGAGATATTTACTACACTATACTATATACTACTAATACTATCTACTATCTATCGGAGTGGTACCCATGGTACGGCGAAGTACGCATCCGCATGTTTCTCTCTATCATACAAAGATGGATTATTTAGAATTTCAGGCTCCCCGCCTCCCCACAATATGGCTGCATCGAAAAACAGTAGCCCGTTTTTGAGTCGCACATGAAGTACGATTTTATGCCATACCTGGTTGGCTTGTTGGGGTTGTAGACCCTGAATGTTAAGCGTCCACGCCATGCCAGCATCCCCTCATCGATGGCGATGTCGCAGCTGGGCTGGTAAAGCTCTCCAAACCGCGACATCACATGGTCCAGTACAGGGCGTACCTTGTACAGTTTGTCTCGCGCATCGATGTCAGCATTGTCAGCGAAGTGGAGGAAGCGCCAGATTAATTAAAATCTGTTCCTGGGCATTGTGGTAGAGAAAAACGGTGTTGAAACTAATGGGTCCGTGGACCAATACATGGTCATAGCAGGCTTCTTGATGACACCGGTTAAAAAGAAGAGGCCAAAGAACCACCTGAGCTCCTCCACAGACACGGGCTGCTCGTTAGGTTGGGATCCAGCAGGGCAATGGACTGCTCAGCGTAGAGGTTGGTCTCCGCTACAATCATGCTGAGGAACTCCTCGCTGAGGAACAGACCTATGAAGTCCGCAGGCCGGTCAGACACCAGTGCCGCAGCATCCTGGAGCGGTCCTGGTTGGGCTGTGAATGGTATGTCTTGTGGCACCCAGCCCTCATGAGTCCAGGTCTCCTGGCTCCGACCACGCGCCGCCGACCTGCTTCTCGTCCCTGTGCCATCCCTCGACCTGTCAATTATACAAATATACAATTATCATAACTAGCCTAACCCGTACACCCTACTGTACACAAACATTCCTATAACACGTAGTTACAAACTGTGTATGAGTGAGTGTGTGTGTGAGAGAGTGAGGCTTACTTACCCCTCTGGCTCGAGTGTGCCGTCCCCACCTCTGGTTGTGGAACATCTGTCCCCTCTGGTTCTGGAATCACAGGAAGGTAACAAATACATTATATTAGATTTATTGTCATTTTATTTACATGATATATATAGCATTATGTATTATTATGTAGCATTTGTTCTCACCTATATTGGTTGGAGTAGTTGACCTGCTCCTTCTGCCCGGTACCGCACCAGAGTCCGATTCTGTTCCCGAGTCTGGGATCCAATTCAGTCAGTTTTATTGTCACAATGCCGCATCCGCATAATTTACACAAATATCTACACATTCAGTAAACACACACATGAATACAGTATGGATATATATTAGTTCTCAACTAAAAAGGTAGGATTAATTGGCCTTCCATGCGTTCCCTCTCCCTCTCCGCCAGACAGAGAATCGGTCTCTGAACCTAGGATCCCAAAATCATGGTCAGCTGTATTTCTTCTAAAGACACAGATAATTGCATTTCACACTTCCCACGGTGTATATAAAAAAATATATATACAGAGAAACAGAGAGAGACAGAGAGGGATAGAGGGAGCGAGAGAGGGAGATAGACACAGACAGAGAGGGAGAGAGAGACACAGATATAGAGAGAGACAGACAGACAGAGAGGGGGAGAGAGATAGACAGAGAGAGGGAGATGGGGAGAGAGAGACACAGATACAGACGGGGAGGGAGAGGGATATAGAGACAAACAGAGGAAGAGAGTGATAGGGAGAGAGAGAGACACAGATGGAGACAGAGAGACAGACAGGGAGAGAGAGACATATATAGAGAGACAGAGGGAGAAATACACAGATAGAGAGAGACAGACAGACAGGGAGAGAGATAGAGGGAGAGAGGGAGATAGAGACAGAGATAGAGACAGAGAGGGAGAGAGAGACATATATAGAGAGACAGACAGGGAGAGAGACACAGAGAAACAGAGAGAGACAGAGGGAGAGAGAGAGACAGACAGAGGGAGAGAGGGACACAGATAGAGACAGACAGACAGAGGAAGAGAGGGATAGGGAGATAGAGACAGACAGAGAGGGAGAGAGAGACATATATAGAGACAGACAGAGAGGGAGAGAGAGTGTCTGGTCAGAGCAGATAAATATATATTTAAATTAACTCGTATCTCCTCTGACCAGACAACATAAACCTCCCCCTGCAGTAAGTTAGTGGTTATTTTTCTTATTTGAGGCCTGGTGTCTAAAACAGTACAATGAATTGCATGTACATACACCCGATATGGAAATAAATATGAAGACATAGTTTTCAAGAGATAAGTGCATCAAAATGAGACCGCTGAAACGCACCGTGGTTAGGACCGCGACGCCTGCCCAGGCCCAATTCATCATCTGATGAAACCTCCTTCCACCTCCTTCCTCACCACCTTCTTCCCTACACTACGCTTCCTCATGATCGCGATGATAAATAACTAATATAACTACTAATACAACTACTACTCTACTACTACTACTACTGCTACTACTACTACTACTGACAAAATACTACTAATTAGCATGACTGTACTTTCTAAAGTACCTGGATAACTTACAATTACTACTACTACGATCTACGACTACTACAAATACTAGGAATGATACAATCTGCTCTCATGAATCTCAAATAATCTCTCAATGTAAATATCTCTCTCTCTCTCTCAAAAAACGTCTCCAACACTTGATTCTGTAATGGCCGTAGTTTTTTTTTTAATTTTTTTTTTAATTTCCCCCCTTTTTTTACATAAAACCAGACACACAATACATAAACAATGGAAATCCACAATAAATCACAGGACTATGATTGACACAATAATGAAATTAATGACAGTCCAGTACTTAAATCAAAATAAATGTAAATTAAAAGATTTACCCATAATAAATGCAATACTCCATGCTCTTGCTCGCTCTCCCCCCCCCCACATCGAGATAGGTAAGAACCCATACCTTCCGGCACATTTTATCCGGTTGAATCCAGCGTTATGCTATCAGCTTTTTAGCAGCCGTAAGACCGGACAAAATTAGTCTCTTTACCTGTATAGAGGCTGCTAACTGAGAAACATCATTCAACATCAATACAGAAGGCAGTACAGGTATGGTCAGAGATAACAATTCTGATAATTGCGTGGTTACTTCTTCCCAGAATGTCTTAACCGGCGGGCATTCCCAATACATATGCATAAATGTACCAATATCACCGTTTACACATAAGGAGCATCGAGAGTCTTGTTTAAGCCCCATTAGGAACAAACGTCTAGGAGTTAAGTAAGTCCTATTGTAGTGGCCTCTTCCTGGGTCCGCTGCTAGTGGCAACCGGGGAGGTGATCCGTACGCGCTCCATCCAACGAATAGTCTCCACACCTTGAGTTCCGTTATCAGATACCACAGATATCCGATTTATTTAGAAAAGATATTGTTTACATGGGAGAGGTGATCAAAGCGATCCTATTGTTCCTATAAACGTGGTTCAATTCAAAGCGAAGACTATCCAAAGCGTTTCCAAAGCGGTCAGAAAACTGTATGCTTTCCCCGGCTACACCCCACAGCTGATTTCCATTACTCATTTATGTCCTCAGCTGCGCCGTGGCTGGTTCACCTGTCACGTGACCAACCACAATACAACTGAGAATATTCAATTGGCTATACAGATAAATAATAACATTCCCATAAATCATATCCTTCCATTGGAAATAATAATACTAATAATAATAATAATAATCCATAACAAAAACACTCATATGGCCCTTACACCGGCCCCTAATTGTGTCTACACAATTACAAAACAAATAACATGGTCAGGTGAGTGTTCCTAACCCCCACCACCTCCTAATAGACAGTCTCCTCCCCACCGCATGTATATATTCCCTCCCCGCCGTATGTATATTTCTCTCCCACCCACCCACCCCCTCCTAATGTACAGTCCCCTCCCCATCATATATACTCTGTCAGGATCTATGGGTAACAGTACTGTATATTTGAATACCGTTTATGTCACAAATGTATCAGTACTAAATACCTATATGTCCCTATGCCATAAATGTCATGTATGTTGTGTATGTCATAAATGTCTATATGAATTGAAAATGGGGGACCCTGATGGAAACAAGACAAACGTCTTTCTCAGGTCTGCATCCCCTTAACAATTGTATGTTTTGAGCCGTACTGTATTGTACCCATTCTGCAATCTGTTAAATAAAGTTTTCATTCATTCATTCATTCATTCATTCATTCATTCATGGCTGGCAATTCTTCTTTGATTCCAGTAGTAGGCACTTCGTACTGAGCCTTTGTCATCTGGAAAGGTTTCCAGGATCCGTCCGAGCGGCCAGGGTTCCTGGGCGCTGTGTAGTCCACTATAATGGATATGATAATGTTCATTCAAAGTCCATATTCTAGTCTTCTGGACATCCCTTGTTACATAATAATCTTCATGTCGATGATTAATTCATAACTTAAAAAGATTCCATAATAAACTTAAATGCCTTAATGATGCATGTTCCATGGTCTTAATGATGCATTTTCCATTGTATTAATGATGCATGTTCCATGGTCTTAATGATGCATTTTCTATTGTATTAATTGGGTATTATTGTCGTGTGATCAATACACCAATACATCATGCTCACATTCTTGTGTTTGTGTTTCCTTTTCTCAAAGTCAAGACCTTTGCTTACTCTTGGTCAGCCTCTCCCATACCCTACCAAAGTGGGCTGAAAGGGGGGGTTTGAGAATCCACAATCCACCTTTGCCATGGTGGTGCCTTGGAATGATGATGTGAATCAAACACCACTCATGTTGTCTTCTCTTTCTTTCTTTTATGATACACCCTGTAATGGGGTATGTACCAGACATGGCCATCTTTCCTGCTTAGCTCTTGAAGAGGTACATTCTCTGTGCTCTTAGATATGCCAGTCTTCTCTCTGTTCTTAGATCTTCTAGTATTTTCTTTGCACTTAGATCTTCCAGAGTTGTCTCTGCTCTGAGATATTTCAGACTTGTCTTTGCTCTTAGATCTTCCAGAGTTGTCTTTGCTCTTAGATCTTCCAGACTTGTCTTTCATCTTAAATCTTCCAGACTTGTCTTTTCCGTCCACTACTACTCCTTTCTTGTTCTTAGTCTTCTTGGGCTTGATGTCCTCATCTTCATCCGGTTTGCTTTTCTTGACCTTCTTGTCGTTTTTGGTCTTGATTTTCTTAGGTTTGAAGTCGATTCCTGCCACATCATCTCGCTCCCTCTTCAGAGACTTCTGGTGTTTAGGAGAGTGGTAGAGGTCTTCTTCATGCTCAGACTTCATATTCACACGTGGAGAACTGCCAAAGCCATTCTCTTCCTTCTTGATCTTGCCGTCAAGGGACTTCACCTTCTCCTCCTTTCTCTTTTCCTTGTGCTTGTCCTTGTCCTTCTGTTTATCTGTGCCGCCATCTTTGTGCTCTGCATCCTTCCTGAGCTTCTTTTGCAGGTGCGTGGAAACCGGAGTCACCTGTGGCTTGGTGGCGGCTGTCTGCTGCTGTTTCAGCTGTGGTCTTTGCTGCATCCTCTGCTGCTTCTTCATCAGCTGGGCCTGGCTTACCGCAGACTTCGGAGTATGACTATGTTCTCAACATTGAACTGAACAAATTTATTCTAGGCAAAACATCCATCTTAACTATTGATGCTCGGGCCTGTACTGAGTTTTTTAGTTTTGACCACCTGCCGAAGTCGTCTGTGATCCTATCTAGGAATCCGGCATAATTATACTTCACCGTTTGGCAAATTGTGGGAAAAATCTCAACTCCAAGACATCTAAAGTGTTCTACCATTGGTATATTTACTGGGAGTGAGGTAGCCTTCGCAGTCACATTAAGTGGAAGGAAGGCCGATTTTGGCCAGTTTATCTTAAATCCCGATAGATTGCCAAAATCATCTATCACCTTGAAAAGATGAGGTAGTGAGGTGGTAGGATTTTGCATGAACATTATTATATCGTCCGCATATAAACTGATATGATGCTGTGTGCCCTTAATTGAGATCGGCTCTATGGATTGTGATTGTCTTATATACTGTGCCAGAGGTTCTAGAGATAGAGCAAACAATCCGGGACTAAGAGGACAACCCTCTTTGGGGAGGTGAATTTCCCTGTTATAATCATGGCCGACAGGTCTGTGTATAGTTATAGTACTTTGATCATATTAATAAATCCATCTCCTAGCCCCATCCTTCCAAGTACTGCCCATAAATAAGACCATTCCAACCTATCAAAAGCCTTCATCGCATCCAAGGATAATACAGCTACAGGAGGTAAAGCTTCTTTGCTGGCTTCTATCACATGCAATAACCGTCTAATATTATCCGTGATCAGGCGGATCAGGCCTGTCTGATCAGGATGAACTAAAGATGTCATATGCTTTTGTAGTCTGATGGCTAGAACCTTAGCGTACAGCTTAATATCGGTTCCGAGGAGGCTTAAGGGTTTGTAACTACCACAGTCGGTGGGGTCTTTATCTTTTGTGCCATATTAACGTCCCTGGAGAAGTTCCCCTCTTTGATTGAGTATAAAATCATGTCAAGTAATAGGGGTCCGATTAGATCCCAACATGAGAGGTACAGTTCTGGTGGGATACCGTCCCATCCAGGGGCCTTACCACTTTGCAATTCTGATATAGCCTCCCTAAGTTCCTCTAGTGTAATAGGTGCATCTAACTGTTTAGCGTCTTCCTCTGAAATTTTAGGTAGGTTAATTTGATCAAGAAATTAATCCAGTTTATTATGATCGAATATCACTTCTGACTTGTATAGGTTAGAATAAAACGCACTAAACGCCTCGTTGATTTTCTTGGGGTCTGTAACAAGTCCCTGTTGGCCCTTAATAGCGGGTATATCAGCAAATTGTGCATTGGATCGTATCTTCATAGCTAGTAGGTGACTCGGTTTAGAGCCATGAAAGTAATAATGTTGTCTTGTACTGCGTATTTGAAATTCAGATTGTTGTCTTAAAATGGAGTTAATCTCTTTTTTTAACACTTTAATTTGAGACTCCAATTTACATGAGTAGTTGCGTTGTAAAGAAGAGAACAACGATGAGTGTATCATTTCCAGTTCTACCAATTTGGATTGACGTTCCTTGCGGAGGTTGGAGGCAAAGACAGTAGTGTTTTCCTTAATAAAACCCTTTACCGATCTCCATAACATTCTGGGGTCCTGTACCAAACCCTTATTACTCAGTAGGAAATCATTTAGTTTAATGCTGAATTGTAAAATGAATTCAGTGTTTTTCAACAGTGTCGGGTTAAAACGCCATCTTGGTGCTCGGGAAGTCATTCTACTAAAAGAGCCCTTTAGGAGTAAATATCTGTGATCTGATGCATTGGTTACCATTTCCACGTCCTGTTGAGAGCCGTGCATGAGCATGATAACATATAATCCCCTATCCCCATTTCCCTCCCTCCCTTTAAAGTACACGACCGGTCTGCCCAAAACGAGCACTTCATCCTTAACTTTCCTATGCAAATTGCCATAGAACTAAAACTAAACTAGAACTAAAACTATCGATTCTACCATTAGTAGAATGTCAATAGTGGCCTGGCCAAAATATGCCTCAAATATCAAAGTATATTCACTTAAACCTTATACGAACTAGTCAGGCCTAGTAGACTAAATTAGAGAAACCTCAGAGAGTATAGAACATTTACTTAAATCTTAAAAGAACTTTGCTAAGTTTTAACACCTGGATGAAATAAAATGGAAACGTAGTGGAGCTAAATGCAAAATGATAAGAACGTTTTTAAATACGTATATGCAGTTCGTCACCCCGGCCAGGGGTGGGCGATGTTCCGCTGTGAAGACTGATGTTCCTCCGGAAGTGATCTAAGCTGTGTGTATAATCATAATAAAGTTGTTAAGAGCTCCAGAACATTCAGTATGTCACAAAACGTTATCAATGTTCCAGCACATTCCAATAAGTCACAGACTGTTGTAAGGGCCCGTGTCGACCGGGGACGTTTTATGAGTTGTCAGCTCCTTTCTGTCATTCATTTCTATGCTACAGACGCAACAGGCGCGCTCCTTTTCCCAGCACTGCGCCTCGCGTTTTAGCGCTCTCGCCGGCTGGCGTTTTTGGGCGGAGCGCTCCCAGCGCCTAAAGTTTAAACTAGTTCAACTTTTGTTGAACTGTGTTTTGCTCAACAGAACAAAACACAGAAAAACAAAAACCATAGATCACTGATACCACCACCGCGCCCATATCCATCCCACCTGGCACGGGCAGTTCAGGATACTGCAAACCGTGAACATCCAGAGTAGGATGTACCGCCTCAGGTACAGCCCCACCGTCCCTGGAACATGGCAGTACGTCAGTCACAAAAACGTCTGGAACACCATCTAAAATGGCGTCACCCAAAATAACATTGTCCTGATCAAAATCAAAATGGCTGCCACTCAACAGACCAGGTCGCGAAGAAAAGCAAAATAAAAATAACGGGAGAGGAGCTGTGTCCAATGCGACTCACTCCATTCTCATGCTAAACCGGAAGTCTGTAATGGGCGTAGTTTATGTACCTGCATGAAGCGTGAACTGACCAATCATAGCTGAGATCTATTCATGTTGTCCAAGGTCTAAAATGAACCTTGTTACAATACCTGTGTACCTGTGTTACAATATAGGGAGAGACTGCCACCTAGTGAAATTCGATCGGAAATGCAGTCTGAGGTCCAATGGTATTACAGACAGGTCGGCGTGGCTGTTTAGATGGGGAAAATCGAGAAAAAAAAGGAAAACAGACCTAACTCGTTTTTGGCGATATTCGCATGGCGGGCAATAACGAGTTAACTCGTTTTTGGCGATTAATGTGTTAAATACTGTGGAGGAAACATTGAATTTTATGATTTAATTTAAACACACACCAGCACATTCAAATGTGAGAGAAACCCTACCACTGTGACCAACATGGGAAGAGCTTCAGACATTCTCAAGACTTGGTTTTAATAGAGGCCTTGCTCTCTAGTCCTTCCAAAAATAGTTGTCTCTGTTCGAACATGGCTGCCTGTAACCAGACACCCATGGGGCTCAAGGGGTGCTTAAAGGAAAACTCCAACATTTTGGGAAATTAGCTTATTTGCCATCTACCCTGGAGTTAGACAAGAAGATACATACCTTTTTCTTCTCTGTGCATGCAGTAGGAGTAGGAAGACGTTGGTAACTAGGCTAATGGAGGAACCTACTTCCAGTGACTGACGCTAAACTAGGCTAACGGTGCGCGTCTTCCTACTCCTACTGCATGCACAGAGAAGAAAAAGGTATGTATCTTAAGGGCTTGTGTCCATAGCGGACGTTTTATGAGTTGTCAGCTCCTTCCTGTCATTCATTTCTATGCTACAGGCTTGACAGGCGCGCTCCTCTTCCCAGCGCCGCGCCTCGCGCTTATGAGCTCTCGGCGGCAGCGTTTTTGGGCGGAGCGCTCCCAGCGCATAAAGTTGAAACTAGTTCAACTTTTGGAAAGGAGCACGCTCATCAAGGTAATCAACATCGAGGAAGGGGCGGAGCCGCGGCAGTCGTGAGACCCAGGAAAACGCTCTGAGCTTTTTTTTCATTTTTTTTCAAAGTGGTCCGCCTTGAAAAAAACCTCCGCTATGGACACAAGCCCTAACACTCCAACATTTTGGGAACCCTGGAGTTAGACAAGAAGATGCATACCCTTTTCTTCTTTGTGCATGCAGTAGGAGTAGGAAGACGTTGGGAACTAGGCTAATGGAGGAACCTACTTCCAGTGACTGACGCTAAGCTAGGCTAACGGTGCGCGTCTTCCTACTCCTACTGCATGCACAGAGAAGAAAAAAGGTATGTATCTTCTTGTCTAACTCCAGGGTAGATGGCAAATAAGCTAATTTCCCAAAATGTTGGAGTTTTCCTTTTAAGTAAAAAAAATTTCCTTTTCTGGCTGGTGGTAATTGTATTTAATTTTTTGTACGTTTTCTGCTAAATATGGATGCAACAATTCATTTTTAAGTTTCGTCCATCCCAACTATTCTTTGACATCTGTAAGCTTTGCAATAGGACTCTAGAAAATACTGCATGTGGTTTAGGATGGGTGGCTCCTAGGTTGAGCTGGGCAGGAAGCAGAAAGAGGGAGGGGGGGGGGTTGTTTCTGATGCTTTGATTGCGACTAACGGCATTCGTTTTGAACACTACACATACGGATTAGCTGGATCGCTATATGAAAACATTGTAGGATCAAGCTGGAATTGACGTCGGATAGTCCTTACCTTTGATCGGGACTATTCCAAAAAGAATATTCCAATTGTTTGATCGCCATCTGGTCCATCTGATGTTCATCTGGTCCACGACATAATCCTGCACAACACATGCATCGAGTGTCCCGGACACTTTTCAATGTGATCGAGTGAACCTCTAGGCTTCCCTGTACTAACATTCTCCGCCTGGTGGTATTTAAATGTAACACACGGTCTGGAACAGGGTTTACTGCACTCTCAATACTGCCAACTAGCCAGATCTGGCCGGTACTGCACCCTCTGGGTCCCAGTAGCCTGTACGTTAATGCCAAGCAAGCAGTGCAAAAATGCTTCCGCATTCGTCACCGCACGCTAGTGCGGTAAAGCGCCCTTCTTTTCAGACAAATGCTACCGTGCGTGCACCGGCGGCGGCGTGCTCGCTCAGGTGCGTGCGTGCGCCGGCGTGCTCGCGCGAGGTGCCCGCGCATGCGCATGAGATCCCGCCTTGAGCGGAGCTCAATATATATAAGTCACCGCCCCTTATTCAGTATCTACCAATAGCTCAATTGGCAAGGACACATGGCTGTGGATCCTATGGCTTGTTTGCTGGCGAGTTCGAATCCCATCGAAAATATTTTTTAACGTGATTTTTTTTTAACGTGTATTATTTCGCCGGTTAAGGTTATTTCGCCGGTTAAGGTTAGGCATGGTTAAGGTTAAGGTTAAGGTTAGGCATTGTTTCGGAGTTGGTTAAGGTTAGAACGGTTATGTTTAGGCGCTGTTAAGGAGCTGGTTAAGGTTAGAGTTTGTCAAAGAGAATGGCAATATAATTTCTATGGTTAAGGTTAGGCATGGTTTCGGAGTTGGTTAAGGTTAGAACGGTTAAGTTTAGGCGTTGTTAAGGAGCTGGTTAAGGTTAGAGTTTGTCAAAGAGAATGGCAATAGACAGCCTATTTCCGCGCGACCTGGGCGCTGGGCGGCGGAAAATGAAAGGCGCATTACTGCATGCCACTACGTTAATTTTTTGCACTGCTTGCTTGGCATAAAGCTACACGCGTCCCAGTATGCCTTTTAATGGCAACATACAGGTCCGTGACATTGAATAGAATATTAACTCATTGACCGCCACATTGGGAAATGGATCTCACTATGTGCTGCCACGCATTAAACCAATGGAGTCACTCACCTTGTTTGCAGGGCTATAACTATTTAAATATTATAGCTATATATGCAATACTATGGCCCATTTAACATCGAGTATCTATCGTTCAAGATGTGGAAAAGGAATATTTTTCCATCCATACATTATCGTTTTATACCGTGGTGAATATAAGTATGTTTTTAGAGTGGTCTGGGGTAATTCCTGGAAGGCTAGTAATGACCCGCGACGCATATTATACTTAATCCATTGGCATTTCGTCCCTATACACGCTACAATAAAAAACTCAAATGCATATGATCTGTATATTATGTCCATCATGCATGCATGAAGGGGGGGGGGGGGGGTCGTTTATGATTCATTGATTTTCAATAACGGCATTTGTTAGTACAACAGCATACATTGAGCAGAGCGATGGCTATGAGAACAATGGACAACCAAGCTGAAATTAACGTTAGATTGCTCTTACCTGTGGCCGATGAGACTCCAAAAAGAATATTCCAATTATTTGATTGCCATCTGCTAGATCGTATGTCCATTTGGCCCACGCCATAACCCCCAAAAGCATAGTGATTCTGGCGTCCCGAAGGCGATTCAATGCGATCAAGTATATATCTTGATCCATGTTACAAGATAACTCCGCCCGGAAGACTTTCAATGACGCACAGAGTCATACTTCCTTCAGAAAGTAAGTACAACATCAGCCGCATACCACCAGGCATTTCTACAGCACAGCAGGATGAATTATGAATAGAAATAACAATCCAATAACAAGTATACTCGTTGTTGGCAGTATTCGATTGGCGGGCTATAACGAGTTAACTCGTTTTTGGCGGGGAATGGGTTAAAATCGGAAAAAAGGAAAACGGACCAAATAACGTATATGTGGTTGGCATTCAACGGTTGTCGAGTAAACACATATAAACGTTGTTGGCGCAGATTGAGTTAAGTTCACCTCAAATATGTTTAATGTTAAGGATTTCTTTCATGATTATCTCTTTAAACAAGTCATATTTCCTTGACATAAACTTTATAATTCTGAGGTTGTTTATGTTTAGTGTCTGGCTTTATGCACTTAGCAGCAGCAAATAGAAAGAAAAACACCTAGTCCTAATGGCATGTTTTATACTGTATATCATTATATTAAATAAAAGCTTTCATTACAAAATCATATGTAAACACTATTTTATCGTAAATTCAGAGAAAGCTGGCTGGTAAGAAAAATGGAGGTCAGTCCAACAGGAAATACTGAGATAATTGTATTTATGGAGATTATGTTACCAATTAACGCAAAGCAATAGACTTAATAAAAAAAAAAATGGCTCTGCATATAAGTTTGTTTGACGAGCTATCAAACAAAAAACCTGTCAAAAACAGACCCAGAAAGTCAATGGGCCGGTCGGATATGAGTGCTGCAGCATCATGACGTGGTCATGGGCTGGCTGTGAACGGGATGTCGGTGGCACCCAATTCTCATGATGCCAGGGCCCTCATTTATCAATGGTGCGTGAATGAATTAATCAATGAAAACTTTATTTAACAGATTGCAGAATGTGTACAATACAGTACGGCTCAATACACACAATTGTTAAGGGGATGCAGACCAGAGAAAGACGTTTGTCTTGTTTACATCAGGGTCCCCCATTTTCAATTCATAGTGACATTTATGACATACACAACATATATGTGTGACGGGGTCCTTTTTCTCCCTCGTCCAAACTCACACAAATTATGGCGTAGTCGGAATAAGAGGTGTTGAGGTTGCTTTTATTGCCCAGCCTTCCAAGGTGCAGCGCAGTGGCGTCGTTAACCCTGGGCTTCCGGGGCTTTAGCCCCGGATGTTTTTCTCCTAGCCCCGGATCTAAAAAAAAAAAAAAAAAAAAGATTGTTTACATTTTCTTTTATTTTTATTTTTTTTTATTTTTTTTATGTCAGCATCCCCATTGTCTGTGCTGAATGTTTGTTAGTGTTTGGTATTTTTTGTTGGTTTTTAGGACTTTTAAACATCCATTTTTAGTAAGTAGTTTTCATTTGATCCTATAATTTTTTCATTCACCGATTTGTGGACTTTTTTTTTTTAGTGTCCTGAAAGGCGCCTTATAAATCAAATGCATTATTATTATTATTATTATCATCCAGGAGGGAAAAGACACTTTGGATAGTAGGGACTGCATCTCTGCCTGTCCTGACCAGGAAACACTTTGCAACTGTGATCTCCTCTGGCAATAGTTGGATATTGTAATGTGTGGCGAGGGGTTGCAGCAATTCCACTGAGAGAAACTGGTCTGAGGCTGGATAACATGCCTGTATGCCTCTCATAAGTTGTTATCCAACTCATGAGAACCTGCTCTCAAGCTCTTGCAGCATTCTGTCGACGACTTGATAGAACAGTCTCTGTCTCAGCTGATCTCCTGAGCTGAGGTCTGAGCTTGTGCCACAAGATGACTCAACTACATACTCGTCCATCCTGTTCTGCTTCCTCCTTTGGCTGGTAGTATGTTCCTCAATCCAAAGGCCATTACATATGGCCTTTGTCCCAGTAGCGGCTCGTGGATGCTTCGCCACTAGGGGCGCTATACCAAACATTTTGCAAACATGTACAAGGCACGCATTGGCGAATATTATCACCATTGCCATCGATCAATATATGATCAGTCAGTCAAATGCAACCACGTTTCCAATAGCCCAACACAAACACGCACAGCTCTCTCTCTCTCTCTCTCTCTCTCTCTCTCTCTCTCTCTCTCTCTCGCTCTCTCACTCTCTCGCTCTCTCGCTCTCTCACTCTCTCGCTCTCTCGCTCTCTCTCTCTCTCGCTCTCTCTCTCTCTCTCTCTCTCTCAGATGATGTCAGATCCATTCAATAATAAACACATTTGTAAAGCTCGTCATTTTAAACAAGTTACCATTCATTGTCTGAGTGGTTATGCCCCACACGCGGCGAAATTAGAGAGAGAGAGAGAGAGAGCGAGAGAGAGAGCGAGAGAGAGAGCGAGAGAGAGAGAGAGAGAGAGAGAGCATTTTAGTACCGTTACATTTTCAACAAGATTGCTGCTATTTAACACTTCATGGAAACGGGGTAACGTTAACCTTATGTCGACTGTAGTATTGTATGACCTCGACATAACGTTTAAACGTTAACGTTACTCCGTTTCCATGCAGTAATTATAAAAGTGGCCAGCTAAGCTAACGGAGCTAACAGCTAGCAGTAGCTAACATTAGCTGAAAGCTGTAACGTTACAACGAATCAGCTGTTGATATTATGCGGCATCAGTAGACAACGTATCATGTATTAAACTAGAGTTAAGATCGCTAATCTACCTTGTTGTTGGCTTGTTGATCAAGTATATCCACTCCATGGCATTGTCCATCCAGCCTGTGTTGATGTCCATCCATTGTCCATGCATGTCCCAGTCCCTCCACACTGCATCCATATATAGCTTGTTGTTAGCCAACAAGTACTGTGTGAGTGAAGAGCTGTGTCTTTGTCCATTTCCGCCTCGAACAGCCTGCAAACTACCTGGTGTTCTATCGCCATGCTCTAAGACAAACTCTAACCTTAACCAACTTTGAAAGAGTGCCTAAGCCTAACCGTTGAAAGAACTTGCCATCACGCTCCAAGACAAATATTTGCATCACACAACACAACAACAGCATAAACTCATGTTGCAAACTGCGGTTACGGAAAGTACCGCGTCGGCCAATCAGAGAGCTTTTAGACGCTCGGCTGCTTGCTAGGTCGTTTCAAACCAGCGCCCGAGTTCCATCATAATACATCATATTCAACGCAAAGCACATGGCTGCGACGGATACAGCGATGAACCAGTGCACGGCGGGCACGCACACTCCAGGCGCAATTGCGCCTAGCCCAGAGAGAAATACGGCGAGGAGAAATGCCTGCGGCTACGTAATGAAAAGGTCTATATCAGACAGAATCGTCACTTCCTGTTCAGGAAAACTATTATTAATCTTTGTAAAATTAAGTTATATTGTGCATTGGAAACACAAACATACTTAAAATGAGTAAATATTATTCATTTTAAACATGTTTATATTATTTATAGGGCTATAAAACAAAAAACTAAAACGTTTTTTTTTCTTCTTCTCTCAATTAACAGGTGGGTCGGCGCCCTAGCGCCCCCCGTGGCGAGCCGCCACTGCTTTGTCCTGTCATACATGTCCACTGCCATCTCTGAGGTGCGATAACATTTGAGTGTGTCCTGCAGTGTGCTTTTAAATAGTACAGATATTGAAGATGTGCACTTTAACGCAGCAGCACCTGGAGCCATCCATACCCATGTCCAGTGTCCTATAATAAGCTTTAATCGAACCCTGGTTCAATTCCTCAGATAGTCCGTTTGGTTTGGGGTGGTGTGACAGCTCATTCACTCTTGCAAGTGAACCCTGCTACGGTTCATTTGAGATGTGAATGCAAAGTGAAAAGACCCAAAAATCGAATCTTTTTTTTATGAGAAGACTGAAACATATGTATATAATGAAACACAATACACTTTTTTTTCGATTGCCTAAGCATGATTTTGAAAACGGGGCCCGGTGTTTCAAAACACACAATTAGCACAACCACACACACAATTATCAGAACACCTCAGATCCTTTTCTAAATTAAACACTTGTCAAAACCATACACTAATTTATAAAAACTACATTTTGTTACCATATGAAACACACGTTTCATATGAATTAATTCTGTTTGAACCAGTTACACACACTGCTGTGCTTAACCTAAAACACATTTAGCAATTCTACTTCTCAGTGATTAGAGTACTGTAAGTGAAGTACGCAGAGAATGTGCAAATATACAATAAATTCACCAAACACTACACAAGACCAATGCTGTAGACTGATGAAAATATAATTTATTTATCTACATATACCCAAATCAATGATGCAGACTGATGAAAAAAATTACATTTTCTCTCCATATACCCAAATCAATGATGCAGACTGATGAAAATATAAATGTTCTCTCCATATAACCAAATCAGTCAACATTTCAACATGGAGAATCACAACAATACATGTCCCAGTTTTCATGCTACTATGTGCATAACACTGTAAGCTCAGCAAATATCAGACAAACATAAAATACTGTATCCAGTACAGGTTAAAATTACAGTAAAAAAAAATAAAAATTGAAAACATTTAAACAGAAAATACTAGACATTATCTCTTTGCCTAGCTGGATCTGGCAAGATAATTTTTTGTTGTGATTCTCCATGTTGACTGATTTGGGAAAATGGGAGAAAATGTATATTTTCATCAGTCTGCATCATTGGTTGTCTTGTGTAGTGTTTGGTGAATGTATTGTATATTTTCACGTTCTCTGTGTACAGTACTTCACTCTCCTTCCATTTTGGTTGAAGACAGGTGAACTCACCTGCTGCATTTTTATAGTGCTTAAACCTGATTGGTGTATCTACAATTAAGCAATGGTGTGTTTGTGCATCTGATGGCTGTGTTTAACCAATTGGCTCATATGTGTGGTAATTTGACATTCTGTGTCTAATGTAATGCAAGTGTGTTTAGTGTTTTGCAAATCACTGTGTATTGTTTTGCAAAAAGTGTGAGGCTGACATTGTAGGGGTGCAAATCTGGGCCTATATTTTGCTCCTTGAGTGTAAGGTTTTGATAATTGTGTAATACTTTTGATTTGAGTGTTTATGCAATTGAAGAAAACTGTAAAGACTAGAGATGAACTGTTTATTTCTTTTGTACATAGGCTGTGCATATGTTTGTTTGTTTGTTTGTTTATTTGCTTATGTGTATGATTCTTAACGATAGGTTATGACTATAACCAAGTTCTGTTAATTAGTGGTGACGCTCGTCATCACTCATGCACTGTCCTCGCAGACGTGCACGCGCACTGAATAAAGACCACAATGTACCTTTAATCCCAATATTTGTCTGACCACACCCCTATCAGCTCACCTACATAAGCAGGTGTGTGGTCACCTGCTCTCCTCCTTCCCAAGCTTTCACCACAAGGTGAAATCAAGGGCTGCAGCGGCGTCGGATGCTGAGCGTCACCACTAATTAACAGAACTTGGTTATAGTCATAACCTATCGTTCTGTATCATTAGTGGATCCGCTCGGCATCACTCATGCACATAGGGAGGCCGAGCGGAGCCACCGGCCGACAAATACACCCCGCTGAAGGCCCCCCACAACCATCAGAACAGGGAGGGCCGAGCCCCCCCGACCCCCCCTAATGGAGGGCACCCCCCCTATTGGAGGTTTCCCGGGAGGGCGACGGATCCGACCGTGCGAAGAGGCACTCAAGCAACTCAACGCACAGGGTGAGCAGACCGTGGCCTGGCCCCCCACATCGCCAGCGTATTCGGACAAAGGCCCCTCAGCCGAGCGGGCCCTGTCCCCCCAATAGTACACCGCCTGGCACACTGACCCTGCAGAACAGGCAGTCAGCATGGCCGTAAGCACACAAAAAAGGTTAACCAACGGAAGCAGGCAGCGCACCGGGGAAAAAACCAGGCAACAGGCTGTTAACCCGAGCCTGGAGACTGCGGACGAGACAGGCGCCACAGGAGTCAGCTGAAAAACAGCCGCCCCGGCGGAAGGGGCGTATGCTGGCGTTGTTGCATGACCAAGCCTCCATTTAAAAAAAAAAACCCACCCAGAGGGGTTGAGGCAGAGAAGGCTGACACGATTGGCAGACGTCATGAACGTGCAGGGGCACCCTCAACCGGGTAACCCGGGAGTTGACACTGCTCCAACACACCAGGGAATCAACCACCTTGTCGTTACCCAATGCGGTGGTTGTTCCTATAACCCCTCAAGAAAAAACTCCAAAACACACCTGCGGATACACACTGGCTATACCGCAGTACAAGTGTTTCAGTTTTCAAAAACGGGTTATCCCAGGCCTACGGGTCGACGAAACATTACTTCGGACCGGGCCCGGCGATACGGGAAGCACAGGGTCACCAGAGGAGGTCAAAGACCACCCCAACAGGCCCCTCTTCGCCATGCGTGAGAGAGGAGCGAAAAGAATGGAGAACCAGCCCCAAGCACACCGTACTTGGTATTCCCAGGCGGTCTCCCAACCAAGTACTAACCAGGACCAACCTGCGTAGCGGCCGAGATCTGACGAGATCGAGCGTGTACAGGTTGGCAAGGCCGTAAGCCATTATGACAGTGCTGAGTAAAAAATGTACCCAACCAGGGTCTCCATAACGCTTAACCCTGTGACACCCGGACCGACCTGGCATTTTTCCCCTGAAAAAAGCCCAAGTCCCTCAGGGTACCAGAACAGCAGATCTGCATCCCCGGCGGACAACGGGTTCAACTGATCCGGACCAGCGTGACCAGAACCAGTCCCGTGCCCTAACCACGCCGACATGCCTACTCCAGGAGAAGGGGCAGATATGCGTGTTGATCTTAAACATGAAAAGAAGGCGCCACCCAGACGTTCGGGGCGAACCGCGCCCGGTGGCCCACCCCCAGGGCGTGAGACCCCTCTACATATGTTCAGATCCATTCCGTCATCATCCCCCAGATATGAACGAGAATCCGTCAACAACCAAAACAGGTCGTCGGAAGAGGAAAAACCTCCATCCCAGTTGCTTTATAAAAACGCCGTTTTAACCCCAAGCAACCAAGGCGTGCCAGTCAGTCGCCTGATTACAGAACATCCCGAGCTAGCACTATGCGTGCGTCGGGACACAACCACATCAATGAACAGGCTATTTAGACCTGTCATTGAATCCCCAAGGCGCCCAGGGGAACGACAAGAGGGGTGTGATACTTCCTAACTCCAACTCTTTTTAAAAGAAAAGAAGGAAGCACCAACAGTATGTATCCCAGTCTACACAGCCGGGGGTACATTTTTTTTACATTTTTACATTCCACCACCCTCCCATAGAGAGGAGAAGGAAATCCCCAGAGAGACTTCCCACGCGAGCTGTACAGATTGAAAAGAATATATTGCACCTTGAGCCACGTAAAAGTTTGGTTTTAAGGCTCTCCGGGGAGGAGGCACTGAACCCATACACACTCAATAATCTAATTGAATCGAATACACACACAATAGAGTAGGACTCCTTCTTGAGGTTCCACTCACCTTATCAATCTGAGGAGGAGGCTCTGTACTCTGAGGAGGCTCCCTCACATGGAAGGAGAGTCCCAACTCACAGAAGGCCCGAATAGGAGCTTCGTGAGGAGGAGCCCTGACCACCCCCCGAAACAGATCCATCATATGGACCTGAACAGCACATGGAAGTCCTACCAACAGAGACGCGCACAGTGACGTACTCTATGGCGGGGGAATTTCTGCGGTGCACACGCCCAATATTCCAGGGCGTGGGACTAGGAAACTCCCCCCCCCCCCCCCCCCCCCTGTAACGTGCCGAACCGCAACGTGACAGGAACCTTGAAGGACAGGTGGGTTTACCCCTGACCAACAGAAACAAGGGGGAGGAAAGGTTACCAGTTCACCCCTTTACGACCCCACACCCATGATACGATGTAATGACAAAAAGAGAGTATGACACAGTCATAGTCAGCTCCATGAAGCGTCTAACAGCTTCACACAGCGCATGTGCTAACCTGCTATCTGATTTTTACTAAGGAAAAAACACAGACTAGAGAGGGCTCTCCAAGAGCCCCGGTACCAAACTTACACATGTGCTTCTGTGGCCAGCCCAACCCAGTTGTAGGTCACATGACACACACAACCCATCATCACCTACAAAAAATGGCAAAAACACTCTACAGAGGAACGCCGTTTTTCATAATGAGAGAATACATAATTCTCGATTAGTATCGGCCACAGGCCTTGCTAAGCACACACGAAAAGCGACCAAACAATTTTTTCTTTTAGGAAAATAAAGTTTCTCAAGCAGTTTTTAGCACAACCTCAGCAATCAAGCTAAGGGTTACATCGTATCCCTACCACACAGTGACACAATGTAGTGTAACAACATGTCTAAGAGGAGGATGAAGAAGTCCCCAGGGAACCGGGGGGAAAACACAACCCTCCTACTTTACCCTTAATACGGCCAGTTAAAACAGGAAAACCTGTTAATATGTGAACACACTGTTCATTGTCATTACAGGCTGAGAAAAGAATCATTCTTTACTCATATGTCACTAAGCATAGCTTTATAGGTTAGTTAACCCCCTTAGTTGTGAGTACACGGTACATAAACACACATGATGTTTCTCAACACAACAAACCAGATCATTTTCACATCTGTAATAAACAACCCTATTTGCATGGAGAAGCTAACGCCAGTGACAAGACAATTCACACATAACTCGCATCGTATCCTAAATGTAGTGCAGCAACACTCGTTTTGGAAAACATCGTTATTTACAAAACATTTAGAAGGGAAAGCAAGAAGAAGTGCTCAAGGCCTGGTCAGAACCTTGCCTACCTTGAGCGCAGATCAAGCGAAACTGCAGTCTGGAAACAAGGCACCGTAGTAAACACAGCCGTTCTGTGTTGTCGACCTGAGCAGCGTCGCCGCTCCATCCCGCCGCTACGGTCCCCCTTGTTGACGCAGTCCTTGCCGTCCTAGCTCAGGGCAGGTTCGACGAACATCCTCTGTCAAAGATGACGTCGTAGTCAAGAGTGTTTAAAACATGTTATAATCAAAGCACGTTCAACAGTGTAGCATTAAGCTAACGGCCGCCCTCGGCCGATAGCAGCAAGCTAACGTTTCCTAGCCTAGCCTAGGTAGGCCACAACTAGCACGCAAGCTAACGTTTCCTAGCCTAGTGATCACAACAGGCTAGCGCCACAGCTAACAGCTGACTGGCTAACAGTAGGCCACCACTAGCACGTAAGCTAAGCAGCTATCACCTGAACTTGTACACAATGATATAACAATCACTCAGACAGGCCGCCGTTCTGAAACCCTCCTCACTTTTTAAGAGAAAAGAGAAACAAGATGTTAACACAGTTTTACAACAGTGATTTTACCAACACCCGACGGAGCCAGCACAATACCCAACTGGCCTGTAGCTGACTTGAACACAGATCTTCCGCTAACGAACATCCATGCCCATATTTCCTCGTGGGGGAATACTCTCATTTGTATATGAAAGAAGGGGCCTCACGGTGACAGAGAAACATCCACTCATCCAGAAAACACAGGGATCACCAGTGTTATTGGTCGTGGCCCACTAGTTAACTATAATGGGCTTCAGACCAAGGTCTTCCGTCGCCTAAGAGGCTGAACAAAGGACCCTAGTCTGGGGCCGGTTTTCATAAACATTGTCAACTAGCCCCCATAGCACTAACAGACAAGTGGAGCTCGCCAGCAAAAACATTACTCACCAAACCTGGAACCCACCGCTTCTCACAACAGCGGCGCGTCCTACAGTCCAGCTGTGCCTTTACCGGAACCAGCACACAGCAAGGACTGCAGTTGGAAGGCATGTAGCGGCGCGAACTCCCAATACGAAAACCGGTGGAGGATTTTTAGAATGATCATAATCTTCCAGACACTCCAGTACGAAGACAATATCGCCGTATTTTCTCGAATATAGTGAGAGAGAAAATAAAGATATGATGTCAACGTAACTCTTGTTTTCCAACTCTTCTCCTACTATCACATCACGTCAAGTGGGGATCTACCGAGGCACTTCCTTGTGGTGAAAGCGAGAAAAGGAGGAGAGCAGGTGACCACACACCTGCTTATGTAGGTGAGCTGATAGGGGTGTGGTCAGACAAATATTGGGATTAAAGGTACATTGTGGTCTTTATTCAGTGCGCATGCACGTGTGCGAGGACAGTGCATGAGTGATGCCGAGCGGATCCACTAATGATACAGAACTGTGTTTTTATTTTGTTATTGGTGTATATGTGTGTATGTATGTACAGTATATGTATATATATTATATATATATATATATATATATATATGTGTATATATGTATATTTGTACTCCTGTTGGAGCTTCTTGGACCAGATCAATGTTTTATCTGGCTAAATAAAGGTTAAATAAATAAATAAGAAACTGATGATTTGGTCCTGTTAACTTTGAATTTTCTATGGGGACTGCCCAGATCCCTCTCATGGACCTGGACCTCACTTTGAGAACCTCTAATGATTCTAGTTATTCAGTATATTCATCTCTAATTACTCTAAAATTGCGTATTTATTTGGGGGCTGAAGCCCCCAATGTTTTCTAACCCTAAAAACGCCCCTGGTGCAGCGGTGACATTTCATAACAGTGACATAATCAAAATAACAAAAATACTATACTACCTCTGCAGTCTATCAGATGCGTTCCACAATAACGTCATCATGACAGCCAAACACTTACTGTGTGGCGCTTCCCTGGTTACCCATTTTGCAACCGTTATCTGGTGAAGCCCCACACAGAGACAAACAGACTAACATAACACTCACAGCGCTTCCCTCAGTCACCTTCAGTGTAACTGATGCAGGGCAAGAACCCCAAACCTTGGGCACGCAGCCCTCATGAACACCTGGACGCCTCCCCCTCCACAGGTGCCACACATAATTAATTAACATTGCTAAACAGGTGCTATACATCATTTGATTTGCCGTTTCCTACACACATTATATCAAAACTATTAAAGAAACTTGAACTTGAAAACAACCTCCAACACCAATACCCTCACAACAACCCAATAAATAAATATATATACACAACCCAATAAATAAATATATGTATGAATGGATTAGGGCTGTCCCCGACTAAGGATTTGGATGGTCGACTATGATTGGCCAACATTTGCCGTTAGTCGACTATTGGTCGACCAAAAAAAAAATATATATATAATATATATATATATATATATTTTGTATCATTCCATTTGGGCTGTGGGGGGTGCTTAATGTCTGAAGGAGTTGACTGAAGGCTTCTTGTCCTCTGCTAAAGCATGCAATTGGTCCACTGATGGATACATCTTGATATTTGTCTAGTCTAGTGTGTTCATTAGATGGGTGAAATCCTCTTTCAGTGCCTCTGTGCCTGTTTTCGTAGGCAGTTAGCTTCTGGTATGCGTGCCATTAGCGTTAGCCACGCTTCTAGGCCTCTTTTCGTTTGGAAAGAATGATAAAAAATAATAATAATATAATATATATATATATATTTTTTAATATATTCGACTAAGAGCCAACATTCGATTACGGCTCCTTTCGACCGATTAGTCGACTAACCGACTAATAGGGGTCAGCCATAGAATGGATATATGAATGTATGGTAATATGTATGAATGCATGTATGATAAGGTTAATGAATATGTATGCCTGTTTGATTATACATATGAATGTATATATGATGAGTGAATGTATGTATGTATGATAAGATGAATGTAGGTGTATATGATAATGTCTGAAGGTATATGATAATATGAAATTAATGAAGGGGGGGGGGTTGCAGTTCTCAGTCCAATCAGATTTTAGTCCAATGATGAATGTTTGGTGTGTGTATGTGTGCGTGCGTGCTGCTCGGAGTCAGTGACAGACCCGCTCTGTCACATATGACATCATGACAAACAGGTATATAGTACTGTTACATTTGTGACATATACGATATGCAAATATACAGTACTGTTACCCATATATCCTGACTGAGAGTATATACATATGATGGGGAGGAGACTGTACATTAGGAGGGTGTGGGTGGGTGGGAGAGAAATATATATACAGTGGGGAGAGAACATATACATACGGTGGGGAGAAGACTGTACATTAGGAGGGGTTGGGTGGGTGGGTGGGAGAGAAATATACATACGGTGGGGAGAGAATATATACATACGGTGGGGAGGAGACTGTCTATTAGGTGGGGGTGGGGGGGTTTGGACATTTACGGTGGCCAGTTTCGAATTGCAGCCTCCCGTAGGTGCTCTTTAAGAGCGGTTTTGAATGTGGGTAGGGATTCTCATTCCTTTACAGTTTTGGGTAGGGCGTTCCACATTGATGTGGCATAATTGCGAAACGTGTTTAGTCCCTTGTTTGAGCCGAATCTGAGTTTAACATGATTTGTTGAGCTTCCTCTGGTGTTGTGGTCGTGGTATTCACTGACCTTTGGGAAGTATTTTGACATGTACATGGGTACCTTAGTCGTATAGTATATCTTGTAGACCAGGCCCATTGCAAGTTGCTGTACTCTGTCGTCTAGTCTAAGCCATCCTAGGTAGTCAAAGTGGGCAGGGGTGAGGTGGGTTCTAGGAGTAAGGTAGGGTGACCATATTTTGATTTCCAAAAAAGAGGACATGCTGGCCCCAGCCTCGAGATACTTAATGATACTTTGCACAATCGAAGTGGGCATGGCCACCTTCATTTCACTATATGTCTTGTGTATGTATGTGAATAAACCTCTTGAATCTTGAATCTCTACTCAAAGTTTACTCAAAGATGCCTTATTGTTTTTACCTCTTAATTAACATGCACCCAGAAAAGCGGCAATTTCTTTACTTGAACTTGAGGACTGAATACTTTTTTTGCAACGCTTATCTTTACGCTTATAGCACATGCATAAGCCTGGTCTCTTTTGAAAGATAACCTTCTGAAGTTACTAATGCAAAAAAGGAAAATCACGTTTAGTGCTCATGAAATAGAGTAGAATAGGTCTGAACTTGAGTTAAACTTGAAGTTGTGTACTCACATTTTTCTGTAGTGGTTGCAATATCCCAAATTTAACCACATAACATGCGCCCAGAAAAGCGGCCATTCTTTTACTTGAACTTGAGGACTGCAGACTTTTTTTGCAAAGCTTATCTTTATACTTTATAGTTATAGCACATGCACAAGCCTGGTATCTTTCTAAAGATAACATCCTTAAGTTTCTTACACAATAAAGACAAATCACTTTTAGTGCTAATGAGTAACATAGGGCTGAACTTGAGTTGAACTTGAACTTGTGTACTCACGTTTTTGTGTAGTAGTTGCAATATTCCAAAATAATATATATATATTTTTTGTATAAGCTGGACAACACCGCAAATCCATAGCCCTGAAGTCTTATGTAGTACAGGTCCAAATTTTATAAAAATCCGTTCAGAAATTAGTCTTCTAGAGACATCCGGGTAAACGGTGTGCCAAGAAAAAAGCTCTCTATCTCTCCATTTCCTCATCCAAGTAAATTCATTCGGAATTTGTATCACTTCTGTCGTCTTCGCTTGTCAATTTTCACCTCGATCCCTGATTCGCACAGGAAAGATATCACTGGAAAGCTACACTCATTGTTTGCTACAAGTTACAACGCTGACCAATAATTTTCGCAATCGGCGGATGATTGATTTCTGCAGCCTCGGGAGTCCGGGGTGATAATCTGATGCGCCTGCGTAAAAAGTTGGACGCCTGAATGTAACTCGAGAACCAAGGGACGGATTGATGTGGCATTCGAACGGCAACAGATAGCGCTTTAATTCGGTAATTTATAAATGACCAAAAATGCAGCCCGAGCATTCAGAGTTCAGACGCTCGCAAAATGCAGTGAAACCGAAACTGAAATTTAAAAACAATGAAACCCGGACATTTTCATGAATTTATAAAACCCCCCCGGACGCCCTGGACAGGGCGTGAAAAGAGGACATGTCCGGGCAAAAGAGGACGTTTGGTCACCCTAAGTAAGGTCAAGTAGTAGTCTGACCAGTTTGTTTTGTGATGTTTGTAATCTTGTTTTTAGCTCCTTTGAGGTGCTTTGGTACCATGAGGTGCAAGCATAGTCGTAGTACCCTTGAATGAGTGCTCCTGCCAGTCTTCAAGGTATTCTTGTTTACCAGAGAGGAGATCCGGTACAAGAATCTAGTTTGTTTGTTGACTTTTTTTATTACCTTGGATGCCATTTTGTCACAGGAAAGATTTGCCTCTAGGATGGAACCTAGGTATGTAATTTCATCTTTCCTTGTGACAATATTGTCACCCACTGTAACTGAGAAGCCGTCGGTCTTGCTGAGTTTGTTATTTGATCCGAAGAGAATGGACTCTGTTTTACCCAGGTGTAATGATAGTTTGTTATCAGCGAGCCAGGTGCAGATTCTGCCGAGTTCTGAGCTGAGGGTTTTTTCCCACAGATATGTGCGTAAACCATGCGTACGATCATTTCTATGCAAAGTGTGGGATTTATCAAAATTAACGTGTGCTTGAGATTGTGCGTATATCTACGCACAGCTCAGACCGTGCATACATGTCACCAAGCGGTAGAATATGAAGACTGTAAGCAACATGAGATGGACTTTAATGCATTAGTTTCAACACTGATGTGTTCTGTATGACCCATAATTCACTATAGTTAATTGTAAAATAGCGACAGTAGTGAAATTATTGTCAAACCCTATAAATAGCATTTGGAATAGGTCTTTCTTTCCGAATGAATGCAGCATGGTTTATCTGTATAGCGTTATCGGAATACTACAGGGTGCGCTGACTGCGCTCCGCAGGGAGCTGTTTTCAGAGATAGCAGATAGGGCAGTCTATTTGCAGAGAACATAATATTAACTAGAGTCCGCTACCCGTTAACACCCGCTATCACAAAATAATTGACCGACAGAGTTTAAAATACCGAGCTGCCTCGGCGAGGTGTTTTAAACGTCAGTGAAGGTCAATTATTTTGCGACGATGACCAAGTATAGCTATACATTATCCCGCTTATTACATGGCTAACTTACTAACAATATACCTAATTCATTTGACAAATCGCAGTTGTTCTGTGGCTCTGTCAGCCCAAATAAAGTGATTATTATTATCGCGGGCAGCCCGGCAGGTGTGTTTGATTGGCTGCACTGAAACAGTGTGTGTCAGTGGGGCTTGATTACTCCAGCTGCGAAAAACAATAATCACCGGTGGTTATCGAAAAAGAATTCACCGCTGTCGGGGGCTATTGACCAATCACAAGCAAGCATTTCGGCGAATGTGAAAACGCCATGTAATAAACATGTTTAAAATGAATAATAATTACTCATTTTAAGTGTTTGTGTTTCAAATGCACAATAACATGGGACGGGGTTGCACGATGTGCAACCATGCTTTTGTGAGCAGAAGTGCATGCATGCACATGCACGGATGTGCACGTGCATGCACACAGGAATGCGCTGCACTCGACTGATGCGCCAACTCGCTAAGTACCCACCTGGCTACTTTGCATATCAATAGCGCCGGTCGTCAGGTGTGTCCACCATACATCCACACAACTTGTGAATGAAATGTGTTACATTCCATTCGTAGAGGCAATTAGGCACTGTCTCTAGTCTGTGCTTACGTGAGGGAACATTTATGCGCATGCGCGGGAGTGCGCCCGGGAGTGCGCGTGCACGTGGCGTCATTAGCGTGCGTGCAACCAGTCAGCCAATCAGCAACGCAACAGTGTGTGGGTCACAAGCAGATAATAGGGACTCTTAAGTTATCCGTGTATGAATAACCACTAAACTGCTTACGCAGACATTAAGAGACAACTTATTCCTATCAAACCATTTATTTAACTTTATCAATTCCCTTTCTACTGTTTTCAATAATTATTTTATGTCCTCCCCTGAACAAAGTAAATTAGTATCATCAGCAAATGTAACAATTTTCAAAATATTCGATACTGTAAAAATGTCATTTAAATAAAGTAAAAATAACTTGGGTCCCAATACGGAACCCTGTGGAACACCACAAGTTACTCTTTTAAGATGTGATTCTGTATTATTAATGTGTACATATTGAAACCTATTATTTAAATAACTTCTTAACCAATGATGAGTGACACCTCTTATTCCATAGTTCAATTAAATTATTTATTAATCAAATCTATTCAACCACTCTGGATTGTGTAGGCTGTGAGTCAATACTAGATCACAATGTCAGGTCATCGTTATCACCATTCAGAGCACAGGGCCTTACCATAGAATTCATTGCATGAGGTCCTGATTTCGACAATCCACGTCAAATCTGTCGTAGTAAACCATGTCAAAATATTCTATAGTCAGACATGGAGATACATCTAGCCAATCAAAACAGAAGAATGAAGCTAAATGACTAAATGTAAATGTACTCTGGTTAGATGCCAAACTTATTTTTGTTGTAATATACTTGTGCTGTATAATGACAATACATTTTAATCTAATCTAATTTTGATCAGTCGCAAATTGCGTTCACGCTACCTGTTGAATCAGTTTGCACACAGTCCTTGCATGCCCTATAAGGAGCTGGCGAGGCATTTCTGTATGCAACTACAGGTGTACGAGAACGCACTTTCAGTTTAAGAATGAGTGGCGTTCTTCATTCAGGGGAGCACAGCTGTGAACACGTATGGCCATTTACAAACACCTTTTCCGGAGATCTTTCGTAAATTTTTTCTTACGAAGGTAGTTACGTAAATGCTACTGGTTTTTAAAGTACTGAAATAAAAGGTCCCCAAGTACCTAGTAAATTATTTTAATAAAGTAGGAGATGTCCACAAACACGCCACAAGAGGAAGCCCCACGGACCTGGTCCCGCCGAGAGTCAGGACATGCATGGGGAAAGATGCATTTTTTTACTCGGCTACGGTAATGTGGAATGCCCTGCCAACATTCATAAAACTCCTGAACTCCCCTCTCGGATTTAAATCCGCCCTAAAAACATAGCTCAGCAGCAACTCAAATTGGTCTTAAAATGTTTTTTATCTCTTTTATCATGAGTTGCTTTTAAAGGGGAACTATTTTACTATTTCTTTCACTATTTGGGCACTTTTACACAATTCCTGTGAGTCTACCTCTGTAATATATATATTTTATTCATTGTTTTGTATTTCTAATCAAGTCCTCAAAAACAGCATTTTTCTACCTCAAGATTTCGAGCTGTTTTGAGCCTGGGCTGCAGGTGCCACCTAAACCACTGCGGAGCGTCCCAACATTAACATGCAGCAGTGACTATATGACATCACATATAGGCACATTTTCAAACGACTCAGTTCAGTGAGGGTGAATATTGTGAGAGGAGAATTGGAAGAATGCGCCAATATGAGAATTTTGAGACATAGATCATATTAATATAAGTTCACATAGCTAGGAAACAATGCTAAACACTCAAAAAGGCCATTTATAAGATAGTTCCCCTTTAAGGGTTTGCGGATTTTCTTTTAACATTAGTTAACTGTATGAGTTGTCAGGTTAGGTGTTTTTATACACATTTTTAGGATGTGTCCCGTCTATTATACATGTACATTTGTGTTTCTGTGCCTTTTTATGTTCCATGTATGGACCACAATGGAAACAAGCCTTGGCTTTATTGTGTTTTATCCATTTTTGACCAGCGTTGTTGACACTGTTATTGTCTTGTCTTTTAAAAATGTTTTTGTCCTACAATTGTGTCAAAATAAAGTATTCAATCAATCAAAAAAAACGTACACTTTCGATCATAAGGTCCATTGAGTTTGACTAATGATGCATTACTAAATACTAATGTGTGTACACTGCAAGTGCTTTTATTGATAGCAGTATCACATATTTTAGCCTAGGCTACTGTAGATGCCTAGCTAAGGAGCTAGCTAATTAAAGTTACCTTGCTTAGTTGATTCTATGCTAACCCGTGTTCTCAATTTGGAAATAAGGCAGAAGTAAAAAAAATCTTCCCTAAGAGATAATTAGCACAAAATATACCCATATGACTTCAAAGTTCAGTGTGAATTAGTTTTTTAAGCTAACTTAAGAGTGGTAGTAAACGTAAAAGGGGGGTTAGCATTGGCCTATATACTATGATTACAGAATGCCAAGGAGAGAAAGAAAACTGAAGAACATTAAAAAGCAGCTGAAAAATGCTGTGAGGCAGCTTCTCCTTGAAAGATTGGGTCCAAAGCAACAACAGTCAGGGAGGAGATAATGATAAAGGTATGGATTTGTAAGTCCTCACTGCTAGCTATGTACTAGCTTGTCTCGCAGAGCCATTGTTTGGATTATCACTGAGAAGCCGGTGCTAACTTGGTCAAGAATACTCATTTTGGACAGAAAATGCCCCTGCCCTTCAAAAAGCCTGAGTCCGCCAGTGCGTGAATGAGAGTGTGAAAAGTGTATTGATACATTTCCCCACAGCCTACTGTAGTACATTCAATTGCTTAGGCCAAAATTGACAAGACACTTTAGAAACAACAAAAAGTGGCTAGTTAGGTAGCATACTATTTGTTTTTTGCTCAAGGTATTTTTTATTACATTTCCACATTATACAAAACAGTAGGCTACATTGTATCAACCCAACCACCTACCAGATCTATACCACTCGATTAAGGTAAGTCATTTTACACAATTGCTGAGGAGAAACACACACATACAGTACAGAAATAAACATATTATGGGGTTACATTCTCTGCTTTAATTTTTCCGACAAATGTCAAGAAAGGTTGCCAAATTGCATAAAATCTCAAAACAGACCCCTGGAGAGTGTATCTTCTGTATCTTTGATACATTGCATAATCTCTTTAATCCAGTGGGATTAAATCAAGCGTATTGCTCCATTTGATTAGACTTTGTCTCAGGGACCCTCCATCAGAGAAGATCTTTGTTGTTGGGTGTGATTTAGTCCAGATATTAGCTTATATAGCTGAGATAACAGTAGTAAGTGAAACCTATGATCAGGATAATCAGTATATACTGTATTCCCTCATTGGACTATTGGCCCAATTTTTCTGGAGACCCTCTGGAACTACCGGAAGGACTCCTGGTTTAAGAACCACTGGCTTAATACACAACAGCTACTCCAAATCCTCTTGAGTCTGGCTCTGGTGATAGTCACCTCATAATCGTCCTGTGCCCCGCAGTGGCGTGGAGCGACATAAAACAAAGTACATGTGGATCCTATTGAGTATACAGTTTAGTATGAGTACGTGGGGATCCTATTAAGTATACTGCTTACTAGGGTAAGTATATATGGGGATCCTATTGCGTATAATGCTTAGGATAGATACATGGGGTTACTATTATGTGAACTGCAAACTGTTTTGAGACCTGTTGTCTCTTCTTTTCAAGTCTACTCCCAGCTTAAACTGAACTAAATGTTTCTTTCCCCAGTATGAGTTCTCATGTGGCTATTCAGACTTCCTTTCTGGCTGAACCCTTTCCCACAAACCGAACAACTAAATGGTTTCTCTCCTGTATGAGTTCTCAGATGTACCTTCAGTTCTCCCGTCCTACTGAACACTTTCCCACAAACTGAACAACTAAATCGTTTCTCCCCTGTATGAGTTATCATGTGGATCTTCAGATCTCCCGTCCTAATGAACTCTTTCCCACAAACTGAACAACTAAATGGTTTCTCTCCTGTATGAGTTCTCAGATGTACCTTCAGATATCCCGTCCTAATGAACCCTTTCCCACAGACTGAACAAATAAATGGTTTGTCTCCTGTATGAGTTCTCATGTGTGTCTTAAGACTGTCTTTCCTACTGAACCCTTTCACACAAACTGAACACCTAAATGGTTTCTCTCCTGTATGAGTTATCATGTGTTTCTTCAGATCTCCAATCCTACTGAACCCTTTCCCACAAACTGAACAACTAAATGGTTTCTCTCCTGTATGAGTTCTCAGATGTTGATTCAGATATACTGTCGTAATGAACCCTTTCTCACAAACTGAACAACTAAATGGGTTGTCTCCTGTATGAGTTATCATGTGGCTCTTCACACTTCGTTTCCGACGGAACCCTTTCCCACAAACCGTACAACTAAATGGTTTCTCTCCTGTATGAGTTCTCAGATGTTCCTTCAGATGTTCCGTGATAAGGAACCCTTTCCCACAAACTGAACAACTAAATGGTTTCTCTCCTGTATGAGTTCTCAGATGTACCTTCAGATATCCCTGGTCACTGAACCCTTTCCCACAAACTGAACAAAGAAATGGTTTCTCTCCTGTATGAGTTCTCATGTGTCTCTTAAGATCTCCCGTCCTACTGAACCCTTTCCCACAAACTGAACAACTAAATGGTTTCTCTCCTGTATGAGTTATCATGTGGCTCCTCAGATGTTCCGTCGAAATGAACCCTTTCCCACAAACTGAACAAAGAAATGGGTTGTCTCCTGTATGAGTTATCATGTGTGTCTTCAGTTCTCGCTTCCTAATGAACCCTTTCCCACAAACTGAACAACTAAATGGTTTCTCTCCTGTATGAGTCATCGTGTGTGTCTTCAGAACTTGTTTACTACTGAACCCCGTTCCACAAACTGAACAACTAAATGGTTTCTCTCCTGTATGAGTCGGTTTCTCTCCTGTATGAGTCATCATGTGTGTCTTCAGAATGTGTTTCATACTGAACCCCTTTCCACAAACTGAACAACTAAATGGTTTCTCTCCTGTATGAGTCATCATGTGATTCTTCAGAAATGCCCTCCGACTGAACCCTTTCCCACAAACTGAACAAAGAAATGGTTTGTCTCCTGTATGAGTTATCATGTGTGTCTTCAGAACTTGTTTAATACTGAACCCCTTTCCACAAACTGAACAACTAAATGGTTTCTCTCCTGTATGAGTCATCATGTGATTCTTCAGATATCCCGTCCGAATGAACCCTTTCCCACAAACTGAACAAAGAAATGGTTTCTCTCCTGTATGAGTTATCATGTGTGTCTTAAGATCTCCCGTCCTACTGAACCCTTTCCCACAAACTGAACAACTAAATGGTTTCTCTCCTGTATGAGTTATCATGTGTGTCTTCAGAACTTGTTTACTACTGAACCCCTTTCCACAAACTGAACAACTAAATGGTGTCTCTACAATATGCTTATTTATGTGTATCTTCAGATCTCCCTTCTTTCTGAACCCAGGACTGCTGTTAGACAACCTTTGTATTTTCTGTGTCTTCTTTGGTTTCAGAGTCATCAAACCTGGTCCTCTACTCTCCTTCCATTCATCGCCGCCATTGGTGTCAGTTTCAGAACGGTCATCATCAGTCTCATTTCCCGAACAGTCTGAAGAGAGGAGCTGGCCATCAAGACTGGGGCTCCTCTCCTGCTGCTCAGGGGGAACCTCCTCTTCACAGATTTGATTAAACCACAAGGACTGAGGTTTCTCTTCATCATGTTCACTCTTCACAGAGACAGGTTTGAATGTGACCTTCATGATATCAGCCTCCTGCAGACCTTGGAGGTGCTCTCCCTCCTGACTGGTCCAGAGTTCCTCCTGTTCCTCTTTCATCTGTAAGGGCTCTGGCTCCTCCTGGTCCAGACTGGGGCTCCACTCCTGCTGCTCAAGGGGAACCTCCTCTTCACAGATAAACAGTTGTAAGGCAAGGGAGTCTAGAAAGAAGAATGTATGTTAAATGTAATTTGTTGTAACCATTACTTTTGAAAATAACAAACATTACACTCTTGCCAGGAAAGTAACATGTTGAACGGATAGGCCTGTATATGGATGCACAGTTCATATACCCAATATCGCTATCAGGGTGATACTAGCTACATTTGATTGATCTGTATCGACTACAGTTGGTCAGATCTATTACCAAGTTGTCATAAAGCTTCCTCCTCCAGTAACATCAGAGGAGAAGGAAAAGTTTCCCAGTTTTCCTCCAGAATGGATCTTGATGAGATATTGGCCAAAGGTTTGACATTTCTATTACATAAGGATATAAAGTAAGACATGTACATGAGTATCTCATCTTTTACAGTCTATGCTAGCTCGCCAGCAGTCTGAGCTGACCAAATATTCTTCTTTTTAACTTTTTCTTTTGGTCCACTTTCTCATTTTCTATTTTTCTCTCATCCCAATTCTCCCCTCCCCTGTCTCGAACGTTGCTAGACTATGCCTCCCACTGGTTGGCTGCAGTGAGGACCAAGCCTTGCATCACGTGTCCCCTCCGGTACACGAGGAGGCAGCTGTCGCATCTTTTCACCTGAACAGCGCAATCTCTGTGGCGAGGAGTAACGCATGGGAGGCTCACGCTGCCCCCGATACTTCCCGATTCTGCTGTACAGGCGCACCAACCGACCTGTAGGAGTCGCTGTCCACAATGTCCAATCCCCACCCACCGGCTTTCCCACTCTCTAACACTGCCAATTGTGTTAGTATGACGACCGGCCAAGCCGGTAGCAACGCAGAGAGCTGGGCTCGATACCAGCATATCCTGCGTTAGTGGCGAGCGCCTTGCCCACTGCGCCACTCAGCCGCCCTTCTTTTTAACTTTTTATGTAAATGTGGAAATTCTGTTTTTATCTGTGGTCCCATTCCCACACTGGCCAGTTGAATATAATCCTCAGTCTTCACACCTGGCTAAAGTGCTCAGAACATTTGAACATTGACAATTTGAATCTGTTTTGGGAATGTTCCTCCTTAGAACTGACAAGAGTCCATCCAAACAGACTGGGTAGTGAGAGACTATTTTTGCTAACACAGGCAATTCTATTTGTGCTTACACAGGGAATGTCATCAAATTCCTATGGACTCACAACAGCCACCTGTTGTGGCAGGAGACGAGAGTCTGTGTTCTAAAACGAAGAACTGTTGAACTCAGCTGAAATTCTAGACCCTCTTTTAAGTCTGCTATTCTAAAAAACCCAAAACTGTGTCTTTGTTTGGTCTGATACTATTTTCTGAAAAGCCATTTCATTGGCTTAGTTACAATATATAGGATGCTTGTTTTCTCTGTTCTGGGCAGAATGTCTTGGCGTCTCCACACTACTGTATATTCTGCCCGTTGCAATGTTTTTCCATTGCAACGTATTATTTTCCCGTTTGTTGTTCACTTTTGAATAAACCTCTGAAAGATTAATTCTACCTTTCATTAGTGAAGATGATCAGATAAACGCAACAGCAGCTGTATGCTAGTGGCTAACTTACAGCACGCTGTCCTGTTAGTCTACTACAAATAAACACAACGTTTATCTTCTGTTAACTTGGTTTATTCAATCAACGTGCATAACACCAATACAGAGCCATTAACTCTTTCAGTGCCACGCCTGGTTTTCCGTTTTACAGCTTGAATGCCACCATCGGCGCCAATGTTAACGTTAATATCGCCTAATCTATGTTTTAAATTATGGCTATGTGTCTAATCTGCCCATCGCATTATCAAAGACTATTTTCCAGTCAGTGCTGTGAAGACAGATTGTTTTTTTATCGCGTCGTTTCCATTTCAGAGCAGTTAGAAAAGCCCCCGTTTTGATATAAAAAAACAGCTCATTCTGGAGCATTCTATGAAAATCGTCTTTTAGTGGAATATTCCACAACGTTGATATTCGTCGGCCTTTTTATGAATCGTTTTCAAATAAACGCTAGATGATCAATATTATACGTGCACGTAGAGCTGCCGCGGTATTGATATTTTCCTTACCGCACGAATTTGCGAAATATTTCCTACCGCCGCGGTAATTACCGCACAGTGCGCACAAAAAAAAAAAAAAGTTTGAATGCATTTTTTTTTTTTTTGTAGTCTACTCTTATAGCCTGCCTCTAGTCTAATGGCGCTTTTCCACTGCATAGTACCTACTCGACTCGACCCGCTTTAGGCACCTGGTACTTTGTTCCTTTTCCACTGCAGCCAGGTACTACTACTCCGTTTGTCTCCGTGTGGGGAATGGGGATGCAGGCGGGGCCGCCGCCGCTCGCTTGTGTACACTGAAAGCTCCGTGGGCATAGATGTCCGAGGGCTTGCAGCAAGCCAGAGTTTAACACAGTTTCAATCAATCAATCAATAACAACATTAACCAGACTCTCGTTGCGTCTATTCTGCCAACGCTAACGTTACCTCTCATTGTGTATTCTACCAAGCAAACCCGGGTTTAACGTTACCTCTCTCGTGTATATCGGCTGACTGTAAGATAAGATAAGATATTCCTTTATTGATCCCCTTGGGGAAATTCAGGCATCATAGCAGCATGGGGGGGAGGGGGGGAGGGGTACAGGTAGTAAAACAACACAGTATACAGGTAGTAAAAGACAACACAGGCAGTGTAAACAATTTGATCAATATGGTCAATATAATTTACTATCTGACTAGCTGAGGAATATTCACATTATTCACAGTGTCACATGAGGTGCAGTATGCAAGAGGTAGTGTTATAATTTACTATCTACTGAGTATACATTAATCAAAGTACCAGGGTAGTCTACTTTGTCCCCCTTGGGTTCCTATAAGTCCCAGGTCAATGTCTGGTAGCAGTCGCTGTCGCTGCCCCCTGTTGTGGGGCCTGGAGGCTGCTAGTCGCTGCCCACTGTTGTGGAGCCTGATGGCCGCTGGTATGAAGGACTGTCCGAGGCGGTTAGTTGAGTGTCGGGGGGGGATGAGTCTGTGGCTGAACGAGCTTCTCATCTTGACTAGCTCGTCGTAGAGGGGGTGGTAGGGGTTCTCCATGATGTAGTAATAACAACAACAAACTTAACACATCAGCGATCTTGTTGTGACACTAAACTCTCCGCTCGGTGGTAAATTGGGTTGATGTCGGTTTTGTTTCATCAATAAATAAGGCAGAATACACAGTGAATCCATTCTTTTTAGTTTATTGCACTTGGTTCTGTCGCAAACAAATCCTGAATGAAATGCATCCTTAGCGAGGCAGTAAAGATGGCGGCGCGGCGTTCTGTTTTCGTTCAGAGGCTACAAAGTGTGACGCGTCGAGTAGGGGGTATCTGCAGAGCCGCAGAGCCAGGCTGGACCAATAGGGTCGCTTGGAACCGAGTAGGGTATATCTGCAGAGCCGCAAGCCAACTTTATTATTATGATAAAAAACAGCGGTGACGCGGTATTCAGCCTAACTCTGCGGTGAGCGTGATGCAACAGCGATACCGCGGTAATGCGGTTATCGCGGCAGCTCTACGTGCACGCACGCATATTATGGCCGCGCACTGATAATCGCCCCGTTGATTTCCTCTCGGACTTTTACAGTGAAACCGAAAGACATTTCACAAAACAGCTTATAACTTCATCAAACTTACTCCGATTATCCTACCACTGATAACACAGAGTCCTTACCTGACATCAGATGGTATCCAACTGGTATATTCCAATTCCTGATCACCATTCGAAAAAATCGATAAGTGTATGGATCCAACGCGACACAGTAGATCTCTATGATCCGCGGGGATCTGAGGCTCCAGAATGAACTGTGGTAACCCCGGCTGGATCAGTGAACTGGAAAATGTGGAGTACCGGATTTTTTCCCCCATTCATTTTCATTGAGTCCATTCCAAAATCACTTATGTCATCTGGGAGACGACAGGGGGCGCTTTTTTCCACAGTGATCGTCGGCGCCCCTCGGCTATACTCGGTTAGGCTCGGGTGATGCAATAATTTTTCAGATCGCAAAAAAAAAAAAAAAAAAAAAAATCCGAGAAATCTCGTGAGTGGCTAGCAACCACCTATAAAAAAACACGAGAAATCTCGTGAGTGGCACTGAAAGAGTTAACGAGCAGTGGACCTCATGCTCCTGGTCGACACAGACTAACTGTGCATGCGTTTCACAGCCTCAAGAGGGCAACCTAGACTACCGTATAGCCAGTGGTTTAGACGCAAAGAGATTACATGTTAACAATCTCATTCTATCTTTTTAAAGAAATAAACAAAACAAAAATAACTTTACATTGCATGAATCATAAAACAATCATACAGTGACTTAAAACAAAAAAATTAAAATTCCAGTAGTCAACATAAAGTAGGGAAACATTTGAGAAACAAATACATAAACAAAAGGTGTTTTCAATGTTCCATTTCAACAGACACTTTAACCCAGATCCCATTGTCCTTCGCTGAGTGCTTTTAAGAGCACAAGAGCAGAAGCTCCCTTTTTTGAGAGAGTCAGCGAGCTGAGATTTTGTGTCTGACCAACGCACCTGCTTGATCCTTTTGCTTTGTATGAGCTCCTTAATGCTGCTGATTTCCAACCCGAGTCTCTTCTCTGTGACTTGTTTTGTGGACTTGAGCGCATCGAACAGAGAGTGGTCATCAGTCACAGAGTACAGGGGGTGCATTCAGTCCAGCATTTCCAGTAGTGAGCTTAGAAAATAGTGTGGCTAGAAAAATTGCATTGTCTACCCCATCTGACATGACAAGAGTTTCCCCTGCAAGGGTACTGCGAACCACTAGTCTGATTTTCTTTGACTGCCAACAGAGGGGGGAAAACTTCCCTCTTTCTCCCATACGTGTTATAAAAGTACCTCCCTGTGTACCTCCGTCTGGGAGGTTTCCAAATGAAGCATCACTGAAAACTATCAAGATGTTGAAATCTGAGTGTCACCTTTTCAGACTTTAGCTTACGGATTATCTTATTAGCATCATGAATCGACTGTACTGTTGCCCCTTTTATATTAGAAGCCAAACAACATGAATCAAACATAACATCAGGTCTTGTCTGTTTAGCAACCCATAGGATCCGTCCTATTTTCTATCGTAAATGCTCTCTCAGTTTCGTTGAGGGGTTAATTTCTCTGTGTGGCCCGACTTGCTTGTATGGGAATAGGCTCCAGGTTCTCGATATAACTTTGTTGATGTACCTGAACTTCACCGTTAACACATTGTGCGCCAAGAACGGCGTAAATCGTTATTGCCCGCCATGCATTGAACGCCAACAACGGCGTATCACGTGTTTGGGATCAATATTTCATTTTTTCGCCATGGCATTCATAATTCATCCAGCCTCCCTCCAGACTGCAGCGGCACCCTGTTCTGATATTGCAACGCCTCAATACCGCCGCCTGGTGATGGTCGGGCGAGTTACTCACGCCAAACCGGAAGTGGCGATCGGTGCATCGAGGAAATTCCTCCGCCAGAGATATATTGTGGCGTGGATCAATATATCTCATGGCGGACAGAGAAGATATCGCACAAACGCACCAGACGAGGCATACGGAAGAAGAGGCCACTCCTATCAAACCCGGAGAACAACACAATCATGAACTTCTCCACTGCGCCACTGACAGAGATCTGCATCACAGCCCTTAGTAAGGGGTTGTCGTTTGTACCCACTACCACCACCAATGACTTTGATACTATCATAGACTTCCACAAGTTCTTCAGAACATTGAGACTGAAAGAGTTTTTCCACTCTGGAGGAGCCACCAGCCCAGTGACTCATGTCCCAGTACGCAGCGCCACCCCCTCCCAGGCCAACACAACAGTGAGTAAACCTATTACACCATTCAAGAAGAAATCTACTTTTATTCCCCCAAGAAATCGCAATGCATCCCTCGACACATATTGTCGTTTAGTAGAAAATGATGTACAGGCTATCTTAAAAAACAAACAGGAATATAAAGTGTACCACAACATGTGTAAAGTGGAAAGAGAGGCTATCACTACCTTAGGCAAGGACAAGACGGTGATTGTTCGACCAGCGGACAAAGGTGGTGCTATTGTACTTCAGAACACTGTGGACTATGAAAATGAAATTTTGAGACAATTAAACGTTTTACAGTAAGTTACTGTCTGACCCTACCACACAATTTAAGCAGTCTGTCCATGATAAATTGTTGTTTTGGCTAGAGAAAGGGGAAATAACAAAGAACGAATTTTAATTCATGAAGAACGAGTACCCTGTGACTCCTGTCATTTACACACTTCCCAAAATCCACAAATCCCAAACAACCCCCCTCCCTGGCAGACCCATCGTGAGCGGTATCGGATCTCTGACCACCAACATCTCCACTTTCGTGGACCACTGTCTCAAGCCATGGGTGACCTCCCTTCCCTCCTATACACAGGATTCCATTGATCTCATTAACAAACTAAAGGCCACTGTACTACCAGACAATGCTACGTTTGTCACTTTAGATGTGACTAGTCTATACACCAACATCCCACATGATGGTGGGATTGAAGCGGCACGTACTTTTTTTTATTTTTTATTATTATCTTTTTTCCCCCTTCTTTTTCCTCCGATTTTCTCCCAATGTTAGTCGTTATGCCAATTCCCAATCCCCTTCCTGGTCGCTGCGCACTTACCCCCCACAGTCGGTCTGGGAGAGTGGAGGCTATCACGTGCTTCCTCCGACACACGTCTAGCCAATCAACCGCTTATTTTCACCTGGCAGCGCGGACTCTCACTGAGAGGGTGTAACGTGTGGAAGGATCACACTACCCCCCTTAGATCCTATCCGCACTGAGCAGGCGCCCCGACCGAACTGTATGAGTCGCTGTTTACAACGACCCGGACCCACCCCGCCAGCTTTTCCCACCCTCTAATACTGCCAATTGTATTAGTGTGAACGGCCAGCCAAGCTGGTGACAACGCCGGACGGCACGTACCTTTCTGAGCCTCAGACCCGAGACTGATAAACCCAGTACTACCTGCATATGTGACCTAATGGAAACTGTACTGACCAACAATTACTTTAAGTTCAAATCAGACCACTATCTTCAAACCAAGGGTACGGCCATGGGGAGTACTATGGCCCCCAACTATGCTAATCTGTACATGGGTCAGTTTGAGAATCAATATATATTGGACCCTGTTGCTAAAAAAAAATCCCAGACATATTGATATATCAGCGCTACATTGATGATATTTTCATTATTTGGACAGGGAGTGAAGAGTCACTGGAGGCATTTCATAAATATCTCAACGCAGCTAACTCCAATTTGAACTTCACTCTGGAGGCCAGCTCTAGCAGCATCAGTTTCTTGAATGTTTTGGTCATCAAGGAGGGGAACACTATACATACCGATTTATTTCGCAAACCTACTGACAGAAACACTTTACTACGGGGTGACAGTTTCCATCCCACCCACCTCATTAAGAGCCTCCCGGTCAGCCAGTTTCACAGAGCCAGGAGAATCTGCAGCCTTGATAGTCTATATCAGACAGTCCACAGACCTGAGCAGGAGATTCCAGGAGAAAGGGTATCCTACAGAATGGATAGATAAAGCTGCTAACCGCTTTGATGTGGCCACACAGGATGAATGCCTACAACCTAGCATTAGACCCACTAAGGACCAGTCCCTACTGTGCTGCACTACATATTCTCCTGTAGGTTTTGAATTCACAAAGATCCTACACTGGCACATCATCAACTCTGATCCCAAACTCCAAGCTGTCTTCAAGGAACCTCCCGCCGTAGTTTACAAACGCCCCCCCCAACCTGAGAAACCAACTAGTGAGATCCTACAGCCCACCCACTGCTCACAGACCCATGTTCCTAGATAACACCCCGGATGGGAACTACAAGTGTGGTAACTGTGCACAGTGTGGCTATACTATTAAGAGTAAGACCTACACACATCCACTTAATGGTAAAACCCTCAGAGTCCGTGGCTTCATCACCTGTAGCTCCACTCATGTCATCTACCTAATTAAATGTCCTTGTGGCCTGAGCTATGTAGGTAAAACCAACCGGCAACTCAAAATACGCATCAGCGAACACTGCAGCAACATCAGATTTGGTGATGAACATAACCCGGTTGCAGTACACTTTAGACAGGCAGGACACAATATCAGCACATTAAGATACACTGGCATTGTGAAAAGGTAGATAGACCAGCGAGAGGCGGAGACCATGGCAAACTACTTTTGCAGAGAGAGACCTACCATATACACACCCTGCAGACTATGGGCCCTTTCGGACTGAATGAAGAGTTTGACATTAAACCCTTCCTGTAAATACACACATTCTGTCTGATTCTGTGTTTTTTTTAATACATTTTTTAATAGATTTCTGTTTTTTAAGTTCTCTTATTATATATTTTTTCTCTATTTTGGCATGTGAAGGTGTGTCACATCTAACTACTAACTACCGTACTACTGTTATTGTAACTATGTACTGTATGTTCTGGCACTTGAGCTGCAATATGGTCTGTAAATGTGTAGCCTATAGGCTAATTGATTTGAACCTTGACCTGGCTCAACCTTGACCCCTAATTTGTATATGTATATATACCCCACCCCTTTTCACATGTTGGTGACACTTGAAAAAGGCCACAGGCCGAAACGTTGTGTTCAAGTATATTAAAACTTGGGAACACTACAGACGGTGTGCAGACTTTTTTTCCACAACATTGTGGATCAATATACACACTCGAGTGCATTTGGATCGCTTTCGAAACACAATCGATATGATTTCGGCGTTTATTGCATCATACAAACCGGAAATGGATCTAGCAGATCGACGTCAAATAATTGGGATCTTTTTCCTCCAGTCTCATCGGCGAAAGGTAAGAGGACACTAACGTTACTTTCAGCTTGATTGTCCATTTCTTTGTTTGCAATCAGTCTGATCAATATATCAACCCATACTAAATAAAGCCGTTACTGACGATCAAGGAATTATAAACCCCCCCTTTCCTTCACGCATGATGAAGCATAATGTATACCGATCATATAGATTTAATTTTTATTTTTTTTAATCTTTTCCCCCCTCCTTTTTCCTCCGATTTTCTCCCATCCCAATGTTAGTCGTTATGCCAATTCCCAATCCCCTTCCTGGTCGCTGCGCACTTACCCCCCACAGTCGGTCTGGGAGAGTGGAGGCTATCACGTGCTTCCTCCGACACACGTCTAGCCAATCAACCGCTTCTTTTCACCTGGCAGCGCGGACTCTCACTGAGAGCGTGTAACGTGTGGAAGGATCACACTACCGCCCTTAGATCCTATCTGCGCTTAGCAGGCGCCCCGACCGAACTGTAGGAGTCGCTGTTTACAACGACCCGGACCCACCCCGCCAGCTTCTCCCACCCTCTAATACTGCCAATTGTATTAGTGTGAACGGCCAGCCAAGCTGGTGACAACCCCGGAGCTGTGAGCTGGATTCGAACAGGCGAATCCAGCGTCTCCGGGGTTGGTGACGAACGCAATATAGCGTGTATTGGAAAGAAACGCCAAACGATAATCTATCATATGCTTCAGGGCCTATAACTAGCGTTTTTGGAATTACAGCAGAAAAGCTTAAAAACATACTATTCTCGACGGTATTAACAGAACAATGTATGAATGAAAAAATATAACGTTCCCATATCCGGAACGATAGATACCCGATGTTGAATGGGCCATAGTAATGCAGATATAGCTATAATCAGGGCTGGACATTAACACCCGCCAAATGCGGGTAGAATTCGGCTGTGGTGGGTAACGCCGTCATTCTACCCGCCACAGAGGCTAGTGACTTTTTTTCTATGAAAAAAAAACATTGTAGTATACAAAAGGCATCGGCAATAATTAAGTCAATCCAAGTGATACTACATAATACTACAACTCCCACAACAATTCAGAAAAGTGCATTATCGGCCAGATCCTGGTAGTGGTGCTGTCTCGAGAATAGAGTACTCCCGTTTTCAGACCGGATGTTAATTTCTCTCATTCAGGCCTACTTTTTCTATTAGCCTGAAGCTATGCCTTCCTCAGATCGCATGGAATACCTTTTGCGACGCCAAATTCAGTATGCAGTAAAGGAATATAGCATCAGCCAATGGACATATCGATCTACCAGAACTGGGAAATCCTTTTTGGGATCCAACTGGCCACAGGTAAGAACGATTTCACGTAGATTTCATGCTGATCAGGCCTCGTTAGCATTAGCCAACCAGCCGATCAGTGTATGATGCTACAATAACGAATGCCGTTATTGGTAATGAATAATCAGAAACGACGTCCCCCGCCCCCCATGCATTCATGGTGGAAGATACTATAAAATGGGAACGTATTGATGAAAAAATTATTTAGTGTGGTGATTTTTGGTGGGTGAAAATGCTGAGTGGCTAGTGACTTTGGAAAACCACTAGCCACAGTGGCTAGTGAGCCAAAAAGTTTATGTCAAGCCCTGGCTATAATATTTAAAAAGTTATAGCCCTGCAAAGAAGGTAAACATCTCCATAGGCTTACAGCGGTGGCAGAGAGGGCATAATGATGGGCACAATGCATGGCGCCCAATGTGTTAACAGTTACCAAATCCATTCCTACATAGGAGAACTTTTCATGCTCCTCACGCCAAACCTTGAATGCAGACTGCAGTTGGGGGATCACATTTATGAAAAGTTTGATGAGCCTGCCCAAAGAAAATCATCCACATGACACGCAAGCATCCCAGTGACCTTACATTGCTCATCCAACCAGTAAAAGACTGCCGGATCCACCTGTGACACTACCACCAGTACTCAGCATGATTTCCTTCACTTTGTTGTACCAATATAGTGATGAATCTGCAAGACCATATACAAATTTCTTTAGTTTCCATACAAAATGTTGACATCCTGCCTCTAGAGGGGGGGGATATAAATATCCCTGGATAGCTCCATACCCTGCAAGAATGCAGATTTGATGTCCATAGAATGGACTTCCCAATGGTTTTGACATATCACTGATAACATAAGTCTAAGTGAATCTGTGGCACATGTGGGGGAATCTTTCGGTAACTCTTGAATATTCAGCTCTTCAAAACCTCTGGCAACCAGTCGGGCTTTAGGCACTATACCCTTGGGAGTGTCCTTAAGACTACAAACCCATCTGGTGGAAATGCATTTCTGCCCTGCATCTTCAACTTCCTCAAATACATTATTATTGTGCCAGTTCTTTATTTCTTCCTGTTTAGCTGCATCAAATGAGATGTCTTTGGTTACAAGTACATCAGCTTCTCTGTCTTCTATTTCAATGTTGAGATTATCAACCTGTGAGATATCAATTGATTCCTTTTGCCCATCACTACCATCATTCTCTAGATGTTGCATGTTATACCATCCCCATTGCTGCACGTATCCGCTTCAAGGCCCTCGACCTAGCATACCGTGCGGCAAAGGGAACCGCTCCCGCCTACCTCCGGTCAATGGTCTCCAACTACACACCCCCAAGACCCCTACGCTCTGCATCTTCTAGCCGCCTTAGACCTACTCCTATCCAAGCCCCGGGAGGGTCATCAAAGAGATGCCGCCTATTCTCAGTCATTGCCCCACAATGGTGGAATGAACTACCCACCCCAGTTAGGACAGCCGAAACCCGTCCAATCTTCCACCGTCGACTTAAGACGCACTTCAACCATTATCTGAAATAATAATAAAAAAATTAAAATAAACTCTAACCCTAACTAACCTTACGGTCATGCACTTGTCCTAATAAACAAACCTACACTGTAACACGCAACACTTTCATGAACATTGTTACTCAGCTGATAGAGTTGTACCCTTCCTGATGATATTTCCCTGTAGCCTTGCCTGATCTCCCTAAGACTCTTGCTTTAAGTAGAGTATTGTCACCTCTGTTCATATGTTAGTCTGTCCTGTTTTTAAACTCACACCTGCAGAAGGGGCAGGATTATTATGGGCATTAGGCCTATGCGCCATTTCAGTTTGTGTTACGCTACTCAAAGTGTTTGGTGGATCGATCGCTTCACTTGTATTGGCTTCCCTGTCACCGAATTGTTGTTCATTCTCTGTATTTTGCTCACTGTCTAAACTACCAGCTGCATTGTTTATACCTTGCTCACTTCCTGCTTCTGTGTCAGCATAATTTTGTACCATTTGCTCTTCACTAACCTTTGTGTTCACCTTGGAAAGCCTAGAGTGATGCACTCTCACTAGGCAACCACCATGCCTCACAAAAACAACAGCCCCATCCTGACCAATAACTATCCCTGGTCCTTTCCACTCAGTGCATTCAGCTCGTTTGTAATACACCTCGTCATCCATCTCATATTTCTCATCTGTGGGTCTGAGCTGCTTACGTAGTGCTAGTCTTATCCTTTCTGAGCACTCTGCTTCAGTAAATGCTTTTCTAGAGGCATGCAAGGCTGAAATGTGTTCTCCTACTCTAGCACTCAGTGGTACCTTCTAGCGGAGGTGGTTTATCAACTAGTACAGAAGGAAGGTTGTGGTTCTGGCCAAACACCAGTTGATGAGGACTGTAGCCGTGCACATTGAGCATACTGTTCTTAGCCATGAGAGCCCAGTCTAGGGCTGTTTGCCAGTCACATCCATTTTCCCGTCTGACCTTCTGGATGATGTCGTGAGGGTCTGATTGCGTCTCTCCAGTAGCCCATTGCTCCATGGTGGGCTGTATCCTGCCATGGTTTTTGTCTCAATGTTAAAGTTCTCTGCCATGTCACGGAACTCTGCATTGTTGAATTCTCCTTCATTGTCATTGTAAAGTCTCCGTGGAGGGCCGTGGACGCTGATCCATGTATGAAGGAAAGAGTTCACCATCACAGAGGAGTTCTTTGTTTTCACAATGTTTCCAGCGCTGAAACGTGTAAATTGGTCAATGATGTGGAGGTACCATAAGCTTGGTTCCAACTCGTGCAGGTCCACTTCCACCGTTTCATTGTACTCTGAAGCCAGAGGCAAGCCCACAGCAGGCTTGCCTCTGGTCTTGCTGTACTCTGGCATATGTCACATTCCTGTACCATTTGTTGTAAAATAGTGTCACAATCTTTGTCTTTATTTCCCGAACTGCGGAGGAGTCGCTGTAGTCTTTCTGCGGAGGCATGACCAAACTGTTTGTGTAGTTTCAGGAGAGCTTTGCGTTTCTCATTTGAGGTCATATTTTCTGTGACTGTAAGGACCTCATCTTCATTCTGGCTATTTTCGGTGACTGTAAGGACCTCATCTTTATTTTCAATTTGATTCATTCCTGTGTCCTTGTCTCTGATATCTATACAGTAGTGTCCTGAACTGGTGAGTTCAAGGGAAATATTCTGTTTAAACATCACAGCTCTATCATTCTCCATGTCCAAGATGGTTCCTGCCCTTTTCAGTTAAGTCTTACTCAGAAGTAGTGGGATATCAGCTTTGACTACTTCAGTTTCCACTCGACATTTTGTCCGTCCTATTTTGGCAGGCAGTTTCAGTATTCTGGAGGAATGCACTATATTTCCATCTCCAAAACGGAATGGGCTGGAGCTTGGAGTTTCACTTTTCACAATCTGGTTCACTTGACTTTGACTGAGATCAGTGACAAAGCTGTCCAACCATTTTTCTCCACACACTGTGCGGGTACATGCAGTGTCAATGATAGCCGTCCCTAAAGACTCAAGTTAGGAATACCTCTGATTCAGACAGTGAGGCTTTAGTAAATAGTGTAATGTCACATTCCTCTACCTTTGTTCGATCTTCAGTTAGCTTTACTTGTTCGTTCTCTTGTGAGGACAGTCTTTAGCCCAATGGAACGTGCTCCGACATATAGCACATTTTGATCTCTTACCGAACCAGTGGGTTGGTACCCTGTGACGGTTGCCTTTGTTGTCCAACTTGTCCAAACTGCTGCGTTGTTGGATGTCTGAATCTTCCTTGTGAGCGTTGCTGTGAATAACGCTTCATCGTTAACGTGTATTCGGTTTGATGTGCTGCCTTGCACCCTCCCCCCAAAGATCCTCTTCAGCGCGGACTTCATTGCAGCAAACGTTAAATCTGTAAACGCAGTCAGCGCCATTTGTCTATTTTTCTCGTCTAGACAAGCAGTGTCCAAAAGTTTTAAGGCTAGCACGGCGTCAGGAAAAGTCATGTCGTACTTTTTCATTCGGTTGCTCGCTGTTCAAAGTTAATCACATAGTCCGCCATGGACACTGACCTCTCCTTTTTGATAGTCAAAAAAAGAGTAAGTATCGTATGCGCGGTCTCTCTTCTTTGAGAAACATACCATCTAGTTTTGCTAGCAGTGTGTCCATACCATTGTTGTTGTTCAAATCCAAAGCGGGTATTTCCATGGCGATATCCCTTGCCCTTCCTTCCAGCCCCAGGACAACGGCGAGGGCTTGTTTCTTCTTATCAAGTTCAGTAACCAGCTACCAAATGGCGATTTCATTTTTCCAACACTCGTATGGTCGGGATTCGTCGAACTTCGGTGGAACTTTGTAGTTAGCAGTAGCCATCTTCTGCTAACCATCCTCTGCTACCAATGTTAGTCTACTACAAATAAACACAACGTTTATCTTCTGTTAACTTGGTTTATTCAATCAACGTGCATAACACCAATACAGAGCCATTAACGAGCAGTGGACCTCATGCTGCTGGTCAACACAGACTAACTGCGCATGCGTTTCACAGCCTCAAGAGGGCAACCTAGAATACCGTATAGCCAGTGGTTTAGACGCAAAGAGATTACATGTTAACCCTTTAATCGCCAAGGACGACTTAACACGTCATTCTCCGCCATGCGTAATCTGCCAATGACGTCGTACAGCGTCTTTGAGATCAATATTTCAAAAATCTGTCATGGCAATCATATTTCACCCACGGAGACTTGAGATCTCCTGTAGATCTCGTCTCAACTCTCCAACGGTTCAAGACCGCCATCTGGTGGCCGATCGGCGAATCGCCAAAACCGGAAGTGACGCGCCGGAAGTGGTGCTCGCCCATATTGCGTCCGGGCACTCGCTATCGCTAGCGGGACTCCATATTGATACACTGGACATCGATCGGTTGCAAATAACTCGATAAACAACATGATTTGGACGCATATAGTATTATACAACCTGGAAATGGATCGCATATATCAACATCCCATAATAGCGATCTTTCTGCTCCACGCTGATCACCCAGCGGTCAGAGGAAGCCGCGGTGAGTTTCAGGTGTTTGATTATTATTAACCGTATAATCTGCTCGGATATATATATCGCCCATACTACATGAATCATTTAACGTCGGCCACGGACTTATAAACCCCCCCCCCCTCCGGTCACCAGCAGATGATGAGGCATGACGTTTAGGACCTTGTACAATTGACATTTTTTATCTGACGTCAATCGGTATCAAACTACATTTGATGATCTAATATATGTATTTGTGGCTATAACTCACGTTCTATGGAATGCTGCAGAAAACGATAAAAACATATTTATACTTTAGACCATATTTTAGTATGAATGTGTGAATGAAAAAGTAGAACGTTGCTACATCCTAAACGATAGATACTTGATGTTGAATGGGCCATAGTAATGTCAATTTAGCAATACAATTTAAAAAGTTATAGCCCTGCAAAGAAGGGGAACATCTCCATAGACAAATAGAGCTGGTAGAGGACGGTATAAAATCAGAATAATCCCTGGCAGACAAAGGGTCAGTCCAGTCCAGTCACGTGATTGACTGTTTACATCCCAGACCCTCCCCCGCTTTCATGCCACTGTGTTATCACCTGAATCAGACTTATTAGTCGACACTAGGGCTGTCCCCGACTAAGGATTTGGGTAGTCGACTTTGATTGGCCGAAACTAGCCGATAAGAATAATAAAAAAAAAAAAGTATAATTTTCATTCCATTTGGGCTGTGTGTGTCTGAAGGAGTCGACGGAAGGCTTCTTGTCCTCTGCAAAAGCATGCAATTGGTCCACTGATGGATACCTCTTGATATTTGTCTAGTCTAGTGTGTTCATTAGATGGGTGAAATCCTCTTTCAGTGCCTCTGTGCCTGTTTTATTAGGCAGTTAGCCTCTGGTATGCATGCCATTAGCGTTAGCCGCGCTTCTATGCCTCTTTTCTTTTGGAAAGAATGATAAATATATATATATATATTTTTTTTTAAATACTTTTCTCTTTTCTTTTTGCATTCGACTAAGAGGTTGGCAGTAGACTACGGCTCCTTTCGATCGATTAGTCGACTATTCGACTAATGGGGGTCAGCCCTAGTCCATACTCTTTTAAACATAGGAAAAGGCCTGGGACTAATTAATTTAAATGTGGGAGTCTTGTAAAACAACAAAATAATAATAATAAATTCAATTTGTACCGCACTTTACATTTGTAAAAATCTCAAAGTGCTACAGGAGATAAAAGACAAAAAGTTAAATGAATAAAACAATTCAAATGAATAAAACAACCAATGAAATGGAAGAACATAAAAATAAAATAGATTAAAATAATGAAAAAAATGAATAGAAGTCAAAATAAAAGTAAAAGAAAAATTCAGACAAAAGCCTTGTTAAAAATAAGTTTTTAGGCCCCTTTTAAAAGCCTTGACGGATTGTGGTGCTCTCAGGTGGATGGGGAGAGCATTCCACAGTCTGGGTGCGGCAGAGCAGAAGGCTCGATCGCCCATGGTGTGCAGCTTAGTCCTGGGGGCTTTGAGAATTTTAGGTGTTAATGAAGCCAACATAGCAGTCTGGGTAGCGGTGGTGGATAAGATAAAGGAACGCATATACATTTGGAATATTTTGATGTTGAATAAAGTAATGGATGTATAGCCCACGTGGGGGTCCTGTGGGGGGGGGGAGCGAGCAAGAGCCCATGTATTGTATTTATTATTTGTATGTCTTTTAGTCTACTTTCATTCTGATTTAATTACTGGACTGGTCATTGTTATTATTATTTCTGTTATTGTCCTGTGATTTATCGTTGATTATTACTGTTACTGTATTGTTTGTCTTGTTTCATGTATAAAAAAAAAAGGAAAATAAAAAACATTTGTCCAAAAAAAAAAATGTTATTCGATAGATTTTCATTTAGTTTTGGTCAGGGTTATTTCGCGAAAGGAGACTATTTTGGAAAACATTAAACCATGGGAATTGTAGTTTTTTGTGCCATTTTGTGAAGGACATCGCTAGCTGTCGATCAGCGTTGGAATTTTTCAGAACTACACTTCCTGAAAGCCTCTATGGGGTTTCAAGCGTCATACCTCTGTATGCATTTTTTTTATATCTCTTATTATTCAGGATAATAAACCACAACACTTAACATTATTGCATTATTTTGAAGCACAGTTAGTTTCTCTTCCTTATTTTTAGCATGCAGCAACAATTCTATTTGAAATTAGTTTCAAAACGGTTGAACCCTGATCAAAATTCTCATTCCCCCCCGACACTCAACTAACCGCCTCGGACAGTCCTTCATACCAGCGGCCATCAGGCTCCACAACAGTGGGCAGCGACTAGCAGCCTCCAGGCTCCACAACAGGGGGCAGCGACAGCGACTGCTACCAGACATTGACCTGGGACTTATAGGAACCCAAGGGGGACAACCTACACTACCCTGGTACTTTGATTAATGTATACTCAGTAGATAGTAAATTATAACACTACCTCATGCATACTGCACCTTATGTGACACTGTGAATAATGTGAATATTCCTCAGCTAGTCAGATAGTAAATTATATTGACCATATTGATCAAATTGTTTACACTGCCTGTGTTGTCTTTTACTACCTGTATACTGTGTTGTTTTACTACCTGTACCCCCCCCTCCCCCCCATGCTGCTATGATGCCTGAATTTCCCCAAGGGGATCAATAAAGGAATATCTTATCTTATCTTAAAATAATAAAGTACAGTAGATTACAGTAGATTTGTTCTTATGCACGCCTGGTGATACTAAATCCAAATTGAACTCGGCCATTTCAAAGATAATATATGTATATATATAAATGTGCAAATTGGCTATAATAAAGGTAATTTATAAGCCTGCTATTCTATATTCTATAATAATATTTCAAATTGCATTGGTCCGGATGGGAGAATTCAGTACTGTATCTACAGAACCTTCTGTTTAATCATCTTCCCTTTATTAATTTCCTTAGATTTCTTGTACACATGATCTCAAGAAGGTACTGAACGAGATCAGTGCCAGTTATTCATGTCTGGTCATTATTAGCATGGTGTTATTCACTGTCAAAGATCCAAAGAAAAATCATAATTAATATTCTCCTTCGTTTCATCACAATTTAAGCAAGCCTAGTAGTAATACACAATATTTCTGACACTGGGAATACATTCACTGAGGTCCATAGATGTCCCCAGATACCAAGAATATGCAAATGGATTTGTTGAAGTGGAGCAATATTCCATTTACTTATGTATTTTAGGCGGATTTTCAGAAAATAGGCTCCGGGTGGAAGAGGTTAAGATCTTGTGAATACCAGGAAGGCAGCAGGACCGGACGCGTGAATGCTTTGACCAACCCAGTTGTGTTTCCGCGTCTCTGATTGGCCAGGTCATTTCTGGTCATGTGACATGTACGCCCAATCGTGGGACTGCAAGTGTCTACACTGGTTAAGCTTAGGCACTCTTTCGAAGTTGGTTAAGGTTAGAGTTTGTCTTAGAGCATGGTGATAGAACGCCTGCCCTTCTTTCGACGGTTAAGCTTAAGCACTCTTTCGAAGTTGGTTACGGTTAGCGTTTGTCTTAGAGCATGGCGATAGAACGCCAGGTAGTTTGCAGGCTGTTAGACCCGGAAATAGGCGCAGAACTTGCTGTCCCACGATTGGCGCACATGTCACATGACCTGGCCAATCAGAGCGAAAAACTCACACCCGGAAACACAACTGGGTTGATAAAAGCATACACGCGGACCGGACGGTATCCCCAGCCACGTCCTAAAAGTCTGTGCCGACCAACTGGCCCCGGTATTCATTGACATATTCAACCTGTCCTTAGAACAGTCTGTCATCCCCACCTGTCTGAAAAAGTCCACCATTATCCCTGTACCCAAAAAATCCAGGCCCGCTTGCCTCAACAACTATCGCCCTGTAGCTCTCACCTCCATAGCCATGAAGTGCTTTGAGAAGCTAGTGAAGGGCTACATCTGTTCCTCCCTCCCCAACACCTTGGACCCCCTGCAATTTGCATATCACCCCAACAGGTCCACAGAGGACGCCATAGCCCAGGGGTGGCCAACCAGTCAGAGACTAAGGGCCTTTTCTCACTCACTCTATTAGTTTCTATTTCGTTCCGTTCTGCCCGTTCCGAGATCTGATCTGAACTCCCCCCCCCCCTCTCCCCCCTCTAGTTTGTGTACACACTTCAGTCTGGGTGCGCTCTGGGTTTTGTTTACGGTTTGCGGTTTGAGCTTGTAAGCTTGCCGTAGTCGATGATGTCACGCTCGAAATGTAAACACGGGGAGTGTTAACACGGAGACTGGAGAATGGATGTTGATATAAAGAAACAAATAACTAATAAATATGAAGTTATATTTGAACCTCTGTTGTCAAGCCTCGTCAATATAACCCACCCCCCTTTTCTCACGAATGGAACTCTGTTGTAGAGTCCGCTTTTGATCGTTTTGCAGGGTTAACAATAACGCTAAGCTAACGGCTAACGCTAACGTTACTACATGCAACATACTAGTAACATTGCTCGCATCGATTATATTGAATGTCATTGATCTACTGGTCGACCGAAAATGTAAACGGGAATGTCTTAACACGACTGCGGACTCTGGATGTTGATATAAAATGAACAAATTGCCAATAAATATGAAGTTATATTTGAACCTCTGTTGTCAAGCCTTGTCAATAATAACCCACCCCATTTTATCACGAATGGATGGTGTTGTAGAGTCCGCTTTTGAGCGTTTTGAGCGATCTACTGGTCGACCACGGCCGACTGGTTGGGCACCACTGGTCGAATAGAAATAAATGCATTCGAACAATGTATAGACATAGCAATGGCAAACAAAATTTATGACGTTATGTCAGCACCAGGCGCCACGCCCGTGAAAAGGTACAAGCTCGCAAAGCCACACCCCCCGTTCTCCCGGGACCGACCCCGAGACCACCTCTGCCAGCTGATCCCGTTCAGCGGGGGGTGAAACGATTCAGCCCCGTTTCGCACCCCAAAAGGGGTGAGTGAGAACACTGCCCCCCGTGCTCCGGGACGGTGATTCGATACAAAAGGCTGAGTGTGAAAGCCCCCTAAGAGCCACAAAAATTACTGTGGTACCACAAAGAGCCACACCATATAGCGTTTCTCAACCTTTTTTTCAGTCACGGCACCCTTCATGTGTTTATAGGTCTCACCCTCTGGCCTCTGAAGTTGCTAATGTCTTTTTTATTTGGGCCTCACAGGGTTAAAAGTACCCTGTGAGACCCACGGTTGCAAAATTACAAAATCACTTTTAGCCATTTAAAAAAATAATGTTTATTTAAAAAATGTTAAAGGGTAACTATTTTACTATTTCTTTCACTATTTGGGCACTTTTACACAATTCCTGTGAGTCTATGGAACACCTAGGTTTTTTTTCAAAAAAAAATGCATTGTTTTGTATTTCTAATCAAGTACTCAAAAAAACGCATTTTTCTACCTCAAGATCTTAAGCCGTTTTGAGGCTGGGCTCCAACCACTGTGTGGCCTGGTGCCAACTGCCACATCAACTGCCACATTATTATGCAGCTGAGAAATCTGCTATCACAGATATGCACATTTTCAGATGACTCAGTTCAGTGAGGGTGAATTGGAAGAATGCGCCAATATGAGAATTAGAGACATAGATCCTATTAATATAAGTCCACATAGCTAAGAAACAATGGTAAACACTGAAAAAGGCCATTTATAAGATAGTTCCCCTTTAAGCACATGTATAGTCAATTGGTCCCGTTGTTCAGCCTCACAATGCTATTTGATAGTAAATGTGTTTATATGTCCCACCCTCTGGCCTCTGAAGTTGCTAATGTCTTTTTAATTTGGGCCTCACAGGGTTAACCTCTTAAGCCCGAGATATACAGTAAAAGTGTATATTTTCAGCATTACGTTTGTTTACCAATTATTTTAACTTTTATTAGTGAAATATAAGATTATAGAAATCTCAGGGCATTGAGTCGGAAACCGGCGCATATTGACAGGAGGAAGTGGCACATCCAAAAGTGAGTGTAGTCTTTTGAAGGAAGAGACTCAGGGCTTTCAAATTTCGAAAAACTACCCTACCGAGCTCACACCAGCCCCTGTCAATCATCTGACTTCTGGATTTACTTTTTTATTTCTCTTATTTTTTGGGATTATCTCCCACAAACCTGAACTTTATTGCCATAAAACAGAACGCAGTTAGTTTCTCTACCTTTCTGTGAACGTCTTGCAAAAAACGGTGTTGCAATATGATGAAAATGATGGAGAAATTTACATTATAAAAAAGATGGCAGAATTCAGTACTGTATCTACAAAACCTTCTGTTTAATGATCTTCCCTTTATTCATTTGCTTAGATTTTTCAGGTCTGGTCAATTTTAGCATGGTGTTATTCACAGTCAAAGATAAAAAAAAAATGTAAATAGAATTTATATTCTCCTTTGGTTCATTACAATTTACTCAAGCCTAGTAACAGACACACTATTTCTGACACTGATCCATATATGTCCCTAGATTCAGATACCAAGAACATGCAAATGGACCATTTAAAAAAAATTGTAAATGTTTATTCTACATCCTTATGGAATGAGTGACATATAAAAAAAAAAAAAAAAAAAAAAAAATTATGGAAGAGCCACACATTGACGGGCAAAGAGCCGCATGCGGCTCGCGAGCCGTGGGTTGGCCACCCCTGCCATAGCCCATGTGCTGCACACAGCAATGTCACACCTGGACAAAAGGCAGGGGAACTATGTGAGAATGCTATGTTGTTATGTTTAAAACATGTGATTTCAGACCATTGTGTGACAGTTTTTGCTGATTAATTTTTTATTTTAGAACATTCTTTTTTAAATGTTTTATTATTATTCTTTTGTCTTACATTTTCTGTGAATATTGCTTTCTATTATGTACTGTTTACATTTGTACAATCGTAGTTTCTGTAAATGAGGGAAACCTCAGAAGCTTATGATTTTTAAATTAATTAATTAATTGTGGAAACTGGTAATTGAAATGGCTGGAAATGACTGATGGGCCATTTATTTGAGTGATTTTATAGATTTATTTTTGCATTTCATGTGAGGTTTAAAATAAAGTTATTTATTGGAATATGGAGATTTTCTTCAGATGCATCACAGTATTGTCACCTTGAAAATTATGGTAATGAGAATCATGGAAAAACATTTATTTCAAGGTATGAACGCTGAAGATAGATTTACCCTTTAGAGCCTTACCTCCTCCTTCATTCACAGTTCCTGGTGTTTTAATGCAGTCCACCAAGTAGACAGACAGCTCCTTTAGTTCCAACTGAGAGAGGTGACTGCAAGACGCCATCTCCTCTACTGTACTGGATATCAATGGGGCTGTGGCCTAAAAATACCAGATAAAAAACAGCGACAATAAGAGTCTAAGTACAACGTTCACTCTCCCCAGAGTAATTGTAGTAGGGCTGGGCGATAAAACGATAACTATCGTGATAAATTATTTCCTCGAAATAAACATGAAACGTGGTCGCAAAGTTTCGATATATCGATTTTCCAAGCTTGGATATGAGCACACGCACTAACAGCCAATCAGTGAAGGAGATGGCCGACAGCGGAAGGAGACGTAGAGAGGTATGACTCAAGTAGTAAACAAGGCTGGCTAGGATAATTAGCTTGCACGGCGCTATTTTATAGTTTACGTGCCGAGTGGGTGTGTGGCGTGAATTCTGAGGGTAACGGTTATAGTAGTGTGGGGTATACGGTGGACGTTGTTGCAATGTATTGGGGTGGAACAGAGTATTTTAGGGTCATATTTAGTACATTGTCATGGGATATACCGCTTGAAACCAAGGCTGGCTAGGATAATTAGCTTGCACGGCGCTATTTTATAGTTTACGTGCCGAGTGGGTGTGTGGCGTGAATTCTGAGGGTAACGGTTAGTGTTGTGAAGGGCCAGATTGAAGCTGAGAATCTACCTTTATTGTTTTATATACTTTGTATATTATTTATATATACACGGAATATCCCTTTACCTGCGTTCACCATAGTAATATTCGCTCTCCTTATTGGACAGCGCCCTAGGCGCCAGCTCGCAAGCCCCCAACGTCAGGTTCAAAGACAAGCTCAGGCATGTCAGAACATGCCCGGAGACAGCGTATTGATCCCAGACAAGAACTAAGGTTTGGGACTAGATAATCACTTAAGTATATATACGGCGCAAGGTGCGCACAGCAGTACCTACTTCTTAGTCCATCTAAACAAGCCAACGTAGTTCATCGTGGTGAGGTGGGCAACCGTGCGTTGAGAACATGTGCGAATAGAATGGTAAAGTGTCAGAGTTTAATGCAGTAACGTCAAGTTCGACCTAGTCTAGTGTGAAGTAAATAGTCGTTCATTTATTGTATATCGTGCAACCCAGTTCGTTCGTGTGTAGCATTACCCAGCGGTTCGTCGTGTTTTAGCTAGTGTACCTTAGCCAGGGTGTGTGGCCTAAATACGTCGCCCGCACCCGAGGAGGCCTAGTCGGAGAGCCGTTGGACATGTGCACAGGAGAGCCGGTGTCGGCGATTGCAGAACCATTACTGGTTGGATTATATTGATTTGGAGCGTGTTACCCGGAGAAGAGCCTCGTTGATTTCCACTGTCGTTTGGGATTCAACCTCGTGAGGATTACAACTCGGGCTGGCCTCATGGACAGAGGCTGGCTAGCTGTCATCATTGCTATCGAGCATTTGGATTACAGTTATTGCTTTTGCTGCTGATCGTTGGATTTACAAGGACCGACTCCTGTACGTGGAGTCTCTTTATTCTTCATTGAATCAGACTGAGTATCCGAACATTCCTCTACCCTCTAGGCCTTACAACCCCAGAGGGAACCCAGTGTCTCCAGGCGGTACCAGCGTTGCCTTCTATAGTTGCTATTATACGACCGGTGGCATCAACTTAGACCCATCGTAGGATTCCTGCTATTCCCAGTGACTCATGCTACTGACTGACTTTATGCATATTCTTCGCCATACAAGCGCGACCCTAATTCTCATTCTGTAACCTAATGTTGCATAATAATAAAATACCCTCAAATACTATTTCTTTGTCAATGCCGTGTTCTTGTGAGTGTTCACCATCTATATTCGATGTACTGTCTGGCCAGTAATTAAAGTACATAACTAGCAGTGGTTTAATCTATCGCAATCTTTAATACAGTCAGGGTTTTGTAACCCCTCAGTTACAATTGGTCCTTCGAGCCGGAGGGCATCAGTGTAATATTTAATATAATATTAATATTGACATGGCCAGCGGTGAACACTCTCCAAGCGGCTCCCCTAAGCTAGAACGCCCGCAGCGCAAACGTCAGCTACCTCCATATCTGGAGGACTTCGCTGTCGTTTTACCCCCTAGCTTATCTAAACAGACGTTAAATACGGATAGTTTAAGCATGCCCAATCCTATCGACTTGGCGACCCTGCCAGTAGAGACCCCAGTGGGTTCAAACGAAACTGACTTAGCTCACGGGGGGGACCAAGTGGGACATGACGTGACTATACCTCCAGACAGCGTCACCGGGATAGACCCCGGAGCGCTCCAGGATAAAGAAAGCGCTCCAGGGATAGAACCCGACGCACAACCAAGAGAAGAGTACCACGCTCAGGAGATAGACCTCGGAGCGCGCCAGGAGAACAGATCTCCAACAAGCCCTGTCAGCACCCGATCACCTCCGTCAGTGTCATCCCCCAGCGAGGCGGACCAGAGACTGGCGCAAGCCTTGATCGCCACGCTGACAGCTTCAACCGAAAGAGACCGACTCCAGGGTGAGCGCGACCGGCTTCAAGCAAAGACGCTTAGTGAGCGCGAACCCTCTGCCACGGAACGAGAGCGCCTCCACGCGCAACTCCAAGCACAAGCCCTTAGTGAGCGCGAACACTCTGCTACGGAACGAGAGCGCCTCCAGGCGCAACAACTAAGTGAGCGCGAACACTCTGCTGTGGAACGAGAGCGCCTCCAGGCTCAACAAATGAGCGAGCGCGAACAACGAGAGCGCCTCCAGGCGCAACAACTAAGCGAGCGCGAACACTCTGCAGCGGAACGAGAGCGCCTCCAGGCGCAACAACTAAGCAAGCGCGAACACTCTGCAACGGAACGAGAGCGCCTCCAGGCGCAACAACGGAGTGAGTACAACCGCATCAGACTGGAGGAGAGGCGCCTTCAGACGGAAGAGAACATCGCACGAGACCACGCCAATGCACAGCGCGACGCCGCCAATGCACAGCGCGAAGCAGAGCGCGACGCCGCCAATGCGCAGCGCGAAGCAGAGCGCGACCGGCTGCAGGCGCAGATGATAGAACAATTGATCGCCAGGGCGACACCCCCTCTCTCCGCACGGAGCTCCCGGAGATCATCACGACAAGGGTCTAGGGCACCTTCCCCTACCCGACAAAGCTACCCGGGACCCGGCCAACAGGAAGAACCTGTCTACGTCTCCGAGCCCCCTCCCCGACCGGTCCATACGAGACCCAACCAACGGGAAGAACCGGCCTACGTCGCCGAGAGACTAACTAGAAGACTCCAGGACCTAGAGGAGGAAGAGGAGGGATATCAAGCCCACCAGCACAAACATACTTTGGACCAGGAGGCCCAGTACAGCCCCGACCTCAGCCCCGAGTCACTGCACTACAAACCCCCGACCCAACTCAAGGGTGAGTTTGACGTACAGTCAGCACCGAGGAACAGCACCTGGGGACCCGGCCTCTGGTACCCACCAAGTACTAACCCACGACCACCCGTACGGGGAGACTCGCCCAGGAGGCCTCTCCCCCTACGCTCACCAATGTCCCAGCCATCCATGGCATCTTACCTTGGCACACCGACGTTCCCAGACTTTACGCGCGAGGACAGAGCACAGTACACAGAATTACGCATGTGTTTAGAGACTATAATGTCCGATGTCCACGACGAGTCGTACAAATATGCCATCCTCCTCAAGCATCTCAAGGTGCCCAGAGCGCATAACATAGCGCTGGCATATTCCAACTCAAGCACCCCATACTCCGCGGCTCTGGTGGCCCTCGACGCGCGCTATGGACGCATATGGGATTACGTGATCCAAGAAATACGAGATATCGACCGCCTCCCCCCAGCCAAAGACAATAGAGCACTGGATGACCTCTCTATCAAGGTACAATCCCTCGTGGGGATGCTGGGGTCCCAAAAGGAGAAGGGGAGATATGAACTGTATGCAAATTCTAATGTGGAGCGGATACTGGAGAAGCTCCCTCCAGCCCGCCAAGAGCGTTTTCGGCGGCAGAAAGACCACCGTGACCCCAACGGCCCAGAACCATCCCTCCTAGACCTGGCTGCTTTCCTCGCAAGGGAAGTTAGCAGTCTACGACTGGACACATTCGTGTGGAGTGGCTCTAGCCCAAAAGATGGACCTCGGAGGTTCAACGATAACCGCCGGTCAGTGACAGTTATGCACCAGGCCGAGTCAGTGCCGCAGCACAAGAACCACAGCACCCCCCACGTGAAGGGGAAGTGGAAGATTGTATGCCAGTACTGTGAAAATGAACATTGGTTGTCTCAATGCGACACCTTCAAGAAGCTGACCGCTGACGAGGTGAGTCAGTGGATCAAAGCCAACCGCCGCTGCTTCCGCTGCGCGCGCAGCCATATGGCAGCTGAGTGCCGCCTAAAGAAAAGATGCAGCAAGTGCGACGGCGCCCACTTGGAGGTCCTGCACGACAGCAACAAGAGGAGACCCGTACCCCCAAGCAGCTCGAGAGTGAACGTCATGTACATAGACCCTGCGAAGAGCGGGAGCTCCCGAGTGCTCTTGAAGGTGGTCCGAGTGCTCCTAAGCTACGAGGACAAGGTCATGGACACTTACGCCGTCCTAGATGATGGGTCAGAAAAGACCCTCCTCCTCGCATCCGCCGCAGCCCAGCTGGGTCTGCGGGGTACCGAAGAAACAATGACAATCCGTACCATTAGAAGAGACCTGAAGACCATAAAGGGTGAAAATGTCTCCTTCACGATAGCAGCGGTCGAGCAGCCCGAGAAGCAGTATAGCATCACTAACGCCTTCACCAGCCACGACATAGGCCTGTCACGGTACACCTACCCCATCACAAAGCTGACGGAGAAATACATGCACCTACGTCAACTACCTATACCGCTCATCGACGACGCCACCCCGACCCTGCTCATAGGATCCGACCACGCACACCTCATCGTCCCAACGGTCCACATCGGGCCCAGAGGCTGTCCAGCAGCGGTCAAGACCCGCCTGGGTTGGACACTACAAGGCCCCCTCTCCGGGTCTTCCAACCGACCGACAGCCACTCGCTGCCTCTACACGAGGATAAACGAAGACGACACCACCCTCTTGCAGCACGTCGAGAGGCTATGGACATTAGACGCGATGCCCTTTAAGAATGAAAAGAAACTCGTTCGCTCAAAGGAAGACACTTATGCCATAGCCCTCCTCGAGCAGAAGACAAAGAGAGTCGAGGTCGACGGAGTGATGAGATACGCAACTCCACTCTTGAGGCGAGAGGGGATGCCCACCCTCCACGCCTCAAAAGAAGCGACAGAGCGATATCTACTGAACACCGAGCGGCATCTAGCCAAAGACCCCACTCAAGCCACTGTGTACCGCGCTGAGATCGACAAGCTGATCACAGCGGGACACATAAAGAAAATTGACATTCAAGAGGCCGACCAGACGACTGAATCCTGGTACGTGCCCCACCACAAGGTCCACCACAACGGCAAGGATCGCATTGTATTCAACTGCAGCTACCAGATCGGACTACAGAATCTGAATAAAGAACTCTTGCCCGGCCCGACACTCGGCCCCTCTCTCCTCGGCGTACTACTATGTTTCCGCCAAGACAAGGTGGCCATCAGCGGCGACATCAAAGGGATGTTCCTGCAGGTGCGACTAGTGGAGGAGGACAAGCCCCTGCTGCGGTTCCTATGGAGAGAGAGGATCAACGATGAGCAACCATCCATCTACCAATGGGAGGTCCTCCCCTTCGGCACCACATGCAGCTAGAGCTGCCGCGATTACCGCATTACCGCGGTATCGCTGTTACATCACGGCCACCGCAGAGTAGGCTGAATACCGCGTCACCGCTGTTTTTTATAATAATAATAATAAATTACCCTCCTCTCGTTGGGCTTGCGGCTCTGCAGATATACCCTACTCCTCTGTCGAGGTTCCAAGCGACCCTATTGGGTACCAGAAAAGTCACGTGAAACATTGCAGACCACTGATTGGTCAGAAGAGAGACGCGTCACACGTTGTAGCGGCATGCAGTGTGTTACCACCAATCGGCAAGCGCGTATTAGGTTTTTACTTCCTGAATGTCAGCTCATCACAACACGGCTAATAACGTTAGCTTTAACTCTCCGCCGGAGTGGACTACCATCGCTCGTCAGGAGTACTAAACGAGACATAATGATTTTACTGTCTGCAACGAATGTTATAATAAAAGCCCTTCGTTCTATACACTTGTCTGATTGAAAACTTTATTAACAGACCGCAGAATGGGACAACTCAGCACGCTCTGAGCAAAGAAAGGAACTGAGATATGAATAGAGTATTGCTTGGCTTGCTATGGTCCGGTAAATACGCTGATGTTATTGAACGTATAACTATATAATGTCAATGCCACAAAACGAATGCCTTTATTATAAAGTAGTAACTTTATAGTAATAATAATAAGAAAGGGTCGGGGGGGTTAGGGGTAACCACCCCTGCCCGCGACACCGAGTGAACTGCGCACGACCAGAGGGGAAACTTCAAATCCGTGTTTCACTTTCAATAACTAATGCGTGCTTGCCGAATCCCAAACAATATTCATGCTGCAAAGTCATCCTCTAAAGATAGACATTTAGACTAGAGGCAGGCTATATGCTATAAAGAGTAGACTACTACTAAAAAAAAAATTCATTCAAACTTTTTTTTTTAATTTTTTGTGTGCGTGCGGTAATAACCGCGGCGGTAGGAAATATTTAGCAAATTTGTGCGGTAAGGAAATAATCAATACCGCGGCAGCTCTACATGCAGCCCATGCTGTGCTACGTTCGCACTACAAAAACATGTGACAGAAGACCCTGAAGCTGACGAGGAGGTCAGACAAAGTGTAGAGAGGAGTTTCTACGTGGACAACTGTCTGCAAAGCGTCTCGACGCCAGAAGAAGCCGAAGCCCTCCTGCTCAAGCTCCGCGCCTCACTGATCAAAGGCGGCTTTGATCTCCGGCAGTGGGCCAGCAGTGACCCTCAAGTACTTCGCAGCCTCTCCCCAGAGATAAAGGCAGCAAGCAGCGAGACCTGGATGGCGACCACCCCAGGTGAAGCACAGGAAATGACATTGGGCCTAGTCTGGCGCTTCAAAACAGACTCGCTCCATTACAAGCACACACCCCTGACCCCGGAGCAGGGAAGGTCGAAAATGATTGTACGAGAGCTGTGGGACAAGGAACAGGGCTGGGACGACCCCATACCCGACCACCTAGCTTCCACATGGAGAGAGTGGGAGGGAGAACTCAGCTCGCTCCAAAATGTGAACATACGCCGGAGCTACTTCCCACCCACAGTGCGGCTGGAGACGTGCCAGATGGACCTGCACGTCTTCAGTGACGCCTCGGAAGTAGCCTACGGTTCGGTGGCTTACTTGCGGGCCCGAGAGGAGGGAGGAGAAATACACACAGCCTTCATCCTGGCTCGCTTAAGGATAGCCCCCCGCAAGCAACAATCGATCCCGCGTCTAGAGCTCTGCGCAGCTCTGGTAGGCGCGCAACTCGCCACGTTAATCCAACGTGAACTCACCATCCCGGTGCAAAGAACAATCTTGTGGTCAGACTCCATGACCGTACTCACATGGATCCAGTCCGATTCTTGTAGATACAAGGTCTTCGTGGGAGTCAGAATCACAGAGATTCAAGACCTGGTAGGATCAGCGTGCTGGGGGTACGTTGACACCAAACAGAACCCAGCCGATGTCATCACACGGGGGATGTCCCTAGATGACCTCACAGGTCCCAATATCTATAGCAGTGGTGCCCAACCAGTCGATCGCGATCGACAGGTAGATCGCGGGCTGATTTCAAGTAGATCTTGATTAATAAAATTTAATTAAAAAAAAAAAAAAAATCTTTTTTTGCTAAATCAACTCTTTCTCTCCTTGTTAACTACAACAAGCAATGATGTTTGTTATTTAAGATGAGGTCGGACTCGGCACTGGCAGATTTGTGTTCATTATGCTGCTTTTATAAAGCCTCAAATGACGGCTTACAATATACAATTTTGGCTGGTAGCTCTCGGGCTAGGTGGTAAATAAAAAAGTAGATCTTGGTTCAAAAAAGGTTGGCCACCCCTGATCTATAGTGACAGTCCTGAGTTCCTCAAGCTCCCGGAGGAGGAGTGGCCTACCCCCACCCCACGGGAGGCTAGTCAAGAGGAGGCAGAGATCAAGAAATCTATGTTCTGTGGGCTGACGCACATCCCAGTCCCCACTGACCCTAACATAGACGACTGCCTCACCTTTGAGAGTGCGCAGCTAAAAACATTCCTGTGGCACCACCCTGAGGTTCCCCCCACTACAGACATTGACGCATCGAACTACGCAGAGGCAGAACTCCTTCTGCTACAGCGAGCCCAAAGAGACTCGTTCCCCGATGAGCTAGACTGCCTGCAGGGAACAAAGCCAATCCCTTCAGACAGCAGACTGCTCCACTTGGCCCCTGAGCGCGACACCCATGGCCTCATCAGGGTGGGTGGTCATCGGAGACGAGCCCCGGACTTAACTGATGACGTCAAGTATCCTATAGTCCTCAACAGCCGACACAAGGTCACTGAGCTCATCATAAAGAAATACGACGAGGATGTGCACCACGCTGGGGCAGAGAGTCTTCGCTGAGATCCGACGTCGTTATTGGATACTGCAAGGAAGAGAAGCAGTACGTCGCTTCCAGCGGACCTGTCTAGACTGTCGCAAGTGGCGAGCACAGCCCAGTATACCCATGATGGCCGACCTGCCTCCCTGTCGCCTCCGACTCGGCGAGAAGCCCTTTCACTCCACGGGCGTGGACTGCTTCGGCCCGCTCTACGTGAAGAAAGGAAGAGGGACAGAGAAGAGGTGGGGCATTGTATACAAGTGCATGACCACCCGAGCAGTACACATAGAACTCCTTCCGACCATGAGTACGGATTCATTCCTCATGTCCTTCCGGAGATTCACAGCACGAAGAGGAAAACCGTCTACGTTGTTGTCTGATCACGGGACAAACTTCAAAGGCGGAGAAAGAGAGCTGAGAGAGAGCTTCCAAGCCATGGGCCCAGAACTTAAGACCCACATCGCTCCCTATCAGATCGAATTCCAGTTTAACCCCCCGAACGCCCCTCACTTCGGGGGAACCTGGGAAAGAGAAGTACGTTCCATAAAGACAGCTCTGTACGCCGTGCTTGGGGCCCAGACCGTGGCGGAAGAAGTCCTCACGACAGTCCTCACGGAGATCGAGGGAATATTGAACTCAAAGCCCCTCGGTTACGTCTCAAGTGATGTAGCAGATGTCGACCCAGTCACCCCCAACACTCTCTTGATGGCGCGGCTGGACCCTGCGCTTCCACAGACGGTGTACAGACCTGAAGAAGCGAACGGCCGAAGAATGTGGAGGTACAGTCAAATATTGGCTGACCAGTTTTGGAACAGTTTCCTCCTCCACTACCTACCGTCTCTCCAAACCCGTCAGAAGTGGGTAAAGGACAGAGACAACTTACAAGTGGACACAGTCGTTATGATCATAGACCAGTCACTACCCCGAGCTATGTGGCCGGCCGGCCGCGTAAGCAAAGTGATCACTGGTGCCGACGGGAAGGTCAGAGCGGCAGAAGTTATTGTCCAAGGGCGGACCTACACCCGACCCGTGGCGAGGCTGATAGAGTTGCCGAGGCTCCCTGACTCCCCTGATGACGATCATGACCCACTGACTTTGTAGATTGCCCTACTCCTCACAACAGACATTGAGCAGTTGACTGGACTATTAATCTGTCTCCCTTAACTAATTAGGTGCGGACTAATTAGGAGGCGGCTGTTGTGAAGGGCCAGATTGAAGCTGAGAATCTACCTTTATTGTTTTATATACTTTGTATATTATTTATATATACACGGAATATCCCTTTACCTGCGTTCAAACCATAGTAATATTCGCTCTCCTTATTGGACAGCGCCCTAGGCGCCAGCTCGCAAGCCCCCAACGTCAGGTTCAAAGACAAGCTCAGGCATGTCAGAACATGCCCGGAGACAGCGTATTGATCCCAGACAAGAACTAAGGTTTGGGACTAGATAATCACTTAAGTATATATACGGCGCAAGGTGCGCACAGCAGTACCTACTTCTTAGTCCATCTAAACAAGCCAACGTAGTTCATCGTGGTGAAGTGGGCAACCGTGCGTTGAGAACATGTGCGAATAGAATGGTAAAGTGTCACGAGTTTAATGCAGTAACGTCAAGTTCGACCTAGTCTAATGTGAAGTAAATAGTCGTTCATTTATTGTATATCGTGCAACCCAGTTCGTTCGTGTGTAGCATTACCCAGCGGTTCGTCGTGTTTTAGCTAGTGTACCTTAGCCAGGGTGTGTGGCCTAAATACGTTGCCCGCACCCGAGGAGGCCTAGTCGGAGAGCCGTTGGACATGTGCACAGGAGAGCCGGCGTCTGCAATTGCAGAACCATTACTGGTTGGATTATATTGATTTGGAGCGTGTTACCCGGAGAAGAGCCTCGTTGATTTCCACTGTCATTTGGGATTCAACCTCGTGAGGATTACAACTCGGGCTGGCCTCATGGACAGAGGCTGGCTAGCTGTCATCATTGCTATCGAGCATTTGGATTACAGTTATTGCTTTTGCTGCTGATCGTTGGATTTACAAGGACCGACTCCTGTACGTGGAGTCTCTTTATTCTTCATTGAATCAGACTGAGTATCCAAACATTCCTCTACCCTCTAGGCCTTACAACCCCGGAGGGAACCCAGTGTCTCCAGGCGGTACCAGTGTTGCCTTCTATAGTTGCTATTATACGACCGGTGGCATCAACTTAGACCCATCGTAGGATTCCTGCTATTCCCAGTGACTCATGCTACTGACTGACTTTATGCATATTCTTCGCCATACAAGCGCGACCCTAATTCTCATTCTGTAACCTAATGTTGCATAATAATAAAATACCCTCAAATACTATTTCTTTGTCAATGCCGTGTTCTTGTGAGTGTTCACCATCTATATTCGATGTACTGTCTGGCCAGTAATTAAAGTACATAACTAGCAGTGGTTTAATCTATCACAATCTTTAATACAGTCAGGGTTTTGTAACCCCTCAGTTACAGTTAGAGTAGTGTGGGGTATACGGTGGACATCGTTGCAATGTATTGGGGCGGAACAGAGTATTTTAGGGTCATATTTAGTACATTGTCATGGGATACACCGCTTGCTCTAGCTAACTGCTAACGTGTGCGGACTGATGACGACATCAACTCAAGACATTCGCAGCAGCAAAACAAGTCTATTAATAGCCCGTCCATCGGCGCCGGGCATAAGAAGTTAATTAAACTTGACAGACATTATATCGACGATAATTATCGATATCAAGTTATATGAAAATAATTTTATAATTTTATCGCGATAACGTTTTTGGCCATATCGCCCAGCCCTAAATTGTAGATTGATATATTTGGCTGAGTGTTGTTTTTTTTATGTTAGACATGTCTTGTCACTGGTACTTGATGAGTGTCACCTTCAAGGGCAGGCCTGTACAGTGCGACATATGACGTCAGTCTGTGCGATGAATGAATTGACTTTAGTAGCACTGGTGCGATGGCCCGTGGCGCAAGCCAAAAAAAAAGAAAGTGTGACGGTAAATTGAATGGACCACTGCGCCACGCTATCCACTTGGTACTTGTAGTCTCGTGCGATTAAAAACAATGTCCCGTCTCGCGTAGAGTCCATAATCAAACACCAAATCCCATAATCCCTAGCGAACAATATCCCCGCGACTAGTTGCGAGCTCAATGTACAGTGACTGGGTGACTTCGACAAGATGAAGCGCTTTTAAAGAAGTACAAGATCAAAACCCCAAACGAGCCCGAGAGGGACCACCGTTAATAGAAACGAGACAAAAGGAGAAGATTAACAAGATGTACAGATACAACGCAGAGTGGAAAAATTATTTTCCGTGGATATTTTTTAATGAGGAAGCGGGAGACTCCGGAAAAGATCCGATCAGAGAATCCCTATGTCGCGGGTAACAATATCCTAAAAAGGGATAACATTAATAAACACAATACGTCCCATCGACACATTCTTGCCCGGGACACGAGGTAAAGCTTAAGATGAATGTGGCATATTGCATCGCCAAGGAAGAAATGCTGTTCACTAAATTTAAGCCGCTAATTTTACTCTGTAAAAAGAACTCCATCGTATGGCTACTTAAATTCCCCTCCGGGATCAATAAAGTATTAATTATCTATCTATCAATCAATCTATCTATCTATCTATCTATCTATCTATCTAACAACGAGACAATATGCAAATAAGGTAATAATAATAATAATAATTCATTTTATTTATAAAGCACTTTTCATTCATGCAGAGTTCCTTGTACTTCTGATTAATGCAATAGTGTGTGTGTGTGTGTGTGTGTGGATCTGAAAAGTGGCCAGCAGACATGATGCTGGAACTGTGACACGTGTGCAGTGCACACACACGCATGCACACACGAATAATAATAATAATAATAATAATAATAATAATAATAATAATAATAATAATAATAATAATAATAATAATAATAATAATAATAATACATTTATTTATTTGGTTCCACAAATATGTACAGGTGTTTGCATGCATTATATCTATTTGTTATGTTGGGTTCTAGGTGTTTCTAGGTTGGTTTCTAGCTTTCCCTGTAATCTGAGTCCACACCAGCGCTGCCTGGTCTTGGACTGCTTCATATCGGTTATATGGTTATGTCCTTGTTTTTTCTTTTTTTACATTATGGGCAAATAAAGAAAGAATTTGTCTGAAAGCATTTCTTGTTAAAGTTTGGATTTTGTGTGCCCTGTATGCAAGATTCATGTCCCTTGCCAATCACATACCTATTTAAGTAATGAACTGCACTACTTGTGGTTGTTTTTAGAGATTTTAGAGACGTTTTATACTCGTGCTACAAGATTTTGGCCTGTGCTACAAAACTATCAACCTCTGTAGCACCAGTGCTATGTGCAAAAAAAGTTAACGTACAGCCCTGTTCAAGGGATAGTTCAGAGTTACCAGATCAAGTGGTATGAAATACTATAGTAGTATAGTTGATGCAGTGCCCTCAGTTTACACACGAGTCTCGAGTTCTGACCTGGCAGAAGTTTTAATCACCCACAGGCACAGCAGAAAACAGTGTGCCTCATTTTCTATGCTTCAAGACCCAGCATTTAGTGACTACGTCACACTGAGACTAGTTCCAACCAGGGTTCGAAATTAACGGGGGCTTGGGGCAAAATGCCCTCGAAAATTGACCAAATGCCCTCGAAAATCAGTTAAGGGGGGCAAGAAAAGCCCCCAACAGTTTACTAATTATATATATGCTCTCTACAGTGCGAGCATTTCCCTCGTGTTTGCCCCTAATAATATGTGTGTGTGGGAACCAGGCCCGGACTGGCCATCGGGAGCACCGGGAGTTTTCCCGGTGGCCTGGCCTGCACAGATTATTATTATTTTTTTTTAAATATATATATATATTTTTTTATAATTATTATTATTTTTTTGTCGGGCCATTGTTTCTAGTTGTGGCGGCGGCGCGGCGCGATAGTTAGATAACCTAGGTGGGTGGGGAACAACCAGGATTTCACTGTCTGCGACAGAGTTGGAGAACTATCTGACTCAGGGCTCTACGCTAACCTTTTTCACTAGGGGCACAGGTGCTCCCAAATTAAAAAATTTAGGAGCACACAAAGAAATTTAGGAGCACCCAAAAATATTTAGGAGCACAGTGAAAATATGTCAATTAACAGAGTTTATTTTTTTTTCAAAAATAAATGTATATTTGTACTGTGCGTGCATGTGCAAACGGGAACGGGACACATCTGTGCAATAGCACATACCACCAAAGTCACTGGCCCACTGTGTGCGTATCATCTGCGTGTGCAAACGGGAATGGGACACAGACATTAGGGATGCACGATATTGATTTTTTGACACCGATATCGATAACTTTATGCTCCTCAAGCCGATAACCGATATTTATTGTGAATCAGTGAACTGGAAAATGTGGAGTACCGGATTTTTTTCCCCATCCATTTTCATTGAGTCCATTCCAAAATCCCTAACCTTATGTCATCTGGGAGACGACAGGGGGCGCTTTTTTCCACAATGATCGCCGGCGCCGCTCGGATATACTCGGGTAGGCTCGGGTGATGCAATATGATTTCAGATCGCTTAAAAAAAAAAAAAAAAAAAATCCGGGAAATCTCGTGAGTGGCTTTCAACCACCTATAAATAAACCAGAGATATCTCGTGTGCGGCACGCAACGTGTTAAAAAGACCTAATTATCAGAAATGTACGATGCATGGAATATTGTTGAGGCACACTAGTTACAACTATATTTCAAACAGGCACTCCATGTCAAAAAGGTTGCTGACCCCTGCTCTAGACAGTATTTTAGTATGAATGTGTGAATGAAAAAGTAAAACATTCCTACATCCTTAACAATAGATAATTGATGTTGAAGGGCCATAGTAATGACAATTTAGCAATACAATTTAAAAAGTGATAGCCCTGCAAAGAAGGGGAACTTCTCCATAGACAAATAGAGCTGGCAGAGGACGGTTTAGGACGAATCAAAGTGGTGGCGGAGAATGGGTTAACCCTTTCTCTGCCACTAGGGGTGCACCGATATGAAAATTGGCCACCGATACCGATACCGATTGTTCAACTAACACAATCGGCCGATACCGATACCGATACCGATAATTGTGGCAAAAAATAAGTATTTTTAATTTTTTTTTTAATTTTTTTTTATTTTTTTAATGAAACTACTGTATATTTGTATGTGTGTTTGTATTTGTAGGCCTCTTTACTTACTTAAAAAAGGAAACATCAAGAAATATGTTTATGGTATCACTGATCCCTCTCCCAGTATCGTCTGGCGGCCTGCAGAGGGATACTATTTTCTCAACCAGAGCTTTCAACCAATGCAATGGAACCATTCTGGCGGCCTGCAGCGGGATACTATTCTCTCAACCAGAGCTTTCAACCAATGCAATGGAACCATTTTGATTGACAGTCGATTCGGCCAATTACGCCACACCGCTAGCACCCACCTCCTGCTTACCACCAAGCGTTTATTCATTTTTCTACTTCGGGGCATGCCGCCATTGAATGCGAGTCAAACTTAGAACCACAACAAGCTAATACGTTAGCTGCCCGGCAGTGCCCGCCGACCAGCGCGCTCCACAGGATGGCCAAACGAGACACAATGATTTTACTGCAACAAATTTTATAATAAAACAAAGCCTTTCTATACATTTGTCTGGTTGAAAACTTTATTAACAGATTGCAGAATGTGTAGTTGGGTACGGAATGAGCAACGGAATGTAACCGAGCTATGCACGGCTTGCTTGCTATCTTCGGGTAAATACTATGCTGATGTAATTGAACGTGTAACTAACTATAATAACGTTAATGCCACAAAACGAATGTTTGTGTCATTTTAACAGCAGATACTTTCTTAAATGCCATCCTCCCGACAGAGCGGTGTTGATGGGGAGCTCTGATGGATTCGCTTGGTTGTGTTATTAACATTGAACAGCTAACCGAAAGCTAGGGTTAACTAATGTTAAAGGTTTAGCCATAACGTTACGTTGGCTAAAGTTGGGGCTATTCTTAATCCAGTAATAATGGCTGCAGACCTGCAAGCAGCAAGTTGGCAAAGGAGTATTCCAACGTAAATCACATTTTCACCAGTAACGTTAGTCTTCTGCCTCCCGGCTATGAACGGACTCGGAGTAATGTCTTGCTGCTATGGGTAATAATAATATGCTGATGTTATTGTCCGTGTAACACTAACTATATAACGTTAATGCCACAAAACGAATGCCTTGTTAATCATAAATAGTAACTTTGATGCGGGCGTTGTGCAGGTAGGTCGCGAGTGATTTTTTTTTTTTTGCCTTTTGACGCTACACAAATGGATGGTTAGTTATCGGCGACTGCTATCGGCACATTTGAGCTTATCGGCCGATAGGCCGATAGCAGTCAACAAGGCACTTATCGGCCGATACCGATACCCGACCGATATATCGGTGCACCCCTATCTGCCACGCTTATGTACAGTCTTATACCATCCTCTGCCAGCTCTATTCGTCTATGGAGAAGTTCCCCTTCTTTGCAGGGCTATAACTTTTTTAATTGTATTGCTAAATTGACATTACTATGGACCATTCAACGTCAATTATCTATCGTTCAGGATGTAGGAATGTTATACTTTTTCATTCACATATTCATACTAAAATACGGTCTAAAGTATAAATATGTTTTTATCGTTTTCTGCAGCATTCTGCAGAACGTGTTTTATAGCCCTAAATGCATTATATTGATGATCAAATACAGTTTGATAGCGATCGGCGCCAGATAAAAAATTTCAAATGGACGTGCTTCTAGAAGTTACTACGTATCATCTGATGTTGACCGGATGGGGGGGGGGTCGTTTATAATTCCGTGGCCAATGTTAGATGATTCATGTAGTGTGGGTGATATGATCATTAGAGCAGTTTGTATCGAACACGGTAAAAATAAACGCTGAAACTTACCCCAGTCTCCTCGGGCCGTTGGGCGATGAGCGTGGAGCAAAAAGATTCCTATTATGGGATGTTGAAATATGCGATCCATCTCCAGGTTGTATAATAGTATATACGTCCAAATCATGTTGTTTATCGAGTTATTGGTAACGGATCGCTATCCATTGTGTCAAGCTCGAGTCCCGGGAGCTATAGCGAGTGGTCGGACCGAATTTGGATCAGCACCAGTTTCCGTTTCCGGTTTGGGCGATCCGCCGATCGGCCACCAGATGGCGCTCTTGAACCGTTGGAGAGTTGAGAGGGGATCAACAGTAGATCTCAAGTCTCCGCGGGAGAAATATGATTGCCATCACAGATTTTTGAAATATTGATCTCAATGACGTGTTATGGCGTCATTGACAGATTAAGCATGGCGGGGAATGACGAGTTACGGCGTCCTTGGCGATTAAAGGGTTAACACTTTGAGTGCCAGCTACGAGAAATCTCGTTATTTCATGCCATGCGTTGAGTGCCAACGACGAGAAATCTCGTTTTTAATCGTTATTTATTTTATTTAGCGATTTCCATTCATTTTTCATCAATCTAGCCTCACGTTACCATTGGGACTGGCTTTGAGCTCGAACAGGGAAAATACCGCCCCCTATCGTCTCTCCGGATGGTATTGCACCCATTGGATTGGACTGAATGAAATGGATGGGAAAAAAAGAGTCCGGAATCCACATTTGACTTATCAGGCATGTAACCGGAGACAATCCCATTCATTGCCCACCCTCAGAACAGCATGGAATATGTGTTTCCACCCAGCATTGGATCAATAAACACGATCGATATTTGGAAGGGCGATCAGGAATTGGAATAATCTTTTTGGAGAACATCTGATCTGAGGTAAGGAATCAATTTTACCAGTCTTGGGGTAATCAGAGTTTTTTTCACCTATATCTATATATATATAGCGTGTCCCATATGTGCGTGTGTGTGTGTGCTGATCAGGAAACAGATAATCGATTTTTCAGCCCGCTTCTCTAGCGTGCATAAGTAGAGCTGCCGCGGTATTGATGTTTTCCTTACCGCACTAATTTGCAAAATATTTCCTACCGCCGCGGTTATTACCGCACGCACACAAAAAATAAAAAAATAAAGTTTGAATGCATTTTTTTTTTAGTAGTAGTCTACTCTTTATAGCATATAGCCTACCTCTAGTCTAAATGTCTATCTTTAGAGGATGACTTTGCAGCATGAATATTGTTTGGGATTCGGCAAGCACGCATTAGTTATTGAAAGTGAAACACGGATTCGAAGTTTCCCCTCTGGTCGTGCGCAGTTCACTCGGTGTCGCGGGCAGGGGTGGTTACCCCTAACCCCCCCGACCCTTTCTTATTATTATTACTATAAAGTTACTACTTTATAATAAAGGCATTCGTTTTGTGGCAGTAACATTATATAGTTATACGTTCAATAACATCAGCGTATTTACCGGACCATGGCAAGGCAAGCAATACTCTATTCATATCTCAGTTCCTTTCTTTGCTCAGAGCGTGCTGAGTTGTCCCATTCTGCGGTCTGTTAATAAAGTTTTCAATCAGACAAGTGTATAGAACGAAGGGCTTTTATTATAACATTCGTTGCAGACAGTAAAATCATTATGTCTCGTTTAGTACTCCTGAAGAGCGATGGTAGTCCACTCCGGCGGAGAGTTAAAGCTAACGTTATTAGCCGTGTTGTGATGAGCTGACATTCAGGACGTAAAAAACGTGTGACGCGTCTCTCTTCTGACCAATCAGTGGTCTGCAATGTTTCACGTGACTTTTCTGGTACCCAATAGGGTCGCTTGGAACCTCGATAGAGGGAGTAGGGTATATCTGCAGAGCCGCAAGCCCAACGAGAGGAGGGTAATTTATTATTATTATTATAAAAAAACAGCGGTGACGCGGTATTCAGCCTACTCTGCGGTGGCCGTGATGTAACAGCGATACCGCGGTAATGCGGTAATCGCGGCAGCTCTATGCATAAGTACACATACTATCGATAATCTAGCGTGTATGTGAAAACTATTCATAGGCCGAAAAATGACTATGTGTTTTGTGTATTCCACTAAAGAGCGATTCCTGCAGAATCTCTTTTTTTGTCTGGAAGTTTAAAAAAACGAGTGTTTTTCAAAATGGTATAAAACGGAAATGTACAGTCACATTGTAACTGGTATTGGAAAGCTCAATACCATAATAATGTCAAAACTGGCAAAGAGTCTACCCAAAATTCCTGAACTCCTACAGTCTAAGGTCACTTTCACACCTAAGCTCTTTGGACTGCTTTAATTTAACCCTGGTTCGTTTCGAACTCTGGTGTGGACCAAACAAGTGAACTCTGGTCCACCCTGAAAACGTTGGTCTCGGTTCGCTTGCAAGTGAACCCTGGTGAGGTATAGTAAAACTGAAAATACCATCAAACTACCATGATCCTTTTTTGTGTGGATAATGAATTAATGATCAAGTCAGATGCAGGTCTGTCGCCAAAATGGCCAAGGAGTCCTGCATCCACTAGTCAAGCCTAAGCAAGATATGGTGATGTGATATTTTGTTCATCCACTAGTCAAACCTAAGGAAGATCTGGTGATATGAGATTTTGTTCCTCTACTAGTCAAACCTAAGAAAGATATGGTGATATGAGATTTTGTTCCTCTACTAGTCAAACCTAAGAAAGATCTGGTGATAATGATATGAGATTTTGTTCATATAGCCCAACCCTAACTGTATTTCAACTAGGGCTGCAACCATTAGTCGACATAAATCGACGACGTTGATCATAAAAATGCATTGACGCAGAATTTTAGTGTCGATGCGTCATATAAAAAGTAAACGGAGAGCCGGTAACGTTAATTCAAAACTGCGCAAATGCACCACAGGAAGTGCTGGGGCAGTATAATTTCCCTTGTCTGCCATGCATTCTGTGTACTAACGACAAAGAAGAAGAAAGCAGCAGCGAGCACTCTGGAACCGTGATGACAGCTACTCGGATCATGGGTACGTTTTAGCTTAGATGTTGGAAAACAGAATGTCTCATGGATAATGCTTGCTAAGCTAACGCTATTTCAGTTAATATGTTGAGGCTGCGTGTCCACCAACTACTATGTAACGTTAAACGGCAACAAGCTTACAGGCTACTAGAGCTTGGCTAGGCTACCGGTGTTTACAGCTCTGTGAATTAGCACCAAGTGTCGTATTTTTGCAGACTGGAGTATTAATTAGGTAAGTTAAGATAGCTAGTGCTAACGTCCACTGTCTATATAGCACCATGGTCTAGACTAGGCTGCTTTTTTTTCTCGGTTGAAAAAAGTTGAACTTTTTGGGCTAAGACTGCAGAGACAGGGAACGTTAGTGCTAGCTATCTTATATCTGATGATTTATAAGTTTGCTATAGCAATGCAATCACAGGTTCCTTTATGGACGCTGTCATTTGTAAATAGTGTTCCTCTGCAGGAGATCAGAGTAAGACACACATACACACACAGCTCCTCTCACTCACACACAGCAAACAAAATACCTAGAAGTCTGTCTGATCTGACTCATCCACCTCCTCTCCTCTCCCCTTACAGCTGTTGGAGATGGTGGAGCCTAGTGAGTGGATCCACGTCACCCTCTTGGACCAGGTTTACAGCCCCATCAGAACCACAGTGCTGGGGCAGAGGCTGCTACTTTTAAAACATTATCTTTACATTTAAACTTGCACTTTAATTTGTATTATTTTATTTGTTTATTATGATTGATTATTGTATTTGTTATTAAAATACATTTGATTAAGCAAGTAGCTTAATTAAGATCCAAATTCAAATGTTTCATGAGTCCTTATTTAAATTTGCTATGGGATCATGTTAAGGCAGAGGGAGGGTGACATTCAGGTGTGCAGACTTGAGCATGTGAGGTAAAACATGCACTGGAGCCCTGAAAATGAGCTGCGCCCACAGGAAGCAGAGATGGAGGGTGCGACAGAAATAATCGTTAGATTAGTCGACTAATCGAAAAAAATAAGACAGATTAGTAGACTACCAAAATAATCGTTAGTTGCAGCCCTAATGTCAACTGAAGCATAATACCACATCAGGGAGCATATGGTGTTGGCTAGGACCGGCTATGTGGTCATCTTTCTTGTCTGCAGCCGGTGAAACAGCTCTGAGATGTTCGTTGGGGTCGTCACTGAGGTCATTCTTTCCCTGGGACATCTTCAGTGGACACAGCTCTGTAAAGTCCATACAGATGAAAATGTTAATTTAGGTTAGGCTGTATTGTTATAGCAATTGTACACTAGAAATGTAGTAATGTAATTTCATAAAGTCTGTAAACAAGTTTTCAAGGTTTCTCTGCTCTCTTTTTGTCTTTTCCACATGCTTGTTTTGATTCTGTAGGTGGTGGAGGGGAGGGGGGGGGGGCATTTCATCTTTACTTTCCCGATATGTTTCTACATTCTGGTCATTTCAGTTTGCGGTCTCTCCTCTTCCCTTTCTAGGGATTCCTAGAATATGCTCCTCTCTTACACATCTTGATCTTTGTAAACAAACTACTGCTTGTGCTGCCTCATTAGAGCTGCTTGTCTGTCTGCATGTTTTGTTTTGAATGAATGAATGAATGAATGTTATTGACTAATAAGCATCTTCATCTTTGCTTTGTTGGCAGTGTATTTGTCAAATTTTACGTCATTTTAGTATCCTCCTGATCTAACGTGACCCTGAAGTGTAAGCAGAGTCAGTCAGAAAACATCCGGTTTTGGCATTAGCTTGCTGCTCCCCTGGCTACAAAACATTGATGTTAGCTAGCCATCTAATATTACAACAAATGTTAGCTAAATACCTAATTATACCGTATCAAGCATTAGCCCAACGTGCGCTGCATTACACTGAAGGGTAGTGTAAGATGTCTGGTAGTGTAAGACAGGACTGACCATAATATACATTACATTACATTTACATTTAGTCATTTAGCTGACGCTTTTATCCAAAGCGACTTACAAGTTCTGTACGACAAGCCATCAGGAAGAGCACAACTCTATCAGCTGAGTAACAATGTTCATCAAAGTGTTGAGTGCTACAGTGTAGGTTAGTTTATTAGGACAAGTGCATGACAGTATGGTTAGTTAGGGTTAGATTTTTTTTTTTTTTTAGAGTTTAATATAGAGGAGGGTGTACGGTAGTCGTGTTATTCCACAAGTACGTGAGTCCTCTGCATTCGTTGTGAGTATATTTATTTCGTTAGCTCCGTAGCTCCAACACACAGGTCTCTTATTCTTCGCTCCTCGTCTACTACTCTGCCCCGCGTACCTGTCCGTGACCCCCCAGTACTCTGTGTTGTAACGCACACACATGAACATAACCCCACACCGGTTAATATATATAATATAATATAACACACACGTGAACATAACACCACTAGCTATGATGACCGACGGTCTACATAAAATGGTACATTTACACACACACTGCAATAATGTAAGACAACCCATCGTGGCACACAGTCTTATAATAAATGGGCTCTGGTCTGGAACGTTACCCAAGTAGCTCTAACATTAGGATTGATTGATTGAAAAGTTTATTAACAGATTGCAGAATGGGTACAGTACAGTTCAAGACATACAATTGTTAACGGGATGCAGACCAGAGAAAGACTTTCGTCTTGTTTACATCAGGGTCCCTCATTTTCAATTCATCATAACATATATGACATACAGATAGACAGTACTGCTACATCTATACATTTATGACATATCAGATTTGCAAATACAGTACTGTTTGTGATACAAAAAGTGTCCAGAAAAAGAGTATATACATTTGACGTAGAAACTGTACACTGGAGGAGGTTGGGTGGGTGGGGTGGGGTTGGTGGGTGGGGGCTGTACATTGGAGGGGGGGGGGGGGTTGGGGTAGAGGACACTGTACACTGTACATTGGAATACTGACAAAGCCATACTTGGTAATTTACTGTACAACTGGGTTAAGACATTTGTAGGGGCCAGTTTCGAATTGCAGTCTCCCGTAGGTGTTCTTTGAGAGTGTTTTTGAAGGTGGGTAGTGATTCACATTCCTTTACAGCTTTGGGTAGGGCGTTCCACATTGATGTGGCATAATTGCGAAACGTGTTTAGTCCCTTGTTTGAGGCGAGCCGAATCTGGGTTTAACATGATTTGTGGAGCTCCCTCTGGTGTTGTGATCGTGGTATTCACTGACCTTTGGGAAGTATTTTGACATGTACATGGGTACCTTGGTCGTGTAGTGTATCTTGTAGACCAGGCCCATTGCAAGTTGCTGTACTCTGTCGTCTACTCTAAGCCATCCTAGGTTCTCAAAGTGGGCCGGGGTGACTGCGACCGACTCATCCATAGTTTACAGAACCATACCGGGCATCTTATTGTTGTTCTTATTAACCGTTAAAAGTAGACAATGACGCAACGCTGGTCTAGCTGTTGGGTAGATAATTGAATGGTAGACAACTGTGAAATAACGTAACATCAAAGCATATCCCTATTGATAAGTGGTGTAAGAATAACGTCCAAAAGACCTTCTGGTGATTTAACAAACCTGCTTTGTGTTTCTTCATCTTACGTTCAGACATCAGAACATTCAAGGTGGTGACCAAACTCTACTCTAGTTCATACTGCTCGTTAGTCAAATACTTCACATATCTTCAGCAGCTGCAGATAGTCCGTTGTTTACACGAGGTTAGCATTAGCCCATTAGCAAGCTACAGCGAGGTGAAGCTACACGTATTTCCGCTGGGGCGGGACTTCCTCAAAACGGTGGGACCAACTCAAATGTTGCCAACAGATGGCGCTCGAAGTGCAGTAAGTGTAAAATGAAGTGCAGTAAGGGCGTGAATGAATGAATGAATGAATGAATGAATGAATGAATGAATGAATGAATGAATGAATGAATGAATGAAAACTATTTAACAGATTGCAGAATGGGTACAATACAGTACGGCTCAATACATACAATTGTTAAGGGGATGCAGACCTGAGAAAGACGTTTGTCTTGTTTCCATCAGGGTCCCCCATTTTCATATAGACATTTATGACATACACAACATACATGACATTTATGGCATAGGGACATATAGGTATTTAGTACTGATACATTTGTGACATAAACGGTATTCCAATATACAGTACTGAGTGTTTACACAAAACACTGAAGTACAAAAGTAATTTTTGGAGGATATGCTTCATTCTCTCTAAAAACAGACACACAGACTCTAACAAGCGTCCTAGATCAGATTAGATTCAGATTTATTGTCATACAAGTTCAGTAGAATGAAAATAAGTTCTAACCAGAGTGCAAATGTAACAGTATATATGGCTAGTAATTGTTTTAATATTGTGTATATTGAATAATGCCGTATGACCAGGCATCGTATGACCATAGTCCTTATTGTTATTGTATATTTTTGTAAATAATAAATGGGTTTGTGCCAAATCCCAAAAGCGACAATGTCTGCTAAGCTATTGTGCTAAGCTATCCTGGTGCTGTTATTTTCATGCTGACAATAGTAATGTAGTAATCATGCTACACGCGACCTGACCAGCCACGTTCAGTCGGCTGCAAACAACTGCAAAGCCCTCATTCCTTTAGATGATCGCGTCAAACAACAAGAGGTAACATTGATTGATTGAAAACTTTATTAACAGATTGCAAATATTTTCTATTTTCTATTAAATGTTGATTATTTTACCTCTATAAATAGGAAATGCTGGAATGCACACTATTAGTAGGGAATAGCTATGTTAGTAGCACGGTTAAAGTAACATTAGGCAGGCAATTTAAAAACAAAGCAGCACTGTTCCCTGCTGTAACAGAATAAATGAATGAATGAATGAATGAATGAATGAATGAATGAATGAATGAATGAATGAATGAATGAATAAATGTATGAATGAATGAATGAATGAATGAATGAACGAATGAATGAATGAATGAACGAACAAATGAATGAATGAATGAACGAACACTTTATTTAACAGATTGCAGAATGGGTACAATACAGTATGGCTCAATACACAATTTTATTTATTTTTTTATTATTATTATCTTTTTCCCCCTATTTCTTTCCGATTTTTCTCCCATCCCACTGTTAGTCGTTATGCCAATTCCCAACCCCCTTCCTGGTTGTTGCGCACCCCCCCTACTGTTGGTCCGAGAGGCCGGAGACTGTCACATGCTTTCCTCCGACGCATGTGCAGCCAGCCACCAGCCAGCCGGCAGCCAGCCGGCAGCCAGCCTGGCAGCGCAGATTTTCACTGGGAGAGTGTAACGTGTGGAAGGTCGCACTACCTCTCTCCAGATCCTACCCTCGCTGAGCAGGCGCCCCGACCGAACTGTAGGGGTCACTGTCCACAACGCCCAGGACCCACCCACGGCTTCCCTCCCCCTAACTCAGCCAAACGAGTTAGTGTAGCGATCAGCCCAAGCCAAGGCAATGCTGACTGTGCTGAAGGGTCTGCAATTAGGTAAAATTAGACCTAAAATAATACCCCTTTAAGTTCACCAACCTGTTTAATATGTGGGAGTTAAGTTATTTATTTACCACATAATGTTTACACTGTCTGCCTATTGATGGCATCTCAGGTTATATGACGGTGCTGCCATCTAGTGGGCCAGAGGTGGTAGTGTTCCCTCGTAAGTGCGTCACTTCCTCTAGGAGCTTGTTGACGTAGAACTGGGCCGGACATGTTAGAGAACAAACGTACATCCAGCGTTGCTCGTAACGTTATAGTTTGACGGTGACCAAGGATGTAAAGTTGCTTACCAAGCGGACATTATACCACCAAGAGAGAGTGAGTTTTAGTACCCAGCTAATTCGATGTTTAGTAAACGTCTGGGATTAGCACATTACAGCGGACTATAGTATTCCCCATTTATCGTTAACAGTTAGCCGAAGCTAGCTAGCTCGGTGCTAATACCTAAAGTAGCTTCAGCTCATGCTTCGATAGCTGCTCTATACTGGACATATCAGTCGATATATAACACAGACCAGAGAACATTTAGATAGGGTCTGTGTCGAAGGGACGCTGTAAAAGGACACAACTAGTCCTATGTAGTAGCCATAGCAGTAGCCTGTGGTACAGAGGGGACCAGCGTGCGCCGTGCAGCACCACGGAGCGGAGCGAGACACTCGGATCCACCACAGCGGAGCATCTGGTCTGCAGGAGCAGACTGGTGGCGCCTATCGGACCGGGCAGCGTCTTCCCGCCCTCATCACCACGCAGCGGTCTACTACTCCTCGTTACAGAATCCATCCGGGTTCTTTCTCACCCCCCAGGATTATTAACTCTCTCCATCTCTCTCATCCTGCAGAGGGAATTGTTCCTCTGACACAGCTGGTAACCGCGGCAACGTTTGGCCAGAACACTTTAATAGAACTATTTGGGCGCCCATCTAAATTTAGTAATAGTATTTAATTAGGCATTGTGTAACGTGATAACAATATTTGTATGTATCTTTTTTCCCCTTTTTTGCTTATATAAATGACATTACGATTCAAACAGTTTCCTCGCTCTTTCTAGTTTAGGTGACTCCATTTTAAGTTATTCACTCAGTTGTGTATTTGGTACAATTAGTTTAAGAGTTAAGGCATCCTACCACACCCCCTAAGGTGACAATTATATACAGTCCTCTAAGCTCCCGCACAATTTGGTCACTTCGAGCCGGAGTTAAACCAGATAGGATGTCACGAAAGAGCGAGGTAGGTTCAAACGGTTTCCCCCCCCCCCCCCCCCCTTCCCTGAAGGGAAGACACGTGCTCCTAGGGAGCGTAGATTACCCTCCCGACTAGATGACTGTGTCCTGGGTACACCCAGTAGCCCTAGTTCGGAGAGCAATCAGCATGTGCTAAACACATCAGCTGACCGGACAGTAGGGGACTTTACAACCCAGACGGCAGGCACACCCCAGCTACTGTAGTAGAGGGTGCTGCTGCCACACCACAGTTAGATCAGACGGCAGGCACACCCCAGCTAGTAGAGGGTGCTGCTGCCACACCGCAGTTAGATCAGACTCTGAGAACAGAGTCAGACCCGACTGACACCCCCCAGCGGCCTGAAGAGAAGAAGAGACACCAGGTGGCAGTCCCGTGTAGTAAAGACATAACTACCTTCTCGCCACTGAATACCGCCAACCAAGATGAGTATGAGCAAGATGAGCCTGAAGAAGAAGAGGAGTGTGACTCCGCTGAAAACGACTCGCAACCTGGAGAGGATATCAATCCCCCAGACAGAGTGGAGCCACGCGGCAGGCAGGACTTCAATCACTTCCAACCAGGAGAGTTCTTCCTAGACACTCGCAGAACTGGTAGGCCCCCCAGCAGAGCACAAAGCAGAGGGAGCGTTACAAGCCAAACAGAATTCATATTCCAATGCATGCAACAACAACGCGAAGATGCGCTCGCAAGAGAGGTTCAACGACGCCAAGATGCGCTCGACAGAGAGAGAAGAGCCACGGAAGCACTGGAGCGGGAGCGCGATAGAGCGGCAGCCCAGGCCTTGGAGTACGCCCGGCTCGCTACCGCCCAACTGCAATCGGCCTCTGCCTCCAGGCAATCATCAAGAGCATCCACTAGGAATAACTCACCCCAGCGCCGCCAGCCTGAAAGGGAGGAGCACCCGGCTACGTATCCCCGACCCCGAAGAGGGGACAAGGCCGACTCCGAAGACCTGGAAAGGCAACTGGCTCGTCTGCAGGAGGAATATACGGCACCAGGAGAGGTGCCACCCCACTCTCAATGTGAGCGGCTACCCGCCACACACAGAGCAACCTCCAGATCCCATCAACATTGGCCCGCAACTACACCGGCCCCTAGGTACGATCCGCTCCCACAGCGCCCACCAGGGAGCGCCATCCCATTCTTCAAAGATAATTCTAGAAGCCAGTACCATGACATGAGGATGTGTCTGGAGTTCCTCCTGGGCGCCGCCAACCACAGCGAGCAACAGAAGTTCATCGAGCTGTCTATGCACTGTAGGCTGCCTGCGGCCAAGCTCATATGCACTGCCAACGCATACTCCCCCACCCCCTATACTTCGTCTATCCAGGCCCTGGACGAGCGCTGGGGACGCCCGTGGGACCACATATTGGATGAGATCCACGAGCTGGGAGAAATGGCAGACATAAAGGACGACCACGCCCTGGACGCATACTCCTTGAAGGTAGAGGCTCTGGTGAGCCTCCTGACGTTTCAAGGAGCCGCCGGCCGCACTGAGCTCTATGCAGGCTCCAACGTAGAACGCTTCGTCAGGAAGCTTCCAAAGGAAAGGGAAGAGAGGTTCCGACGGGAACACGAGCGTCTCCACCCCCAACAGCCACTGTCTACCCTGATGGAGCTCTCAGAGTTCCTGAAGTCGGAGATGAGGCACATCCGCCTCCCCAAGCGGGAAGAGCCGAGAGGCAATGGACGCAGTGGACGAGACAAGTCCGACCGAACGGGGCGGCCCGTTAGGGTGCTGACCACCGTACATGAAACCACATCAAAGGAGCACCAAGGGCCCCCGAAAGGCCAACGAGGCTTCTCCTCCCAGAAGAAAGGAGAGAAGAAGACTCCGCCGCCATGCCAGTGCTGCACAGAGGTCCACTGGCTAGACAACTGTCTCGTGTTCAAGGAGAAGACTACAGAGGAAAAGAAACAGTGGATAATAGAGAATAAGCGGTGCTGGAAGTGTGCCCGTGAGCACAGAGCAAAGGACTGCACCCTCAAGGGACCCTGCAGACAGAGCGGGTGCGGGAAGATCCACCTCACGGCCCTCCACGACCTCAACAATAGAGACGACAAGGCTAAGCATTACGTGGCGGAAGTCCGTGATGAGCCCTCTAGAGAGCTACGCAACTACTACGTGGGCCCCATGAGAGGCAGCACTCCCCGCGTGCTGTTGAAGATTGTGCCGGTGGTCCTGCGGAACCGCGACAAGACTCTGGAGACCTACGCGGTCATTGACGATGGCTCACGCTGCTGATGCGTGAGGCTGCCATCGCCCTTGGACTCGTGGGCGACGCAGAGGAGCTGGATCTCCTCACCATCCAACCAGGGCGCACCACTATTCAAGGAGAAAGTGTGGCCCTCACCCTCACACCGGCCGGACGGCCGAAGGAAGTCTTCAAAGTGAGCCGCGTATTCACAGCTGCCGGGTTGTGCCTCTCCAGTTACGGCTACCCGATGGAGTCCCTCATGAAGAGGTACCCACATCTCCGTAATCTGGGGATCAACGCTGCAATGGAGGTGAAGCCCACCCTCCTGCTCGGCTCCGATAATGTGAACCTCACTTTACCCAAGCACATCATCCCGGGTCCACCCGGATGTCCCATCGCCCTGGAGACTCCGCTAGGCTGGACCCTGCAGGGCCCCATCAGTCAATCTGAACGCCCGTCAGACCCACTGCCTCTTCATTGGAGCGGGGCACGAAGACGAGGCACTGCTGGAGAATGTTCAGAGGTTATGGCAGCTGGACATTGCTCCATACAAAAACGAGAAGATACACACTCGCTCCAAAGAAGATAAGGCGGCGATGGATCTTCTCCAAGCCAAGACCAAGCATGTCTGCGTGCGCGGTGTCCTCAGATACGCCACACCGCTCTTGAGAAGAGAGCCCATGCCGACCTTCAAGGTTCCCCCAGGAGTAGCGAAGCCGTGTCTGCTTAGCACTGAAAGAAGACTCAGCAGAGACCCCGAGACGGCTGCCGCCTACGCCACAGAAATGAGCAAGCTCAAAGACTGGCCTTCTCCTCCGAACTTGGAGAACGCAGAGGTGGAGGTGGAACTTAAGAAGTCCATTTTCTGCGGCCTCACCGGACTCCAAGACCCTTCAAACACCGACGGTCCCAAGGTTGAGGATTGCCTGACCCTAGAAGAGCTCCAAGTACGTACCTTCCACCACCGGAACCCCGGTCCCGGAGACCCGACCCCCCTCAGCGCCGACGACTACGCCGCAGCTGAGATCATGTTGCTGCAGAGGGTGCAGCGGGAGGTCTTCCAGATCGAGATGGCGTGTTTGGGACGGAAGATGGAGCTACCAAAAGACAGCAAGCTGAGGCTACTGGCCCCCGAACTGGACGAGAAAGACCTCATACGTGTCGGAGGCCGCCTACGACGGGCTCAGGGCCTCACCGAGGACAGCAAACACCCCATCCTACTCCCCTTGAAGCATCCGGTGACTAACTTGGTGATTCGTCACTATGACACCAAATTGTATCACCCTGGAGCGGAGCGGCTCTTCGCGGAGCTCAGGAGAAGGTTCTGGATACTTCGCGGCCGGGAGGCTGTGCGGCGTTACCAACGGTCATGCACAGACTGCCAGAAGCTCAGAGCCCAACCCATCATGCCACGAATGGCTGACCTCCCGTCCTGCCGCCTCCGTCTCCAAGAAGCGCCCTTCCACAACACGGGCATGGACTGCTTCGGGCCCTTCACCATCAAGGCGGAGATCGGGAGAGCAACTGCTAAGAGATGGGGAATCATCTTCAAGTGCCTCACCATGAGAGCCGTCCATCTCGAGGTGCTGGCTGAAATGACAACAGACAGCTTCCTCCAGTCATTCCGTCGATTTACTGGAAGGAGAGGGCGACCCCATACCTTATGGTCTGATCACGGGACGAACTTCAAGGGAGGAGAAGCTGAACTCATCAAGAGTTACCACCATATGAGTGAGGAGTTGAGGGACGAGCTGGCCTCCCAACAGGTCACCTTCTCCTACAACCCTCCAAATGCACCCCACTTCGGTGGAACGTGGGAGAGAGAGGTCAAGTCAGTAAAGGCTGCTCTAGCAGCCGCGCTCAGAGGACAGGTTCCGAAGGCAGAGGTCTTCAACACCGTGCTGGTGGAGATTGAAGCCATTCTGAATTCCAAGCCACTGGGGTACGTCAGTAGCGACGCGGCCGATCTCGACCCCATAACACCCAACAGCCTTTTGATGGGGCGGCGAGACGCGGCCCTTCCCTTTGCGGTCTACGCCTCCACCGAGATCATCGGCAGAAGACAATGGAGGTATAGTCAGGCTTTAGCCGACCAATTCTGGAAGAGGTTCACCACCGAATATCTCCCATCGCTGCAAGGCCGCCGCAAGTGGATCACTGAAAGAGGCAACCTAGAACCAGGAACCCCAGTCATGATCGTGGATCAGGCGCTCCCCCGAGCCCGCTGGCTCACCGGAGGGGTGAAGAGTGTGGTAAAAGGGCAAGACGGAAGAGTCCGCTCGGCTATCGTGGATGTCGGAGGAAGAACATACCACAGACCAGTGGCTCGACTGATCCGACTACCCCCGTACTCTGACTCTGACCAGCCTGAGTGACTACTAGACATTCAGCAGACCTCAGTACTGATTAGCGCCGCAAATCAGGGGGCGGCTGTGCTGAAGGGTCTGCAATTAGGTAAAATTAGACCTAAAATAATCCCCCTTTAAGTTCACCAACCTGTTTAATATGTGGGAGTTAAGTTATTTATTTACCACATAATGTTTACACTGTCTGCCTATTGATGGCATCTCAGGTTATATGACGGTGCTGCCATATAGTGGGCCAGAGGTGGTAGTGTTCCCTCGTAAGTGCGTCACTTCCTCTAGGAGCTTGTTGACGTAGAACTGGGCCGGACAGGAAGGCAGCAGGTCCGGACGGCATCCCCGGCCGCGTCCTAAAAGTCTGTGCCGACCAACTGGCCCCGGTATTCACGGACATATTTAACCTGTCCTTAGAACAGGCCGTCATCCCCACCTGCCTGAAGAAGTCCACTATTATCCCTGTACCCAAAAAATCCAAGCCTGCTTGCCTCAACGACTACCGCCCTGTAGCTCTCACCTCCATAGCCATGAAGTGCTTTGAGAAGCTAGTAAAGGGCTACATCTGCTCCTCCCTCCCTATCAACATGGACCCCCTGCAATTTGCATACCGCCCCAACAGGTCCACGGAGGACGCCATAGCCCATGTGCTGCACACAGCAGCATCACACCTGGACAAGAGGCAGGGGAACTATGTGAGAATGCTATTCATCGACTACAGCTCGGCATTCAATACCATAGTCCCCTCCATACTCATAGCCAAGCTCAGGGACCTGGGCTTGAACTATGACCTCTGCCAGTGGGTCTTGGACTTCCTGACGGGCAGACCCCAGGTGGTGAGAGCAGGCAACTGCACCTCCTCATCCATCACCCTCAACATAGGGGCCCCCCAGGGCTGTGTTCTGAGTCCCCTCCTCTACTCCCTGTACACACACGACTGTGTGGCTCAGCGGAGTAGCAATACAATCATCAAATTTGCTGACGACACAGTGGTGGTGGGCCTGATCTCTGCCAACGACGAGAGGGCCTACCTGGAAGAGGTCAAGGTCCTGGCGGGATGGTGCCAGGAAAACAGCCTCTCCCTGAACGTCAGCAAAACAAAGGAGATGATTGTGGACTTCAGGAGGTCGGTGGTCAAGGACTACAGCCCCCTCAACATCGACGGGGCACCGGTTGAGAGAGTCAACAGCTTTAAGTACCTCGGAGCCTACATATCCGAGGACTTGACATGGACCACACACATTGACAGTGTTGTGAAGAAGGCACGACAACGCCTCTACTTCCTCAGGCGCCTAAGGAAGTTCCAAGTCAGTCAGAAGATCCTTAAGAACTTCTACTCATGTACAATAGAGAGCATCCTGACTGGCAACATCACCTCCTGGTTTGGGAATAGCACTGCACAAGACCGAAGCAGACTACAAAGAGTGACACGTTCAGCCGAACGCACAATTGGAGGGGGGCTCCCCACCCTCCAGAACATTTACAACAAGCGTTGCAGGGGCAAGGCTAAGAGAATCATTAAAGACTCGAGTCACCCGAACAACTGCCTCTTTGAACTGCTGCGGTCAGGCAAGCGATAACGGAGTCTCAAGGCGAGCACAGAAAGACTCAGAAGAAGCTTCTATCCCCAGGCCATCAGGCTGCTAAACGAACAATGAACACTACACAACAACAACCATCAAACGCACATAGCACACACATCCACACGCACACACTCACTTTAAACAAACACACTGTAGCACCCACTCCACACACTTTATAGCACACACCCACTTTAAACAAACACACTGTAGCACCCACTCCCCACACTTTATATTTATTGATGAAGGATTGCACTACAACTCGTACACCTTACTGTAAATTGTACCTAAATTGTACCTCATCCCATTTCTGCTTTGCACTATATAGTACTGTACATTAGTACACTGTATAGGATTGTATATTATATGGTAACTCAGTTACGTCTATTCTGCATCGAACATTGTACATATGTCTATACTGAACACTGTGACCTCATTTTCTACTTCTAAATTACATGCTATACTATGTTATTTGATACTATCTTGTCTAGCACAGTCTCTGGAGCGTAACAGTAAGAAGCATTTTGTATGAAAGTATTCTGTACTTCTGTATGACAACTATTAAAGAAACTTGAAACTTGAACATGTTAGAGAACAAACGTACAGCCAGCATTGCTCGTAACGTTATAGTTTGACGGTGACCAAGGATGTAAAGTTGCTTACCAAGCGGACATTATACCACCAAGAGAGAGTGAGTTTTAGTACCCAGCTAATTCGATGTTTAGTAAACGTCTGGGATTAGCACATTACAGCGGACTATAGTATTCCCCATTTATCGTTAACAGTTAGCCGAAGCTAGCTAGCTCGGTGCTAATACCTAAAGTAGCTTCAGCTCATGCTTCGATAGCTGCTCTATACTGGACATATCAGTCGATATATAACACAGACCAGAGAACATTTAGATAGGGTCTGTGTCGAAGGGACGCTGTAAAAGGACACAACTAGTCCTATGTAGTAGCCATAGCAGTAGCCTGTGGTACAGAGGGGACCAGCGTGCGCCGTGCAGCACCACGGAGCGGAGCGAGACACTCGGATCCACCACAGCGGAGCATCTGGTCTGCAGGAGCAGACTGGTGGCGCCTATCGGACCGGGCAGCGTCTTCCCGCCCTCATCACCACGCAGCGGTCTACTACTCCTCGTTACAGAATCCATCCGGGTTCTTTCTCACCCCCCAGGATTATTAACTCTCTCCATCTCTCTCATCCTGCAGAGGGAATTGTTCCTCTGACACAGTGGTAACCGCGGCAACGTTTGGCCAGAACACTTTAATAGAACTATTTGGGCGCCCATCTAAATTTAGTAATAGTATTTAATTAGGCATTGTGTAACGTGATAACAATATTTGTATGTATCTTTTTTCCCCTTTTTTGCTTATATAAATGGCATTACGATTCAAACAGTTTCCTCGCTCTTTCTAGTTTAGGTGACTCCATTTTAAGTTATTCACTCAGTTGTGTATTTGGTACAATTAGTTTAAGAGTTAAGGCATCCTACCACACCCCCTAAGGTGACAATTATATACAGTCCTCTAAGCTCCCGCACACTGACTCTCCGGGAGTCGAGACCGCAGCCTCTTGCATTACACACAATTGTTAAGGGGATGCAGACCAGAGAAAGACATTTGTCTTGTTTACATCAGGGTCCCCCATTTTCAATTAATTTATGACATACACAACATACATGACATCATGACATAGGGACATACATGACATACAGGTATATAGTACTGTTACATTTGTGACATATACGATATGCAAATATACAGTACTGTTACCCAGAGATCCTAACAGAAAATATATACATATGATGGGGAGGAGACTGTACATTATGAGGGGGTGGGTGGGTGGGAGAAAATATATACATACGGTGGGGAGGAGACTGTTTATTGGGAGGGGGTGGGGGTGGGGGGTTTGGACATTTACGGTGGCCAGTTTCGAATTGCAGCCTCCCGTAGGTGCTCTTTAAGAGCGGTTTTGAATGTGGGTAGCGATTCAAATTTTTTTTACGGCTGTGGGTAGGGCGTTCCACATTGTTGTGGCATAATTGCGAAACGTGTTTAGTCCCTTGTTTGTGCTGAATCTGGGTTGCACATGATTTGTGGAACTCCCTCTGGTGTTGTGGGCGTGGTATTCACTGACCTTTGGGAAGTATTTCGACATGTACATGGGAACCTGAGTGGTGTAGTGTATCTTGTAGACCAGGCCCATTGCAAGTTGCTGTACTCTGTCGTTTACTCTAAGCCATCCTAGGTAGTCAAAGTGGGCAGGGGTGAGGTGGGTTTTAGGAGTAAGGTCAAGTAGTAGTCTGACCAGTTTGTTTTGTGATGTTTGTAATCTTGTTTTTAGCGCCTTTGAGGTGCTTTGGTACCATGAGGTGCAAGCATAGTTGTATTACCCTTGAATGAGTGCTCCTGCCAGAGTCTTCAGGGTATTCTTGTTTACCAGAGAGGAGATCCGGTACAAGAATCTAGTTCGTTGGTTGACTTTTTTTATTACATTGGATGCCATTTTGTCACAGGAAAGATTTGCCTCTAGGATGGAACCCAGGTAGGTAATATCTTCTTTCCTTGTGACAATATTGTCACCCACTGTAACTGAGAAGCCGTCGGTCTTGCTGAGTTTGTTATTTGAACCGAAGAGAATGGACTCTGTTTTGCCCATGTGTAATGATAGTTTGTTATCAGCGAGCCATATGCAGATTTTGCCTAGTTCTGAGCTGAGGGTTTTTTCAACCTGTAACTTGTTCTTGTCAGAGACCAGCAGGGCTGAGTCGTCCGCAAACAGGAACAAGTTGCAGTCACAAGCTGACGACATGTCATTTGCATAAATTAGGAACAGTAGCGGACCTAGTATGCTTCCTTGTGGAACACCACAGCTTACTGTGAGGGGGGGAGAGTGTTGTGTTCACTCATAGTTAAATACAGTAGAGGTTGCATACTTCATTATCTAAAGATGGTAAGTTAGAGTGTTGTGTTCACTCATAGTTAAAGACAGCCGAGGTTCCAAGTGATTCGTTGCAATGTACGCGGAAATGCCATATGCATTTGTCTAAGCGGGCGTGAAAAGAAAGGCGCATTACCGTAGTGGCGTGCGGTGACGAAAGCGGAAGCATTTTTGCACTGTTCCGCTGTTAGGGCACGGTATAAGTCTATTCCCTTCTATTATGAAGAACCCCCCCCCTGTACTCTACCACACTTGGTACCTTCCAAATCTCCCCTCCAGAAAAGGCTTTGGCCTCTCCCACTTCTGGTTGGGCAGCCAGAGATTCTATCAGGAACCAACTGTGAGCACAGACAAACAGGGTATTTGATCATTTAAATAAACATAACATGTTATTATTTAACAGAATGTGTTTTTGTCTTCTGTGCATGGGTTTTACTAATATACCTACATACAATATACAAACAATGCCTAAGCTAAATGTTTGGTAGTATGACCACATGTGGGGACCAGGGCTAAACCAATTAAGACTGTCAGGCAACCTGGGGATAGCCCCATGACAAATGGAAATCACTCGACAGTGTACATACATCTGATTAGCACTATACTCGGTAGTACATTTATATATTTTATATCCAGTTTAATCACCTGTGCATTGCCTATTAAAAATGGTAAATGGCTGCATTTATATAGCGCTTTTTATCCAAAACGCTTAAAAAAATACTCACATTTTATCCATTCACTCACACATGACAACCATGCAAGGTGCCAACCTGCACATCAGGGCCCTATTCCTCGTACCTGGTTCAACTAAGTAGATCAAAAGTCCCATTAGCCAGATTCAATTAACCTGATGAATAAATCCAGGCTTTCCCTGTTCCTCGAACGCTGATTCAGTCTCGTTCATTCGAACCAGACTTGATACTCAGGATAATTGTGCGCGGCCGCCTCACCTGAAAAGACAGCAGGTGTCGATCGCAGAAATCCTTCTAATGGCATTGATTGATTGATTGAAAACTTTATAACAGATTGCAGAATGGGTACAATACAGTACAGCTCAATAGCCTCGCTGACAAGTTAAATGCATATCTATAGGCTAATTTTAAGTCCCTCATTACCCAAATCAACCAGATTATATTTCTTTAAAGGGGAACTATTTTACTATTTCTTTCACTATTTGGGCACTTTTACACAATTCCTGTGAGTCTATGGAACACCTCTGTAATATATATTTTTTTTTTATTCATTGTTTTGTATTTCTAATCAAGTCCTCAAAAACAGCATTTTTCTACCTCAAGATCTTAAGCCGTTTTGAGCCTTGGCTCCAACCACAATGGTAATGGTTCTGGTTCGCCTGAACATTATCATGCAGCGGTGTCTTTCTGACATCACAAATCGCGCACATTTTCAGATGACTCAGTTCAGTGAGGGTGAATATTGTGAGAGGAGAATTGGAAGAATGTGCCAATATGAGAATTTTGAGACATAGATCATATTAATATAAGTTCACATAGCTAGGAAACAATGCTAAACACTCAAAAAGGCCATTTATAAGATAGTTCCCCTTTAAATGTGCTTGCTGGCAGTAGGCTTAATGGAATGAATAATCGAATGAGATCTTGCTAGCGAAAAATAATTAGTTCAACTCTTTCAGAATAAGTAGATAAAAACAAGCCCAAAGAGTATCTAATTGATACGAATTAATAGATACTTATGAGGATATCTGTACTGTATGCGCTCGGCTTAGGTATCATGTACTATATAAATACATGGTTCCCAAAGTTTTCAAGGCGCGACCCCCGAAATAACGTGTCAGAGAGGCTTGGAGGGAGGCTATACAATTTCACTATTAATCAGGTTTTAATCTGTTTCGGACATCAATCATTATCTATACATGCATGCATTGAATTGATTAACCTTTGGTTTATACCAGTGACACCTCATGTTCATCATCAGATAACAGTGCTTGAACAGATAAATGCATTTTCTCAAATTCATTCATCAAAACATCAAAGGCTCATTCAATTTCTCAAGTCACGTCCACATCATCAAATCCGTCAAACAGCGCATCTCCTAAGACATTTTAATCCCAGTTACAATATCACAATAACGTGTGAGTGACAGTGATACAATTCAACAATCCACAGATTCAGATTCCTCGTAATTCATATCCACAATCCACACATAAAGACGCTTCAATTTATGCTTGAATGAAACACAATTTGGGCACTCCGTTAAGCAAATACATCCACAGCGAAGAATATGAAACGAATCAGAGCCAAACGGCCGATAGGTTTCATTCATTAAAAACATCCCAGCGGGATTAAAAAAAGAAATGTATCCACTCTTTCTCCTTATTTTTCTATTTTTCTCCCATCCCAATTTTGTATTGCCAATTCTCCCCTTCAATTCTCCCCTCCCCTGTCTTTTTTTTTTTTTTTTTTTTTTTTTTCCTCCTTTTTCCTCCGATTTTCTCCCATCCCAATGTTAGTCGTTATGCCAATTCCCAATCCCCTTCCTGGTCGCTGCGCACTTACCCCCCCACAGTCGGTCTGGGAGAGTGGAGGCTATCACGTGCTTCCTCCGACACACGTCTAGCCAATCAACCGCTTCTTTCCACCTGGCAGCGCGGATTCTCACTGAGAGGGCCTAGCGTGTGGAAGGATCACACTATCCCACTTAGATCCTATCCGCGCTTAGCAGGCGCCCCGACCGAACTGTAGGAGTCGCTGTTTACAACGACCCGGACCCACCCCGCCAGCTTCTCCCACCCTCTAATACTGCCAATTGTATTAGTGTGAACGGCCAGCCAAGCTGGTGACAACCCCGGAGCTGTGAGCTGGATTCGAACAGGCGAATCCTAGCGTCTCCGGGGTTGGTGACGAACGCAATCTCCGCTACGCCACCTGACCGCCTCCCCTCCCCTGTCTTGAACGTTGCTAGACTATGCCTCCTGCTGGTCGGCTGTAGTGAGGATAGAAGCCTTGCATCACGTGTCCCCTCCGGTACACGAGGAGGCAGCCTGTCGCATCTTTTCACCAGACAGTGCATACTCTCAGTGGCGAGGAGTAACGCGTGGGAGGCTCACGCTGCCCCCGATACTTCCTGTCTCTGCTGTACAGGCGTCACCCAACCGACCTGTAGGAGTCACTGTCCACAATGTCCAATCCCCACCCATCGTCTTTCCACCCGCTACCTCTGCCAATTGAGATAGTATGACAACTGGCCCAAGCCGCAGGCAACACTGACTCGGGGAGTCGAGACCGGAGTCTCTTGCATTGGTGACGAGCGCAATCTCCGCTACGCCACCCAGCCGCCCTCCCGCGGGATTCACATTTGCAATGCTCCGTTATTAAAATAACCACATAGTGTGTGTCGCAACTCGCGAGTGCCGTATCCATATAACTATGACGTGCATTATTTAGGACAAAGTAAATCCATAGGCTGAATATGATTTATTATCAGAATTTTAGGTCTATTATTTTACATTTCAAAAGCCCCTCTAGAAAAACGAAGCACAAAAACATAATTCAGAATGGTATAATGGGATCGGTGAGGAGAGCTGGCATTTCTTCGCGAGGGCGTGGCCAGGTTATCCAGCTAACTGAACTTAACCCTGCTCTGGAGCAGGTTCAAACTTTCTGATCTGTTGCCATAGTGATTTAGACAATCGCACGTCGGGGAACCGAAAGATCTGGCTTATGTCAAGTTATCCTGAAAATTATCCGGCTAACTCAGTTAGCCAGGTACGAGGAACAGGGACCAGGAGCACTTAGGGGTTAAGTGTCTTCCTCAGGGACACTTCGACACACTGCCCGGGAGGAGCCGGAATCGAACCAGGAATCTCCGCATTACCAGACTACTTCTCTACCTTCCGAGCCACTGTCGCCTATTACTATAGTCTATTGCACTTTACCGTTACATTTGCACTCTGGTTGGATGCCAAACTTATTTTCGTTGTACTGTACTTGTGGTGTATGATGACAATACATTTTAATCTAATGTATTGTAATGTTGTGTTGTTTGTCTCCTGCAGGAAGGAGGTTCTTAAGAACGTGTCATTCACAGCAGCAGGACAAACCGTTGTTCTGGTAAATCCCTGCAACAGCAGATCTGTCCATTAAAACAGTAAAGCAGCCTGTTACCTGGTTTGTTTTCCCTTTCCAGCCCAACACATAGGTTTGTGAGTGGGTGAGTGTACTGCCCTCTGCTACCATATCTGCTGGATAAGAAAAATATATCATGTAAGGAGTCACATTCTGCCCTCTAGTGGTAAATGTGTAGAACACATCTGGAAGGTCAGGGTGTCAACATTGAACAGAAGAGCTGTGTTCAGCCATATATAGTTATGATGAGGAAGGATAAAGAGTGGGACCTTTCAGCTCGCTATAGTTTTTCATTTGGATTTAAGATGTCCCACCATGGCCTAAACGTTATGCTTTAATCTCTCTTGTAAATAACAATAGTGTTGAATATTTAGAACCATGTGTGCCCTCTGCCTGTCAGCTGGTGAATAGCCTGCTGCATGACCTCCTACACAGTGCACCCTAACCTTAACCACTCCCATAACCCTATCCCTAACACTCTCATAACCCTATCCTTATTCATGTTTCGATGAGTGAAATGTTTGTTTTTACACGTTGTCATCATTATTTGTTGACCAATAACGTTTATCAATTCGTAATTTGTGTGTGGAGGAAAAACACCTTAATACTATAGTTTCACTATGAGGTCAGTTGACTGTCAACACATTAGCAACATACATATTCATACAGGATGTAATCTATAGGCATGCTGCGGCCTCAACCCTTAAATCCCTGGACTCTGTATATCACTGCATATCACTCTGCCTCTATCACTAATGATAGATACAACACTCATCACTGTGTCCTTTATGAGAAGGTTGGTTGGTCCTTGCTGATGGAGAGGCGCAACAAACACTGGTTCATTTTTAAGGCCCTTATTGATAAGCTACCTCCTTATACTATATCATTATTGGTAAGCGACCTCCTTATACTACATCATTATTGGTAAGCGACCTCCTTATACTACATCATTACTGGTAAGCTACCTCCTTATACTACATAATTATTTTTATGGAATGTTGGAACCTATGGAGCCCGTTCTAGTGACTGGCTGATCCTTAAGATCCCTAGGGTAATCAATTAACAGGGTAAATCTGCATTTTGCTATGATGCCCCTCTAGCTCATGAACAATATTCTCCCCTCTGTTGCAGAGTTTAAAACCTTGATCTCCATTTCCATTTCCATTTACTCATTTAGCTGACGCTTTTATCCAAAGTGACTTACAAGTTCTGTACGTCAAGTCATCAGGAAGGGCACAACTCTATCAGCTGAGTAACAATGTTCATCAAAGTGTTGAGTGCTACAGTGTAGGTTAGTTTATTAGGACAAGTGCATGATTACAAGTGCAAGATTACAAACATCACAAAACAAACTGGTCAGACTACTACTTGACCTTACTCCTAAAACCCACCTCACCCCTGCCCACTTTGACTACCTAGGATGGCTTAGAGTAGACGACAGAGTATAGCAACTTGCAATGGGCCTGGTCTACACGATATACTACACCACTCAGGTACCCATGTACATGTCGAAATACTTCCCAAAGGTCAGTGAATACCACGCCCACAACACCAGAGGGAGTTCCACAAATCATGTGCAACCCAGATTCGGCACAAACAAGGGACTTAAACACGTTTCGCAATTATGACACAACAATGTGGAACGCCCTACCCACAGCCATAAAAAAAATGTTAATCCCTACCCACATTCAAAACCGCTCTTAAAGAGCACCTACGGCAGGCTGCAATTCGAAACTGGCCACCGTAAATGTCCAACCCCCCCACCCCCTCCTAATGTACAGTCTCCTCCCCGTCATATGTATATATTTTCTGTTAGGATCTCTGGGTAACAGTACTGTATATTTGCATATCGTATATGTCACAAATGTTACAGTACAAATGTCACTATGAATTGAAAATGGGGGACCCTGATGTAAACAAGACAAACGTCTTTCTCTCGTCTGCATCCCCTTAACAATTGTGTGTATTGAGCCGTACTGTAATGTACCCTGTATTGTAAAACTCTAGAATGGGCAAAATTTCCCAATTGAAAAGAGTAATTGTCACTCCAGTGGGAATGTGGGAGTCACCATCCTGTGTGAGACAGTATCACCCATATCAGACTGCTCTCAGACCAGTGGAATATAGGATATATTCACCAGTCTGACAGTCAGACGAGTAGAATGATTATAGAATAATAACACGACGAGGATACTGGGGACTCTGACACAATGTTTACCTGCGTCTTGGAGGAATTCGATGATCTCACAATGAACTGGACAAACGAGACACACCAGCAGTGGACTCCAGCTGCTATCCAGCTGATAATGACTGATCCTGGATCGACAGGTCCAGCTGGTTTATTTCTTGGTACAGTACGAGACCCCATGCTTATACCTCAGCAGGCACGTGCACACATAGAGCCCAAGGGGTGCTCGAGCACCTGCCCTTTTGTGCCTCATAAAAAAGTGCCCTTTAAAAACGATTTTTTTTCTTTTTTTACCGTTGCGCATATAGACTGCCCTTCCAACTGAAAATGTCAGGATAGAATCAAAATATTAGGTAAAGAGAGAGAGATGCCCCGTATTCCATTGCAGTTTGCACGGCCTCCTCAGCATGCCTCTCCGCGGACCTATATATTTTATGCATAGAGTGGGTGGTGATGATGATGATGATAGAAACCGCTGTGGCGCATACAGTTGAATGCTGGTATTAGACTTACTGAGGGACACGAAGAAGTCAAGTCCAATGGAATTTGGGAATCTCAAATACAAATCAGGATTGGAATAAAAATGCATTTATATTAAACAATACAGAATATACAGGACTTCTTGCATGGGGTCTGTAGGGTAGGCACTTATTCCCTCCCCCCTGAACATTTATGGAGATGTTTGGTCCTTTTAAGTCAGTGATAAAAGTGTCTTTTTTTTTTAACTTACATTTTTATTTGCAGTTTTTGATTTTTAAACAGACAGTACATTTCAACAAATAAAATTATAAAGACATAATATCAAAAATAAAAAAATAAAAACACATAAAAGTTTAACAAAAATTAGAAAAGAAAAAGGGTGACATGGGTTCTTTGGTCCATTCTATTTTTACATTGTTTATTTACATTCAAATTTATTTTCTTGTTTTCTTTTCATTCTTCTGTGATGTCATTTATTTTCTTCCTATATTCCTCCCACTTTTCCCATTTTGACTCAAATTTCTCCTCTTGTAGCCTCAGCATATGTGTGATTCTCCATTTCCTGTATCCCCTCTATTATCTCTGTCCATTGTTCCTTCGTCGGTGCTTCTACTCTGTACCACAGTTTAGTAAAAGCTTTCTTGGCTGCTACTAATAGTATCTTAATCAAGTATTTGTCTTCCCCCTGAATTCCTTCCTGTGATAGGTTCCCCAGATACAATACTTGGCCTGCCTGGGGTATTTCGTATCCTACTATTTCATTTATTATCTCTCCTATCTCTCCCCAATAGTTTCTTATTTTCTGACATCCCCAGAATATGTGTGTGTGGTTCGCTACTTCTTGTCCACATTTTCTCCAACATGGTTTCTGTGCTGGTGTGTAATTGCCCTGTATTTCTGGTGTTATAAAGAATCTAATTATGTTTTTCCACCCAAACTCCATCCATATCCTTGACCCTGTGGTTGAGTGTTGTATCTTGCATGTGTTATACCATTCTTCCTCTGTTATCTCCGTTTCTAATTCCTTCTCCCACTTTTCCTTTATATATATATGGTTGTGATGTCCTTGCTGTCCATTATTGCCTGATATAATGCTGATATAACCCTCCCCCCTTCCTTCCTTCGTATGCTTTTACCATTATCCTAATTATCCCATTCTGTTCTTTGTCTTTGTCTTGTTTTATTTCCTTGTTGTAATAGTCTCTAATCTGTAAATATCTAAAATGGTCTCTATTCTCTAGTCCGAATCTTTCTTTACATTTTTGTAGAGTCTGCATCTCCCCTCCTTCCATCATTGTACATATTGCTGTTATCCCCCCCCCCCCCCCCCCCCCACCCCCCCTTTCCCATCTTTTGTGAACCCATGGTCGTCTATCCCTGGTTTGAATTTCTTTGTCGTATGTTATCCATCTCAGTATCTTGGATTCTTTTTCCAGCTTGTATTTCTTTACTATTGTGTTCCATACGTTTATAGTGAATTTGGTAATTGGGTCTAGTATTTGTTCCTGTCTTCTGAACAGCTCCCTATCTCCTATTAATGCCTGCACTTTGAATTCCTCTCTTTTGGTTTCTATATCTTTCCATTTGGCTTCATAATTCACATTGCACCAGCATGCTACTGTCCTAAGTTGTGCTGCATAGTAATAGTCTTCTAAACTGGGTACTGCCATTCCTCCTTTCTCCTTTGGTAATTGTAGAGTCACATGTCTGATCCTTGGTCTCCCCCCCCCCCCCCAAATGAATCTTGATATGTCTATCCCATTCCCTGAATTGTTTTTGTGGTATTAATATAGGTAAAGACTGAAATAGGTATAATAACCTTGGTAATATGTTCATCTTAATGATTTCGATCCTTGAGCTGAAATCTAGGGGCATTACTGTCCATCTTTGTGAAGAAGTACGGGCTCAGAGCGCGGTGCCAAGGGAGGGGCTTCCTCTTCATCGTTTTCCACAGAGGGAGGAAGACGTACTGGACTGGAGCTCCGGAGATTCAGCACGCGAGAGATAAACTCAGTTACACAACGGGTTATTCTAGAAGTATGCCATAGCTTAGCGTTTGGTTAATGCGGAAGAGACATTGTGAATGCACCCGCGGACGACCGCATGCCGAAGACCAGGTGGTAGATATTGTCCACCTTGCGTTAGCTGTGTATAGGCGTCATAGCAGGGGGGTTCACCACGACCCACAGCTTAGCTTTGTTTAGGCTAGCACAACAGTTTAGCCCGCGTGTCGGCCCACCTCTTCAGCCCAGCAGAGGACGTCGCTACACTGCACGCTCCTCCAGCTCCTCCAAGCCGTTGCTCCAGCAGCTCACCTGCCCAGCGTCTACCCTGCCCCGCTGCCTGTATCACGGGATCGCCCGGCGGCCATCTTACCACCCGGACGGTTGGTGGTGAGAGCAGGCCCGCCATTTTGGATAAGTACAGCGGTGCTTCGAGTGCTGAAACGTTATCGGTAGACAATTCACTGTGTGGCGCAGGCTCTCTAAGGGCGAAGATAAACGGTGCTTTGAACGAACGCTGGCAGCAGTGTCTAGGGGCGCCCCAACCATTTATTGTTTTGGGGGAAAAGCCGGCTTTAGATAGGACTTTTATTTGGTAATGTGGGCCCACCGTTAATTTCTTTTGAGTGTAATAATAATTCAATAATCCCATTGAACTCCTTTACTCCTTACCTTGTGCTCACCTACCGCGAAGCGGAACAGTAGATAACCCTTAAAGGAAAGAGGTTCTTACTGTGTCTGTAATACAGAGTGAGAGCACTAGGTGCCCAGTGTGGGAATAGCTTCCCTCCATGTGTATTGTAGAGCGAGAGCACTAGGTGCCCAGTGTGGGAATAACTTTCCTAATTGAGTAATTCCTTTGTATCTTGAATCAGACTTCCAGTAAAGGAGACGTAAATGGGAGCACTGTGTGTGTGTGTCTTTAATGTGCATTTTGTCTAACCCTTTTCTCTCCGGGTAATGCTCATTATTGTTTAACCCTTTCCCCACCCCCTGCCTATAGTTTATTGTGAAAGGTCTCCACTCATCATTAAGGAAGAGTACTGCTTTGGGGAGCGAATATATCATCCATCTTACGGCCATCAGGTGTGGGAGGGCTCAGGAAGTATTGGGGGAAGTGTGGGCATGTGGGGAGCTACTGCTGATCGCCCTGGAGGGTAAGCCTGATGGCTTGTCGTACAGAACTTGTAAGTCGCTTTGGATAAAAGCGTCAGCTAAATGACTAAATGTAAAATGTAAATGTAGAGTACCATCCCTAGGTCAGTGAATCCTAGGCCTCATCCACTCCTGCTGCTCGACCTCCACTTCAACATTCCTGGCCTACAGTCGGGGATCCAGCTGGACTCAGCTCTGCTGCATTCTCGCTTCCAGGTGGCCGTGTACAACCACTCCCATAAAGCAGGGATAATCCACCCTGCTACATGTATATATATTTTTTTATCATTCCATTTGGGGGGGGGGGGGGGGGGGGGTGCTTAATGTCTGAAGGAGTCGACTGAAGGCTTCTTGTCCTCTGCAAAAGCATGCAATTGGTCCACTGATGGATACATCTTGATATTTGTCTAGTCTAGTATGTTCATTAGATGGGTGAAATCCTCTTTCAGTGCCTCTGTGCCTGTTTTCTTAGGCAGGTAGCCTCTGGTATGCGTGCCACGCTTCTAGGCCTCTTTTCTTTTGGAAAGAATGAAAAAAAAAAAAAAAATGTATTCGACTAAGAGGTTGACAGTCGACTACGGCTCCTTTCGACCAATTAGTCGACTAATCGACTAATAGGGGTCAGCCCTAGTTTCTTGTAAGAAGATAACCTGCGCCTCTTCTTTCTTAAGTTTCGTCATCACCTTACTCCTTTTGATCGGATTATTCATACCATTCACATTCAGCGACATCATTTTGATACCCTTAACTTGTGTAATATTTCTTTTCCAAATGTTCTCCCGTTCTACCCATGTCACATAAAATAATATTTGTGTTTGTAGCCACTGCTATCCCTGTCTGATTTACATACGTATAACCATAATAAACATTAACATCAACATTAACATCTGGTACTTCCATGGTAGTAGAGGATCTCAGTCATATCCCTCTTTCCCCCGCTGGCGGGTGGGGAGTAGTGGCTCTCCTAGTGAGAGGGCTCCCCTAGTGGCTAAAAGATGCGCACTATACATGTCCAACTTGTTCTGTGTGCGACCTCCGAGCTCCCGGTCAAAGCACTGCATTAGTCACTTTCATGTTCCTGTCTATTTGTATTATGGGTCACGTGTAATCCTATGGTTCTTTCATGTCCGTCCCAATATATCTCTTGAATCTCCATGTCTTTTTTTACAACTTTTCGTATAGTTATCTCGCATGTACTTTACCATCTTCTCATTGCATAAGTCATTTTCATGTTTACATTTACTTGTATTGTGTGTGTCACATGTATACCAGTCCAATGTGTATTGTACTTATCCTTTCTTGGATCACTGTGTCCCCTCTGGTCTCCTCTCTGCTCCCCTTCCCCGTGTTTTTTCGTCGTTCTTCTCAGTTGATCTACTTTGAATCGGTTCAGATCTCCTTCACCTTCCCGTCTTCCTCTCCTCGTCCTCGTCCCTCGACCCTGGTCCATCTGCGTGCCTTCTCCAACCTCTGCATCAGCGTCGGTCTCTCTCCTTCTCCTCCCGGTACCCTCCATCCTCTCCGGTTCATGTCCCTCGTCGCTTCCCGCACGTCGTTGTACACCTTGATGCCTTCTTTCCAATGGACCTTCAGCGTGGTCATTGGTGATTGAAATCTGATTCCTTTCTCTTTCAAAGTATTTTTTATCTTAACATAGCTCCGACGTTTTACAGCCACCTCTGTTGAATAGTCATGGTTGAAGGTTATCCTCTGCCCCTCCACCTCCATCTTTGTCTGCCAGGCTGCTCTGAGAATGTTTTCTTTGACTTCGAATTTCAAGAAATTAACTATAACTGCTCTCGTGGTCTGTTTATCTGTGGCTTCGGCGCCTGGGCCCTGTGCGCCCTTTGAATCTCTATCTTGGCGAGGTCTGACATTTCTAATTCTTTTCGAATTAGGTTGTCTACATATTTGGTCATCGAGTCTCCTTCTATCCCTTCTCTCAGTCCCCATATTCGTATGTTATTTGTCCTTGACCTCCCCTCCAAGTCCGTTAGCTTTTCTCTCATCATGTTTTGTTGTTTGTTTCCTTGTATTTCTGTATTCCATTCCTCCGTCTCAGCCGTCCTTTCTTCTAACATCTTTATATCTTTCTCTTGTTTCTGTAGTTTTCCATCAATTGTCTCGAGTTTCTTATTTATTTCTTCTCTGAGCTCGTCCTGACCCTTCTTTAATTCTTCTCTGAGTCTGTCGATATTGTTCTGGATGTTCTGCGTGTTAGCTTGGCTAGCTATTGAGCTAGCTTGCATGCTAGTCTGTATGTTAGCTAGTAGCTCCTCAGCAGGTGGGCATTTCTGCCTGCGTCATGCTTGGTTTACCTTCAGCGCCACTCCCTCGTGTCGATAACTTTTCTCCAGTGTTTGTATTTCTTCTGGGGTATTTTTTCTTTCGTTTGATCTCGTGTCCATCTTTCCCTTACTCTTTTATCGTTGAATTGTCACTTTTTATATTGTTTTAGAAATTTGTACTTCCTTTTTCGATGTTCTTTGACCGGGAGCTCTTTTCAATGGCCGCCTACCCGAACATCTCAAACCGGAAGTCGATAAAAGTGTCTTTCAAGGATAAGTGAGCTCCTGCACTGATGTTCAATATTCAATATTTGATCACCAAAACCACCCAAAAAGCATAAAAAGGGCCCTGATGGAAACAAGACGAAAGTCTTTCTCAGGTCTGCATCCTCTTAACAATTGTATGTATTGAGCTGTACTGTACTGTACCCATTCTGCAATCTGTTAATAAACTTTTCAATCAATCAATCAATCAATCAATCAATCAATCAATCAATCAATCAATCAATCAATCAGGTATAGTGCCCTTTTCAGCCTTTGAGAACCTGCTCCTCTAAAATCCTGTGCACGTCCCTGCACCTCAGTAACCTCACTGCACTATAAAAGGAGACGTGGACTGGTTTTGCTCCCGACACACCTGCCACTTTCCAACGCACCTCTATCTGTCTTTCAGTGACATGTTGTGTGTGACGTCACCAGGTCTGCTTTTTAGGTCTGTTTAGGTAAATCTGCTGGATTCAAAGCTCTCTCTCTCTCTCTCTCTTGCCCTCTCTCCCCCCTCTCTCTCTCTCTTTCATGACACTCAGCGCAGGTAAGATACTAATCTTCTTTATAAACACTCAAAGCTAAATGATCATAAGGGAAATGTGTTTTAGATGGTGTTGAAGTTAACTGATACCTAGTAAAACTATAGTATTACGGTGGTTAAATAATGAAACATAACATTAGAAATGACCTGATCATCATCACCACTCAGACGTGTTTCCGCCAGGGTTCATTTGGTGTAAACTGTAATTAGACTCACCACTAACGTTAATAATTACGGTACTGCGGGGCTAAAAGTCACCCTTGAGTAAATTGTTATTTTCCGGACTCAAAATAAGCAAGAATGGCTGGGGGGGAATATATACATACATAGTGGGTATACATACAGTATATAAACAATACATAATATGATATGATTCATATTCTTGTAGGCTATTCTATTAACCTGTTCCCCACGATGTGAAAATCTGCATAAAATATATACCTAGGTAAATGGAATATTGCTCCACTTCTACAAGGGCTATTTGCATATTCTTGGTATCTAGGTACATCTATGGACCTCAGGGAATGTATTCACAGTGTCAGAAATATTGTGTCTATTACTAGGCTTGCTTAAATTGTGATGAAACAAAGGAGAATATGAATTGTGATTTTTCTTTGCATCTTTGACAGTGAATAACACCATGATAATAATGACCAAACTTAAAAAACTGCCACTGACCTCGTTCAGTACCCTCTTGAGATCATGTGTACAAAAAAGCTAAGGAAATTAATAAAGGGAAGATGATAAAACCGAAGGTTCTGTAGATACAGTACTGAATTCTCCCATCCGGACCAATGCAATTTGAAATATTATTATAGAATATAGAATAGATGCTTATACATTACCTTATTATAGCCAATTTATATATATATTTACATTTATATATATATATATATACATATATTATCTTTCAAATGCCAGAGTTCAATTTGGATTTAGTATCACCAAAAAATTCCAACGCTGGTCGACAGCTATGCATGTCCTCTACGAAATGGCTGCAACAAATTTTCATTTTCGTTTCAAGCTTGGAATGGACGATCGAAAATCGAAAACTTCAAACTATCTTTTAACCCTTTTAACCTATTGCTAAACTAACGTATTGATGATAATATACATTCTACATGCTTTTGTGACATGTTAGTGGTGTTAATACTTGAAAACGTTTGATTTTAAAATCGCAAATTTTTTGCATCACTCTGAAAAATATGGATCTATGATCATAATGTCATTTAGGGGTCGGTACCGACCCTGGGGGGTGGAACAGGTGTTTATTCTATTAAACTTTTTTTTTGTTTTTAATGTACCGGTATATTATTTGGGGGGTAATACAACATGTTAGAAGCTGTACTCATCGGGAATGCGCTCCAAGACCGACTACACATCAGAGTGTCATCAAAGTGATCTCACTAGGCAGCTCAATGAGGAAATAAAATTTTAGTGGAATTTAACATTTAAAATACATAATCAATAATAGACAGAGTACCGTTTTTATGGAAGATGGAAAGCTTCTAATCTAGGACAGGTATATTTTACATTTCTGAGTTTGTTTGTTTTCCAGTGTCTATTGATTTAGTGAGTTTAGCACCAGAGGGAAGTTGGGGCTTCATTTACATTTAATTCTGTATACGACAGGTCAGCAGGAAGGGTACAATTCTTACTATGCAATGTTCATCTACCAACAATGTTCATCAAACAGTGTTGAAACTTGGAACTCAGTGTTGAGTATTAGTATAGTAATAATAATAATAATAATAATAATAATAATAATAATAATAATAATAATAATAATAATAATAATAATAATAATAATAATAATAATAATAATAATAATAATAATAATAATAATAATAATAATAATAATAATAATAATAATAATAATACAACTTTATTTGTATAGCACCTTTCATATAGAAACTGCAGCTCAAAGTGCTTCACAACAGAAAAAAATTTGCAGACATATAAAATCACAGTTTTTCACATAACATCCCAACAGGCCACCTTGTTTATGGTTTGATTCAGGTTTAAAAATAGACAATAATAGAAAGAGTAAGATAGTGCAATAGTGCAGTGTAATAAGTAGTAGAAATATATAAGACATGAAATGAGCACATAAAGTGCAGACATATAAAATCATTTTTTTTTTTTTTTTTTTACAGTGCAATAAAATAGTTCTGGATTACTGTTCAACAGTTCTCTTTACCTTCTCTGTTTGTTATCCACAGTTTCAAACCTGACAGTCTTCCCTCCTGTTTGCCCACTTTGACCCTTCGAACCTCCCACTCAGGGCAAACCTCCCTCTCAGGGCACAGTTATCTCTCTCAGGGCGCAGTTCTAGGCCTGCAGGTCCTACACAGTTTAAAAGCCTGACAGTCTTTCTTGTTTGATACCCACACAGTTTAATACCTGACAGTTTTGAATCTGTAATAAAAAGCAAAGACAGAGTAAAATAGTGCAGTGCCAACCACAGTGTCAAGGATATGGAGGGAGTTTGGGTGGAAAAACATAATTAGATTCTTTATAACACCAGAAATACAGGGCAATTATACACCAGCACAGAAACCATGTTGGAGAAAATGTGGACAAGAAGTAACGAACCACACGCACATATTCTGGGGATGTCAGAAAATAAGAAACTATTGGGAGGAGATAGGAGAGATAATAAATGATAAAGTAGGATACGAAATACCCCAGACAGGCCAAGTATTGTATCTAGGGAACCTATCACAGGAAGGAATTCAGGGGGAAGACAAATACCTGATTAAGATACTATTAGTAGCAGCCAAGAAAACATTGACTAAACTATGGTACAGAGTAGAAGCACTGACGAAGGAGCAATGGACAGAGATAGTAGGGGGGATACAGGAAATGGAGAGAATCACACATATGCTGAGGCTACAAGATGAGAAATTTGAACCAAAATGGGAGAAATGGGAGGAATATAGGAAAAAAAGAAACAACATCACAGAAGAATGAAAAGAAAACAAAGAAAATAAATTGAAATGTAAATAAACTATGAACAGACCGATGACCCCATGCCACTATATGTTTACTTTTATTTACTATTTATGTCTTTTTTACTTGCTTTAGATGTTATTTTCTTATAATTGTGTCTGTCAATTGTAATGTTGTTGATGTTTGTAGATCGAAAAGTTTACAAATAAAAATGTTAGTTTAAAAAAAAATTAAATAGTGCAGTGCAATAAAATAGTATAATAGAATAGACTGTAAAATTATGCAGCAGTGCAATAAAAAGTTAAGTAAAATAGAAGTGCAATAAAATAGAATGGACAGAGTAAAATAGGGGTCCTACTAATCACCATAAAGTACCACAAAGTACCCCAAAGTATACCCCAAAATACCCTAAAATACCACAAAATACCCCAAAGTACCACAAAATACTCCAAAATACCACAAAGTACCCTAAAAATACCCCCAAAGTACCATAAAATAATCCAAAGTATGACAAAATACCCCAAAATACCACAAAGTACCCTAAAAATACCCCAAAGTACCACAAAATACCCCAAAGTACCCCAAAATACGCCAAAGTACCACAAAATACCACAAAATATACCCCAAAATACCACAATAATCGTATAATAATCTATTGTATCAAACGCTGCGCTTAGATCTAATAGGATGAGAATTGAGACTTTGTTTGCATCAGAGTTTATTCTGAGGTCACTAATTATTTTAGTAAGAGCAGTTTCAGTGCTATGGTGCGTTCTGAAGCCTGATTGAAATTCCTCCATGATGTTGTTTTCTTTTAGAAAGGAGTTTATTTGTATTGAGACAATTCTTTCAAGTATCTTGACTTGCTGATGAATGGGAGGTTGGATATTGGCCTATAGTTGGTCAGTATCTAGTTTGGGTTTCTTTAATAAGGGTCTTACGAAGGCTGTTTTGAATGCATCTGGGAAAATGCCTGTCAGAAGTGATGTATTTATAATATTTAGGACAAGTTGCAATACTCTCGAATATTCACTTTAAAAATGCTGTGGGTATAATAGGTTCAATACAGGAAGTGGAGGAGTTACATTCCATGACAGTTTTGTAAAGCTCAGTTGATGTAATGCAAGTGAATTTTCCTATTGTTACTTGTTCGCAGGGTTTGCTGATGGTGTCCATGTTTGTATCAGGAATAATGCTGGCTCTAATTGAAGTTTTTTTTTTTATTGAAGAATAAGGCTAGTTCTTCACATTTTGATGCAGATGACTGTGGAGAGGGGTGGGGGCTGTGTTGAGTAGCTGGTCGATGGCTGAGAATATTATTCTAAAGTTTCCAGCATTCTGTGTGATAATCTTTAAAAAAAAATCCTTTCTTGCCACTCGTATTTCTTTGTTATAGGCAGTCATGGCTTCCTTATATATATCGCAGTGGACTGTGAGCTTGGTTTTCCTCCATTTTCATTCAGCAGCTCTACAGATTATCTTTGTCTGACCAACACTGCTATTATATAACCATGGGGAGATTTTGTCACTTGACTTTTTTTTTCTTTTTACCTTTAATGGAGCAACAGCATCCAGTGTATATGATGGGGTGTTGTTGAGATTTTTAACCATGCAGTTTAAAGAACAGTCCAGGCTGGATGGTTCAGTTTGTCTCATGATGTTTGAGAACTTCTCTTCTGTGTTGTCATCTATTCTAGTACTCTTCGCTTTACAATGGTTACCGTTTTTGTCTGTTATGTTTAGGTTAGCATTGAAGAATACACTTTATCAATGTTCAGCCTTGTTGTTATTACCAAGTCTAGGGTGTTACCATGTTGGTGAGTGGGTTCATTTACATGTTGTATTAACTCAAAGCTGTCCAGTAGGTTGATAAGCTCAATAGTCTTGGGGTCATTCTTCTTATTTATATGAATATTCAGATCTCCATGTATGATTAATCTTTCATATCTAGTGATACCGACTGAGATTAAATCTGAGAATTCCTGCAGAAATATTGATGAGTATTTTGGTGGCCGGTACAATGTGATGATGAGCAAAGACAGTTCAGCTTTGAGCTCAATAGCAAGATATTCAAATGATGTAAATTCACCCATGTCAATGTCATTACATACAAACGATTTAGATAAAATAGCGGCAACCCCTCCCCCTTTCCTGTTTTGTCTTACCGATTGATAATACTTATAATTTGGAGGGCAGGCTTCTATCAGCGTTGTCACACCAGTAATGTCATTTAGCCAGGTCTCGACTAGGAACATGCATTGCAAATTCTTTTCAGTTATCAGATCATTGATTAAGACAGATTTGTTGCTCAACGATCTAACATTCAGAAGGGCCATTGTCAGTGATTTTGTGATGGGGGGTGAGGCCTTGACTGAGCGATGATGGGTCTGAGGTTACTAAGTGTCACAGTACGTGTCAAGCATTTCTTCTTGAGTCTGATAGTAGTGAGAACAGGAACAGCATGGTTTGTTATTGGAACAAACTGATAGCAGTAGTTTGGGGGGCGTGGTGGACGTTTTGGGGGTTGCAGTTGTGGGCTGTCAAGGAAAGATGGTGGAATAGTTATTTTTTGATGTTTTGGAGATGCCTGGCTGTAAATCAGACCAGCATTTACCAGTTTGACCATTTTTGGTGTGAAAAGCAGGTGGGGGAGATGAGGGGGAGAAGGGGGATGAGGGGGGGAGGGGAGGGGGGTTTGGTACATTGGTGATGACCTGGCAAGAGGGAGGGGGAGGAGGAGAGTGATACAAGGGAGGAAAGGTGAGGGGGGGGGGGCTGGGCGGGAGGGGCCCCCTGCAGTTTAGGGTTGTTGATGGGGAGTAACACAGGGGAGGAAAGACAGGGGGGCTGAAGGGGAGGGGCGATGGTGATCCCCGATATATTGTCTCGACGTCGATATGTGGGGAGCTGGGGGGGAGGGCTGTTAGTAGTAGGTAGTAATATAGAGGTGGTTGGTCATCATTCAGGCAGAGATGTCGGACAGGCAGGCCGATATCTGCTCAGAGACATGGATATCTGAGGGAGGAAAGGTGAGGAAGAGTTGAGTATCATCGGCATAGCAGTGATACGAGAAGGCATGAAACGTGATAATTAGGGATGGGTACCGAATCCGGTACTTTTAACGGTATCGACTGAATCACATCGGTACTACCAAGTACCGATTCACATGAGATCCACCGGTGCCACATTTCGGTAATGCACCAAAAAAAGAAATAATAATACTTTTATTTTTATTTTAATAATTTCTTTAAATCCAATGACGTATGAAGTGTGCCGCACATTCACGTCAACGTTCACGTGCACAATACACGCTTACCTAGGACAAAGCTAGATGCAGACAACACTTGCTGCAATATTATATTATTAAAAAAATATCTAAATAAATAATAATGATAATAGATTATTTAAAGTTTGGACTCATTTTGTACAACTGAGGTAGGTAGAGTACAAGACAAAAGTACAGAAAAAAGGTACCGTTGGGTACCGGTATCGATTCACAGGTACCGGTATCGGTTCAAATGTGAACGGTACCCAGCCCTAGTGATAATGTTACCCAGAGATTTGGTGTAGAGGGAGAAGAGGAGGGGTACAAGGACAGAGCCCTGGGGATCGCCTGTCTGAAGGGGGCGGGCCGACAGGAACCCTCTCCATGATACTTGGTAGAAGTGGTCGTCGAGGTTCAGTGCAGGCAGGGCTGTATATGGACCACTACCTTTACTTGCTTCATATCACAGCTGTATATGGACCACTACCTTTACTAGCTTCATATCACAGCTGTATATGGACCACTACCTTTAGTAGCTTCATATCACAGCTATATATGAACCACTACCTTTTACTAGCTTCATATCACAGCTATATATGAACCACTACCTTTACTAGCTTCATATATCACATATGAACCACTACACTTTGCTAGCTTCATATCACAGCTGTATATGTACAGTACTGTTGACAGAATTGGCTATGGGGCGACAATAATATATACAAGAGGCATGGTTTCTATCTTTGGCCTTGCTCTGCTGGCAGCGGTTTATTCATTCACATTGATTCATAACACATGGCAGCTCATGCGATCTCCTCTCCGGGAGAGGCAGATGTGGGAAGAAGATAGCGACAGAGGGAACCAAGGCTTAAATACTCCCAACCTGGCGTAGACAGTAGAAGCTCCGCCTATAGCGCCCTCCAGTGGACACAGATATATATGCAGTCATGGGAGCAGTAGAGGACAGTTACAGTTAGTTACAACCATACATACAACCTCTAGATTCAACAGGTACCGTTACTCTTTGCTAGCTTCATATCACAGCTGTATATGTACCGTTACGCTTAGATAGCTTCATATCACAGCTGTATATGTACCGTTACGCTTAGCTAGCTTCATATCACAGCTGTATATGTACCGTTACGCTTAGCTAGCTTCATATCACAGCTGTATATTATTCGATTATATTATTATATTACAATTATACCTGTGTGAGCTGTCGTGGCTCAGCATTGCACGGCACCTGGTTACATGTTTGTCCAGCTGCATGTAGACCAGACCAGCTGCATGTAGACCAGACCAGCTGCATGTAGACCTGACCAGCTGCATGTAGACCTGACCAGCTGCATGTAGACCTGACCAGCTGCATGTAGACCTGACCATGTAGACCTGACCAGCTGCATGTAGACCTGACCAGCTGCATGTAGACCTCTGACCAGCTTCATGTAGACCTGACCAGCTGCATGTAGACCTGACCAGCTGCATGTAGACCTGACCAGCTGCATGTAGACCTGACCAGCTGCATGTAGACCTGACCAGCTGCACCTAGACCTAAGCAGCTGCACCTAGACCTTGCTGTGGCCTTGGGCACTCGCGGCACCACTTTCATGTTTGAGTATAAAGCAAGCTTTGCTCAGAAGCATTTGACCTGAACCTATATTATTGCCTACATAACATCCGGACCACACGTACAGGTACCACAAAGCTGTTGAAATGGCCCAACTTATCAAGAGAGTGTCTATTTACTGGCGTCTTGATTAGAAGAACGATTAGAAATGTCTCATCTTTAGTCCAAGTCACATTCAATTCATCATGGCACACATTTTAGAATATGTGTGAGATCATGCGCTAAATACATCTGTATAGTTTTTCCGGTGAAGTGTCCTTTTATTACTCTAAAGTATTTATTTGTTTTGCCATGTATTCTCACGTACCAGCTATGTAAATATCACTTACTATCAGTAATGAGTCCAAATGGTCTTGTTGCTCCTCAGACGTGGCCATGACCAACCAGATGATCTCCAGTCAGCCTCAGCCAGTGGTGCAGGTGATCCAGACTAACGAGTGGTCGTCTGGGATCTGTGACTGCCTTGAAGACAAGGCTAACTGTACGGTTTCTACAGACACACACGTGACTCATGCAGGAACTCACAGCTGACTGGCCAGTGCATGAATGAATCATTGTATTTGTACAGCTCTTTTCTAGACACTCAAAGCGCTTTACAATGTAGGGTGTAAATTGCCTCCTTCACCACCACTGTGTGGTACTCTATCTATCTTGCCATACACCAGGCACACATCACACTACACAATGATTCCCATACACTGGCACCAGGCACACATCACACACCGCACTACACAATGACTACCATACACCAGGCACACACCACACTACACAATGACTGTCTACCATACACTGGCACCAGGCACACATCACACTACACACTACACAATGACTACCATACACTGGCACCAGACACACATCACACTACACAATGACTACCATACACTGGCACCAGACACACATCACACTACACAATGACTACCAGACACTGGCACCAGCCACACATCACACTACACAACGACTACTGTAACTGAGGGGTACAATTCCCTGACTGTATTGAGAGTATGGTATCATTAAACCACTACTGAGTTATGTACTTTAATTACTGGCCATACAGTACACAGGTATATGTGATGAACACCCACACAATAACACGGCTTAACAAAGAAAGTCCTGTTTGGAATATTTATTAGAAGAGCAGCAATATTAGATTACAGTATTGAGAATTAGGGTCGCGCTTGTATGGCGAAGAATGTGCATGAATAGGTCAAGAGCGTAAGTCCATGAGCATATTACGATGGGGATAATTAATATCACCTGTAGCATAAGAATTATATAAGGTACACTCGTAGGTCAGCTGGAGATACTAAGGGGGTTCCCTCCGGTTGTAAGCCAGCAGGGGAGAGGAATGTTCGGATGCAAAAGTCTGGATCAACGAGGAATCAATAAGCTCCAGCTACGGGAGTCGGTACATATACTCCCCTCGATCGGCAGACAAAAGCAGCAGCTATAATCCAAGTATGCGGGACAGCATGGATGAAAGCCAGCCAGCCTCTTCCTAGAGACGGGCTCGAGTGATGCTCCTCACGGGTAGATCCCACACAGCAGCGGGGTAGACGGTTCTCTGCTCCAGCAGCCACAGTACCAAAAGCAATAATCCAGCCGGAAAGGGCTCTGCATTCACCGGTGTAGATTCTCCTGTGCACGGTACTTCACATTAACTATGTTGAACTTGACGTTATTTCACTAAGCTCTGACACTTTTACTATCCTATTCGCACGCGGTTCTAAGTGCTCTATTTAGACGCAAAGTTGCTCACTTCACTTGGTCGTTGACTCGTGGTGAAGGCTTCAACTTGTTGGGTTAACTAACTGCTGTATCCACCTGCGACGTATTTATACGTAAGGTGAATAATCTAGTGCCAACCTCAGTTCTGTCTCGTATTACTGCGCAAACCTGGGCATGTTGAGACATGTCTTAGCGGTGACTTTGAACTAGACATTGGGGGTATGGCCGTTGGTGCCTAGGGGGTCGCTGTCCAATAGGAGAACGAATATTATGGTCTGGCTTGTACCTAGGTAAAGGGATATTCCGTGTATATGTACAAAGAATATACAAGGGATATCAGAACGATATACAAATATTATACAATATATCTCAAGTAATAAATATATATATTCGGTTTAATCTGACCCTTTGTAACAGCCGCCTCCTAATTAGTCCGCACCTAATTAGATAAGCAGAGACAGATTAACCGTCTTGTCCACTACTCAATGTCCGTTGTGAGGAGTAGGGCAATTCACAAAGTCAGTGGGTCATGGTCGTCATTAAGGGAGTCGGGTAGCCTTGGCAACTCTATCAGCCTCGCCACGGGTCGGGTGTATGTCCGTCCCTGGACGAGCACCTCTGCCGCTCTGACCTTTCCGTCGGCACCAGTGATCACTTTGCTTACGCGGCCGGCCGGCCACGCAGCTCGGGGTAGTGACTGGTCTATGATCACGACGACTGTGTCCACTTTTAAGTTGTCCCCGTCCTTGACCCGCTTCTGACGGGCTGGAAGGGATGGTAGGGGGGTTAGGAGGAAGCGGGCCTGAGACTGCTTTGATCTGTGCTTGGCTGCGCCTCCACATCCTCCGTCTGTTCCTCTTGTTTGGTCTGTACCCCGTCTGAGGAGGGGCCGGTTCCGGCCGCCCCATCAAGGAGTCGCTTGGGGTGCTGGGTTCGAGGTCAGCTACGTCTGGAGCGCAGCTGAGGGGGGTGGAGTTCGGAACTCCCTCTTGTGCCCACGGTTTCTCACAGGCCTCTCGCCTAATGTCAATAGCCTCTCAACGGGCTGTACGGGAGAGTGGCCGGTGTCGCTCACCTTTGTGTGCAGGCAGCGTGTAGGCGTGGGTGGACTGTCAAGTCCGTAGAGGGGGCCCTGGAGCGTCCACCCCAGTCGGGTCTGAACCGCGACTGGGCATCCTTTGGGTCCGATGTGGGCCGCCTCAATTGGGAGAATGAGGTCCGCGTGGTCGGAGCCGATGAGCAGGGTCGGTGTGGCGCCGTCAATAAGCGGTATAGGTAGTCTGCGTAGGTGCACATACTTCGCCATCAGCTGTGGGATGGGGTAGGTGTACTGTGACAGGCCTATGTCGTGGCTGGTGAAGACGTTGGTAATACTATACTGCTTCTCGGGCTGGTCCACCGCTGCTATCTTGAAGGAGACATTTTCACCCTTTATGGTCTTCTGGTCTCTTCTGATGGTACGTATTGTCATTGTTCCTTTGGCACCCCGCAGGCCCAACTGGGCTGCGGCGGAAGCGAGGAGGAGAGTCTTTTCAGACCCATCGTCTAGGACGGCGTAAGTGTCCAGGACCTTGTCCTCGTAGCTCAGGAGCACTCTGACCACTTTGATGAGCACTCGGGGGGGGTCCCGCTATGCTGGTCTATATGGAGCACTCCTGTTGGCCGGTTGCCTTGTTTGGTTAATCTTTGCTGGTGGGCCCCGCACAGTGCTGCGCGGTAAGCGGCGCCCGCCTGGGCCGCCTCACGCCACTGGTCAACTTGGACGGGGTTCAGTGTCTTATATTCGGCGCACTGTGCCAGCCAGTGTCCGCCGTCGCAGTAGGTACAGCAGGGGGCGGTCTGGTGGCTCTTCGGTACTGGTGCCACCGCCTCGGCCTGGTACATTACCGTGACGGGCCCACTTTGTTGTCCTGGCGGACGCCTGTTGATGTCATGCAGGACCTCCAAGTGGGCGCCGCCGCACCTGCTGCACTTCTTCTTCAAACGGCACTCAGCTGCCATATGGCTGCGCGCGCAGCGGAAGCAGCGGCGGTGGTCTTTGATCCACTGACTCACCTCGTCCGTGGTCAGCTTCTTGAAAGGGTCGCATTGATACAGCCGATGTTCCCCTTCACAGTACTGGCATTCAATCTTCCACTCCTCTTTCGTCGAGGGGGTGTTGTGGTTCTTGTGCTGCGGTACTGATTCGGCTTGGTGCATAACGGTTATCATTTGATCCCCGAGGTCCTGGTCTTGGGCTTGGTCCACTCCACACGAACGTGTCCAGTCGTAGGCTGCTGACTTCTCTCGCGAGGAAGTCAGATAAGTCTAGGAGGGATGCCTCTGGGCCGTTGGGGTCGCGGTGGTCTCTCTGCTGCCGAAAACGCTCTTGTCGGGCGGGAGGGAGCTTCTCTAATATCCTTTCTACATTAGAGTTAGCGTACAGTTCATATATCCCTTTTTCCTTTTGGGACCCCAGCATCCCTACCAGGGACTGTACCTTGATAGAGAGGTCATCCAATGCTCTGTTGTCTCTGGCTGGGGGGAGGCGGTCGATATCTCTTATTTCCTGTATCACGTAGTCCCATTATGCGTCCATAACGCTGGTCGAGGGCTACTAGAGCCGCGGTGTATGGGGTACTTGAGTTGGAATATGCCAGCGCTATATTATGCGCTCTGGGCACCTTCAGGTGCTTGAGGAGGATAGCATATTTGTAAGTCTCATCGGGGACGTCGGACATCATAGTCTCTAAGCACATCCGTAGTTCCGTGTACTGTGCTCTGTCCTCGTGTGTAAAATCCGGGAACGTCGGTGTGCCAAGGTACGATGCCATGGATGGCTGGCACATCGGTGAGCGTTGGGGGAGAGGCCTCCTGGGCGAGTCTCCCCGTACGTGCTGTCGTGGGCTGGTACTTGGTGGGTGCCAAAGCCCGGGTACCCAGGTGCTGTTCCTCGGGGCTGGCGGTGCGTCAAACTCACCCTTGAGTTGAGTCGGGGGTCTGTAACGCAGTGACTCGGGGCTGACGTCTGGGCTGTACTGGGCCTCCTGGTCCAGAGTACGTTGCTGCTGGTCGGGGCTGTACTGGGCCTCCTGGTCCAGAGTACGTTGCTGCTGGTCGGCTTGACATTCCTCCTCTTCCTCTTCCTCTTCCTCTTCCTCTGCTAGGTCCTGGAGTCTTCTGGTCGGTCTCTCGGCGACATAGGCCGGTTCTTCCCGGTTGCTGGGTCTCGTATGGACCGGTCGGGGAGGGGGTTCGGAGACGTGGACAGGATCCTCCTGTTGGCGGGGTCGCTTGGTCGGGTAGGGGAATGTGCCCTAGACCCTTGTCGGGATGATCTCCGGGAGCTCCGTGCGGAGAGAGGGGGTGTCGCCATGGCAATCAATTGTTCCATCATCTGCGCCTGCAGCCGGTCGCGCTCTGCCTCGCGCTGGGCATGGGCGGCGTCGCGCACTGCTTCGCGCTGGGCATTGGCGGCGTCGCGCTGTGCATTGGCGCTGGCATGGGCGGCGTCGCGCTGTGCATTGGCGCTGGCATAGGCGGCGTCGCGCTGTGCATTGGCGGCGGCACGCTGTGCATCGGCGCGGCCTCTTTCAATGTTCTCTTCCGTCTGAAGGCGTCTGGTCTCCAGTCTTATGCGGTCGTCTTCACTCCTTTGTTGCGCCTGGAAGCGCTCTCGCTCGATTGCAGCGTGTTCGCGCTCGCTCGTCTGTTGAGCCTGGAGGCGTTCTCTTTCCATGGTAGAATGTTCGCGCTCACTTAGTTGTTGCGCTTTAAGTGGGCTGCCAGGGTGGCGATGAATGCCTGCGCCAGCATCTTGTCCGCTTCGCTGGGGGAAGACACTGACGGAGGTGATCGGCTTCTGGCAGTGCTCGTTGGAGATTTGTTCTCTGGGCGCGCCTCGAGGTCCGTCTCCGGGGCGCGCTTCTCTTCTGGTAGTGGGTCGGGTTCTGTCCCTGGAGCTCTTTCTTTATCCTGGAGCTCTCCGGGGACCGTCCCGTTGACGTTGTCTGGGGGTATAGTCATGTCATGTCCCCCCTGGTCCCCCCCGTGGGCTTGGTCAGTTTCGTTAGAACCCACTGGGGTCTCTACTGGCAGGGTCGCCTGGTCGGTAGGGTTTGACATGCTTTGGCTATCCGCTTTATTTATTTTATCCGCCTTTAACGTCTGTATAAAGCTAGGTAGTAGACTGGCAGCGTAGTCCTCTAGGTAAGGAGGTGGCTGCCGTCTGCGCTGCGGGCGTTCTAGCTTAGGAGAGCCGTTTGTGGAGTGTTCACCGCTGGCCATGTCAATATTAATATTATATTAAATATTACACTGATACGCTCCGGCTCGAAGGACCAATTGTAACTGAGGGGTACAATTCCCTGACTGTATTGAGAGTATGGTATCATTAAACCACTACTGAGTTATGTACTTTAATTACTGGCCATACAGTACACAGGTATATGTGATGAACACCCACACAATAACACGGCTTAACAAAGAAAGTCCTGTTTGGAATATTTATTAGAAGAGCAGCAATATTAGATTACAGTATTGAGAATTAGGGTTGCGCTTGTATGGCGAAGAATGTGCATGAATAGGTCAAGAGCGTAAGTCCATGAGCATATTACGATGGGGATAATTAATACCACCTGTAGCATAAGAATTATATAAGGTACACTCGTAGGTCAGCTGGAGATACTAAGGGGGTTCCCTCCGGTTGTAAGCCAGCAGGGGAGAGGAATGTTCGGATGCAAAAGTCTGGATCAACGAGGAATCAATAAGCTCCAGCTACGGGAGTCGGTACATATACTCCCCTCGATCGGCAGACAAAAGCAGCAGCTATAATCCAAGTATGCGGGACAGCATGGATGAAAGCCAGCCAGCCTCTTCCTAGAGACGGGCTCGAGTGATGCTCCTCACGGGTAGATCCCACACAGCAGCGGGGTAGACGGTTCTCTGCTCCAGCAGCCACAGTGCCAAAAGCAATAATCCAGCCGGAAAGGGCTCTGCATTCACCGGTGTAGATTCTCCTGTGCACGGTACTTCACATTAACTATGTTGAACTTGACGTTATTTCACTAAGCTCTGACACTTTTACTATCCTATTCGCACGCGGTTCTAAGTGCTCTATTTAGACGCAAAGTTGCTCACTTCACTTGGTCGTTGACTCGTGGTGAAGGCTTCAACTTGTTGGGTTAACTAACTGCTGTATCCACCTGCGACGTATTTATACGTAAGGTGAATAATCTAGTGCCAACCTCAGTTCTGTCTCGTATTACTGCGCAAACCTGGGCATGTTGAGACATGTCTTAGCGGTGACTTTGAACTAGACATTGGGGGTATGGCCGTTGGCGCCTAGGGGGTCGCTGTCCAATAGGAGAACGAATATTATGGTCTGGCTTGTACCTAGGTAAAGGGATATTCCGTGTATATGTACAAAGAATATACAAGGGATATCAGAACGATATACAAATATTATACAATATATCTCAAGTAATAAATATATATATTCGGTTTAATCTGACCCTTTGTAACAACTACCATATACTGGCACCAGACACACATCACACTACACAATGATTACAATACACTGACACCACACACCACAATGACTACCATACACTACCACCAGACATCACACTACACAATGACTACCATACACTGGCACCAGACACACATCACACTACACAATGACTACCATACACTGACACCAGACATCACACTACACAATGACTACCATACACTGACACCACACACACACACCACACTACACAATGACTACCATACACTGGCACCAGACACACATCACACTACACAATGACTACCATACACTGACACCAGGCACACATCACACTACACAATGACTACCATACACTGACACTAGACATCACACTACACAATGACTACCATACACTGGCACTAGACACACATCACACTACACAATGACTACCATACACTGACACCAGGCACACATCACACTACACAATGACTACCATACACTGGCACCAGACACACATCACACTACACAATGATTACCATACACTGACACCAGGCACACATCACACTACACAATGACTACCATACACTGGCACTAGACATCACACTACACTACACAATGACTACCATACACTGACACCAGGCACACATCACACTACACAATGACTACCATACACTGGCACTAGACACACATCACACTACACAATGATTACCATACACTGCCACCAGACATCACACTACACAATGACTACCATACACTGACACCACACACCACAATGACTACCATACACTGCCACCAGACATCACACTACACAATGACTACCATACACTGACACCACAAAACAAACTACACAATGACTACCATACACTGGCACCAGACACACATCACACTACACAATCACTACCATATACTGGCACCAGACACACATCACACTGCACAATGACTACCATACATTGGCACCAGACACACATCACACTGCACAATGACTACCATACATTGGCACCAGGCTACACATCACACTACACAATGACTACCATACATCGACGACACCACACATCACTGTTACGTCTGGTACTCTAGCGAGTGCCAGCACTTTAACTAGTGTTCTAACTATTGCGACAGTGTCGTGTTATTCTGTTGAGTTTCACGTTACGGCATATGGCCGAACGTGACGTTGACGTTGATGTTCTGGTGTACGTTACAATGCATGTGTCTTCAGTTGAGTAAACACCGACATGCTGAAACTACGTGTTGTCTGATTCTTCCAACATAACATTGGCGACGAGAGATGGCTGAATTTTCTATCCCACCCCCTCCACCCTTCCTACCGCTGCCCGGTGAGCCGCCTGTCCCGTGGGCGCGTTGGATTTCCTCGTTCGAGACGTATATCCTGGCTACCGGTTTGGAATTGTCCGCGGTGAGGAAACGTGCATTACTACAGCACTGTTTAGGCATGGAGGGACAGCGTGTGTGTGAAACACTCAGCACATTAGACAGTGACACATATACGTCAGTGGTGGCGCTCCTAAAGGGACATTTCGCCACTCCACAGACTGCACTCCTCCGTCAAGTTGTGTTCCGACGGAGGCATCAACGTACTGGCGAGTCAATAACGCAGTACGTCGCGGACCTACGGGGCTTGGCTAGCTCATGCAAATTCGGGGCATTACAGGATGAAATGGTGAGAGACCAACTCATATTGAACACTGACAGTGATAAAATCAGGGAAAGACTACTGTTGGAAAATGACGAGCTGACATTAGCAGTAGCTATTAGACTAGCAGTGCAGGTGGAATCTGTTATGAACTGTGCAGCTAGTTTGTCTGTGCAGACGACGGCGGGGACAATGTACTGTTAGCCTCCCAGTCACGTGACCGCTCACGCCAGCCGTGCGGGAATTGTGGCTCCCTTTCACACAACTCCAGAGCCCAGACCTGCCCTGCCCGTGGCAAAGCCTGCTCCAACTGCGGGAGGCTAAACCACTTCCACAAGGTCTGCAGGTCAGCCCCAGCTAGCGCTTCCAAGCCACCAACCACTATCATCCATAATGTCAGCTCAGGACGAGTGCCATTCAAAACATGCTCATTGGTGGTTGGTGACATCACACTGCCCCTCCTCCTCGACACTGGAGCCACAGTGTCTCTATTGAATTGGGCGACATACTCTCAATTCTTCTCCCACAAACCACTGGGCCTGCCCACCAGCACCCTGCGAGGCTACGCCGACTCCAAGATTGACATCGTTGGCTCCCTCCAGCTGCCGGTGAGGTACGGAGAAAAGACACTGCCTGCCTTCAATTTCAACATTGCACGCCGAGGGACCAACCTCCTCGGCCTCGACCTCTTCAGTGGCCTCGGTTTTTCTCTGCTGGACACCACAGGCTCAGAGATCCACACCGTCACCGCTGTCTCCTGGCAGCAACAGTGGCCGGCACTGTTCAACGGCGTGGGCTGCCTCCAGGTCTTCGCTCACCAGCCCCTGCTAGACCAAAAAGTGACTCCGGTCATCCAGCCCCTTCGCCGCTCCCCCCTGGCTCTCCGTGAGGGCATCGCCACCGAGTTACAGAAGATGCTGGACGACGACATCATCGAACAGGTGAACACGTCACCCTGGATCTCCAACTTGGTGGTAGCAAAGAAGAAGTCAGGGGAGCTGCGACTCTGCGTGGACATGAGAGCGGTAAACAAGGCCATCGTCCCTGATAAATACCCCCTGCCAACCACAGAGGAGCTCACCGCCCAGTTCCACGGGTCCAAGGTGTTCTCTAAGCTGGACCTTCGTCAGGGGTACCTCCAGGTGCCACTACACCCAGAGAGCCGCAACCTCACCGCGTTCATCACCCACAGGGGGGTCTTCCGTTACAAACGCATGGCTTTTGGCTTAAGCTCCGCCCCCAGCTGCTTCCAAAAGATCATGGCCTCCGTCTTCGCCGGGATCCCCGGGGTGGCCATCTACCTCGATGACATCGTGGTGCATGGGGCCAACGCCGAGAGTCACGACGCAAGCCTCCACAGTGTCTTAAGTGCGATGGCGAAGCACCACCTCACACTCAATGGCGAGAAGTGTGTCTTTGCCACCATGACCATTGACTTTGTTGGGTTCCGCCTCCCCGGCTGACGGCATGTACCCGCTCCAGTCAAACACAGAGGCCATACACAGTGTCCCACAGCCCACCTCAGCGGCCCAGGTGGCCTCTTTCCTGGGCATGACGGCGTACTACCTCCGCTTCCTGCCACACTACTCCGACACAACTGCACCGCTGCGGAAGCTGTTGAAGCAGGACGAGCCCTGGCACTGGACGCCTGCCTGCTCGAATGCTGTGCGCCTCCTCAAGTCCCAGCTCACCTCATCACCAGTCCTGGCGTTTTTCGACCTAGACAGCACCACCCTCATCACGTGTGATGCCTCCGCCGCAGCCGTTGGCGCGGTACTGTCACAGCTGCACAGGGGTGTGGAGAGGCCGGTCGCTTTCGCTTCACGGGCCCTTAGCCCCACAGAACAGAGGTACTCAGTGGGGGAGCGAGAGGCCTTGGCCTGCATCTGGGCATGTGAGCGCTGGCATATGTACCTCTACGGCAGCTCATTCACGCTTAGGACGGACCACCAGGCTCTCACTTCCCTCCTTGCCACGTCAGGCACTGTCCACAAACCGCTCCGCCTCCACCGCTGGGCTGACCGCCTGCAACAGTACAACTTCGGTTTGCAGTTCACGCCGGGCCAGGACAACGTAGTAGCTGACCTACTGTCATGTGCCATCCCCAGTCCCCCCACAACCCCGCCCTCGACTCCCGATCGGGATCAGGCTGAGCATGACCTGGTCCAGCTCCTCCACACTCCCCTCCAAGAGACAGTGTCGCTGCAGGAGCTCCAGGATGCCTCGTCTGCTGACCCTGTCCTCTCTGCGCTCTCAACCTACATCAGGCAGGGTTGGCCGGTGAGGACACCTGACGAGCTGCTTCCCTATAGCAGACTCCGGGACGAGTTGTCATGCTGGAACGACTCCTGCATCGCTCGTGGGCTCTGTACTGTGGTCCCGAGTGTCCTTCGGGCACGTGTCCTTGCTATGGCGCACGAGGGCCACTTGGGCATAGTCAGGCTCAAACAGCGGTGTCGTGACTTGGTGTGGTGGCCAGGCATCGACAGGGAAATCGAGACCCTGGTCAAGGACTGTACTGCCTGTCTTCTGAGCGGGAAGACCAGGGCCCCAGCCCCGCCCCCACCCATGCAGCCATTGGACTGGCCGTCCCAACCTTGGGAGCACCTGCAGCTCGACGTCTGTGGTGAACTGCACGGGGTACCGCATCACCAGCGTTTCCTCGTTGTGGTCTACGACCTCCACTCCAAGTGGCCTGAGGTGGCGCCCGTGGGCTCGGTCACAGCCGGGATGCTGATTGAGATTCTCGAGTCCCTGTTCACACGCTGGGGCCTGCCCAAGAGGATCACGACAGACAATGGCCCCCAAATGATCTCCCACGAACTGGCCTCCTACCTGGGGGGTAAGGGGATACGTCATATCCGCACGTCGTTCTACAACCCGGCTGCGAACGGGGGGGTGGAACGGCTGAACCAATCCCTGAAGAATGGCATCAGGGCCCACCTGGCACAAGGGTGCACATTCATCAACGGTCTCCAACAGACGCTCCTGCACTACAGGGCTACTCAACATGCCACCACAGGCGTCTCCCCAGCCTCCCTCATGCTAGGGTGCGAGTTTCAGCTGCCCCTGGGCAGGCTGTGCCCTACTCCGGCTCAGGCTCCGGCCCACCCGCTTCAAGCCACAGTCGACACACGCCAGCGCTGGATGAAGGACCGTTTTGACAGGACCCGACATGCGAGACCACCTACCATCGCCGTCTCAGACTGGGTCAGGATTCGGCGACCCCACCGGGACAACAAGCTCCGGTCATTCTGGTTACGGCATATGGCCGAACGTGATGTTGACGTTGATGTTCTGGTGTACGTTACAATGCATATGTCTTCAGTTGAGTAAACACCGACATGCTGAAACTACGTGTTGTCTGATTCTTCCATCACACTACACAATGACTACCATACACTGGCACCAGACACATCACACTACACAATGTAATTGTAATTTTGTATTATGAATTTTATGCTTTGACTGTACAGCACTTTGGTTGGCTCTTGAGTTTTTAAAACATGCTTTATAAATAAATGACTTGACTTGACTCAATGACTACCATACACTGGCACCAGACAAACATCACACTACACAACGACTACCACACACTGGCACCAGACAAACATCACACTACACAACGACTACCATACACTGGCACCAGACACACAATGATTACAATACACTATGGTAATGTTTACTAGTTAACTAGCTTGATGAAGTGTAATGTGTACTAGATAACTAGCTTGGTGAAGTGTAATGTGTACTTAGTTAACTAGCCTGGTGAAGTGTAATGTGTACTAGTTAACTAGCCCGTTGAAGTGTAATGTGTACTAGTTAACTAGCTTGGTGAAGTGTAATGTGTACTAGTTAACTAGCTTGGTGAAGTGTAATGTGTACTTAGTTAACTAGCCTGGTGAAGTGTAATGTGTACTAGTTAACTAGCCCGGTGAAGTGTAATGTGTACTAGTAAACTAGCCTGGTGAAGTGTAATGTGTACTAGTAAACTAGCCTGGTGAAGTGTAATGTGTACTTAGTTAACTAGCTTGGTGAAGTGTAATGTGTACTAGTTAACTAGCCTGGTGAAGTGTAATGTGTACTAGTAAACTAGCCTGGTGAAGTGTGATGTGTACTAGTTAACTAGCTTGGTGAAGTGTAATGTGTACTTAGTTAACTAGCCTGGTGAAGTGTAATGTGTACTAGTTAACTAGCCTGGTGAAGTGTAATGTGTACTAGTTAACTAGCCTGGTGAAGTGTAATGTGTACTACTTAACTAGCCTGGTGAAGTGTAATGTGTACTAGTTAACTAGCATCTCCTCCACAGGCTGTTTTGCCTTCTGGTGTTTGCCCTGCTACACCTGTAGGATCAGTAAGGCATACGGCGAGAGTCGCTGTCTCCCCCTGCTGGACATATTTGGCTGCATAACCAACCCCATCAACCTGTCACTGAGGGTCTCCATGCGTCAGCGCTATGGGATTGAGGTAAAAGCAACTCTCATCCACACAGGTTTGAAACAGTGGCAGGAGTCACCCCTCCTGCCACTTCTACTATGTCACCCAAGTAAAAAATGTATTAAATTAGATTTAAAAAAAATTATAATAAAAAAAGTTAAAAATGTTTACTAATTATGAAAAGAAAATACATCCATATAGCTTTTAGAAAGGTGCAGAATAAAAGTATTGCCTTTCCCCCAAGAAATTTTTGGCAGGTCCAAAATGAATGTTTACATATTATTGCAGGCATGTATCCACTCCCTACTTCCCATTTCCGCACGTGGAATGCACCTGATTGGATAAATGACCTGCTGGTGCTGTAGTGTGACATCTAGTGGCTGAATGTTATACTATATACTAAAGTGAAGTTCAAGTTTCAAGTTTTGTTTTATTTGTCATGTATAAAGTACATGTACATTCAGGGGCGTAGCTGGGGGGGGGGGGGGGGGGGGGGAGTTTAGGATGATTCCAAGGGCCCAGCACAACACTTTTACTAGACATCACTCAGGTGTATTATTGATGCTCTCATTGATACTATGTTTGTTTCTGAAGTGTGTGTGTGTGTGTGTGTGTGTGTGTGTGTGTGTGTGTGTGTGTGTGTGTGTGTGTGTGTGTGTGTGTGTGTGTGTGTGTGTGTGTGTGTGTGTGTGTGTGTGTGTGTGTGTGTGTGTGTGTGTGTGTGTGTGTGTGTGTGTGTGTGATATATAGAGAGAGGGGGGTGTACATTACAGTGAAATGCTTGAAACCATGTGTACTGTATACAATAAGTGTGTTGTAAGATGCACTTGAATATATTGAAATTACACCTTTTTTTGTTACTTTTAGTAAAATAGTACACTTTTAATAGGTTTACTGAAGTACAATTTAAGTTCGGTAAACATCTCATTTAAGTGTACTTCATCACACTTACAGCATATTAATGACTATCATACTAAACATGTACTTTGAGTTAGTGCATGTAAGAGGTACCTAGAATACATTGCAACTTTGCAAGTATACTTGGAAAAGTACATATTGGTAGAAATATATATACATTTAACACACATAAAGGAACACATCACCCCCAAAATAATAATTTGTATATCAATTACCACCCCGTGTTGCTTTGAATTCCTGGAGAAATATTTATTTTCTTGCACGCCTCCACGTTGAACTGAGAAATCAGAAAGGTGGCCACAGACAGACAACACCGAGGCCCTCTACAGGAAGGGACAGAGCAGACTGTTCTTCCTGAGAGGGCTCAGGTCTTTTAATGTCTGCAGCAAACTGCTGCAGATGTTCTACCAGTCTGTGGTTGCTGGTGCCCTATTCTTCGCTGTGGTAGCCGGGGGGGCAACACCAACACAGACAAAATAAACAAACTGGTCAAAAAAGCAAGCTCTGTGGTGGGAGCGGACCTGGACAGTCTGGAGGTGGTGGCAGAGGGGAGGACGAGGAGGAAGCTGTATGCTATCCTTGAGAACCCCTGCCACCCCCTCTATGATGAGCTGACCGCAATGCGGTCCACGTTTAGCCACAGACTTATCCCCCCGACATACTACAAAGCGCTTTGGGCAGTCCTTTGTGCCGGTGGCAATCAGGCTCCACAAACAGGCAGGGCCAGAACGGGCCAACTGCCGTGGACTGGAGGAGCTGGGTTGTGGACTGTAACCAATTAATTTAATTTTTTTTTTTTTTTTTGATCCACTTTTTCTCCCATTTTTTCCATATTTTCTCCCATCCCAATTT